>NC_133124.1:25276771-25937084 GCF_048418815.1 Hemitrygon akajei | reverse complement strand
ATACACATTTGAGATCTTCATTTTTCACCTCATGCTGTGTATTTCTATTCTTCATTAACTTCTGTTCATTACATATGTGAGGTCACTTCTCAGAATTGTCCCTGATGTGCAGAGACCTTGTGGCTTGTGGCATTTCCCATTTGTGACATCATGTCAGTGCTCAAAATAATTTCAGATTTCAGAGGTTTCAGGTTTTGGAATTTTGGATAAGGGGTATTCAACCTGTCCCTTTGTCAGGTGCTGTTTATTGACTACGGCTTAGCATTCAAGACAATCATACCCCCAGTTCTAATAAGCAAGCTCCAAAATCTGGGCCTCTAAAAATGGATTCTTGACTTCCCCACCGGGAGACCACTGTCATTGCAGATCCAATATCACATCTCCTCTTCACTGACCACCAATACTGGTGCACCTCAAGAATGCATGCTTGGTCCACTGCTCTACTCTCTACATCCATGACCGAGGCTAGGCACAGCTCAAAAGCCGTCTATAAATTTGCTGATGACACAATTATTGCTGGCAGAATTTCAGATGGTGACAAGGAGCTATACATGAGTGAGATGGATCAGCTGGTTGAGTGGTACCGCAGCAACAACCTTGCACTCAGTGTCAGTAAGAACAAGGAATAGATTATGGACTCCAGGAAGGGGATGTCGAGGGAACACACACCAGTTTTCATTGAAGGATCAGAAGTCAAAAGGATGAGTGGTTTTAAGTTCCTGGGTGTCAGCATCTCTGAGGATCTATCCTGGCCACAAAATATTGATGCAATTACAAAGAAGCCATTCCAGTTGTTATATTTCATTATGAGTTTGAGGGAAACTGATTTGTTTCCAAAGACACTCACAAATTTCTACAGTTGTAATCCAAGGGCAATCATAACCGAAGGGTGGTAGTGGGGACGAGCTCCCACTGCCAAACAAATGAATCTTCATGGCATGCATCTCAAACAGCCTCTGCCAACCAAGTCCAACTCCTGGCCTTCACGTGTGGCATAGTTCTTATGCCCGGCGGAGCTGTTCTCACTGACAGGAGAAGGGGCAATGGCAGACCACTGGTGCCTTAAAACCAGTTGCTCCGGGAAGATAGGGCTTGTTAACCATGGATGGTAGCTCATCTAGGAGAGGGAAAACTCTGATTTCAAACCTCCGCTGCCTTACAGCTATACCCGTTCACGGGAAAGGCTTTGGGAGTAAACCCTGAGGAAAAATCCGGAGTCGGCGCCCGAAGGCAGCTGACTGTTGTACCCAGCACCGACACAGCAACTCCCGCGATGCTGCTGGCTCCAAACTGTATCAACTTTCATTGTTCCTTTGGACCTGTCGTCAGCATGGAGAGGGGGGGTCCCACTGCATGGGCAACAGACGGATCTCCATATCAACTCTGCCCAGGCTTGCGCGCTGGAGAGGCCACTCCCGCTGACTACCAGAGGCGCAGTACCCATGGTCAACCACGACCAACGGAGGCCACACCATGGAGAGCATTTTAACCAGTTGCATCACCGCCTGGTTTGGAGAGGCCACTGCACAGGATTGGAAAAAGCTGCAGAAAGTTGTAAACTCAGCCAGCTCCATCAAAGGCACTCACCTGGCCAGCATCCAGCACACCTTCAAAAGATGATGCCTCAGAAAGTCTGCATCCATCATTAAGGACACTCATCACCCAGGACATGCCCTCTTCTCATTACTACCATCATGGAGGAGGTACAGGAGCTTGAAGACACACACCCAATATTTCAGGAACAACTTTTGTCACCGGGTTCAGATATGGCCCAAGTGCAGAGTGAGAGACACTGAAGCGGGTTGATAGTTCACAGACTTTAATGTGAACGGCGTTAAAGGGGAAACACAACAATAAGCGCTAGGCCAAACAGGGCCACTAACTGAAACTCTCAAATGGAAAAGTGAAGCCCACACTGCGTCTGAAAAGAACAACTAAAATATAAAATGAATACCGTTAGTCTTCAGAGTCAGTTGACTTGACAGTCCAATTTCTCAGGCAAGGCTGAATACAAACAGGCAGCGAAGTGTTCCTGTGCTCTGTCCAAGTCTCGACAAGCACTATGACGACAAGTATGGAGTTAAATACTATCACAATGAAATAATAATTAGCTGACACATGCATATTCACGAGCACAGCCGAATCTGTGGATGTGACACTTCTACCCATTCGTCATTAGATTTCTGAATGGACGTTGAATCCATGAACACTTCTTCAGTAATTTTCCTCTATTTTTGCACTGCTTACTTTACTTTTATTGTCACCAAACAATTGATACTAGAGCGTACAATCATCACAGCGTTATTTGATTCTGCGCTTCATGCTCCCTAAAGTACAAATCGAAGTAAATATAATAAAAATTTAAATTATAAATCATAGTTAGAAAATAGAAAAGGGAAAATAAGGTAGTGCAAGTCAGGTCCAGATATTTGGAAGGTACGGCCCATATCTGGGTCAGGATCCGTTCAGCAGTCTTATCACAGTTGGAAAGAAGCCCAAATCTGGCCGTATGAATCCTCAAGCTCCTGAACCTTCTCCCGGAGGGAAGAGGGACAAAAAGTGTGTTGGCTGGGTGGGTCGTGTCCTTGATTATCCTGGCAGCACTGCTCCAACAGCGTGCGGTGTAAAGTGAGTCCAAGGATGGAAGATTGGTTTGTGTGATGTGCTGGGCTATGTTTACAATCTTCTGCAGCTTCTTCCAGTCTTGGACAGGACAACTTCCATACCAGGTTGTGATGCACCCTAGAAGAATGCTTTCTACGGTGCATCTCTAAAAATTAGTGAGGGTTTTAGGGGACAGGCCAAATTTCTTCAGCTTTCTCAGGAAGTAAATGCGCTGGTGGGCCTTCTTGGCAATGGACTCTGTTTGGTTAGACCAAGTCAGGTCATTTGTGATATTCACCCTGAGGAACTTAAAGCTTTTGACCTGTTCCACCTGTGCACCACCGATGTAGATGGGGTCGTGCAGTCCGCTACTCCTTCTGAAGTCAACAACCAATTCTTTCATCTTGCTGATGTTGAGGGATAGGTTATTGTCTTTGCAACATGCCACCAGGTTCTTAATTTCCTCTCTGTACTCAGACTCATCATTACCTAAGATACGGCCTACAATTGTGGTGTCATCAGCAAAGTTATATATTGAGTTCGATGGAAACTTGGCTACACAATCATGGGTGTACAGTGAGTACAGCAGGGAGCTGAGTACACAGCCTTGTGGGGCACCGGTGCTCAGAGTGATTGTAGAGGAGAGCTTGTCCCCTATTTTTACAGCCTGGGCCCTGTCTGTGAGGAAGTTGAAGATCCAGCTGCAGATCTGAGTGCTAAGACCCAGGTTCCGGAGCTTAGGAATCAGTTTATTTGGAATGATGGTATTAAAGGCAGAGCTGTAGTCGATGAAAAGGAGCCTTACATATGTGTTTTTATTCTCCAGGTGTTCTAAGGAGGAATGTAGTGCCAGAGAGATGGCACCTGCCGTTGACCTGTTGCTCTGGTAGTCGAATTGCAAAGCGTCGAGGTTGACCGGTAGGTTATGGTTGATGTGTGCCATAACCAATCACTCGAAGCACTTCATAGCAATTGATGACAGAGCCACAGGTCGGTAGTCATTCAGGCATGCCACCTTGCTTTTCTTTGGCACCGGGATTATCGTTGCCTTCTTAAAACACAAGGGGATCTTAGACTGAAGCAGGGAGCAGTTGAAGATGTCAGCAAACACTCCAGCTAGCTCGCTTGCACAGGCCCGGAGAACCCGTCCCCGGACGCCATCTGGGCCCATCGCCTTCCTTGGATTTATCTTCAGGAAGGCTCTTCTAACGTCTTCCTAGGTGACGATGAATCTCGATGCCACCGGGTCCAGTTCCTCCGGAGGGGGCGGGACGCTCCTCTTCTGTTCAAATCTTGCGTAGAATACGTTAAGTTCGTCAGGAAGAGAAGCGCTACAGTTATTGATATTCCCAGCTTTTTCTTCGCGCCCAGTGATCTCATTTAGACCCTGCCATAGTCTACTGGCATCCCTCTGGTTAGCCTGGGCTTCCAACTTTGCTCAATATTGCCTCTTGGCATCCTTAATGGCTTTCCGGAGTTCACGCCTGGATTCCATGTAGCGACTGGTATCCCCAGACCTAAAAGCCACAGCTCTAGCCTTCAAAAGGGACTGAGCCTCATAATTCATCCAAGGTTTCCAGTTAGGGAATACCCGGATCGTCTTGCGAGACACACAGACCCCTGTGCATTTCCAGATAAAGTCCGTGACAGCTGAGGCATACTCATCGAGGTTAGCTGCTGAGTCCTTGAATACTAACCAGTCCACCGACTAAAAGCAATCACGGAGGACTTCATCCGTTTCCTCTGTCCAACGCGACACCACTTTTGACACCGTGACCTCCCGCTTCAGTTTCTGTTTGTAAGCCGGGAGGAGGAGTACGGCCTGATGGTCCGATTTTCCGAAGTGAGGTCATTGGATGGAACAGTAGGCATCCTTGACTGCTGTGTAGCAGTGGTCAAGTATATTCCGGCCTCTAGTGGAGCAGGAGACATGTTGGTATAACTTTGGCAGCGCTTTTCTGAGGTTGGCCTGGTTAAAGTCCCCGGCTGTAATGAGCAAAGCCTCCGGATACCTGGTCTCAAGTTCACTGATGTTGGCATACAGTGTATTCACAGCACACTCCACGTCCGCCTGGGGGGGGTATGAAGACCGCTGTCAGTATGACCGAGGTGAATTCCCGTGGCAGATAATAAGAACGACACTTCACTGACAGATGTTCCAGGTCCAGACTGCAGGAGCTTGTCAGTGCCACTGTGTCCGAGCACCACGCAGTGTTGATCAGTAGGCAGACTCCACCTCCCTTTGTCTTGCCCGAAGACGCCGTGCGGTCTATCCAATGGATCGAAAATCCCTCTGGTCGGATGGCACAGTCGGGGGTGGCAGGGGAGAGCCAGGTCTCTGTGAAACAGAATATACAGCAGTTCCGCATCTCCCTGCAGTAGGCGAGTCTCCCTTTAAGATCATCCACCTTGTTCTCTATGGCTTGCACATTAGCTGGTAGGATGGTGGGCAGGGGGACCCTAAAGCCCCTCCGCTTCAATCTGACCAGTAGCCACCTCTTTTCCCACGCTTCCTTGGTAAATAGTGCATCTTTCCAGGTTTCCATTGATGCAGTGTGTTGTTGGCAGCTCTTTGAGGTTGGTGGACGCGTCCCACAGGGATTGATCGGCGGATCACATCGTCGGGCCGAGTGACGGGGGAGGCTCCACTGCCACTTACAACTGTCGGGGGCCCGAGCTGTTGATCGGGTCGGGCCCCGAAGCCGACACTTAATCTCGGAGGCCCGGGCTGTCGGCTGAAACAAGTCTGTGAACTGAGTCATGGTTGTGGAGGCCTCCGCTCCAGCCGAGCCCCGGGCTCAATTTCCGAGGTCGGCGGCGGAGGCTTCACTTTCGGCAGCTGTGGATGGCCACCATCGGGGATCTATTTTGGTCGCTCCGGGGAAGCGTCTGGGGTACCTTGAGGTCTCCGACGTCACTTCTGTGTGGTCGTCTGCTTCAGAGAGGTGCTGGTCGGAATGGGCCGCGTCTCCAGGCGCTCTGACACGGTAGCAGGCCGTGAGTCTCCGGGAATGTAATGGACCTCGGACCAGGCCTCGATGATCGGGTCCAGGTGTGGTCCGGAGTGGAAGCAATTCTGGTGCGTCGATGATCTCCAGCTGGGTCAGTAGCTTCACCAGGGTGTTGTTGATCTTGCTAGATGTCGCAAATTGGAGGTTTAGAAGGGTTTCTCGGGTATAGGATAGTGTAGAGGGCAGTTTGCTCGGGAGAGCACGCACAGAGTCGCCAGATACCAGCGCCATCTTAATAACATATTCAATTGAATTATACTATTTGTAATTTATATTTTTTATTATTATGTATTGCAATGTACTGCTGCCACATAACAACAAATTTCATGACATATGCCAATGATATTAAACCTGCTGCTAATTCTGAATTGTCTGATCAGGTGTGTAAAGAATTAAAGCAGAAATTGTTGACCCCTCCTCCTTGGAAATAGCTCGAGCATTCAGCAAGATCAGGGGTGATCTTCTACCTCAAACACCATTTTGCTTCATTATCATATCCCCTGAATTCTTTTAAAATGTATAAATCTATTAAAGGATATATTATTCTACTAGCAGTAATCTAATATGCATCTAGGAATTACACAATAGATTTTGTATTTTTAATCATTTATTTGGAGTCAAGTTCAGGGAAGGGGTAGATAATAAAATCTTCAGAAAAATCATCCATTGTTGAGACTCAATGAACTTCTGTTTGCAAGTGCTAAATTGCCTTATCTCAACAGACCATTCAAATCAACTGTCACGACCATATGGACAAACTTAACTCAGCCAATCAGAAAATCAGCAGGTAGGCAGGTTGTCCTTATGTTATGTCCACCAAGGTCCCATACCAGACTTGCAGGCTGTGATTTAAACTTGCCTCTCCGGCAGACAGCTGCTGAAAAATTTGAAGAACAGGATCAGATAAATTGGGTTTTAAAATTTGGCTAAAAATAACACCGTTGATGTGTCTTCCCCAACGGCTTTATCTACCCAGAAGGATTTTTTAAACATTTTTGAAATTTACTTTCCATGTGGGGCAGGTGGAATAGCAGTGTTTTTTTTGTACCACATACGGAATGTTTATGCGTAGTGGAGGGGATGAGTGCCTCTCTGTTATTCCTGTGTTTATGACTTCCCTTCCCAATGAATGTACAGTATGTTATTACTCTGGTAAAGTGGTGAACTACATATACCTGTCTGGACACGCCTCCCCTGCTGACTGCTCCTGTGGCTCCTCCCACGGACCCCGGTATAAAGGCGATTGGGGACTCTGCCCCGGCCTCAGTCTCCAGGATGCAGTGTGGTGGTCAATTGCTGCTTGTTCTTTCTTCCAGCCAATAAAAGCCTATATCTCGCCTCACGTCTTCGAGAGTTATTGATGGTGCATCAGGTAATGTTCTTCATTCCTGGAAGTATTCTACTGCACACACTGGACTTACACATTATACAGTCTGAACGCTGAACGCCTCAGCCTCACGAGGCAAGCCATCCTCCTCAGCTCAGCGATAGGGTTAATTTATGAAGAAAACCTGTAAGAATACATTCCCTGGATTTCAGTAAAGTTCATATCCAACAATTGGGTGAAAGTCAGACAATGGCAACCAGCAGTTTATTCATTAAGATTTTATTTCCATTAATGAACAAAAATCAGACTTCGAACCTCAAAGCCAAACCCCAACACTAATTTATCACCCCAAAACTTTGCATGATGTTTAACAATTCTTCCCCTTCAGTCAATTATATTGTTAAATTCAGAAATGCCACTCTCCAAAAAAAATCTTGTCCTTCTTTTTGTTTTAATTTTTTAAGTGCAAGATTTGCTAGTTTTGAACATTTCTAACTGGAATTACTCTTGAGGATATGGAGAGCAAGCTGTTGCCCATGCAGCAGGCTCCTATCTCCTCTCTACGCAGCTGATGGATCCAAAGGAACTGCAGAGACTGATACAGTTTGGCACCAGCAGCATTGCAGGAGTTGCCAGTCAGCATTGAACTCAATTTAGGACCGCCTTAAAGACTGCTCTGGATTTTTATTCCCGAAGCCTTCCCCATGAGTGGGTATAGCTGCAAGGCAGCATAGGTTTGCAATCGCTTTTCCTTCCGCTACATAAGCTGCCAGCTATGGCCGATGAGCCCCATCTGCCTGAAGTGACCGGTTTTAAGGCGCCAATAACCTACCTTTGCCCCTTCTGTCAGTAGAGATGATTCTGCTGAGCTTTGTTGCCAAGCCACTTGTGAAGGCCAGGAGCTGGTCTTGGTTGTCAGAGGCACTTTGAGATGTACGCCATTGGGAGTATTTAATAGGTAGTAGGAGCTTGTCCCCATCACCACGCCCAGCTATAGCAACCTTAAGGAAGTCTCTTATGATTGATTATTATTGATTCTAATATGATTCTGTTATGGTTTTCTTGAGTAGGTAGATAGATAGATACTTTATTCATCCCCATGGGGAAATTCAACATTTTTTCCAATGTCCCATACACTTGTTGTAGCAAAACTAATTACATACAATACTTAACTCAGTAAAAATATGATATGCATCTAAATCACTCTCTCAAAAAGCATTAATAATAGCTTTTAAAAAGTTCTTAAGTAGTTTACTTAAATACATTAAATACAATCAACCCCGGCACTTTAACATATCTTACTCCTGGCGGTTGAATTGTAAAGCCGAATGGCATTGGGGAGTATTGACCTCTTCATCCTGTCTGAGGAGCATTGCATCGATAGCAACCTGTCGCTGAAACTGCTTCTCTGTCTCTGGATGGTGCTATGTAGAGGATGTTCAGGGTTTTCCATAATTGACCGTAGCCTACTCAGCGCCCTTCGCTCAGCTACCGATGTTATACTCTCCAGTACTTTGCCCACGACAGAGCCCGCCTTCCTTACCAGCTTATTAAGACGTGAGGCGTCCCTCTTCTTAATGCTGCCTCCCCAACACGCCACCACAAAGAAGAGGGCGCTCTCCACAACTGACCTATAGAACATCTTCAGCATCTCACTACAAACATTGAATGACGCCAACCTTCTAAGGAAGTACAGTCGACTCTGTGCCTTCCTGCACAAGGCATCTGTGTTGGCAGTCCAAGTCTTGTATGCCTACAAGAAAATGAATCTCAGGGCTGTATATAGTGATATATATATGAATTTTGATAATAAATTTACTTTGAACCAGGAATTACAGAGAACTGTAATAATTTCTATAATACCCACCTATCCACTTGGAGTGCAAAAATACCTCTAACCACAGTGTCCCCTCCCACCCGCCATCACTCTAACTTCGAGATAGATTGTTAATTGATGATCATTTCCATTTCTATTGAGAAGTTGTTGCTGCATCATTACTGATTTATATCCTTAGTACTTAATCTTTGTTCTCCATTCACACAGATCTCATAATCCACCTCTCTTTGGCCTATTGATCTGACATCTAAAGCCATCCTCATCATTGTGTGCATGCTCTCAACTGTTTCACTACATAGCCACGCTGTTCTGAGCTCAGTATTTCGGGCCTTGTCAAATCTTAATTACAAGCTGAGAGACTTTATGTTATATAACATAAAGCTGAGAGACTTTATGTTTATATGTTTCTTCTATTCTATTCATAATGCAGTGCTGGACAGCTAGTGGAGTTGCTACTTTGAATCTCCAGTGACCCTGTTTCCATCCTGAACGCCGATGCTACCTGTATGGAACTTGCACATTGTTTGTAGGGTTGTTCGCCAAGCCTGGGGGTGAGGTCACAAACGCTTTGTCAGCAGTTGAGGTGAAATCGTCAATGCACAATTGAGGGTTGTTTCTGCAGAGTGTTTGCACTTATGATGGTCCAACCCATAAATGTAAATGCATATGCTCCACAGAAACAATACTCAATTGCACACTGGTGATGTCACCTCGACTGATGACAAAACGTTTGCGACCTTGCGAGGGGGGGGGGGACATAGAATCTGGGGATGTAGAGTCAGTATGGATAGAACTGAGAAATTCTAAGGGTAGAAAGACCCTAATGGGAGTTATCTACAGGCCCCCAAACAGCAGTCTGGATGTAGGGTGTAAGTTGAATGAAGAGTTAAAATTGGCATGTCGCAAAGGTAATGATACAGTTGTCATGGGGGATTTCAACATGCAGGTAGACTGGGAGAATCAGAATGGTACTGGACCCCAAGAAAGGGAGTTTGTGGAGTGCCTCTGAGATGGATTCTTAGAACAGCTTGTACTGGAGCCTACCAGGGAGAAGGCAATTCTAGATTTAGTGTTGTGCAATGAACCGGATTTGATCAGGGACCTCGAGGTAAAGCAGCCATTAGGAGATAGTGACCATAATATGATATGTTTTAACCTACAATTTGAGAAGGAGAAGGGAAAATTGGATGTGTCAGTATTACAGTTGAACAAAGGGAACTATGGAGCTATGAGGGAGGAGCTGGCCAAAGTTCAATGGAACAATACCCTAGCAGGGAAGACAGTGGAACAAAAATGGCAGGTATTTCTGGGAATAATGCAGAAGGTGCAGGATCGGTTCATTCCAAAGAGGAAGAAAGATCCTAAGGGGAGTAAGGGGCGGCCGTGGCTGACGAGGGAAGTAAAGGGCAGTATAAAAATAAAAGAGAAGAAGTATAACATAGCAAAGATGAGCGGGAAACCGGAGGACTGGGAAGCTTTTAAAGAGCAAAGAAAGATAACAAAAAAGGCAATACGCCAAGAAAAAATGAGGTACGAAGGTAAACTAGCCAAGAATATAAAGGAGGATAGTAAAAGCTTCTTTAGGTATGTGAATAGCAAAAAAATAGTTAAGACCAAAATTGGGCCATTGAAGACAGAAACGGGTGAATTTATTATGGGGAACAAGGAAATGGCAGATGAGTTGAACAGGTACTTTGGATCTGTCTTCACTAGGGAAGACACAAACAATCTCCCAGCTGTAATAGTGGCCAAAGGAACTAGGGTAAAGGATGAACTGAAGGAAATTTATATTAGGCAAGAAACGGTGTTGGATAGACTGTTGAGTCTGAAGGCTGATAAGTCCCCGGGACCTGATGGTCTGCATCCCAGGGTACTTAAAGAGGAGGCTCTAGAAATCGTGGACGCATTGGTAATCATTTTCCAATGTTCTATAGATTCAGGAACAGTTCCTACTGATTGGAGGGTGGCTAATGTTGTCCCACTTTTCAAGAAAGGAGGGAGAGAGAAAACAGGGAATTATAGACCGGTTAGCCTGACGTCAGTGGTGGGAAAGATGCTGGAGTCAATTATAAAAGAGGAAATTACGACACATTTGGATAGCAGTAGAAGGATCAGTCCGAGTCAGCATGGATTTATAAGGGAAAATCATGCTTGACTAATCTTCTGGAGTTTTTTGAGGATGTAACTATGAAAATGGACAAGGGAGAGCCAGTGGATGTAGTGTACCTGGACTTCCAGAAAGCTTTTGATAAAGTCCCACATAGGAGATTAGTGGGCAAAGTTAGGGCACATGGTATTGGGGGCAGAGTACTGACATGGATTGAAAATTGGCTGGCTGACAGGAAACAAAGAGTAGTGATTAACGGGTCCCTTTCAGAATGGCAGGCTGTGACCAGTGGGGTACCGCAAGGTTCGGTGCTGGGACCGCAGCTATTTACAATATACATTAATGATTTAGATGAATGGATTAAAAGTAACATTAGCAAATTTGCTGATGACATAAAGCTGGGTGGCAATGTGAAATGTCAGGAGGATGTTATGAGAATGCAGGGTGACTTGGACAGGTTGGGTGAGTGGGCAAATGTATGGCAGATACAGTTTAATGTGGATAAATGTGAGGTTATCCACTTCGGTGGCAAGAACAGGAAGGCAGATTACTATCTAAATGGAATCAAGTTAGGAAAAGGGGAAGTACAACGAGATCTAGGTGTTCTTGTACATCAGTCAGTGAAAGCAAGCATGCAGGTACAGCAGGCAGTGAAGAAAGCTAATGGCATGCTGGCCTTTATAACAAGAGGAATTGAGTATAGGAATAAAGAGGTCCTTCTGCAGCTGTACAGGGCCCTGGTGAGACCCCACCTGGAGTATTGTGTGCAGTTTTGGTCTCCAAATTTGAGAAAGGACATTCTTGCTATTGAGGGAGTGCAGCATAGGTTCACAAGGTTAATTCCCGGAATGGCGGGACTGTCATATGTTGAAAGATTGGAGCAACTGGGCTTGGACACACTGGAGGCAGGAAGCATGTTCCCGCTGATGGATGAGTCCAGAACTAGAGGCCACAGTTTAAGAATAAGGGGTAGGCCATTTAGAACAGAGATGCGGAAAAACTTCTTTACCCAGAGAGTGGTGGATATGTGGAATGCTCTGCCCCAGAAGGCAGTGGAGGCCAAGTCTCTGGATGCATTCAAGAGAGAGTTAGATAGAGCTCTTATAGATAGCGGGGTCAAGGGATATGGGGAGAGGGCAGGAACGGGGTACTGATTGTGTATGATCAGCCATGATCACAGTGAATGGCGGTGCTGGCTAGAAGGGCCGAACGGCCTACTCCTGCACCTACTGTCTATTGTCTAACCTCCATGCTTGGCGAACAAGCCTATAAACCAGTAGCCAACCTGAGCTACCAATCTTCTCTTTCACTTCAATTTACGAGTGCATGGGCTTCACCCAGGTGCTTTGGTTTGCTCCAACATTCTAAAAGTGTGTGGATTGGTAGGTTAAATTGGTACTGGTTCAGTTGTTGTTCAGGCCAAACATCAGATTGAGAAAGAAATGTGATCTAAGTGACTTTGACCATGGAATGATTGTTGGTGCTGGGCGGGGTGGTTTACAGGCACTGGAAATTGTCCCCAGTATGTAAATCAGTGTTTCCCACCCTTTTTCAGACCAACACTCCCCTAAAGCACTTTCACACTTGCCAACACTCCTCTTAGGCACAATATACTTTCCGGCACCCCCATAGTGACCATGCAGGGAAACTGTGAGAACATTTTCCACTCAATTTTTTGCATACACATTTCCAATTTTCTGATAAAAGTGGACACTGCACTTTTTTTCCTGGATTAAATTGAAATTCTCATATTTACAATGTTCATTTTGTCATACAGATAAGTATACCAGATCTCTACGCAGAAGTTCCCAAGCTCTTGCCGACTTTGTGCAACAATTCAACCACGCCGTGAAAAAGATCAAATAAATGTTTAAAGTAGCAGCATTTTTACAGCGAACAGTGTAAAGAAGCAAATGTTCAAACTCTTCATCGTTATCTTGGCATATCTGGCAAAATATTCTGCTATTTAATGGATGAGCTTTAATTTTGTTGATAGCAGATATGACAAGACTCGTGCTTGAAAAATGTTGCTGGCTGAGGCTTTCAGCTGTGAGCTGTAGATGATGAATTACACAATGGATTGCAGCAGATTTGGAATATCTTTTTTTCATAAATGCCACTAAAATGGGACGGCGACCTGTCATATATGCTGCTCCATCTGTTGCTCAAGAAATCATGTTCCTAATCAGAATACTGTTATCTTCAATATATATTTTGAGCTCATCATAGATTGATTCTCCTTTGATATTTGATTTTAACTTTTTACAAGAGAATCTCTTCATAAACGTTTCCATTTTTGATAAACCGTACTGATGCACCATCAATAACTCTCGGAGACGGGAGGCGAACGATAGGCTTTTATTAGCTGCAAGAGACCACCACACAACATCTCGGAGACTGAGGGAGGAGCAGTGCCTCCAATCGCCTTTATACAGGGGTCTGTGGGAGGAGCCACAGGAGCAGTCAGCAGAGGGGCGTGTCCAGACAGGTATATGTAGTTCACCACACGTACATATCCCATTAGCAATACCTTGTTGTCTCACACAGTTGTAGCTCTGTGAATAATTGACATTCATAAAAAAAGAAATAGGAGCAGGAGTAGGCCACCTGGCCCATTGAGCCTGCTCCTCCATTTAATAAGATCATGGCTGATCTAGCCATGGACTCATCTCCACCTACCTACCTGTTCCCCATAACCCTTAATTCCCCTACTAGGCAAAAATCTATGCAAGCCTGTCTTAAATATATTTACTGAGGTAGCCTCCACTGCTTCATTAGACAGAGAATTCCACAGATTCACCACTCTCTGGGAAAAACAGTTCCTCCTCATCTCCGTCCTAAATCTACTCTCCTGAATCTTGAGACTATGTTCCCTAGTTCTAGTCTCACCTACCAGTTGAAACAACTTTCCTGCCTCTGTGTTACCTATCCCTTTCATAATTTTATATGTTTCAATAAGATCTCCTCTCATTCTTCTGAATTCCAGTGAGTACAGTCCCAGGCGACTCAATCTCTCCTTATAGTCTAACCCTCTCATCTCTGGAATCAACCTGGTAAACCTCCTCTGCACCGCCTCCAAAGCCAATATATCCTTCCTCAAGTAAGGAGACCAGAACTGCACGCAGTACTCCAGGTGCAGCCTCACCAGGGTATAGTTGCAGCATAACCTCCCTGCTCTTAAATTCAATCCCTTTAGCAATGAAGGCCAACATTCCATTTGCCTTCTTGATGGCCTGTTGCACCTGAAAACCAACCTTCTGTGATTCATGCACAAGCACTCCCAAGTCCCTCTGCACAGCAGTATGCTGTAATTTTTTTACCATTTAAGTAATAATCTGCTCTTCCATTTTTCCTTCCAAAGTGGATGGCCTCACATTTACCAAATTTATACTCCATCTGCCAGACCCTTGTCCACTCACTTAGCCTATCTATATCCCTCTGCAGACTCTCCGTATCCTCTGCATGGTTTGCTTTTCCACTGAATTTAGTATTTTAGTACTTTTCCACTCAGTTTTCCATTCAATGTCTTCACTCATTTCATCAATACGATGAGCTACAGAATGATTACTCAGAGAAATTGACTTTAAATGCTGGCATCCACTTTGAGAACAGTGGTTAACAGATATTATAAATCTTTCACCAATTGTATGAGATTTTCCACACTTTGCTATCATTTTGGAAATGTTATAAGAAGCAATGACTCCACTATCAAGGTCACTTTTAGCTTTCTTGGCAAATGACTTGAGTGGGCAACACTTTTTAAATTCTTCTTTCATCTTCTGGAATGAGTAATACACTAAGTAGAATTTTCAGTCTGTCTTTTATGTGTCTGCAATCTTGATGGTTTTATGGCTTCATTAGTACAGTATTACAAGTAAGACACATGGGACATCACTGATCTGACAAGAATGGAGTAAAACCATACTTCAGGTACATATTGACCTACCTTCTGTAGTTTCTGTTTCATAGCAGGATTAGAATTGAAGGCTTCACCACCTTCAGACTCATAGAAATTTTATCCACTATTAATGATGCTAAATTGAAAAAAGTAACACGAACTGGGAAAGCCTATTGGATGTTAATGACAGTAGTGAGTTGATGGAACGATGGCAGTGGCATGCAAAGGAATGGCAAGGAGGAGATGAAGACGATCACAACAGCAAAAATTACGTTGACAAGGATTCAGATTGGAATCTGAATGTTAATCGGGACAGAGCTAGTGTTTGGCAAGCTACCTTTATATACCTTCTGGTTATCATGATTGACCAATCACGTAAGGCCTCATGATCCCCAAAGATGTTTCTTGACCGCACATATGAAGCCACGGTCACTTTGAACACCTCAAGAGGAATCCTTGGGGTCAGCAGATTCACTGATTGGCTCTATTTCACTTTTTGATTCTGGCCAGTGCTGTACTCTTGCACGACTTGTTTTCCATAGATCTATAAAGTTGCGAGGTTGTACTTGACTTACCAAATGTTAAAATGCATGAACTCGTTCTGTGCCGCGAGTCAAGGGGAACTGCTGGGCAACCTGATTGCTAGTTTATGCATCCCAATGATGTCTGTTTGGTTGGTAAGGTCGGAAGAGATTGCTGAGTTTCAGACTCATTGTGACAATGAGCGCTCACTGCCTGCGGAGCTATGGTTCTTCCTGTGTTCCAGTGCCTCATCCTTTTTTTTGGAAGTGCCTGCTCTACTAACGGTCGGTCAGGTCTCACGCCTCAAGTTAGGGTCCCACTTACCGCCCACCTCAAGAATCTTGAACACCCCCTGACAAATTCTGTTTCCCCTAACACACCCTTGGGATACGTAACCATTGGGAATCACTGCTATAGATGAATAGTAGAATCTAGAGTGGAGTTGATGGAAATGTAAGGGGAATAAAAAGGGATTTGTGTAGGATTAGTGCAAAAATGGGTGCTTGATATTTGGGGCAGTCTCAGTGGGCTGAGAGCCTTTTCTGTTTTTATCATGGCTCTAATTCTGTATCAAATGATTATTTAATTGTTAAATGTAATTTTGTTATCGATATCCTTATCAATGGAAATTAAAATTCAGTGGTCACTTTATTAGGCACACCTGTTCACCTGCCCATTAATGCAAATATCTACCCAGTCGTGTGACAGCAACTCAATCCAAACAAGCATGCAGAAATGGTCAAGCGGTTCAGTTGTTGTTCAGGCCAAACATCAGAATGGGGAAGAAATGTGATCTAAGTAACTTTGACAGTAGAATGATCATTGGTGTCAGTTGGTTGGTATACCTCAGGAACTGTTGATCTCCTGGGATTTTCACGCACACCTCATTGCAAAGTTTACAGAGAATGGTGCAAAAACAAAAAAAAAATCCAGTGGGCAGTTCTATGAGCTTGTTAATGAGGGAGGTCCGAGGAGAATGGCCAGAAAGGTTCAAGCTGACAGGAAGGTGTAGCTTCCTGTCATATACCTACATATTATAACACTTTGGAACCTTGTGGATGGACTACAGTATTTAGACCACGATCAGGAGGTACCTAATAAAATGGCTACAGAGTGTAGGTTAATTGTTTCTACTTATCTTCTACACACACCTCCTCTCACCTAATCATCAAATCTTCTGTTCCTTTTCCCGGATGTTTATTTTTCTTTTGGTAAAATAATTACTTACACCTTTTCCAAATCTAAATCTTTCCTTCACTTGATAATTCCTTTACTTCGTCACCATGTCAATACCTCATCTTTACATCCAATTTTATCCCATGTAATTGCTGTGACAAGTTAAATGCTTATGTTTGACTTTTAGTATTCTGTGCCAGTCAACGACCTGCTTCTCCAGAAACTCAAATTTGAAAGGCAAATGTATAGACTGACTGTTCATTTTCTAGGTCTTTAACCTTAGCATTACTAGCTTCATGTGCTATTTATAGGGAGCTGCAGGAGCTGAACTGGTCCCAATATGGCTTACAATGTGTATGCATGCGCTTTCAGCATGAGTCATACTTGGCATCATTTTGGCAAAAACTTTCGTGGGGCCAAAACTTACTTGAAGTCAGTCCATTCACTCTGGAGCTCAATGCTTCAGTTATAGTCATTTCTCAACCCAAAGCAACGTTCAGCAGCAGGAAACACTCATCCCACCAGCATTATTTAGAGGTATCATCACTGACTTGTTGATTGATTTTACTGGCTGCTGGTACGAGTGGTTTATTATGGATTATTTTTAGAGCTCCTTGAAGCTGTTGAAGTCTACACAGAGTAGTGTGGCAGATGCCAAAGGACTCGATCAGACTTCAAGGCTTCACAAACCAGATATTAGAAATATCAGATATTGAGAAAAAGAGGAAATAAGCAGAATGAGACTGACACTGGTAAAAGGAGCTGGAAGTGTTTACAAATTCTCACCAGGAGACCATATCCACTGGCAGTGATTAAATCACAATTTCCCAACACAAATCATAACATTGAGTTCTTCAGTACAGTATAGATGATAGAATTTTGGCAGCAGAGAGGACAATAGCAGACTTTTAACAGAAATCATGATACTCTCATTCAGCTGACACCTCTGTGCCACCTGCTTTAGAGCCACCATAAAAAAACAATAGCAGTCAGCATGAGTCTTGTGTGGAACTGTGTGCAGTGAACAATCAAAACCATATTTGCTGCATGCTTTGTAATAATAGATGCAAATAGGCTGCCAGAATATGATTCCACTGACTAGACCAATCTGGAGGTGCCCTAGAGTAACTAGCAACAAGGTTTAAGGTGGACTGTTCTTTGCTGGATACTATCACCATCAGAACAGCACAGATCTTGCAGAAGGAAGAAGGGAGGTAGTAGGCTGGTCAGTCTCTTTCCTAGAAAGGAAGGGAACAACTAGTCCAAGTACAATGCCAGTAACTCCAACCCCAGCAGCCCAGTCAATTTCCTGTCCTCTGTGGATGACCAACGTCGTTTATTTTTATCTTTTTTTATTTAGAGATAGAGCACCATACAGACCCTTCCAACCCAACTACACACTTGTGATCTATTAATTTAAAACCCATATGTCTTTTGGAGTGTGTGTGTGTGTGTTTGTGTGTGTGTGGGGGGGGGGGGGGGGAACCAGAGCACCCAGAGGAAACACATCTACGTGGTCATGTGGGAATTGAACCCGGGACACTGCCATTGAGATAACTATGCTAACTGCCAAACTACAGTGCTGCCCTGCCCAACCTCAGTGGAAAAAAGCCTGTTTGCATCTACTCTATCTTAATCCGTAATTTTGTATACCCCGATCAAATCTCCCCTCACACACTCTAGGGAATAAAGTCCTAACCTATTCAACCTTTCCCTATAACTCAAGTCCTAAGTCTTGGCTGCAATAGGATTGGGGTACAAAACAGGGAAGTATTTTTACAATGGTATAAGGTAATGGTGAGGCCACACCTGGACTATGGTGTGCAGTTTTGTTCCCTTATTTAATGATGTATTGGCACTTGAGGCAATGATTCACCAGGATAAGAGGATGGTGCAATCACAGCAGCTAAAAATTAGATCTATATTCTTTGGAGTTTGGAAGTATAAGGGGTGATCATATTGAAACATATAAGATCCTGAGGGAACATGACAGAGTAGATGTTAAGATGCTTTCATGAGTGGGAGAATCTCAAACAAGGCTACACAATTAGTAAACGGTCATATGAAATTAAGGTTTCTAGAAACCTGTTCCTCCAGCATGTTGTGTGTGTTGTTTTGGATTTCCAGCATCTACAGGATTTCTTGTGTTTGTGGTCTACCAAACGAGGGCTACCATAAATGTAGCACTGAATAAGGAATGGAGTACTGGTGAAGCAACGGATTTAAAAATCAGCCACAAAAGGTTTTGAACTATTATCAAACTTATTCAATTGCTTAGCAAGTAATTGAATTATTTTAATCATAGTTCAAACCCTTTTACAGCCCATTCTTAGATGACTTAAAAGTGGCAACAACTAGAGATTGGAAGTTTCTTACACCCCTAATCTTGATAAGTGTCCCACTCAGTAAGGGAATATTGCTGACAAGTGTGAGGGGTTGCACTTTCGGAGGTCAATCCAGGGTGGGACATACAAAGTGAGCGGTAGGGCACTGAGGAGTGCAGTAGAACAGAGGGAGCTGGGAACACAGATCCACAACTCCTTGACAGAGGCGGCACAGGTAGATAGGGCAATAAAGAAAGCTTTTGGCACCCTGGCCTTCATAAATCAAAGTTACTGAGTACAGGAGTTGGGACGTTTTGTTGAAGTTGTACAAGATGTCGCAGAGGCCTAATTTAAAGTATTCTGTCCAGTTCTGGTCACCTCACTGCAGGAGAGATTATCAATAAGATTGAAAGAGAGCATTAAGTATTTACAAGGATGTTGCCAGGATTTGAGGACCTGAGTTATAGGGAATGTAATATAGCAACTGAGATTCGGGCAATTTACCTGTCAGTTAAAATATGCTTCAGTGTTTGCAGCCTACCTCATTTATGGGCCTTGTATTTGTTGGAATGCCATTCCTCCCTGATGATCCATAGAATGAAATAAAACCCTTGGTAGAGTATTAACAATTCTCCAATCACGTCTAGTGTGATGTGCCAGGTGATGAAACTTCTAATCTTTAGCCAACAGCTAAGCAGGCAGGGCTGAACCAGTAGATCTCCCCCATGTATTTTTGGAAAACCTCTATCGTGTTCATCCTTAGACTCCTTTGTTCTGATTAAGTCTCGCTTCATAAGTGAAACGGTCAGATGCTGGCAATGTCCTGGTGGATCTCCTCTGCATGGTAATTGATTCCATCTTACAGTCCGGAGACCGAACTACACACAGTACTCCAGAAGTGGCCTAACCAATTTTATAAAGTTGTACCATAATCACTTTGCTCTTAATTCCTAGCTATATTCTGGTTATCTCACCCCAAGCACTGCCCTTTTTTTTCTGCTGCCTAGCTCTTCAATGTATCTTGTATCTCCTGTCACTTTATACATTGCTTCTAGTAGTCAATTTCTGAATGAGACACTGAACCCATGAACACTACCTCACTACTTTTTTATTTCTATTCTTGCACTACTCATTTAATTTACTCCCTGTAATTCACAGTTTTTTAGATTATTCTGTACTACTGCCGCAAAGACACCAAACTTCACGACATGCGCCGGTGATATTAAATCTGATTCTGATGTCAGGGGGGGATGGTTAAATTTTAAGGTTGGCTGCATGTTTAGAACTTTTTTTGGCTGGCAACAGCTGAGGAAAGTAATATTAAAACTGCAAGATGTATAATGCTAGTAATACAACAAGTTTTTAAAATAAATTTATACTACAAGCATACAGATAAACAGGTCTGGCAACTTTGAAATACATCCCTTTATAAAAAGATTCACATGAAACACTGACTGCATAGGAAGATTTTTATTACATGATACACTATTTACAGTTCTGCAATGGTCATATGTGTAATTAACCAGTGCACACAGTTGTTCTCGTTTCCCTGGCACTGGATTTAAGATCTCCAAAGACAAAGACAAAAATCTTTTCAAAACTCTTACCACTTGTTAAGGGCCAATAGTAATTAGGCCTGGGGTATACAAACTTAGGCAATAGCAACTGTAAAATATCTAGTGAACAAACTCCAGAAATCACAGTGACCAAATTAGCTAATTAACCTCTTCAGGTAGAAAGTACCCAATCAGGAGCCCTAAGCATTACAAAGAATACCTGACTTGCCAGATTTCCAGGTCCAATGAACTTTCAGTCGTCCAAAATTGTTGTCTTGTGTGCCACACAAAGAAATCCCTGTGTCAGTAGCTTAATTAACTCTTCCGGTATTGAGAAATGCAACATTTTTTTCACATCCAAAAAAAATACACTGGCCTGGGCAGAAATGCAGTACCTGGCCAGATGAGCCCTAAGTCCCACTGGAACGTACAGCTACTGTGACACAGGTTCCAACAACACAGTAGACTAACTGTCTTCTCCGTATGTGGAAACTAACAAGGTGAAATAAAGCATTATATTAAACAGTTAAAGCTTGTTAATAACTAGTACAGAAAATACTATTAACAGTCATCATGAATATCACACTGAACATTGTGAGTCACAACCTTTAACCAATGAAAAACAGGAGTTGCCAGCTTCAGGCTTGGAATGTTAATGTTGAGGTGAAATCTTTATCAGTGACTTATTTTAGAAACTTTTTTATATTTATACATAGTATAGGTAATAATATAGCAATAAACTAATCCAAGTAAGTATTCGGTTTTCTCAGTCATAATTTAGATGGGATGGAGGTGGTTTTGTTCTGGATTTAACTGAGGTGGGTATCTGATATTCACAAAAAAAGCTTCCAAAAAATCTGTCCTTCATCAAAACAGTTTAGTCAGCTCCAATTTCAAGTCTCTAGATTGTTTTTTTTTTGTGAGACAATGTGGGAAGTGACACATAAAAGAAACCCCTGAGGAAAGAAACAAAATGCATAAGACCATAAGAATTAGGCCATTTAGCCCATCGAGTCTGCTTCGCCATCCTATCATGGCTGATTTATTATCCCTATTCAAACACAGTGCCACTATTCATGCCAAGGGATTTTATTTTTCAGTAAACCTTGATTGTACAATATAATAAAAAATAAACATAAGTCTTTGATGCCACCTCTCATCAGAGTGGAGTCATGCATCTGGAAACTGGGGTAAACTAGTACCTAACATTAACTGAGGCAAATGATCCTACCCTCATCCAATTAATGATCAGGATTAGCAGCTATGGCTGGATTTGCTTTCCCCTTGCCCAGGCAAATTGAAACCAATTGTAATATAACTCAGATAATTTGATAATTCATTGTCCAGACCATTGAAGGTTACTCCCAATAACGGGGAAAGAGCATCAGGGCAGAAGCTAGAAATCAGGACCCCAGTGGACCAACAGGAATACAGGAACCAAGGCCACTGTGTACCAATGGGAACACAGGAACTGGGGTCTGGTACACCAATGGGAGCACTGGAACCAGGATCCTCATGTACCAATGGGAACACAGGAACTGGGGTCCTGGTGTACCAATGGGAGTACTGGAACCAGGACCTTGTAAGGTGATGCCAAACCTTTGACATTTCTGAACAATCAGATAGTGGACTTGAGGAGTTTTGCTGTCCGTCTGAAAGGCCTCGGCCTCAAAACATTGACTACTTATTTCATTCCATTGATGTTGCCTGACCTGCTGAGTTCCTCCAGCATTTTGTATATGTTACACTGGATCCTGAAACATTTGTTTTATTGAGGTATCTTATCCACCCTAACGTTTATTGTATTAAAGAGTTTTGTGAATCTGTTAGTTACTTGTTCAGAATGTTTTACCTTTTACATTTTGCTGTGGACTTCCTTTATTTAGAGAGGGACTTGAGTCACTAGGTAATCATACCACCAGGGAGTGACACGGTGCTCAAATAAATCTCTTTTGCTCCATTTTTTTCCCCAAATAAATCAAGATACCATTTATCACCTGATAAAGTTTGCACCTCAAGCAGATCCGGATATGTTTGGCAATCAGGCAGATTTGTATCGAGGAATGTTTTACTCATTATTTGTGTAGTCAGACTGCAGTATAACAGACAAAATTACAAGATGCATAGCTTGCTGTTTTATTACATTCAATCAACCATTTCAAGCAGAGATGTTTGCATATACGACAACTGCACATATCAGTAACACCTTTATCGGCCATAAAGGATGCTTCAATCTGGAAAGGAATTCACAAATGAAGTAGCATAATATCAGAAAAGAATTGAGGAAATATATGAAATTCTGCCGAACTCTTGAACACTATCAGAGATCAATCAACATATAGAATAAATCACAAGGAAGTAGAAACAAATAGTGAGTGAGTGAGTGAGTGAGAGTGGGAGAGAGAGAGAGAGAGGGAGAGAGAGAGAGTGAGAGAGAGAGAGAAAGAAAGAAGGAATGAGAGGGGGTGAGATAAAGATAGAACTAGATAGATCACATAAGAAGGCAAAAAAAGAAAGGTTAACCAAATTGACAGCAACTTTTTGGGTCAAAGTATCTTTTTCTTCACTTTTATGTGACAATGGTTCTAAACATTTCAATTTGCCTCATTGAATGCAAGACAGAGTGTGCAGTTGTGACGTGTCTGAATCTCCTACAAATAACAAACAATGATACTGCACGTTCTCCTGAGTAAATCCTACTAGTCCAAACATAAGAAAATTTGTTATGGCTTGATAAAAGTCCTGTCCAACATTTTCTGCCACTTAACAAACCTGTGAAAACAGCAATCCCAAGGTTTTATTTTCTCTCTGGCAAGTAATGTTGGTCTACATATTGGCATATACAATGTCCTTTGGTAGAAAACAACATTCATTAAACTTGGAAACACTCATACAAATGTTTATGAATATCATTTGAAATAGTTCACTTCTTTAAAAACTATTTTGCCATGTGCTGCCTGTGGCAACTGTAGTTTGTGTCTATCAGCACCAGGAAATCATCTGATGAAATTCGTAAATCTTGATTTCATTCGAGAATTTATATTGTAGTCACCTTTCAGCCAAACTATTAAAAGTCTTGTCTAACAGATACAGAAATAATTTCACAGTAAGTCATGTTGCCAAATTTCCACTATTTGATTAAATGATATTAATTTATGGTCAACAGAAAATCTGCAGATGCTGGAAGTCTAAGCAACACACACAAAATGCTGGAGAAACTCAGCAGGTCAGGCAGCATCTGTGGAAGAGAGTAAACAGTCAACATTTTAGGCCGAGACCGAAATAAAAAAGTAAATAAAAAGAAAAGCCAGAGTAAGAAGGTGGGGGGGTTCGGAGGAAGAAATACAAAGTAGTAGGTGATAAGTGACACCGGGAGAAGGAGGGGTAAGTAAAGAGCTGGGAAGTCCATTGGTGAAAGAGATAAAAGGCTGAAGAAGGGGGAATCTGATAAGAGAGGACAGAGGCCATGGTCGAAAGGAAAGGGGGGAGGAGCATCAGTGGGAGGTGATGGGCAGGTAAAGAAATAAAGTGAGAGAGGGAAATGGGATTGGGGAATGGTGAGGAGGGGTGCATTACTGGAAGTTCCGGAAATCGATGTTCATGCCATCAGGTTGGAGGCTACCCAGATGGAATATAAGGTGTTGTTCCTCCAGCTTCATCACGACAGTAGAGGACCACGGACTGACATGTTGGAATGGGAATCGGAAGTGGAATTAAAATGGGTGGCCGCTGGGAGATGCCACTTTTCCTGGTGGATGGAGTGTAGGTGCTCGGTGAAGCAACCTCCCAATCTACGCCGGATCTCACCGATATACAGGAGGCCACACCTGGAGCACCGGACACCGTATGTGACCCCAACAGGCTCACAGGTGAAATGTTGCCTCACCTGGAAGGACTCTTTGGAGCCCTGAATGGTAGTGAGGGAGGAGGTGTAGCACTTGTTCCACTTGCAAGGATAAGTGCCAGGAGGGAGATCAGTGGGGAGGGACGAATGTTACAGAGAATTACGTGCCGGACGCAGAGGCTGGTGAGGTGGTGGGCGAGGACAAGAGGAACCCTGTCCCTGGTGGGATGGCGGGAGGACGGGGTGAGGGTAGACATGCGCGCAATGGAAGAGATGCAGTTGAGAGCAGCATTGATGGTGGAGAAAGGGAAGCCCCTTCCTTTGAAGAAGGACATCTCCTTAATTTATGATCTTCAGGGTAGAAACAGTTTTCTATAATGTACAGGCAAATTGATTTTCTAATACAAATTGGATTTAATTAAATTTTTGTTATTCCTCAAGGTGGCTTGTAGTGCATCAGGTGGCAACCTTGCCACTTCTTTAGCATTTTGCCTGTTTTTTACGAGGCCGAGTTGCTAGCTCGACGCTCAACCCAGCAGGGATGGAAAGTGAGCAAAGAGCCGGCTGGATTCGAACCCGAGACCACTTACTTTGAAGTCTGGGGCGGATGCCACTCCACCAGCCGGCTTTAATTAAATTACTTTGGATTAACGGTAAACTATAGATCGTCACAAAACACTTCCTCATATTTGATACGTATGCAAATCTTTCTATAACCCTTCACACTTAATTCAAACTTTAACAATGATTTTTACATATTCTTACTGTACTGCATGTTAAGCATCCTTCTGCTGTATGTTTCAGAAGGAGTTCAACAGTCAATTTCTCAAGGAGTCATCAGTAGAGAGGAGAATGTGCTCGGTAACACAGCAGTGTACAGAAAAGTCAATGCTGAAAGCAGAAAAGATCCAAGATGAGGTGGGAGGAGCAACACTTTATATTCTGTCCGGGTACCCTGATGACATGAATATCAATTTCTCCTTCTGGTAAACAAAATCCCCCAATCCCCCCTTCTCTATTCCCCACTCTGGCTGTTTACTACTTCTCACCTGTCTATTTCTTTCCCTTGGGGTCCTCTCCTCCTTCCTTTACAATTGTCCACTCTCCTCTCCTATCAGATTCTATCCTCTCTAGCCCCTGATCTTTCCCACCCACCCGACTTTGCCTTCTAGCTAGCCTCCTTCCCCTCCCACCACCGTTTAATTCAGGCATCTCCCCACTTCCCTCTCAGTCCTGAAGAAGGTTCTCGGCCCGAAACGTCGACTGTTGACTCTTTTCCATAGATGCTGCCTGGCCTGCTGAGTTCCTCCAGCATTTTGTGTGTCTGTTGTTTAGGACTTCCAGCATCTGCAGATGTTGTCACGTTTGAAAAGACCTAGTGATATACTCGGAAAAACCATTAACTGTGGTGTGTCGTGCAACTAGCAACAAGGTTTGAAATGTGACAGGAAGGTCATTAAACAGCAGTGGCAAAACACTAGGACTAAACGACTGAGAATGTTGCATGGATTATTAGAATCATTAGATTTGGAGGCAAAACTGGAATGTAGAATGGACTGGAATGTAGCCTGTTGACTGGTATGGATAAATGTCATGAGAGAGAATGGAAAATTATGTACGCAATATTACAAAAATGTTAAGAACTGCTTCATATTTAATCAAATGCAAAGCAGTTCCTAACATTGTTTTTTTTTTGACAGCATTGCTCACATAATGTGGCATTTCTTTGGTAAGAAAGCTAAATTACCCCTCAAGTTAAACAAGCACAAGTATAAATGATCTATGTTATGTGACAGTATATTGTTAAATACCATGTGATTTGATTTCCCAAGAACAATAAGATTTTCCTTTTGTCATTTAAAGTACCTGAATAGAGATTGAGAGTAATGAAACTGCTTTGATATCACTTAATATCCCTGTGTTGTATGGTTTTCAGTTTACTAGTCTACTTTTGTGCAATTATTCATGAAATATTTTTCCCAACATCCTTTAAGATTAGTTTTTCTTTAACACATAGTTTGATGTGACAGCCAATGGAGATAAAAGAGACCAGGATTTCGAAAGAAGCAGATGTTTCAATTCTCCACAGTTGAACTACACATCTACGTAAGTAATTTAACCTCAGATTTTGGTCATGGATATGAGGTGTTTATAAATCACAATTGCTTTCTTGAGATTCAAATAAGATAATTAAGTAGCAAATTAATCTCTGAGTGCAAAGTGGAAAAACAGAGGAAAAATTCCAGGCACTTAGGCCAGGATAGCTTCAGTTAGATAGCCTGAAGAGATTTACGTTGGCTGAATTACCTACGTTATTGCAAAAAGTTTGAACAATGTTTATTTTATTTTATTTAGAAATGCGGTGTGGAACAGGCCCTCCTGGCCCAGCAACCCACTGATTTACTCACTTACTGCCCGTTAACCCCGCTGGCGTTTAGGGCAGCAATGAAGGTCCTCCATCTCTGGCAGTGTTCAGAGCATCTCTCATCGGGCTGTAGATTTAACCCTAGCCTAATCGTGGGTAAATTTACGATGACCAATTAACCTACTAATCGATACGTCTTTGGACTGTGGGAGGAAACCAGAGTACATGGAGGAAACCCACGTGCACATGGGAAGAACAGATAAACTTTCTTACGGAGGATGCTGGAACTGAACTCTGAACTCTATCGCCCCGACCTGTAATAATGTCGTACTAATTGCTACGCTACCATGGCTATGTACGTATTGCATGCAGTTGGAATATTAGAATATTTTGATTATGAAAAAAACAAAAACATAGGATCTATTCAAGGAAATCATGGACTCTGAGGCAAAAAGTTTACGTGCATTTAGTACTATTTAGAGCAGCTACTCCCAATCTTTTTATGCCATGGACCCCTACCGTTAACCGAGGGGTCTGTGGACCCCAGGCTGCAAACCCCTGATTTAGAGTGATGCATGACGGAAGGAGTTAGTGTGAAGTTAAATACCAACAGGAACGTGTTGGGGAGAACGGCCAGTTTTTATTACAGAAATATTGTGTAGTGTAAAGATGTTTAGTTTTAGCTGGGAAATAACTACTGTCAAATCTGCTAGACAAGAAGAATAAAAGTGTGGCCTTGGTTGATTTTAAAACCCAGGAAAATTAGCACCTTGTACTTTTGATGTTTTAGCTCAGTGAAGATAGCACAACGTGACTTAATACGATAAAATGCAGCAGCACCTCTGGCTCAATAGGGAATAAGAGCATTCCTATAATTTAGGAAAGCAAATGCCACTTGGGCAACCAATTAGGATAACACAAAGCAAGTTTTCAATATAGTCACAATAGGCATTTTATATACACACACAAATATATATATTTATAAAGTAGGGATGTGCAAACACCCTCACATTTGCTTTTTTTTCTAAAAATGTCCATCAAACTTCATAATGTTTAATGAACAGGTACTACCTACTTTCTTATGTCCTTAAGTGCATCATTCAGAAATATTGTCACATTTGGTTTAGCAGTGCAAACTAGTCTATGGGAATTGTCACTGGTGGCTATAAAATGCATATTCAGGATTGACTGATTCCATCATATGTTACGAACATTGCCAAAATTCACAATCACTATGTATGGTTCCTCAGTCCTCAAATCCATATTTTGTAATGCACAACTTTTATATACAGTAATTTTCACAAAATAAATTTCCTGAACAAATTGTGCTTTATAATTAGTCCAAATCTTGGCAGAAACATAGTGCTTAAAGGGCAAGAACTGCGAATAATGATGTGTGCTCCAAAGCCAGGAGAGTCTTACTTGTGTTCCTGTGGTGAACTACATATACCTGTCTGGACTGCTCCTGTGGCTCCTCCCACAGACCCCTGCTGACTGCTCCTGTGGCCCCTCTCACAGACCCCCCCCCCCCCGCTGACTGCTCCTGTGGCTCCTCCCACAGACCCCGGTATAAAGGCGATTGGAGGCACAGCCCCTTCCTCAGTCTCCAGGATGTTGTGTGGTGGTCACTTGCTGCTTGTGCTTTCTTCCAGCCAATAAAAGCCTACCTTAACTCACGTCTCCGAGAGTTATTGATGGTGCATCAGTTCCAACTGAGTGAAGTTTTTGACACTAGAAAGTGCATTTTGACTACTGCTTTGAAATAAATGGGCATCACTATTGCACCGTTTTTTGATTAAAAATGTTCTTATTATCTAAACCATGCTTGTTTGATTTAGATATTCTTGTTACTAGTCAGAATTATTTTCCCTGTTCTATTTTACAAGCTGAAATAACAACAGTTGGAGATTATTCCTGCCTTAGGAACAACCTATCTCAGAATTCCTGATGACTTCAGTAAACTGTCATTTCACAAGAATAAAATGAAAAGCTATTGAAGTTGGCTGAGGGTTTCCTTGTAACTGGTTTGTAAATAAGTTTTCCAATGCACTTAATGGAGTAACAGTAACAGAGCAGAAATGCCTCAAGGAAAACTGAACCCCGAAACACTCCACCACAACCTAGATATCCGAGATGGTTTCAAATGAATAATCTCCGCAAATCATCAATAAGGCAAGCTTGTTCCCTGGACTTTCCAGAATTACAGACTATACATTTTAAATAGTTTTACAAGCTGATAATGATAATGACTTCTAATTTTGTCAGGAATTGCTGGAACCTCATGCAGTGTCTTGCAATGGCAACTTTATTTGGGTGGACCTAATGAAAAATGGATATACTGATTGGTAATCATTTCATGTTCCCACAAGGAAAATGGTTTCAGTTGTTCTGTAAGCACTTAAATGGCTTAAACAGATTAAGTTAGTGGTAAGCATCATATACTTACAGTTTTATTAGCCAAGAGAAACAATCAGCAATTTATGGGTAATTTTCAGCCTCACGGCCCTCCTGGAAATCTAATGGTGTGGTTAACCACTTGTTAAAGAATCTACTCAATTTTCACTCCATTAATTTCAGGCATGATCTTCAATAGGTTAAGCTGTTCACTCTTTCAACCCACCTCCTTGGTGCTGCTGACAGTGAACACACACATCAAGATTCTGCCCTATGTTAAGTGCGTTGCCTGCCACATTAAAAATGTGTTGTGCAAGTTTGCTAAGTCAGAAGAGGACTGGAGCCAACATGACAAAATTTAAACAAACCCTGGCACCCTCCAGTGGTAATGATAAACAAAACTGGCATCAATTCAATTGCACATTCCTTGTTCAATAATCCAGTTCAATGCACATCCCTAACAAGTCCACTAGTTTGTCAATCAGAACTTTGTAACATTTGTTACATATTTTTTTGCAAATATAAAAAACAAAGGTTCCTAGCCGATGTTCCACAAGGCCTTCTTAATGTTGCAGCAGAACCAGTTTTGCTTTCATAAAAGTTTATCGCACCAGTAGGAAGAAATAATTTCGTCCTCCATTCCACGGGACCCTGATCGTGCACGTCCCTTAACTTCCCAGAAAATAAGACATACTGTACATTGCAATATCTTCAAATAGGATGCAGTACTCCACGTGTTCACCTACGTCTATCTAGCTTTTGTGAAGAAAATATAAGAAACACCAGCAGAAGGTAATTAGATTTTGTTTTTACCAGAGTAGTGAAATATCAAACTTGGTATCACGTAGAGTGATTAGAGCAACTTTAAGAGGGAAGGTAGATAAGTGCATGAGGGTAAAGTACAGAGGAATGTTAATAGAATAAGATCAAGTACTGTAAGTTGTGAGAAGGTTTGTGCTATAAAATCTTAAAGGAATTGCATGTAATACTGCTTAGAAGAACAGTGAAGTCATGACAGAAATATAAACCATGTGAGTGTTTCACTTTGTCAACAAAGTGTTCAAAGCCGTCAGGCTTCCTGAGAAGCCTCCATGACCAAACGAAAATCTGCAGCACAATATACTTCAATATCTGGTCAGTCATACTTCAAGCCAATAAAAAAGCATTTGCTACCGAACCGCCTCATCACTCCTCTTGCTCACAGCAAGATTCCCGGCTGAAGCATCTTCCGTCACAAAGATGTGAGTAAGCTTTATTCTGCTCAGTTCCACATAGGCTTCTCTTAAGTGCATCTTGTTTGATATGAGTGTTGCTGCTACAGTTATAAATTTATTTTTAAAAAAACTTTTAGTGCTTCAAAAAAAAAACATTCTTAGTAGCTGCCCAAACAAAAAAATTCTTCTCAAAGGCCTTTCACAACTCGCCTCTAATCAATAAACCTCTGGCATGCTTTCTTCCAACGACAGGCAGTGCACCACATGTCTCGGTTTTCCATCCCATATACTTTCCGGCATTTCTTTCCTTCTCCACGGATTTTTCTGGGAGTGAGAGAAAAAAAATTTACCTTGGTGCTTTTAGAACTTGCTCTCCTTTCAGTATGGCACTTATAATGAAAAACATGAGAACCATTGCCACTATAACTAATGACCATCTAATCAAGATGCGCTTTCTCAAATCACTCAGTGTAGAAAACCACATTAGGCTGCTTCATCCGTGGATTATTAATTACTAAGGTAAAAAATTCCGTTGTTTCTCATTAATAGATTCACCTCATATTTTATTTGCTTGACTTAGCTGAATAATTAATTTCCAGTTGAAGTTAATTACATTTGCTTATACGGTATTAATCACTGCACTTCAACAAATTGCAAAGGATTATTTTGGTGCAGTAAACTACCAAAAATAGGCTGGAAAATGGAAGGACAATTGCTTATGATCTTTAAATGATCTGGCTTCTGAAGTTGTTACAGCTGGGGGTGGTAATGGAGACAAGCTCCCACTGCCTATTAAATGCTCCCAATGGTGTGCGCCGCAAATAGCCTCTGACAACCAAGTCCAACTGGCCTTCACATGTGGCTTAGTTACTAAGCCCGGTGGAACTGTTTCTACTGACAGGAGAAGGGTCGAAGGTAGGTTACTGGCACCTTAACATCAGTTGCTTCGGGCAGATGGGGCTTGTCAGCCGTGGGAGGCAGCTCAACTAGGAGAAGGAAAACTCTGATCTCAAACCTCCGCCGTTTTGCGGCTGTACCCACTCATAGGGAAGGCTTCAAGAGTAAACCCTGAGGAAAGATCCAGAGCCGTACTCCTAAGGCAGTCTTGCACTGAGTGCAACCATGGCTAGCAACTCCTGCAACGCTGCTGGTGTCAAACTGTTTCAGTCTCTGCCATTCCTTTGGGCTCATCAGCTGTGTGGAGATGTTACACGTGCACCATCTTGCTCTCCATATCATAGTGCCCCAGCTTGTGTATCGAGACAGTTAGAATGCTACATCTATGGTTGACGTTGACCAATGGAGGCCTCAGATTTGTAACATTCTATCAACTGTAGGCTACTCAACATCTTATTTTAACATCACTTGCTAGGAAATTCAGAAATGTGCACAAAGCCAAAGGTATACTGTGTTACTGGGAAGGCCTTGTAGTTGGAAAAGCTGTCCTCCACCACTGACCAATGTACAAGGGAATCAGAGAATTGACTTAGCCAGGATGGGGATAGTAAGGTACGAGGTCAAGGCTGGGGATTGTTAGGGAGGTCAGCGTGAGTTGCAAGGTGCCTGTGATTAATAGTGGGCTGAAATGCAAGGAAGGTGTTGCGTGGGTGGATTGCTGGGCGGGGAATGGCTTTGGTCAAGTTACTGGAATCGGAATGGGAGAGTTTGGGAAGGAACAGGAAAAGTACATTCTTCAAAGGAGATCAACTGAGGTTGCTTTACAGAACTGAATTCTGTGGGCTCGAACATACTCAGCAAGGTACCCTTGAAGTGACGATGAAACAGGCATGGTATAAGCAGAAAAGACTGCTTCTGCATGAGGGGATGGCAGACAAAGCAATATAAGCTTAGGTATAACAATGCCTCACTGCATTTCTCTCTTCCCTGTAGAATTGCAGGTTTGATGTACAAAGGAATGGGGAGAAAAAAAACTGCAGAATGCAGTGAGTCTCAGCATTTCTTTTAAATCCCATTTTTCATTAAAACTGAATCACATAACTCACAAAGCTACCAAGCCACATAATCAAATTTTAGGTGCACCTTTTAATAATAAATGTCCAGAATTATACAGTATTGTGCAAAAGCCTTGAGCACATGTAAAAAAAATTCTGTACAGCGAAGATGCCTTCAAAAATAATGAAAAGTTTCTAAATGTCAGAAAAGAAACATAAGGAGCTGTAAACAGTATAAATCTACATCAAATCAGTATCAGATGTGACCATGCTTTTCCTTTAAAAATGCATCAATTCTTTAAGGTTGACTGTTGTGCAGTTTTATAAGAAAATTGGCTGTTATTGTTCCAAGCATTTTGGTGAATTTGACACAGTTCTTCTGCAGATTTTTACTGTCTCTCCGGGTAGTCCCAGACAGCCTTGATGTAGTTGAGATCAGAACTCCTTGTTCATCTTTTCACTGAAGACAGTTCTTTGTGACCTTGGCCGTGAGCTTGAGGTTATTGTCCTGCTGCAGGATGAAGATGGGACTGGTGAGACTCCTCCCCGATGGTACCGTGCGATGGATGTGAATCTGCTTGTACCTCTCAGCATTAAGGATTCCATTAATTCTGACCAGATCACCAACTCCATTTGCAGAATTGCAGCTCCAAACCTGCAGGGAACCTCTCCCATGCTTCACTGTGGGTTGAAGTTATTTATCCATGTAGCAGTCTCCAGCTCCTCTACAAACTGCCTCCTGTTTAAGCCAAAAATTTCTAATTTTGACTCATCAGTCAAAATGCTTCTTTGTGCTTCTTCAGAAGAGCTTGGACCACACATCTTGAAACTCCTGTCGGCCGCGAAATCTCTGCTTGGGAGAGACTTTGCTGATGCAGGATGGCCACCTCGTGTCTTGTTCTCATGTCCACTCTTGCCATGGTGTAAGAATCAGAATCAGAATCAGACTTTAATCGCCAAGTACCTATGCACATACAAGGAATTTACTTCCGGCAGATGTTGTCTCTCTGCTCATAACAATAATAATGATAAATATAAATGAAAATATAGATTATACATACAGGTAGTGCAATCCAAGTAATAGTTAGCCGACAGTTAACCGGCAGTTAACTGTTCAGCAAAGTGACCGCAGTAGGGAAAAAACTTCTCCAGTGCCTATTAGTCTTAGTCTGGAGGGATCTGAAGCGCCTACCAGACGGAAGCAGATCAAACAGTCCGTGCGCAGGATGGGAGGAGTCCTTTATGATGTTCCCCGCCCTCTTCTTCAACCTGGAAGAGTACAGGTCCACAGTAGAGGGCAGGGAGGCTCCAATAATGCGCTCGGCTTAAAATTGATGATTTTAAGGTTAAACGGTCACGTCTGCCACACCCTCACCTTTCAGGTTGGTTGTGCTTGGCCTAGTTTGAATCCTTCGAAACCCATTGCTGTTTCAATTAAATCAGTTTAGTTCATTCAACTCACTATATCATTGATCATTAGCACCAGTTGTTATATTTGTTTAATCATGCACTGAGCAATATACCTACAAAGTAATTAAGTTTTTTTTATTTGAAAAGTGGTCTGTCACTTAAAAAGTTACTTACTTTTATGAAATACAAAAATTTCTCTTTAACATTTAATTTTTTGGGTATCAAAAATATGCTCTTTTCTACTGACACTAATGCAAAAGATAAAATATAAATATCAAAACTAAGTCTATATAAAAAATCTAGGGTGCCCAAAACTTTTGCACAGTACGGTATACCAATAAAAATATTTCTCAATTCAAACAAGAAATGACACATTATTAAAAACATGTAATACCCTGAACAAAAGGTCACATTTTATTCTGTCTCTAGCACCTTTGTTTTATGAGTAAGTATTTTGGGTCAACTACTATAATTGTAGTGTTCTCGTGCAGGGTGTAGAAACTCTGAACTAACACCAAGTTAAACCGAAGTCAATGAGGACAGGATCATAGTAAGATTAACCGTTTACTGTTCACTGTTCCACATTAACATATGGTGAAAACTGTTGATAAAACAATACAAAATATATAAAGTATTTGTTTCCTTCTTGGCATCATATTTACATCATAAATACTTGTAAAAGTAAAACTACAACAAACTATATTAAAGTCTCATTAAAGTACAACATACAGTCAGAATCTACCTACGCCATCAACAGCTTTAAATACATTTCAACACAAACTTTCCAGCAACGCTTTCAATAGCACAAGAAAATAAACTGTATCAACCGTCATTTCTTTTAACAGAATCAGCGTTAACATTTTTACTTCAGCATATCAACTGTCATATGTCTTACGGTGTTGCTTCTATGATGTTTCTTAGTGCATAGGAATGGAACTTTTCTCACGTTGATCCTGCACACACAAACCCCCACCTTCCTGTTTCTCCAAACCGGTATTTACCCACAAGACGCGGCGGATCCGGGTGTGACATCATCAGATGCCGCGATACATCACAGACAATGAATTTACCTTTCAACAACTACAATGTAGTTATCAACCTTTAACTAGAAAATAGTTACAAACGAATTACTGAAGTGAAAATGTAATAAAGCTAAACAAATGCTTTAAGGGCAACACAATAATGAAAGAAATGTGTTTTGAAGGCTTTGACGATGTATTGCCGATTGACAGTGAGCGATGTATACTATACCTTGCTCCAAGTACAGGTCTTGGTGGAGAGGAAAGTGAAGAGATGGGCTGCTGTCGCTGTTCTCCAGCATTCACAGAATGACTATGGGTTGGCGAAACCTAGCAACACAAAGACAAATTTCCATCAGTCCCACTGACTTTCGACTCCTGTGGCAAGTGAGCACTTATTTAGCAATCCCGCTTTATGTTAGATAGAAAGCCTGTAAAATGAAGCACGCATTACATGCTGATGACTTATTTTTAAAAAGGGTGTTCAAGATAAAAATTCTTTTAGAGATGTAGTGACGTTTCCTGCCATATGTTCATCAAAAGACTATATATCCTCCAAGAAAATATAAATAAATAAACCTTCTTTCTGGGTCACAAAACACTGCAGCACAGAACCCAGGTTCTTTGGCCCATCTAGTCCGTGCTGAACCATTAATCTGTCTCATCCCATTGACCTGCACCCGGATAATAGCCCTCCATGCCCCTCCTGTCCACGTACCCGTCAAAATCTCTCTTAAGTGTTAAAATCGACACCACAGTGACCACCTCCGGATGCAGCTTGTTCCATACTCTCACCACCCTCTCTCTGAGTGAAGAGGTTCCGCTTCACCTTCCCCTTAAATATTCCACCTTTCACTCTAACCCCATGACCTCTAGCTCTCGTCTCACCCAACCTCAGTGGAAAAAGCCTGCTTGTATTTACCCTATCTATACCCCTCATAATTTTGTAATCCTCTATTAAATCTCTCCTCAGTCTTTTACATTCTAGGGAATAAAGTCCTAAAGTATTCAACCTTTCTCTATAACTCAGGTCCTGGCAACATCCTTGTAAATTTTCTCTGGGCTCTTTCAGTCTTATTTACACCTTTCCTGTAGATACTTCACAGGTGTACGTCCTTTGAAGGAACCCATTATTGGAGAGTTTTGAAAATAATTCAGTACCAATATGTATTTTGATAGCCAGAGCCCATCAATTTCAACGGCTATAAATTCTAACTGTATAAAAAGCACACTTTGCATGTTAAGTCAGAGTTTCAAATTGTATAGTCCAGAATTTACTAACAAGAGTCACCGAAAAGCCGCACGGTATCAAACTTGGAGAGTGGTTCAATTCTCAGCTTCATCTCATAGTCCAAGTCCCACTTCAAATGTATGAGAAGAGAAATTAGACAGACACCCAGTGATGTTTGAAAAAATGCTGTATGGTCAAGAGACGGTGTATGGGCTAAGTGTTAAATTGGAGATTAACATTAAAATATTAAACTAAATTCATTCTCAGCAGTACATTACTAATCTCAAGGCATCATTATCCTGTGTCCTGGCCAATATTTACCCCTGAGGAAATATCACTAAAAAGCTCTGATGGAAGGTCATTGATCTGAAGAACACCAGCTCTGTTTCTCCCCGTATGGACGCTGATCCACTGTTGAGGCTTTCCAGCACTTCTTCTATCTTTTAGATTTTCAACATGTGCAGAATATCACTTTTGCACTCACAGTAACTTAGCTGGTACCTTTCCCACTGCTGCTTTTGACAGCTTGCTGTGCACAATGTGGTCGCCTCGCTTCCAGGATAAAATAATGATTGCACATCAGAAAGGGACTTTATTTGCATGCTAGGAGGTTTAAAGGTTTTAATAGGTGCAAAGTAATACCATCTTTACTTCTGTTGTTTTAAAAAAAAATCTTTTGGGGTAATATTTAACCACTGTTTGAGAAGTAAGCTAACCAAGTGGACCACAAAGCCAGTGAGTCCTGAGGCTCCTGTACCTTCTTTCTGATGGTAACCGCAAGAAGAGAGCATGTCCTCAGTGGTGGGGGACCCTGATGATGGATACTGCTTTCCTGTGACAGCATTTCCTGTAAAAGTGTTCAATGGTGGGGAGGGCTTTACCCGTGATAGACTGAGCCATATTCACTACGTTTTGTAGGATTTCCACACCAGGCTGTGATGCAGCCAGTCAATAAACTCTCCACCCCACATCTTAAATGACTTGATTTCTCCTCGCGTTTAAATGACCTGAACACCTAATCACAGGGATCTGGCAATAAAAAACCCCGATGTTCTGTTTGATAATAGAAAAGCCTTTGAAATCAAACTGAAAGTATTTAAACGTGACGCTGAAAATGGCACTTCTCAATATTTCCAAGATTTAAAAAAAATCAAATAACAGATATTAAAATTCTTGAAAAGTCATTCAGAGCCCTCCAATGCAACTTATAAGTATCACTGGTTCAGCTGCTGAATGATTTTCTTTAAGATTCATAAGTTCAGGTCATTTGAAGAAACTGATAAATCCATGGAGTATGCAAATAGTATAACATTAGTCATGGGAGTGGATTGATTTGGGTAATTTTGAAGTGCAATGAACTGATTTACAGAGCAGCTCAGTTTGGAGGCAAAGAGTTGTTGACTCAAGGGCCGATCTAGAAAATACTAAAAGAGACTGGTTAGTGACTGGATTGCTAATATCAAATCTGGAACTCTGGAATCCCATACCTGAAACATTCAAATGACTGAAAGATATATCAGTGGCAATATTAACACTTCTTCCATAAATAAGACCATAAATATATAAAAAATATATGAAAATATATTTCCATCGTCATATGTGGGTCATAAACACAAGATTCTGCAGATGCTGGAAATCCAGAGCAACACACACAAAACGCTGAAGGAACTCAGCAGGTCAGGCAGCATTGATGAAGAGGAATAAATCGTCTACATTTTGAGTTGTGACCCTCCATCAGGACTGGAAAGGAAGGGGAAAGAAGCATTTTGTGTGTGATATCATTGTTTTCAGTGATAAATTTGGTCATCCAATCACTGGAGTAGACCTCCTGTAGAAACTAGAACTATACACGGCTCTCAAAACAACCAAATACTAGACAGCTAAAAAAATATTCGTCATCGTTAGTGCAGCAACAGAAGTCTTACTGAGAGTAAAGTGTGTTCATTTTCCTTTCCTTGATCTTTTCTGAATAGGCACCAAAGCTTATATTTACACATTCACACTTCTTACATGTATGATGCACAATATCAATGCTATTTAGAAATGATGTTACTTTTCAATTGTCTTTTTAAAAGATTAATATCAATAAATTTTGAACAGGTTTTCTAAAGTATTTCATTTATTTCAGTCTGTCTCTGTTAATAGTAAAAGAATGAATGCCCCTAAAAAAGCAACAGGTCACAGCCTTTTTCTTTAAGAGTCCATAATAATAATAATAATAATTATTATTATTATTATTATGAAGAGTCCTGATGAAGGGTCTCGGCCCGAAACGTCCGCTGATTACTCTTTTCCATGGATGCTGTCTGGCTTGCCGAGTTCCTCCAGCATTTTGCGCGGGTTGCCATGATTATTATTACTAATTCTGTAAGATCATAAGATATAGGAGCAGAATTAGGCCATTTCGACCATCGAGTCCACTCCGCCATTTGATCACAGCTGATCCATTTTCCCTCTCAGTCCCTATCTGCTGCCTACTCCCCATATCCCTTCATGCCCTACCTAATCAAGAATTGATCAACCTCTGCCTGAAATATACCCAGTCTTAGCTTCCACAGCCTCCTGTGGCAAAGAATTCCATAGATTCATCACTCTGTGGCTAAAGAAATACCGCCCCTTCTATTCTGAGGCTGTGTCCTCTGGCCCTACACACCCCACTATAGGAAACATCCTCTCCACATCCACTCTAATGAGGCATTAAAAATGCTGGAGGAACTCAGCAGGCCAGGCAGCATCTACAGAAATAATTACAGTTGACGTTTTGGGCTGAGACTCTTCAACAGGATGCCTCGGCCCGGGAAGTCAACTGTACTTTTCTCCATAGATGCTGCCTGGCCTGCTGAGTTCCTCCAGCATCTTGTGTGTGTTGCTAGGATTTCCAGCATCTGTAGATTTTCTCTTGTTTGGCCTTCAACATTCAATAGGTTTCAATGAGATTCCCCCCCACCCCACCTTCTGCATTCCAGTGAGTAGAGACCCAGTACCATCAAACACTCTTCACATGACAAGCCTTTCAAGCCCAGGCAACACACACAAAACGTTGGAGGAACTCAGTGGGCCAGGCAGCATGCTTGCTGAGTCTTTCTTACCCTGACTTCTCCTCTTACTTTCCAGTCCTGATGAAGGGTTTCGGCCAGAAATATCTACTGTTTACTCTTTTCCATAGAGAACTCTCAAAATAAAACGTTCACCATCCCTGTCCTATAACATTACTGGAACAGGTCAACAGGAGCATCCCTTAAGCCTGATATTGAAACAGTGAGCTGTGGCTTTATGGAACGTTTACATTTGGATGGACAAGAGGTCAGTGCTTCTCCACACTTACATTAAGTGAGAAAGTGCGCTCAGTGTGTGACTTTAGAACCCACAGGGAAGAGACTGAAAACCAATCAGAATGTTGCATTATGTGATGCAGTGCGACCTCTCTACAAATCAGACAGTGGATAAATGGCTACTGGGTGGATTCACCTCAGACCTTTGGCGCACAAAGGTTTGAGCGTAAAGTCCGTCTTTTTGCATATTTCAGTGAAGGTGTGATGACGGGCTGGGACTCGCCCTCTGGGTGCACTAACACAAGTGTTTGTGTATTGCATTCAAGTCCTGAGGTTTGGCCGCCCTGGGTTCTGGAGTGTAGTCCCCACAGGCTGAACAGCTTCTACCCAGTTCTGAAAATCACCTCCACTCTCACAAGTGGTTTGTCAGAACAAGAACCTGGAAAACATGAACTACTTCCCATCAATTAGAGAGTCACCTCTTGCCACAAGCAGACCTCAGTGCAGACTTTTTGATTAAGCAAAGTCAAATTTGATCTTGCCTTGTACAAAACTCAAGCTTCATCACGTAGCAGTGATCTCTACCCTCTTTATATCTTCTGAGATCTAGACTATTGACAGCAGCTGACTCAAGACACTGGAAAATGCCAAGAGCAGCAGCTCCACAAAGCTTTCCAAATTCACGGCTTGGCTAAGTGAATTAACGTCAGTGTCCTCTCTCAAACCAACATCGACAATATTGAAGATGACAGGGTCAAAAGAAAGTTTATCATCTAAGTATGTATATGTTACATCCTTCTACCACTTCTACTGGAATGAGCTTCCAGTAGAAGTGGTAGAGGCAGGTTCGGTATTGTCATTTAAAGTAAAATTGGATAGATATATGGACAGGAAAGGAATGGAAAGTTATGGGCTGAGTGCGGGCCAGTGGGACTAGGTGAGTGTAAGCGTCGGCACGGACTAGAAGGGCCGAGATGGCCTGTTTCTGTGCTGTAATTGTTATATGGTTACCAGATACTACCTTGAGATTCATTTTCTTGGAGGAAAGATAAATAAATACAATAGAACTTATGAAAAACTATAAATAACAAATACTGACAAACAACCAATGTGCAAAAGAAGACAAATTGTGCAAATAATTGACAAAAATAATACTGAGAACACAAGTTGCAGAGTCCTTGAAAGTGAGTGAAGTTATCCAGAATAATGCAGGCAAAGTGCTGGAGGATTTCAGCAGATCGGGCCACATCTATGGAAAGGAATAAACAGTCAACTTTTCAGAGCAAGACCCTTCATCAAGACTTGAAAAGGAGGAAGAAGCCAGAATAAGATGGTGGGGGTGGTGAAGGAGTACAAGCTAGAAGGTGAAAGGTGAGGCCACGTGAGGGGAAAGATAGGTAGGTGGGGGCTGGGGTTGAAGTGGGCCTCACCTTGGCAGTAGAGGAGGCCTTGGACCAACATGTCAGAATGGGAATAAGGATTGGACTTAAAATGGCTGGTTGCCGGGAGATCCTGCCTGTTGCAGGCGGAGCAAAGTTGCTGGGAAAAGTGGTCCCCCAATCTACGTTGGGGTCTCAGAGACCTAGAGGAGGCTGCATCAGTAGCACCGGATACAGTAGACAAACCTGGCAGATTCACAGGTGAAGTACTGCCTCACCTGGAAGGACTTTTAGGGGCCTTTTAAGGGAGGAAGTGAATGGGCAGGTGTAGCAGTTCTTCCACTTACAGGGATAAGTGCAGGGAGGGACAAATGGACAAGGGAATCACAGAGGGAGTGATCTCTGCGGAAAGCAGGGTGGCTGGCGGGGTAGGGGTGGGAAAGATGTGCTTGGTGGTAGGATCCTGCTGGAGTTGGCGGAAGTTGCAGAGAAAGAGAAAGGTGGACAGAGGAAGAGATTCAAAGGTGTAGTCAAAGATTCCATGAAGAAATGCAACACCCCTTCTAACTCCTGAGAATCGTGCACAGGTGAGCACTCGGAGTGGAAATGGAGGATGGTATGAGGAACCTCCATATCGGGAGCACACCAAAGTGTTGTGAAAGCACAGTAAGGAGCAGATCACCACACAAACTGTCCACTTGCTGCCCTGTCTATGAACAGTCTTTGAGGCTCACCACGAACGTCAGAACCTACAAAGCTTGAATGGCAGAAGGGCACCCTTGAAACTGAAAAGACTACTGGCAAAAAGTTTTATTTATTTTTAGAGATACTGTGCGGTAACAGGCTCTTAGAGTGCAACGAGCCCGTGACGCCGATTTACACCCACATGTGCAACCAATTAGCCCACTAATGTGAAAGAAGAGAAAATCTGCAGATGCTGGAAATCCAAGCAACACACACAAAATGCTGGAGAAACTCAGCAGGCCAGGCAGCATCTACGGGAAAGAGTCCAGTCGATGTTTCGGACAGCTAATCTGTATGTCTTCGGAATGTGGGAAGAAAACCGGAACACCTGGAGGCAACCCGTGCAGTCATGGGGAGAACGTACAAACTCCTTACAGCGGGAATTGAGACTGGCAATGAAATAGCGTAATGTGAACCTCCTACATTACCCTGCAGACCCTGAATGCTGTTCATTGATAGTAAGGCTTTTGTGCCTCCTCTCTCACAAATTAAAAAGAACATTATTTAAAGAACGAGTATTGGCCAACTAAGGATAAAACGAAGTGATTTTAATCTCTATAAATGTTCCTTTGTGCAATAAAGATTCATTCAACTTATTATGGTTAAAAGAAGAAAAACATGCTTTTAGAGTACAATGACAGCCTCCATGCAATAATGAAGCCATGCTCATTAGTTCTCAGTATCAGGAGGGTACATAATGAGCTTTTGATTTAGTTCAATTTTGCCAGGGGGAAGGATCTTCAATGGAACAGTGCAGTACAGCCTTGCAACAAAGACATTAATTGTACATAACATAATTCTCAGAGCTGACAAACCCTCTCATCAGTATGCCCTAATGGGCAAAATATGATAATTCACTAAGAGACATTGAGCACAATTACTATAAATCACAATGCTCGTAACACTAACCATGCTTTCTACAGAGGAATGAGTGAGCATCTGTACTGTATCAAGTCCCCGTCAGTGCCCAGTAAAAGGACTGACTATGCTTGCACTGTGCATCATATTATGTTCCATAAAAATAATTGAAATCCACAATAACTCTCCTCAAATTGTCACAAGTACTGAATGCACTCATTTTCAGTACATTCAGAATGATTATTATAGGACATTGTAAACTGCTTGTTTAGATCAATGACACTGTGAGAACAGACATTAACTATTCCTGGAAGGGTTATGTCCATAATTATAGTAAATCATTTCCATCAGCACTGTCATTTTCCAGACAGCGTTGATACTGATGGTCGTCTGTATTCTTCACGAGCATTGGGATAAAGATCAATGGCGATTACTGTACCCAGTGTGGTCACTGTTTGTCAGGAGATGGTCAGAAACAGCAGAAAGCACTCTGCACAGTTCCTGTCGTTCCCTCATCCTCCCAATGCAGATCGCACAAGGGTTCAACCACACCTGCAGATGACAGAAAAAAGGGCTTCAAACACGCTGTTTGAAGCTATAATTTATTAGACTGAGGGTAGGCTGATCAAGCTGGGTTTTTTCCCTTTGCAGCAAGGAGGATGAGGGGTGACTTGATAGGGTTCTACAAGATGATAAGAGGCAGAGGTTGAGTGGATAGCCAGAGATTTTTTGTCAGGGTGGAGACAGGCTATACAAGGGGGCATAATTTTAAGGTATTGGGTGGAAAGATGTTAGGGGTAATTTTTTTTTACACGAAGAGTGGAGAGTGCTTGGTCTTCCTGGGGTGGAAAGATGTCAGGGGTAATTTTTTTTTTACACAGAGAGTGGAGAGTGCTTGGTCTTCCTGGGGTAGCAGTAGAGGCAGATACAGTAGAGGCATTTAAGAAACACTTGGATAGGCAGACGGATGATAGAAAAATGGAGGGAAGAGTTAAAAGGTCAGCACAATATTGTAGGCCGAAGGGCCTGTAAAATGTTCAAAGAATGCAATGCTGCACCTCCAATATCTAACGTAATGTTTGATTTCTATAGTGGCACATCTACATTCCAGTAATAAACTACTTTCTCGTTGTTTTTAAGGTCTATTACAGTCTGTACTCCCTTTGATTATCACCAATCAGTCCGGGCAATAAGTATCCACAAATAGTAAGCAAAGGCTAGAGGGAAAAAGAATGGGAGGATTTTTGTTTTACATTGCTTGATTAGAGTTTCATTCAATGCCCAAGTATCAACTAGAAAAGTTCACATCAAGACAGCCGGTGAATTTAAATGGAAATTTGCACTGAAGCTTTCAGACTGACACTCGGCTTGCTGGGATCTCATTCTCAGTGTCTCCAACGAACAGTTTTTTAAACACTGGCAGTACTTTCACAAGAAGCACACTAAGATTTCTTACACAGTTCTAACCATATAGTGTATTCAAAATATAAAATTTGGTTTCTGTCATTGTATGAAGAGCAGCATACACAAGGGAAGCACTAGTCCATTTCTTCTTGCAACCTGCATCTCAGCCTCGAGCTGGGATCTCCAACATTTTTTATACCATGGACCAAGCAAGGGGTCTGTGGACCTCAGGTTGGGAATCCCTGGTCTACAGTTTCTTATTGGTATAAACTTTGAACACATTATTGTCACAGTTTAATACTGGAACATGAACATTTTTCTCATATCAATCTTAAATTGCAAAACCAACTTACCCTGAGTCTATAACCCTGAATACAAGTGTCTCCAGAGTGGCTTAATTGCCTGGCATCATCAATCTTGTTAAAGTTTTCTAACATTTTGATATATTTTAATAACTGAACCAGTACGTCACTGAAGACCTTTCCTTTATAAATAACAGCAGCATTATAATTAAGCAATCTACTACTGGAAATCAGAAGAATGACCTTATATTTAAAGAAAACAAATTTGTGAATAACCAAAGTTCCAAAAATTGCTATGTGATTAATGATATAACTTTTTTAGTGCAGATGTTGATTAAAACACCAAGAAAACAGTACAACTTAATGCATTACAACTAAATTAAAATTAAGATGGAATCCTAGTTTAACGCCTCAAATAAAATACCAATGCAGCTCAACGTGGCAATATTTTAAGTTGATATACTCAAGTTCTGTCTTGAATCTGCCCAAATTTGATAGTGTAGCATAATATCTCAGCATCCTGGCCTCTAATCAAAACAGAATTCACCCATGTCTATCCTCCAACATGGATCAGGCATACCTTAATGAACACAGGTGCTCAAAGAACCCAACAAGGACCTAAGCTACCCCAAATGTGAAGCGAGATGGCCTGAAACATCTTTTGCCTTGCAGTGAGACCTCTTGGTCAATAATTGCTGTCACGGTCCAGCCGGCCTTCTCTGAAATCAGGTCTAAGGCAGTGTTAGGACCAGTGGTGTGAATTCCCAATGGTGAAAAGAAAATGTCACTATTAACTAAGTGTGGCAATTACACCTATGACTGTGAAACGCTGAACACTGTCCTAGGAAAGCAGCATCCATCACCAAAGAGCCCCACCACCCAGGCCGTGCTCTTTTCTCGCTGCTGCCAACAGGAATAAGGTAAAAGAGCCTCAGGACTTACACCACCAGGTTCAAGAACAGTTACTACTCCTCAACCATCAGGCTCTTGAATTAAAGAGGATAACTATAGTCACCTGCCTATCATCATTGAGATGTTTCCCACAGCCAATGATCTCACTTTAAGGACTCTTTATCTCATGTTCTCATTATTTATTGCTATTTATTTATATTTGCATCTGCACAGTTTGTTGTCTTCTGCACTCTGGCTGAACTTGCACTGATCCTGTTATAGTTACTATTCTGTAGATTTTTTGAGTATGCCCTCAGGAAAATGAATCTCAGGATTGTATATGGTGACATATATGTACTTTGATAATAAAATTTACTTTGAACATTATTTTCATGGTACCTATTTTATAGAAGGGCAGACAATAACTTTTCTCTTTTAACGGACTGTATCACCCTCATAATGTAATTAGCCCCTTTTAAGACTGTTAATTGCATTCCACTCCATTCTTCCATTCCGAGGACTACTAACGACTCACAATTTTTTAATATACTGCAATCAAATTTCCAAAATGAACTATATGAACACAGTGACTTACTATAAGCAGTGTACTGGCTATGTCTGTAACATTACAGGAGGCAAAGCATACCCAGCAATTGATGTGTCAAACAAACCAAAAAATGTTTCATTCATAATCAATGATATGGCCAAGTTGTAGTTTGAAGTGGAAATTTAAGAACATTGCTATAAGTTCTTCAGACAAGAAGAACTCAGCAGGGAATGGAGTCCTGGGAAGAAAAGAAGGAGTTATTTAAAGAATAGTAGAATCTGTGATGCCAAGGTAGAGATCGTAGGTTCCATCAATTACAAATGACTGAATGGCCTATTTAAACATTTATATTTTTAAAAGATGTTGGTGAGGCAAGAGATGAAATCTGTTCTTTTAATCAATAAATCACAACACGTTATTTTGTTTTATTAACTAGCGCGGAAGGTTCAATCATTAGGTATTAATATTGAAGTAGTAAAATAGATTCAGCAGTGGCTGGATGGGAGATGCCAGAGAGTAGTGGTGGATAACTGTTTGTCAGGTTGGAGGCTGGTAACTAGTGGTGTGCCTCAGGGATCTGTACTGGGTCCAATGTTGTTTGTCATATACATTAATGATCTGGATGATGGGGTGGTAAATTGGATTAGTAAGTATGCAGATGATACTAAGATAGGTGGCGTTGTGGATAATGAAGTAGGTTTTCAAAGCTTGCAGAGAGATTTAGGCCAGTTAGAAGAGTGGGCTGAAAGATGGAAGATAGAGTTTAATGCTGATAAGTGTGAGGTGATACATTTTGGTAGGAATAACCAAAGTAGGACATACATGGTAAATGGTAGGGCATTGAGGAATGCAGTAGAACAGAGTGATCTAGGAGTAATGGTGCATAGTTCCCTGAAGGTAGAATCTCATGTGGATAGGGTGGTGAAGAAAGCTTTTGGTATGCTGGCCTTTATAAATCAGAGCATTGAGTATAGGAGTTGGGATGTAATGTTAAAATTGTACAAGGCATTGGTGAGGCCAAGTTTGGAGTATTGTGTACAGTTCTGGTCACCGAATTATAGGAAAGATGTCAACAAAATAGAGAGAGTACAGAGAAGATTTACTAGAATGTTACCTGGGTTTCAGCACCTAAGTTACAGAGAAAGGTTGAACAAGTTAGGTCTTTATTCTTTGGAGCGTAGAAGGTTGAGGGGGGACTTGATAGAGGTATTTAAAATTATGAGGGAGACAGACAGAGTTGACGAGGATAGGCTTTTTCCATTGAGAGTAGGGGAGATTCAAACAAGAGGACATGGGTTGAGAGTTGGGGGCAAAAGTTTAAGGGCAACACAAGGGGGAACTTCTTTACTCAGAGAGTGGTAGCTGTGTGGAACAAGCTTCCAGTAGAAGTGGTAGAGGCAGGTTCGATACTGTCATTAAAAAAAAAATTGGATAGGTATATGGACAGGAAAGGAATGGAGGGTTATGGGCTGAGTGCAGGTCGGTGGGACTAGGTGAGAGTAAGCGTTTGGCATGGACTAGAAGGGCCGAGATGGCCTGTTACCGTGCTGTAATTGTTATATGGTTATAGGGAAGAAAGCAATCCTTCTGTCTTGAACACAAGAGATTCTGCAGATGCTTGAAATCCAGAGCTAGAGGAACTCAGCAGGTCAGACCGAAACTTCAACTGTTTATTCCTTTCCATAGATGGTGCCTGAGTTCCCCCAGCATTTTGTGTGTTACTCCTGCTATCTGTCACCTGTTCCAAAAGATTACACCTCCCTACAGTCTGACCTATTTTGTTTATTGTCCACAACCCAATGTTCAATTAAAATGGATTTGCTGCATTTGATACTCTATGTGATCCAAAGCAACACAGGGGCATAGCAGGACTAATCAAAACTTTGCCTAAAAAAAACATCTAGTTTTAAACTTAATAATGCCAATTTAAACCATGAATCCAAGAAAAAAAATTGCAAAAGGACCTTGAATGGAATAGTCTCCCCTACATTTATTGCCCAATAATGAATAATGTAAATCTATTTCAAAAAGGAAAACACTGTAATGCTAAAACATTTGTTCAAACTGCATTTGTACCAGCACAATTACAATACAAAACACTTGAGAGGGCGGGAAACGAATGTCAATGGGAAGATGTATTTATGCAATTTGTTGAGTTAGGATTGCAGGAGATATACATGGGCATGGCTGCCAAAACATTAACGGTTACTTTTAGAAAAATGCCAATATTTATCGAGTTCCTGTAGGAGTTACAGTATACAAGTAAGAGAATTTATTGACCAGTTTAGATCCGTCAATAAAGCAAAATCTGAAGCAATAATAGGAGGTAGTGCTATTCTGGAGACTTTATCAATGAACTCAAGCTCCTTAAGTAATTAATAGTGTTGCATTATTTTAGAGAGGAAATAAGAAGTTTTTTATTCAAAGCACTAATGTGCATTAATCTGCATCTTCCTGATGGAAAAATTGTCCAAGGCCTTCCAGAGAGGAAAGATGATGCTGTACTGCAGGAAAAGTTAGGAGGGTTTTCTAGAGAGAAGAGTTAAGGAGGGTCATAATGTCAGGGATGGTGAGGCAGAGTGGGTTTGCAAAGAATGGATCAACTACAATGCCATTGGTGTGAAAATCATAAAGCTGCAGATGCTAAAAACAAAAAGAGAAAATGTTGGAAAAACTCAGCAGGTCCGACTGTGACTGTGGGAAGAGAAAAACATTCCAGGTTGAAGAACTTTCATCAAGAGGACAAAAGAAGGCAGGAGACTGGGAAAGAAGGATGAGTCTGATTGGGTAAAACTGGGATGACCATGGGGATAAACAAGATTACCTGGTCAATGAGTGAATGGATGCAGTTAAGGAGAAAGAAAATAGTGATAATATTTGGAGAAAGAGTCACAAGCTTCAGTGGGAGTGATGGAGCAGGAGGAATGCTGGTCACTAGATGAAGCCTACAAGGGTTCCTATTTATGGACAGAACCTGCCCCAGGCAGTAGCGTTAAAATCACACTAGGCAGGTTTCACAGCAGTGTGAATATCTGCTTCTACCTAGATAGCTCACAGAAGGCACACTGTGGAGTGAAAATCAAAGTTGCCAGTTGTTAGGCTTATCTGGGTCTTTCACACATGAGAACCTCAGACAAAGAGGGGCTTGATTGAAAAATCACTGCTTTCAACTCACCCGGACAACTACTGTCAATGGATGCAGTTAAGGAGTAAGAATATAGATTGGTCCTGCAAAACGCAGAGCAGAACGATCAGCTCAACTGTACCTTTCTCATCAATACACTTAGTTGTTACCTTTATACCATGGACTGATTCACTAATGTTACGAATGAGGAGCAACTCTGATGGGCCGAAGGGTACAGAATTGCCAATGCCCCCCCCCCTTTGGAGAATCGCAAATCGCTACTATTCCGATGCTGTTATCAAAGAAAATGAGAGAGATAGACAGCTCATACAAATTTATGAGAGAGAGGCACAGTGCAGGTTGGAATGTCTCCTATTGACAAAGAGAGAGATTACTGCTATTGTCTCTTGAAGGAGGAATTGTGTATTGAGTATTGTTCTATTCATTGAAACCCCTCAGGGGGCAACCAGAGTGGTCTGGTTGAGGGATTGCATCATCCCAACCTGACTGACATCTGAGACCCCGTGAGTGGGGATAAAAGTAGGGTCTGGGGAACACCCCTCAGACGCACCAGGAGAGACGCTACGAGACCGGTGGGGGCTTGTGTGTGCGTCCACCCTTGCCTGGGTGATGAGTCCTCCACGGAACGGTCTAGCTAAAGGACGGAGATGGATCAAGATCGTAAAAGGAAAGTTGGCAAGTTAATAGCTGTTACTCTCGCTCTCCAACAATTGCAACACCGCGAACGACAACTACTGCAGCCTGTATGAACTGAACTGAACTTTATATTTCCATCGGACAATTCATTATCCCCTAGACAACGATAGAGCTTATTTCTTATTGATTATTATTATACCCGCACTTTTAGGTTTAGTATTGATGACGTATATTATCTGTATATTTGCATTGATTTTTTTTGTGTATTTTTACTAATAAATACTGTTAAAAATAGTATCATCAGACTTCAACGGATACTCCTATCTTTGCTGGTAAGATACCCAGTTACGGGGTTCGTAACACTAACTTCCCTTCACATAAATCGGATCAAAAAGACAAAATTTGAACACTGCACAATTTTGTTTAAAAAAATATAAAACATTAAAATGGATTACATTTTACACAATTTCTCAATGTCTCCAGCTGCCTGAAAACTTCACTGTTTGGGAAAACTCAAGTGCCGGTCAAGTGTTGAGCTTCTGATACTTACCGGGATGCCGGTGAAAGTAACCGGCGGAGATTGCCAAGAGATGCTGAACCCATTGCTGGTAGGTGTGAACTTTGATCCAGGAATATTAACAGGTGCCGTGGCCTGTTAGAAACAATATGAATATAAGGACACCGCATTGCATAAGAAGATAAAGCTCCTCAGAGCAAGTATAACTTACTTGTGTAGATTTTTTTAAAAGTCCAGGCTGCAAATTATGACCAGAAATAACAATTAACAGATTAGGAGCTTGCAAAGATTCGGTATGATATCTAAAACTTTGACAAACTTCTATAGGTGTGTGGCGGAGAGTATTGGTGAAGTATTCTGACAGGTTGCATCACGGTCTGGTATGGAAACACCAATGCCCTTGAATGGAAAATCCTACAAATAGTGTATATAGCCCAGTTCATAATGGCTAAAACTCTTCCTATCATTGAGCCTCCATTCCCTACATGGAGCATTGTCACAGGAAAGCAGCATCCATCACCAGGGACACTCAGCACCTAGGTCACGCGTTCTTCTCACTGCTGCCATCAGGAAGAAGGTACAGGAGCCTCTGGGTTCAGGAACTGTTATTACCCCCTCAGCCATCAGGCTCTTGAACCAAAAGGGTTAACTTTATTCAACTGCACTTGACCCATCATTGAAATGTTCCCACAACCTATGGATTCACTTTCAAGCACTCTTCATCTCATGTTCTCAATATTTATTGCTTATTTATTCATTACTATCATTTCTTTCTTTTTGTATTTACACAGCTTGTTGTCTTTTACACACTGGTTGAACACCCAGTTGTTGTGGTCTTTCATTGATTCTATTGTCATTGTTATTCTATTATAGATTTATTGAGTATGCCGGCAAGAAACTGAATTTCAGGGTTGTATATGGTGACATATATGTACTTTACTTTAAATTTTGACCTTTGAATATGCACAATAGCATCCAATAGTCAGCAATGTTTATCTGGATGTGACTTTTTGGATTTCCCATTGCTTGTGGCATAGACAAGTGATGCACGAGGACATTCTTCAGCTGCATTTGAGGGCAAAAGCCAGTGGTCTGAGGAATATTTAACCCATGCAGTTTGTCACTGGTAACCCAGCACCGGTAGGCCCCTAAGTTAGGTACCTGTATCTCACAATGCTGTAGTCCAGTACCCCAACAATCAATTCTGGTTACAACCTCCATCTCCCCCTCTCACTAGTGTCAAGCCTGACTTTCACTCCCAATAACTGGCCACGATCCGCCTGATGGTCTACTCCAACATGATCTTGACCTTGCTTACATCTTATCAACTCAAAAACCAATGGTCATTCTAAAGGCTCAGCTGGTCATCCTAAACCCAGGCCCATCTTACTGTGACCACAGTAGCTTTATAGTCCCGGCTGTAGGACCGGGCTTCAGTTCCCTCCACTGGCTGTAAGCAGTATATACATTCTCCCCGTGACTGTGTGGGTTTCCTCCAGGTGCTCTGGTTTCCTCCCACAGTCCACAGACATACGGTTAGGGTTGGTGAGTTGTGGCCACGCTATGTTGAAGCTGGAAGTGTGGCGACACTTGTACGTTGCCCAATACAATCCTTGCTGATGTGATTTGACACAAACTATGCATTTCACTCTCTGTTTTGATGTACATTTGACAAATAAAGCTAATCTTTAAAAAAAAAATTCTAACCTTTCAGACAACCCTAAGTGAGATCCTGACTTGCCTGTTCCATGTGCTTACCCTGCAGTGGTGCAGCTTACACAGGAAGTCTGGAACACCAAGTGGACGTGGCCTGATCTAAACTATACAATGCTTTGGCCCTCAGTGCTACAGAAATCTGCCACGACTAACACTCAAAAAAGGTTCTTCTGTCTAGCTTTCACTGCTGAATCCAGAAGACCAAGTATTTCTAGATCAGAGTTATACTTGGAAAACACCTGCTATATTCTTCTGACTATGGAATAAACTAATCACCACATAGGTGGTTTAGTCTGTAAATACAATCCTCTTGTCTCATGAAGCACCACTAGGGACAAACAAGGATGGCATGGTAGCACAGCACTTTACAGGACCAGCGACCCAGGTTCAATTCTCACCGCTGCCTGTAAGGAGTTTGTACGTTCTCCCCCATGAGCGTGTGGGTTTCCTCCGGCTGCTCCAGTTTCTTCCTACAGTCCAAAGATGGACTGGTTGGTAGGTTAATCGGCCATTGCAAATTGTCCTGTGATTAGGCAAGGGTTGAACTGGGGGTTGCTGGGCAGCGTGGCCTCCTCTGCACTGTACTAATCAATCAATCAATAAATAAATAACTACAGCTTAATGTTCACATATCAGGACGGGTTAAAAGTACTCTGCAAGACGTGTACTCATGCTGCCCGCTTCTGACTGGTCACAGGCATGCAACTAACCCCAGGCTCATAAAAGGTAGTTGATGGGGAGATCTGCCTTCATAAGACCCAGCCGAATGAGGGTTTTATCTCTACATGAAAATGCACTACAGGAACTGCAACACAAACACAAAGCAAAAGCATCTCAGATGTATAGAGAGGAGCTCTATGTTTTGGTTATTATGGATGAACCCCTTGCTTAAAAGGAATGAATATTAGTGGTGAGTCGTCAGCTTGTTGTCTGCCCTACGTTTGGCCATAACCTCATTCAGATAGTCATACAGTACTACAGCACGGACAGAGGCACTTTGGCTCACCTCGCCTGTGCCGAACTGTTATTCTGCCCGGTGCCCGGTACCGACCCACACCTGGGCCTCAGCCCTCCATCCCACTCCTGGCCCGTGTACTTATTCAATTTCCCTTAAATCTCGAAATCGAACCCACATCCACCACTTCCACTGGCAGCTCGTTCAACACTTGCACCATGCTCTAGGTCAGGGGTGTCAAACTCATTTTAGGTCACGGGCCGGATTGAGCAAAATGCAGCTTCATGCGGGCCGGATCAGTCGGACGCGTGCGAACGCAGCTTTCGTTGCCTCTGTTTTTTCAGCCTGCTCTCATGTGCCTCATAACTACAAAGTGTTTCACTTTACAAATTCCGTTTCTTATGAAGAAGACTGCCGAGCAAGACTGCTGAATAAACACTAAAAACCCTGAAAACCTGGTACCTGAATAAACTCAGCATTAGCCATATCATACGCCATAGGCGCTTCGATTACTGGGGCCAGCTTTAATAGTAATTAGATATTATCTCGCGGGCCAAAGATAATTCCACCGCGGGCCGGATTTGGCCCGCGGGCCTTGAGTTTGACATATATGCTCTAGGTGGAGAAATACCCCCTCAGTTTCTGCTTAAATATTTTACCTTTCACCCTCTAGTTCTCGTCTCACCCAATTTCAATGGGGGGAAAAAAATTGCTCGCATTTACCTCATAATTTTGTATACCACTATCAAATCTGCTCTCATTCTCATACCCTCTGGGGGGGGGGGGCGGGGCGGGGGAAATATCTTAACTTATTCAACATTTCCCTGTAACTAAAATCCTCAAATCCCGGCAACATGCTTGTCAATTTTCTCTGTACTCTTTCAAACTTACTGATATTGATAGTTGGAAGACATGTTAGAAAGAGGTGGGAGACTTGTGCAAAAAGGAAACTGGGACCCAGAGTTACAATTTTTATACCATTTTTGTCTCAGCTACATTGGCTGCTTTCAGCCATGGTTACTGAAAGACCAGAAGCCTTTGGGTGGAGGGGAGGAGGAGATGTTTTAGGTTTCAATTGATATTAATTTAGGCTTCAATTCAAATGGATGATCAATTGATAATATGTGGAGGGAGGGGAGTTAAGAAAGAGTCACAAACTTCAGTGGAAGTGATGCAGTGAGGGGGGCAGGAGGAATGCTGGATGAAGCCTGTAAGGGTTCCTATCTATGGACAGAACCTGCCCCAGGTAGTAGCATTAGAGTCACACTAGGCAGGTATCACAGCACTGCCAATATCCACTTCTACCTAAATGGCTCAAAGTTGCCAGTTGTTGAGCTTATCTAGGTCTTCCACACATGAGAACCTCAGGCACACAGAGGGCCTTGACTGAAAATCACTGCCTTCAACTCACCTGGACAACTACTGTCAACATTTTTCACTGAAACTTTATCACATGGCATACAGTTTCTAGGCAATTATCCTTCAAGCAGTTTAGAAGACAGCTGGATAACCTGTGCTAGACACAGATTTATGAGGGATTACCACAGAATTGTTTTGGATATGAGAGTCCTCCGTGGTGTTATAATGATGGTTTTCAAAAAAAGTGAAGTTAATCCAGGCCAGTTTTTTAGATACAACAAGAGATATAAAAAGACAAAGTTTAAAGATAAAGATCATTTGTCACACGTACCTCGAAACACTGGAACATACAGTGAGATGTGTTGTTTGTGTCAATGATTAACACAGCCCTTAAGTGTCACCAAGCTTCTGGAGGCAACATTAGCACCCAGACAAACCCACACAGGGGGAATGTAAAGACTCCTTACAGACAGCAGTGGGACTGTTGGCAGTGCAAAGCACTATGCTAGCTGCCACTGTTCCGCCTTGCTCAGATACAAGGGCAGTCAATCGATCATAATAGAGAAAGTCACAACCAATAACCTAATTTTCACACATAGGTCATAGAATAAATCTCACAGGATGCTTAGAATTAGATTTTAAAATGGTGCAGGGGGCAAACAGATCCATTCTCTAATTGAGGGACTGAACGGGAATCAAGCAGGAAGAGAGGGTCAGTAGCTGAAAAGAAACCTGTTTGGGCCCTTTTCCTGTTGGCAAGTATTTTTGTTCTGCTAATATTATCACTAACATAAGCACAAGAGATTTATCATTAACATTACTTACATTGTGCAGTGCACTGCAGTTCTAAAGGCTTCAGCAGAAGTAAAGTTTCACTCCAGCAGTCCGGAATGGAGTGCCCCAGGATGAAACATGCTAACATCAACACGAGTAGTGTATACAGCAGATTTATACAAATTTTATATAACCCAGTTTTAAAAAAAAGAAGTCAAATTATTCTCTCTAAATTCCAACTGGCTTAATGTTTATGGTAATAATCAAACTTAAGAGGGATGAAACAGAGGTGCCTCCGACTCAGGTTCCATCCTGATCTCCCATGGTGTTTGTACATTCACCCTATGGGCTTCCTCCAGGCTCTCCCGTTTCCTTCCACAGCCCAAAATGATGCAAGTTAGTAGGTTGACTGGCCATGATAAATTGCAAACAGCTAGTAGGTGAGCACAGGAATCTGAGGGAATTGCTGGGTATGTATGGATAACAAAACTGGATTGGAATCGATGGGCAGCATGGATTGATGGGCCGAGAGGCCTCCCTCTACAGTGTATGTCTCAACAGATGATGCAAGGAGTCGACCGTTTCAAATAAAGAGATTCAGTCCATTTGAGGAAGAAAATATTTGAATTATAAACGACTCACCTGCTTGCATGCTGAGTTTCTAAAATCTACCTTTTACTACATCCAGTTTGTATTGGGAGTGCTAAATAAAAGAATCATTTACGTAGCCCCTGTTATGATCTTAGGAGGTTCCAAAGCATCTTATAGCTATTGATATCCTTTTTGAATCAGTTATTAATAATTAAAATATTGCAGTAAAGTTCTGCACAGGCAGCCTGTAGGAATATTAAAGTGATAATGAGCACAGTTTTCTATTCATTCTGACTGAAGGATGAGTATTGGTCCAACTCCAGGGGAAGTTCCCCTGCTCACCTAAGAAACAGTGAGAATAGCACACCCAGACCTCTTAACAGTCTGAACTCAATCTGACATCTCATCCAAATCCCACGGACCACAAAGTATGAACGATCCTTTAACTTTGGTAGTTTTTTCCTTGCGGTTAATCATTAAAACTTTTGCAAGTTAAGCGAACCGTCCCAAGCTGCACCTTGTTACCTGATAAGCGTGGTCAGTGTGGACGAGGTAGAGGCAGGTTGGTGCTGACCGACTGAGAGGGGTGGAGGGTTTGGCCTCGGTTCTGGTGACGCTGGTTTCAGATCGTCCTGAATCCGAGCTTGAGAGCGTAGGTGGTGACGACACCGATGGCGACACTGGAGACAGGCTACCCAAACCCTCAGCTACAGAATCCGTGTTCAGTTTGATCTCCTGGTAATAGAAGTCCTCTTCACCATCACTGCAATCTGAATCTACGTTACGTCTGTTGGGAGAAAATAAAAAGCCACTTAACGTCCAGCACTGATTGTAAAGTAAGTTCAACACAAATCATACAAAGCAGTAGGCACTCTCGCCTTTTAGTGCTACAGAACGCTTGGCTTTGTTTTCACAATCAATACAGACTTTCCAACAACATGACCGCATTTCTTGACATTTGCTACCAGCACCTATTAATGACGGGACAAAAATTCCGGCAACAATTTTCATGTCACATTATTACAGGGCCTGCAAACAGAAAAAGAGGCTACAATGGGGCATTGACAGGATGCAGAGCTGGGCTGGGAAGTGGCAGATGGGTGTTCAACCCAGGGAAGTGTGAACTGATTCACTTTGGAAACCTGCACTTGGAAGGCCAAATGCAAGGTTAAGAGCAGTGTGGAGGAACAGAGGGATCTTGGAGTCAATGTCTACAGCTCTCTCAAAGCTGCCGCACAAGTTGATTGGATGGTTAAGAAGGTGTGTGGTGTGCTGGCCTTCGTTAGTCAGGGGATTGAGTTCAAGAGCCGCGAAGTTGCAGCTCTATACAGCTCTGTTCAGAAATATCGTGCTCAGTTCTGGTCATCTTGTCTACAAGAAGGGTCAGAGCCGTCTCTATTTCCTGAGGAGACTGAGGTCCTTTAACATCTGCCGGGCGATGCTGAGGATGTTCTACGAGTCTGTGGTGGCCAGTGCTATCATGTTTGCTGTTGTGTGCTGGGGCAGCGGGCTGAGGGTAGCAGACACCAACAGAATCAACAAACGCATTCGTAAGGCCAGTGATGTTGTGGGAGTGGAACTGGACTCTCTGACAGTGGTGTCTGAAAAGAGGATGCTGTCCAAGTTGCATGCCATCTTGGACAATGTCTCCCATCCACTCCATAATGTACTGGTTAGGCACAGGAGTACATTCAGCCAGAGATTCATTCCACCGAGATGCAACACTTGAGCGTCATAGGAAGTCATTCCTGCCTGTGGCCATCAAACTTTACAAATCCTCCCTCGGAATGTCAGACACCCTGAGCCAATAGGCTGGTCCTGGACTTATTTCCACTTGGCATAATTTACTTATTATTATTTAATTATTTATGGTTTTATATTGCTATATTTCTACACTATTCTTGATTGGTGCAACTGTAACGAAACCCAATTTCCCTCGGGATCAATAAAGTACGTCTGTCTGTCTGTCTGTATCTCATTATAGAAAGGATGTGGAAGCTATAGGGAGGATGCAGAGGAGATTTACCAGGATGCTGTCTGGATTAGAGAGCATGTCTTATGAGGATAGGTTGAGTGAACTTGGGCTTTTTCTCCCAGAAGTGAACCAGGATTAGAGGTGACTTGATAGAGGTCAAGGTGATAAGAGGCATAGATAGAGTGGACAGCCAGAAACATTTTCCCAATGCAGGAATGGTTATTATGAGGGGTTATAATTTTAAGTGGATTGGAGGGAAGTGTAGTGGGGACACCGGAGGTACAGTAGGTTTTTCACACAGAGAGTGGTAGATGCGAGAAACATGCTGCCAAGCGAGGTTGGTAGTGGAAGATACATCGGAGGCATTTAACAGCCCCTCAGAAAGGCACATCGACGAAAGAAAAACGGAGGCCTACGTGGGAGGGAAGGGTTAGATTGGTCTTAGAGTAGGTTAAAAGGTTGACACAACTGTGCTGAAAAGTTTTATGTTCTTTGTTCTTGTCACTCCAGCTGGATCCTGAATTCACCTCGGTAGGACTGAACTCAACCGACACAATAGGTTGGTGATATTTCAACAGAAGAAGTTGAAAATAATCTTTTGAAAATGATCTCCCATGAAAATGATCTTTTGGTCAGCTCAGTGAAGAAGTGTAAATGGAATGAAAGGTCATTTGTTTATCTTCATGAGGTCACCGAGAAACGCTTATTGGAGCAAAACAAAACTGCATATGCTGGGGATCTGAAATAAAATTAGTCAATAGAAAGTGACAAGAACTCAGCAGGTTAGGCAACATCCTCGGGGAGAGGAAGCGAGGGGAAGTAAGAGACAGGGAAGAGAGAAAGAGAGGGAAGGGACAGAGAGGCGGAAGAAAGAGAGAGAAAGGGGGAAGAAAGAAAGGGAAGAGAAAATGTCACAATCACAGATTCGACAGCGCAGCAGATAAGGCAATTGCGCTCGTGAATATGCACGCATCAGCTAATTATTATTTCACTGTGATAGCATTCAACTCCATTCATTCCATCGTAGTATTTGTTGAGACTTGGACACGGGCACAGCAACGCTTCGCTGCCTGCATTCTGCTTTGCCTGAGAAATCGGACTGTCGAGTTAACTGACTCTGAAGACTAGCGATATCCGTTCTATTCTTAGTTGATCTTTTCAGCCGCAGTGTAGGCTTCGCCTTCCATTTGAGAGTTTTAGTCAATGCCCCTGTTTGGCCTAGTGTTTATTATTTTATTTTCCCTTTAACACTGTTCGCATTAAAGTCCGTGAACTATCGACCTGCTTCAGTGTCTCCCTCCGCACTTGGGCCGTATCCGAACCACGTGACAGAAAGAGAGGGAAAGGGGAGAGAGGGGAAGGGGAGGGGGAGAGGGAGAGGGAAAAATTACTTCACATTTCAGTGCAAGGAAAAACAAGTATGTCTTAGAACTTCAAAAGGAGGGAGTCATAGAACAGTGCAGCAAAGAAACTGACCATTCAGCCCATTTAGTCTATGGTGAACCATTAATCTGCCCAGTCCCTTGGCCTGCACCCAGACCATAGCCGTCCATTCCCCTCCCATCCATGCGTATATCCAAACTTCTCCTAAATGTTGAAATTGACCCTTGCATGCACCATTTGCACTGGCAGCTCATTCTACACCGGAGGAATGGAGAAGAGAGGGAATGCAGATCAAGGTCGTCAACTTTAAACACCAGCAGTTAGAAACTGGTGAGAAAAGAAACAAAGTGAAAGTGAAATATCCAGCAACTCGCAAACACAAGAGATTCTGTAGATGCTGGAAATCCAGAGTAACACACACGAGATACTGGAGGAACTCATCGCCTCAGTCAGCATCTATGGAAAGGAATAAAGGGTTGATGTTTCGGGCTGAGACCCTTCACCATGACTCGGGATCTGTGGAAAGGAACAGGAAAATGATTTTCTGAAATTGTTGAATATTGAGTTCTAAGGGTCACAACATAACCAGACCGAGGAGGTGGGGTTTTGTTTAATTTAGCTTTCATTTTTGGAACACTTTAGGAAGCCAACGATAGGTAAAGGCTGGTGTAACCAGTAATTAAACTAATAGAGGGTACTTACAGGTGAAAGCAGGGGTTCAGTTCTTTCTTGTTGAGTTAATGGGACTACTTAGCAACTACCTCAAAAACTCTTTGATCATTTTTTAATCAAAGGGCTTACAGATTTGTAGATTTGCATCTATTGTCATAAAACTCAATCTGAGTTAAAAGACGTGTAACCTTATTTAATAGAAGAACCTACAGAACTTGAATATATTTTCACTGCAAAGTTCTAACATTTTATTGATCTTTACATTCCACTTTCTGACATATCCTACTGTTAATGAACCGATACAGACAGGCTAAAAATATAGCATTCATTTTCAGACTTACAATCTAAATAATTACTTTAATGAATTACATCTTTTATTTAGTTGAAAGAATTTATCTATAATCTTGCAATAAAGAGAGCTATTGTAACAATCTAAAAAGATTATAGATTAATTTGCACTGTAAATGTAGATGTGCAATATATTTTTACAACTGTTTACTTATTAAAATTTACTATAGTATCAGATGTATTTTCAGGAAACCACCATTATTAACAGGTAGCAGTTTAAATTGTATGTGGTTAGCTTCTAGTGAGCTGGAGAAATTGTTCTATCCGTCTAATATCTCTCCTCCATGGTGATGGTTCCACAGTTAGGGAGTTTCTCTTTCCGTAACTGACTATTCACTTTTAACGTACCATTACAGTTTATTTCCACCTCTTTCCTCATGTATTGCATTGTGGCTGCAAAGCTAATAAATTTCATGACATAGGCTGGTGACATTAAACCTGATTCTGATACTGCTCACACGTAAACCTAGAGAATAATTCCGTCATAACACAGCCCTGCTTCTTTCCCTCACTCCAAACTATCACCTCAACTGCCTGTCTCTCTACCCTGTCCTACACCTCCCCCTCTTCTTCCCAAAATTTGTACTTCAAAGTTTAAATTAAAGTTATTATCAGAGTATGCAGATATCACCATATACTTTCCTGAGACTCATTTTCTTGCGGGCAATCACAGTAGAACAAAGAATTACAATGGAATCAATGAAAAACTACACACAAGGACTGACAAATAACCAATGTGTAAAAAGAAGGCAATCTTTTGTGAGTACTTGCTAACAATCTGTAACCCTGTAACATTTTTCAGTTCTAATTAGGCCACTGACATACAAGCTTGAGCCTGCTTCTTGATGCCACCTGATTTTCTAGGAATCAAGTCAAAAGTAATGGGGGTTCATGATCATTGGACAGGTTCCGTCATCAAGAATTCCCTCATTACTGCTCTGGACTCGTGGAACCTGCAGGGGTTGGTAAACACTGCCCAGTCCATCAGACTAAAGGTTGATTTATACTTGTGCGTATGGGCTACGCCTTAGCCCTGATTTTCACTTCTGCGTCACTCTACCCAGAAGTGAGCATGCGTTGGTGTATGCCAAAATGCTAGTTGGCGGTGGGGTTTCTATGCCACTGTGTTGAGTTTCTTCGTGAGAGACATGGACGAGGAAATGAATTTCAAACATTTTCACACGTTGGCAGGTAGATGTGACGATTTGGTTCATCTATTTTGCAACGGTGTACAGACATGGCGGAGAAGAAGCGACCGGAAATTCGATGCGACCAAGCTGGCCAATCACAGTTGTAGTGGTCTGCGTCGCCATGATGTGAGAGTTACTTTTCTGGGGAGGTGCACGTCACTCTACAGTGTAGGGTACGCAGTGCCTACGGCGTAGATGCATCGCAGAAGTATAAATCAGCCTTTAGGAACAGCTTCTTCCCTGCCTCTAGCAGACTTCTGATCCAATCACCTCTTTCATACACTGTCACCAGTGGTGCTGCCACGTTCTGAACGCTTAATTCCATCTCCCTCAGTTATACCATTATTAACAATTCAATGCTTCTAATCGCACTATTTTGTTGTTCTGTGCTTGTCACTATATTTATTGTTGTATTTATTTGTATCATGCTCTGCGAGCTTCAGACTGGCATGGAATTTCACTGCAAACCTTTCCCATTTGCTGCTAAATGACAGGTTGAACACAATTAAATTTTCCACAGAAAATTTCTGGTAAGATATGATTATAATTAGAGGAAGATTTACCTGGAGGAAACCCAATTAGCTGTTAACACGATTTGTACTTTGGAGTCAATAATAGTCAATCTTAAAGGCCAGAACCGAGAATCATGTTCATTCTCACTGACATGTAATTTGTTGTTTTGCCATACCAGTACAGTGCAATACAAAAAAAAGCTGTAAGTTACAAAAAGAAATATAAAAAAACAATAAATCAGAGCAAAAAGAGAGCAAACTAGTGAGGTCGTGCACATGAGTCCATGGCCTATTCAGAAATCCGAAGGTGGAGATGAAGAAACTGTTCCTAAAATGCTGAGTGTGCACCTTCAGGCTCCTGCACCTCCTCCCTGATGGTAGTAATGAGAAGGACATAACTTGGGTGGCGGGGGTCCTTAATGATGGATGCCACCTTACTGAGGTACAGCCTTTCAAGGCAGTAGATTCTCGAATTTTAACAGCAGGAGTATTCCATAACTAAAACCGCTCGCAGCAACTCCATGTCTAGTTAGTGCAATGATGCAATTCTTTTCTGCAGTGAGTGCCAAATTCCAAGGCCTTCACAAAATTTTGTAACTGGTCCTCCAATCAGCTCTGAGACTTCTGCCAAAAATGCTTCAAACTTACTAAAAACTGCTGTTGAGTCTCTATGAATATGTCTGGCCTCCAAGATACATCTTCTTAATAAAGCTTAAAGATTAGCTTTGTTTGTCACAAGTACATTGAAACTCAGGAACATACAGTGAAATGCGTAGTTTGCATCAACAGCCAACACAGTCCGAATATGTACCAAGCTTGCTGCCGTACTTCCACCCATCAATATATCAAACCCACAACTTATTAACCATAACCTTTACATTTTTGTAATGCGAGAGAAAACGAGAGCACCCTGAGGAAGCCCACACAGTCACAGATTCCTTACAGACAGCAGCAGGAGTTGAACTCTACTTGCTGATCTCTGGCGCTGTAAAGTGTTACACTAACCACTATGCTACCATGTCGCCCTAGTAAATCTAGAATGAGAATATCTACACTTGCAACTCACAAATGATGGATCAATGATATAACTCACTTCTTGCCAGACAGAAAGTTGCTGCATTTGATATTTATGCCACATGGAACTGACTGACCCACTTCGCCGAATGAAAATGTTGCAAGTAATATCCATACCATAAAAGTTCTGTAAAATTATACTCCTTTCCCGTGGCTTGAATCTTACCCCAAGTGCATGGTACGAATATGTTTCTGGATCCCTGCAGCAGTGCTCAGCACCTTTCCACAATTCTTCCACAAACACTTGAACATAACTTTCATCGAATTCTGTAAAACAAAATATAACAGAGGACAATAAACATAAAAGTATCCTATACTCTTGACGTGCTGCGATGCGGCTATTGGTCCTTATATGAAGCAAACTATTGCGTAAGAGGCAAATAAAATGTTAAAGGTTTGACTGAGGGGCAAAAAGTGGGGCTTTTGAGGAGATGATCAGTATTGTGCATGGGGAAATTACTCACTGAGTCAATGAGGATGGGAGCCAGCAGGACAGGGTCACAAAACCAAAGTTCAAGGTTCAAACGGTTTGTAGTAAATTTATTATCAAAGTACTATATGTCACCATATACAAGCTGAGACTAATTTTCTTCCAAGCCCACTCAATAAATCCACGATAGAATACTAACCATAATGGAGTCAAATGAAAGACCACATCAACTTGGGCATTCAGTCAGTGTGCAAAAGGCAACAAACCGTGTATGTACAAAAAGAAAGAAATAATAATAATAAATAAATAAGCAATAAATAACGAGAACATGAGATGAAGAGTACTTGAAAGTGAGTCCATAGGTTAGAAGAGAAACATAGAAACAGAAAATCTACAGCACAATACAGGCCCTTCGGCCCACAAAGCTGTGCCGAACGTCATTATCTTAGAAATTACCTAGGATTACCAACAGCCCCTATTTTTCTGAGCTCCATGGACCTATCCAGAAGTCTCTTATAAGACTCTATCGTAGCCGCCTCCACCAGTCGCCGGCAGCCCATTCCACGCACTCACCACTCTCTGTGTAAAAAACTTACCCCAACGTCTCCTCTGTACCTACTCCCCAGCACCTTAAAAATACGCCTTCTCGTGCTAGCCATTCCAGCCTGGGGAAAAGCATCTGACTATCCACACAATCAATGCCTCTTATCATCTTATACACCCTCCAAGGAAAAAATGCCAAGTTCACTCAACCTATTCTCATAAGGCATGCTCCCCAATCTAGGCAACATCCTTGTAAATCTCCGCTGTACCCTTTCTATGGTTTCCACATTCTTCCTGTAGTGAGGCAACCAGAACTGAGCACAGTACTCCAAGTGGGGTCTGACCAGGGTCCCATATAGCTGCAACATTAACTCTCAGCTCCTAAACTCAATCCCATGATTGATGAAGGCCAATGCCGCACGATTTCTTAACCACAGAGTCAACCTGCATAGCAGCTCAGACCCCAAGATCCCTCTGATCCTCCACACTACCAAGAGTCTTACCATTAATACTATATTCAACCATCATATTTGACCTACCAAAATGAACCACCTCACACTTATCTGGGTTGAACTCCATCTGCCACTTCTCAACTCAGTTTTGCATCCTATCAATGTCCCGCTGTAACCTCTGACAGTCCTCCACACTATCCACAACACCGCCAACCTTTGTGTCATCAGCAATCTTACCAACCCATCCCTTCACTTCCTCATCCAGGTCATTTATAAAAATCACAAAGAGTAGGGGGGTCCCAGAACAGATCCCTGAGGCACACCACTGGTCACCGACCTCCATGCGGAATATGACCCAACTACAACCACTCTTTGCCTTCTGTGGGCAAGCGAGTTCTGGACCCACAAGGCAATGTCCCCTTGGATCCCATGCCTCCTTACTTTCTCAATAAGCCTTGCATGGGGTACCTTGTCAAATGCCTTGCTGAAATCCATATACACTACATCTACTGCTCTTCCTTCAGCAATGTGTTTAGACACATCCTCAAAAAATTCAATCAGGCTTGTAAGGTACGACCTGCCTTTGACAAAGCTATGCTGACTATTCCTAATCATATTTGTCTCTTCAAATGTTCATAAATCCTGCCTCTCAGGATCTTCTCCATCAGCTTACCAACCACTGAAGTAAGACTCACTGATGTATAAGTTCCTGGGCTATCTTTACTCCCTTTCTTGAATAATGGAACAACATCTACAACACTCCAATCCTCTGGAACCACTCCCGTCCCCATTGATGATGCAAAGATCATCGCCAGAGCTTCAGCAATCTCCTCCCTCGCCTCCCACAGTAGCCTGGGATACATCTTATCTGATCCTGGAGACTTATCCAACTTGATGCTTTCTAAAAGCTCCAGCACATCCTCTTTCTTAATATGCTCAAGCTATTCAGTCCGCTGAAAGTCATCCCTACAATCGCCAAGATTCTTTTCTGTCGTCAATACTGAAGCAAAGTATTCATTAAGTACGTCTACTATCTCCTCTGGTTCCATATACACTTTTCCACTGTCACACTTGATTGGTCCTATTTGCTCACCTCTTATCCTCTTGCTCTTCACATACTTGTAGAATGCCTTTGGGTTTTCCTTAATCCTATCCGCCAAGGCCTTCTCATGGCCCCTTCTGGCTCTCCTAATTTCTTTTTTAAGCTCCTTCCTGCTAGCCTTATAATAGAAACATATAAACATAGAAAATAGGTGCAGGAGTAGGCCATTCGGCCCTTCGAGCCTGCACCGCCATTCAGTATGATCATGGCTGATCATCCAACTCAGAACCCTGTACCTGCTTTCTCTCCATACCCCCTGATCCCTTTAGCCACAAGGGCCATATCTAACTTCCTCTTAAATATAGCCAATGAACCGGCCTCAACTGTTTACTGTGGCAGAGAATTCCACAGATTCACCACTCTCTGTGTGAAGAAGTTCTTCCTCATCTCGGTCCTAAAAGGCTTCCCCTTTATCCTTAAACTGTGACCCCTCGTTCTGGACTTCCCCAACATCGGAAACAATCTTCCTGCATCTAGCCTGTCCAATCCCTTTAGAATTTTATATGTTTCAATAAGATCCCCCCTCAATCTTCTAAATTCCAGTGAGTATAAGCCTAGTCGATCCAGTCTTTCTTCATATGAAAGTCCTGCCATCCCAGGAGTCAATCTGGTGAACCTTCTCTGTACTCCCTCTATGGCAAGAATGTCTTTTCTCAGATTAGGGGACCAAAACTGCACACAATATTCTAGGTGCGGTCTCACCAAGGCCTTGTACAACTGCAGTAGAACCTCCCTGCTCCTGTATTCAAATCCTTTTGCTATGAATGCCACCATACCATTTGCCTTTTTCACCGCCTGCTGTACCTGCATGCCCACCTTCAATGACTGGTGTACGACACCCAGGTCACGTTGCATCTCCCCTTTTCCTAATCGGCCACGATTCAGATAATAATCTGTTTTCCTGTTCTTGCAACCAAAGTGGATAACCTCACATTTATCCACATTAAATTGCATCTGCCATGAATTTGCCCACTCACCTAACCTATCCAAGTCACCCTGCATCCTCTTAGCATCCTCCTCACAGCTAACACCGCTGCCCAGCTTCGTGTCATCCGCACACTTGGAGATGCTGCATTTAATTCCCTCGTCTAAATCATTAATATATATTGTAAACAACTGGGGTCCCAGCACTGAGCCTTGCAGTACCCCACTAGTCACTGCCTGCCATTCTGAAAAGGTCCCGTTTACTCCCACTCTTTGCTTCCTGTCTGCCAACCAATTCTCTATCCACATCAATACCATACCCCCAATACCGTGTGCTTTAAGTTTGCACACTAATCTCCTGTGTGGACCTTGTCAAAAGCTTTTTGAAAATCTAAATATACCACATCCACTGGCTCTCCCCATCCACTCTACTAGTTACATCTTCAAAAAATTCTATAAGATTCGTCAGACATGATTTTCCTTTCACAGATTCGTCAGACATGATTTTCCTTTCATCTAGAAGATCCAGAGATCTCTAATATAAGATCTCTAATATTACCTAGTTTTTTGAACCTTTCGTAAGCTCTTCTTGACTAGATTTTCAACAGCCTTTGTACACCATGGTTCCTGTAGCCTACCATCCTTTCCCTGACTCATTGGAACGTACCTATGCAGAACTTCATGCAAATATCCCCTGAACATTTGCCACATTTCTTCCATACATTTCCCTGAGAACATCTGTTGCCAATTTACACTTCTAAGTTCCTGCTTGATAGCCTCATATTTCCCCTTACTCCAATTAAATGCTTTCTTAATTAGTCTGTTCCTATCCCTCTCCAATGCTATGATACAAGAGATAAAAAGGAGATAGGCCGTGGGAACATTTCAATGATGGGGCAAGTGAAGCTGTGTGAAATTATTCCCTTTGGTTCAAGAGCCTGATGGTTGAGAGGTAAAAACTGTCCCTGAAGCTGGTGGTGTGAGTCCTGAGGCTCCTGTACCTTCTTCCTGATGGCAGCAGCAAGAAGAGAGTATGCATGGGTAGTGGGGGTCCTTGATGATGGATGCTGCTTTCCTGCGGCAAAGTTTCGTGTAGATGTGCTGAACAGTGAGGAGGGCTTTACCCGTGATGGACTGGGCCACGTCCACTACATTTCGCAGGATTTTCCATTCAAAAGTTCAGGTTGAGGCACGTGGAGGGTGGTTTTGCATGAAGAGAATGGCAGGAGAACCAGAGGACATGCATTCAGGCTCAGGCCACAGTAAGAAAGGGGAAGGAACTCAGCTGAGTGGATGATCTTAAAACAGAGACTGAAGCTGCTGAAAAAGTCTAGAACAATACACATAACATGCTGGAGGAATGCTCAGCAGGTGAGGCAGCATCTGTAGAGGGAAATGAACAGCTGATGTGTTCTGACCCGAGGCATTGGCTGCTTATAGGCCGAGTGTCCATAAATGCCACCCCACCTGGCGTTTTCCGCCAGCATTTTGTGTGCGTTGTTTGAGTGGATGATCTTGGTCCTAGTGAGTGAAATAATTGTGCGGCTCCCTCTTGCTGCTGGAGGAGAAGGTTGAGGGAGTGATGAGGATCCACCACCAATCCTTGTGGCACAAACACTTACTACATTTAACAACTGACAAAAAGACAAACAGCTGCTTAATCTCTTACTTCCTACTAGCTAATTGCGCTTAAGAGATGCACAATAAGACAGGAGAGCAAGAGTTAAAGAAACGATTGCAACTTTACCCAGATTTCTTCAGCAGCAGCCAAAAAGTCCCAAGGCTTCTGAACAGTATGGATTGGGGCTATGCAAATTCAGGCAGCAAATGATACACCGATACACTTACACCTGAACAGATCTAACGCTCATTGACTGCACTACTTCTGTTCAGGAATAGAGGACCTTTATGTAAATTTTTAAAGAAGAATTGAGAGTGTTTAAAAAGACAGTGACTTTTGAGTGTAGGAGTAGAATCTTTGACCCTGGGAACAATCACCGCAGTGGGGCTTGTGTCCCACTCAATTTGGACCTCACTGGCATGAAATTACTAAGTCACCATTGTTATAATGTTTAACAAGCTTAAGTTTAACTTAGTAAGTTATAATAAGTTTAATATATGTTTAGATTTCCACTGACTGCTTCCAACCCACAAAGAATCTGTGCTAAACTGTTAGAAAGAGGCGCCGACCTGTTGCCCTGTAATGCTTGTCAGGTTGTGTTGGTCGCTTTGTTTGGGCAAAGCAGGTAAGTGACAGAAAGAACTGAACCCTCCATGTGTGGTAACTTGTACATACCTTTCTCTTCCTTGGAATGGGCTCATCAAACAACAGGTTGCTGGATTCCGCCTCATCAATACTGTCATCTGGCTGGACGGTCGCACGGAAAGGCTTGAAGCTGTCAGCTGATAAAGGTGGTGATGGGGTGGATGGATTTGACTGGTCACTTGGTGCCCCCCAGCTCCAGTTGCCACTGCTGCTGTAGCTCGATGACATGTTGGCTGTCTCCTTCCAAGAGCCATTCTGATCTGTTACGCAAAATGCAGAAGAAATGATTATTCACCTGAAACAATTCATAACAGGAAACGGCTTAACTTCCAGTGTTACTTTTCAGTATTCATTAATGGCAAGAACAGAGTGATATTAACCTGGATGGTAAAAGGCAAACTGCCCTTTGAAGAACATGTTCTACAAAATGTAGTAATGGGGGACACAGAAATGGAGGATGAACTTAGGAGGTATTTTGCATCAATCTTCATTGTGGAAGTCACTAGCTGAATGTCAGAAATGTGAGAGTGTCAGGGGGCAGGAGTGAGCGTCGTTGCTGTTACTAAGGAGAAAGTGCTTGGGAAATTGAAAAGGCTGAAGGTAGGTATGTCACCTGGACCAGACGGACTACACCCCAGGGTTCTGAAAGAGGCAGCTGAAGAGATTGTGGAGGTATTGGTAATGATCTTTCACGAAGCACTAGATAATGGAGTGGTTCCTGATGTCTGGAAAATTGCAAGTGTCACTCCACTCTTTAAGAAGGGAGAGAGGCAGAAGAAAGGAAATTACAAGCCAGTTAGGCTGATTTCAGTGGTTGGAAAGATGTTGGAGTCTATTATTAAGGATGAGGTTCTGGGGTACTTGGAGGCACAAATAAAATAGGCCGAAGTCAGCAGGGTTTTCTAAAGGGGAAATCTTGCCTGACAAATATGTTGGAATTCTTTGAGGAAATAACAAGGAGGATAGACAAAAGAGAGTCAGTGGATGTTGTTTACTTGGATTTTCAGAATGCCTTTTACAAAGTGCTGCACTTGAGGCTGTTTAACAAAATAAAAGCAGATGATTTTATTGGAAATATTACAACATGGATAGAAGATTGGTTGACTGGCAGGAGGCAGAGTGGGAATAAAGAGGACCTTTTCTGGTTGACAGCCGGACATTAGTGGTGTGCCACAGGAGTTGGTGTAGGGACCATTTCTTTTCACGTTGTATGTTAATGATTTGGATGAAGGAATTGATGGTTTTGTGGCCAAGTTTGCTGACAATATGAAGATAGGTGGAGCGGACGACAGTGTTGAGGAAGCAGGTTATCTGCAGGACTTACACAGACTGGAGGAATGGACAAAGAAGTGATAGACGGAAGATTATGAAGAGAAGTACATAAAACAAGACATGGAATATTTTCTAACTGGAGAGAAAATTCAAAAATCAGGGGTGCAGAGGGACTTGGGAGTCCTCATGCATGATTCCCTAAAGGCTGAGTCAGCTGTGAGGAAGGCAAATGCAATGTTGGCATTCATTTTGAGAGGACTAGAATACAAAAGCGAGGATGTAATCCTTAGGCTTTATAAGGCATTGGTCAGACTGCACTTAGAATATTGTGAATAGCTTTGGGCCCCTCTTCTAAGAGAAGGCATTGAGAGGGTCCAGAGGAGGTTCACAAGAATTACCCCAGGAATGAAAGGAGCATTTGGTAGCTCTGGGCCTGTACTCGCTGGAGTTTAGAAGAATGAGGGGGGATTTCATTGAAACCTATCAAACATTGAAAGGTCTGCATAGAGTAGATGTGGAGAGGACATTTCCTGCAGTGGGAGAGTCTAGGACCAGAGGGCACAGCCTCAGATTTGGGAGATGTCCATTTAGAACAGAGATGAGGAAAAATTTCTTTAGCCAGAGCGTGGTGAATCTGTAGAATTAATAGCTACAGATGGCTGTGCAGGCCAAGTCATTGGGTATATTTACAGTAGAAGCTGATAGGTCTTGATTAATCAGGGCATCAAAGGTTGTGGATGGAAGGCAGGAGAATGGGGTTGAGAGGAATACTGAATCAGCCACAATGGAGTGGCGGAGAAGACTGGATGAGCCAAATGGCCTAACTCTCCTCCTATGTCTTATGGTCTCATGTTTGTTTTTCACTTCCTCCACCAATCTCTTTTCCTCCTTCCTATTCACTTCCCACCCTAGCTGTGTGTGCTTCTACTTCCTTCCGGCTTTCAGTCTAGACCAGGGGTGTCAAACTCATTTTAGGTCACGGGCCAGATTGAGCAAAATGCAGCTTCATGCGGGCCGGATCAGTCGGACGCGTGCGAACGCAGCTTTCGTTGCCTCCGTTTTTTCAGCCTGCTCTCATGTGTCTCAGTCTCTGCTATAACTACAAAGTGTTTCACTTTACAAATTCCGTTTCTTATGAAGAAGACTGCCGAGCAAGACTGCCGAATAAACACTAAAAACCCTGAAAACCTGGTACCTGAATAAACTCAGCATTAGCCATATCATACGCCATAGGCGCTTCGATTACTGGGGCCAGCTTTAATAGTAATTAGATATTATCTCGCGGGCCAAAGATAATTCCACCGCGGGCCGGATTTGGCCCGTGGGCCTTGAGTTTGACATATATGGTCTAGACTGTTCATAGATTGGTTCCATGCTGCCCCAGAGCCCTCAGTATATGTATTTCCCAAAGTCAGAAGATGCAGATATTGAATAAGACCATTGTGTCCCTGACCATCTCATGCTGAAGCCTTTGATTCTACATCAAGCACCTTCATTTCATCGAGCAGTTTAATCTTATTGATGGTTTGAGAGAAAAATTAAAAAATAGTTAATTTTGAGTACATGATCAGCAGTATTCACAAATATGAGACAATGTTAAAACAGCCTTAGAAACCACTGATGGTAATGAAAAATTCTTACTCATAAAGCTGAAACCTCTGAGATACAGGTCTGAGACAAATATTTCCGCCAGCAATGAAATTATACCTCCTTAGTCGGTTATACTCATAAATATCTTCCTCTCCTCATTTTCCAGGCCCCGTTTTGATGCATTAAGATGTATTATCTTCATTGAGATCTGGATTTCATTGCTTTGTCAAACACTGAACCTGGGACCAGGACAAGTCCATTCAGGACAGAACCGTTGTTTCCCTACAGAAAGACCCCGCGTTGCACAAGGCCTTGTCGATCAGCTAGGAGCCAGCTCCCCCTTCGCAGGCTACCTCTGCCCCCACCCCCCCAGACGGAATGATAAAAATGCAGGTGGGCACATTGAACATCAGGGTTTACATGTACTGAAATATCCCAAAGGAGGAAGTAAAAATACGCCCTATTTAACAGGTGAAACTGATGGGAATGAGATGTTTTCCAGAGTGCACCATAAGTGCACGAAAATCAAAGTCAAAACCCACCTGTATTTAATAATAATTAAAGTTACACTCATAGAGAAAGAACCCGAATTTATATATGCACCTTTCATAAGTTCAGTATTACATTATAGTTCTACAGCAAGCATTCCCTAGTAGTGACCTGTTTTGACACAGCACATATATATAACAACTGCATTCCATTTTGTTGGAACAGATACATTTCATTGGAACAATTACTAGACTTTACTAATGACTCACTAGATTGAGTCTATCATTACCTTTTGCTACCTCTGATCAACACAAAATTTATGTTCCCAGGTTCACCGTTGTCCTGAACTTACTGCCTGCGACACCACTGGCGTTTAGCGCAGCAATGAAGGTCCTCCATCTCTGGCGGTGTTCAGGGCTTCCTTCGTCGTGTCAGCAGCCTCCTCTCAGTTTTCACTAGCGTCAGGCATGCAAGTCCTGGGTGGAGGCTCAGGAATATCGTCGCGCGCAGATGTAGAAGGATTCTTCATTGCCGTTTCTGTTCGGGTTGCTCGCCCTGACCTGAACCCCCAAACCTGGAGGACCGGTGGTCCACTCTTAGTCTGGCTTCTACTCTTTGACCTGTTCGGCATAGGTGACCCTACCAGGAGCCAATGCGTAAAGCCCTGACTCCAGCCAGCATAGCTCTCCAGATCATTGAGGAATGAAAGCCTCCAAACCCAACAACAAGGTTGTGGTTCTCTTGGAGGACCGTTGCTCTGTGTGTATATATAAATATACATAAAATAGAATTCTTTGCCATTTAGAAATTTATTCATTGATTACGTTCCATTCCAATCCCATTGTTACTTGCAAGGCTTCGCAGTGGACAGATGCTGTTTCTTACAAGATTAAGTACATTTTAAAATTACTTTCCATAACTATAGAGTTACTTTTCATAACTGTATTGTGCTTTGGAGCATCCTAAGATTGTGAAAGGCATTATATGTCCGAGTTCCTTACCTCTAATTGCTCAGATACTTGGTTGACAGCTGGTCATCTATTTGCCATGTTTCCTGTTTGTTAAATTTAATCACTGGAAAATGGAGAGTTGTGCAGGCCATTGCCATCCATGCCTAATTCTACAATCTGTAGCCCCATCATCCAAAGCACCACATAGGAAGTGCGGCCCACAAAATTAACTCATAATCCTTTGAGGTATCATGTGAACTATATAAAAAAAGACACTTTAAAAAAAGTCAGAAAGTGAATTTGGTTTTACTAAAGTGGCCACTTTATAAATAGTTCCACATTAAGCACATTGCCACTTGGGTAACATTTAACTATAACAGCTTACCAGCTACACGGACTGTGGAGGGAGGACTGCGGACCAGTGGGCTGGTGGACAAGCTAGTTAGGACCATTGCTGCAGTTACTTTGTTCATCTCTCCTTCTTCAAAGAAATTTCTGTAAAAACAGTAAAAAAAAAGAAACATCAGTTACTGACAGCCTGTATAAAGACCCGTACCTCAGGGAGACTACAAACAGCAACAACAGCTTTTAAAACATGAGCAATACACACAAAATGGTGAAGGAATTCAGCAGCCAAGGCAGCATCTATGGAAAATAGTATAGTCGACGTTTCGGGCCGAAGCCCTCTATAACAACAATAGAAGAATAAACAGTCGACATTTCAGGCCAAGACCCTTCATCAGGATAATATTTTTTAAACAATGTTGTGACTAGAAGTACTGTCAATACAACATCATCCATGTGCCAAACACATCCTACGATAGGCCTGGAAAAACTCCTGTGCAGACTACTAACACACATATAAAGTTCAGACACTGCCACTCTCCAGAATTTCCTGGTCAGGATGCACTAATATCTGGGTCACAGAAGGTTTCTTTGTCATTGTAAATTTGTCCTACGATTAGATTAGGGTTAAATAGGTGGGTTGCTGGGTGGTGCGGTTCGTTGGGAAGCATCTCTACATAATAATAAAAAAAAACAATAACTGTTAATGCAAAGTCACTAAATCTTTCCAACCCAGAAGGTGAACAACTGTTAATTTCAATTCAAGTTTAATCGTCATTCAACCATACTTGAATACTCATGGATACAGCCAACCGAGTCAATGTTACTCAGGGGGGGTCAAGGTGCAAAACACAGCACCAACATTCTCACACAGCACAAAGCACATACAACATGTTTCAGATAGAAAGATACACTCAATAAATTAGACCAAACTGAAGCCATCCAACGCCACCAAAGCCTGCAGATGACCACGACAGAGCTTGTCTCAACGGAGTTGAGTCTCAATCATGTATATCATAATTATTTGTTAATAATTTTTATTTTCATTTTTTTTCTTTTATGTTCTGAAACATTTGTTCCCTTCTCTTTAGCTAGATGTTCAACCCCTCTCTTTTCGCACTTTACTCACTTACTGCCCGTTAATCTGCTGGCATTTAGGGCAGCAATGAAGGCCCTCCATCTCTGCTTTTGGCCCTTTATTTCATTCTAATTAAAAGGCGAAATATAGCAGGTGCTGGGTATTTGGAATTTAATTTGAAAATAGTAGGGGAAAAAAAATCAGTGTAACCAGGTTCAGCCAGGAGTGACAAATAGGCTCCCTTCTGAGATCTCAAGGATCGGGATCAGATGTATTTGCCAGGAACATTTCCATCCATTAGGAATTTGCTGTGCTGTGTTGGTCAGGATGTGACACGCAACAAAAAACATTCAACAACTATAAAGAATAAAGAACTATATAAGAAATAAAGCATGGATATGGAATAAAAATGTGCATACATACTAGCATGTATTTAGAATGTAAACAATATTTTAAAGAGTGGTTTAAAGTGTCTACAGTGCCCCATCAATTTGACTTATTCCGTAAAATATCAAGAAGCAATTGAAACAGCTGATACAGACTATGTCCCAGCTACAGAATAAAGACCTACAATCCAGGGCCAGCTGTTTTCTTACCAAGTTCTACCACTACAGCTACAGCACAAATTTGGACCTGGCAATATCCTGTTCACAAAAGCAAGTCAACTCTACAAATGCAATCCAATTAATTGCCAGCCTGGAGTCTACTGTATTAATCAGTGATGTCTCAAAGCGAGACACAATTAAAGTACTCGAGGTAACACATCCAAATCCTGGACAAACTCCGCAGGTCAGGCAGCATCTATGGAGAGGAATAAAGAATCATCAATTCAGACAGAGACCCTTCATCAGGACTCAAGATGATTTGATCTTCAGAGGCAAAAATATAAAAGAGTGTCGTGAAGTTTCTTGCTTTGCACCAGCAGTACATTGCAATACATAAGAGTAAAGTCGCCATTATGGGGATCATATATAGGTCTCCAAATAGCAGCCAAGATGTGGCGTTGAGATTGCAAAGGGAGTTGGAAAAGGCACGTAATAAGTTAATGACACAATTGTCATGGGGGACTTCAATATGCAAGGGGATTGGGAAATTCAGGTTGATGTCAGATTGCGAGAGAGGGAATTTGTTGAATGCCTATAAGTTGGCTTTTTAGAGCAGCTTGTGCTTGAGCCTATTCAGGGAAAGGCTTCTCCCAAGTGCAAGAAATATGTATATATAAAAAAGAGAAAATTAAACTAAATAAGTAATGCCAGAAGAGGGATAAAAATACTGAGGTAGTGTTCATGGGTTCATTGTCCATTCAGAAATCTGATGGTGGAGGAGAACAAGCTGTTACTGAAAGATTGGGTCTGAATCTTTGGCTCCTGTGCCTCCTCCTTGATGGTAGGAATGAGAAAGAGAGCATGTCCTGAGTGATGAGGGTGATTTTGCGTCAATCTTCACTGTGGAAGACACTAGCGGTATGCCAGAAATTTGAGAATGTCAGGTGGCAGAAGTGAGTGTAGTTACTATTACTGCGGAGAATGTGCTTGGGAAGCTGAAAGGTCTGAAGGCAGATAGGTCACCTGGACCAGATGGACTACATTCCAGGGTTCTGAAAGAGGTAGCTGAAGAGATCGTGGAAGCATTTACGTGATCTTTCAACAATCCCTAGATTCTGGAATGGTTCTGGAGGACTGAAAAATTGCAAATGTCACTCCAATCTTTAGGAAGGGAGAGAGGCAAAAGACAGAAAATTATATACCAGTTAGCTTTAACTTCAGTTGAACAGATTTAGATGTCCTTTACTAAGGATGAAGTTTCCGAGTACTTGCAGACACATGATAAAATAGGCCAAAGGAGGCAAGGTTTTCTTAAGGGGAAATCTTGCCTGACAAATCTGTTGGAAATCTTTGAAAAATAACAGGCAGGATAGGAGTATCAGTGGATGTTGTGTATTTGAATTTTCAGAAGGCCCTTGACATGAGGTTGCTTAACAAGAGCCCATGGTATCACAAGAAGGGTACTAGCATGGATAGAAGATCAGCTGACTGACAAGATGGAAAGAGAGGGAACAAAGGGTGACTTCTCTGCTTTGCTGCTGGTGATTAGTGGCGTTCCGCAGGGGCTGTATTGGAACCACTTCTTTTTACATTAGATGTCAAATATTTGGACGATGGAATTCAAATATCAAGCATAAAATGCTGGTGGAACTCAACAGGCCACGCAGCATCTATGGAAAAGAGTACACAGTCGACATTTCAGCCCGAGACCCGAGAGGTAAAGCAGTCCTGATGAAGGGTCTCGGCCCGAAACGTTGACTGTACTCTTTTCCATAGATGCTGCCTGGCCTGCTGAGTTCCTCCAGCAGCTGGTGGGTGTTGCTTGGATTTCCAGCATCTGCAGATTTTCTCTTGTTTGTTGATGTTGGAATTGATGGCTTTGTGGCCAGGTTTGCAGATGATATGAAGATAGGTGGAGGAGCAGATACAATTGAGGAAGCAGGAGTGTGCAGAAGGACTTAGACAGATCAGGAGAATGGGCAAAGAAGTGGTAGGTGGAATACAGTGTAGGGCAGTGTACGGTCATGCACTTTGGTGGAAGGAATAAAGTGCAGACTATTTTCTAAATGGGGAGGAAATTCAGAAATCAGAGGTGAAAAGGGACTTACGAGTCCTTGTGCAGGATTCCCTAAAAGTTAACTTGAATGTTGAGTCAGTGGTAAGGAAGGCAAATGCAATGTTAGCATTATCTTTGAATATGAAAGCAAGAATGTAACGCTGATGCTTCACAGGCACTGGTCAGACCACACTGGAACACTGTGGGCAATTGTGGGCTCCTTATTTGAGAAAGGACGTGCTGGCATTGAATAAGGTCCAGAGGAGGTTCACAAAAATGATATCAGGAATGAAAGGTATAACATATGAGGAGTGTTTGATGGTTCTGGGCCTGTTTTCGAGTTAGGAGATCTAACTGAAACCTATTGAATACTGAAAGGCCTAGACAGAGTTGACATGGAGATGATGCTTCCTATAGTGGGGGAGTCCAGGACCAGAGTGCACAGCCTCAGAATAGCATGACATCCTTTCAGACCAGAGATGAGGAAGAATTTCTTTGGTGAGAGGGTGGCGAATCTCTGGAATTCATTGCCATAGTAGGTTGTACAGGCATCGTCTTTGCTATATTTAAAGAGGAGGTTGACAGGTTTTTGATTAGTAGAGGCACCAAAACTGACAGTGACAAGGCAGGAGAGTGGAGTTGAGAGGGGGAAAGGATCAGGCATGATTGAATGGCGGACCAGACTCAATGGGCCGAATGGCCTCATTCTGCTCCTGTGTCTAATGGTCTAAAAAGGTATTTCTACTGATCCAAGCTAGGAAGGGAAAATAAGACCACCAGATATAGGAGCAGAATTAATCCATTTGGCCCATCGAGTCTACACTGCCATTTCATCATGGCTGATCCAATTTTCCTCTCAGCCCCAATCTTCTGCCTTCTCCACATATCCATTCATGCCCTAACCAATCAAGAATCTCTCAACCTCTGCCTTAAATATACATAAAGAGTTAGCCTCCACAGCTGCCTGTGGCAAAGAATTCCACAGATCCATCATTCTCTGGCTAAAAAAAATTCCGCCTAATCTCCATTCTAAAAGGACACGCCTGTATTCTGAGGCGGTGTCCTCTGCTCTTAGACTCTCCCACCATAGGAAGCATCCTCCCTATCCACTCTATCAAGGCCTTTCACCATTCGACAGATTTCAATGAGGTCATCCCTCATTCTTCTGAGTTCTAGTGAATACAGGCCCAGAGCCATCAGACACTCTTCATATGACTATCCATTCAATCCTGGAATCATTTTTCGTGAACCTTCTTTGAACCCTCTCCATGAGCAGGATGTAGGAGATCAGGGACCATGAAAAGAAAAGTAAGAGGTGCAGTTCTCTAAACAGTGCTATCAAGTCCTACTTTTCACCAAAAGGTAGTATGGATACCGTTTGGATCACTTGATTCCCGGCCTCTTCACAGGTTTGAGCCAAACAGCTGCATTCCTCAACAGGCCAGGCAGCATCTATGGAAAAGAGTAAGCAGGTAACGTTTTGGACCAAGACCCTTCAGGACTGGAAAAAGATTAGAAAGTGTTAGAAAATCAAATGCATGGTCTTGAAAAATGAATAAATAAAAAAGCCCTGAAAGATTCTTGAAATTCTATTATGCAAAAAAAAACTAAATAGTTAAGGAAGAACCACTTTCTGGAACATTCTGCGCTTAGGCTTCACCCCAGAAAATGGTTCCAGTTTGGGGAACTGCAGAAAACTCTGCTGGCAACACTCCAAGGTTGCCAGGCAAAGTGCTGTGGATCTGACTGCAGGGCTGCCCAATTATCCAAGGTGACACTAACAGAATGCAGATTAATCCATTCACTGGAGAGCTGGCCACCACGCATCATGAAAGTGGAGAACCACTGCAGCTAGAAAAATGGCTGGAATACTTTTGACGGGATTTATTTGATACCAAGGATACCAGTACTGAAAGGAAGTCAAAGAAGGCTACTGTACACAGAAGTTTTTCAATGTGTAAACCTTGAACATTAGAGGAGAGTTGATACTTAAAATTAGCAAAACTGATTGAAATATAAGTTCTAACAATGAACTAGAAATCATAGAAACCTGAGTAGCATCTTCTGTACCCACTGGAATTCAGAAGAATGAGGGATGATCTCATTGAATCCTATCGAATGTTGAACGGCCTAGGTAGTGTGGATGTGGAGAGAATGTTTCCTACAGTGGGGGAGTCTAGTACCAGAGGACACAGTCTCAGATTAGAGGGGCGTCCATTTAGAATCAAGATGAGGAGGAATTTCTTTAGCCAGAGAGTAGTGAATCCATGGAATTTGTTGCCACAGGTGTCTGTGGAGGCCAAGTCATTGGGTATATTTAAAGCAGATATCGATAGATACTTGATCGGTCGGGGCATGAAGGGATATGGGGAGAAGGAGTGAGATTGGGGCTGAGAGGGAAAATGGATCAGCTATAATGAAATGGCAGAACATACTTGATGGGTCAAATATGAGGAAATCTGCAGATGCTGGAAATTCAAGCAACACACACAAAATGCTGGTGGAACGCAGCAGGCCAGGCAGCATCTATAGGAAGAAGTACAGTCGATGTTTCGGATCGAGACCCTTCATTGACTCTACTTCTTCCTATAGATGCTACCTGGCCTGCTGCGTTCCACCAGCATTTTGTGTGTGTTGATGGGCCAAATGACTGAATTCTGCCCCCATATTTTGTAGTTTTATGATCCTCACACTGTTGCTGAAATTACTGGGTTGACTACCGATCAGATTCCAAAGGTAACCACTCCAGCTGAGGCTATGACCATGGACAACTGGAGAGTTAGTCATCTCAAGGACAACATCTAATTAACGGATACTAGAACAACTTTTACTTAAATTGCAAAGCTGGTGTATTTGTAAAATGCATTGATTAAAACGTCCATTTCAGCAACGCAGAGAGCAGCTAATGAGAAACATAACATAATCCATTTTCCCATCCTGTATTTCACGACTGAAGAGAACAGCAGTGATTTTCACTAGATAATTAAAAATATCTATTAGTTTGCTGATATTGTAGCTGACAAACAAATGGGTGTGTGAAAACTGAGCACATGAAATGAGATTAGTAATTATCCCTGCACACCTGTCCAGTCTCACTTCTCTCAAAAGAACAAATACGTGGAACAGAATCTCATCAAAATTAGCTCATGAGGGCTGATTAACTTCAGTGAAAAAGTGCTGGACATGACCTGATTAAAAATATTCTAAGATTATGCTTACAGATTTAATCAAATAGTTTTTAGCACTTTCCCGTTTCTGGGGAGCTGCACCATGGTAACAGGAAAGCGTTCAATAACTGGTGTTTGTACAATTTTGTACCCTCTACGATTTGATCATGATTGGTACAAACAGCTTTTGCAAGAATTTCATCTTAGTAATGCAACACCATGAGGGCCAAAATATATTGTGTTTGTCCAGCTACCAGCAGTGGAGGTCCAAAGCTACGCAGGAAGGAAGAAAGGACATTATACAGTAGTGGTATCAATGACGCTTCGCTATTGCTTATGATTAAAACACACTAACTATGTCCTGCCTCACCGCCTTTCAGGGCCACAAACAAGTCCTTTCAGGTGAGGCGAAATTCACCTGCAAGTCTGTTGGGGGTCATCTCCTATATCTGGTGCTCCTGGTGTAGTCTTCTTGACATTGGTGAGACCCAACGTAGATTAGGGGACCACTTCTTCAAGCACCTTCACTCTGTCTACAATGAAAAGCAGGATTTTGCGGTAACCACTCATTTCAATTTGACTTCCCACTCTCATTCCAATATCTCTCCAACCACAATGAGGCCACGCTTAGGTTGGACGAGCAACATGTCATATTCTGTCTGGGTAGTACCTCCAACCCGATTGGATTAACATTGATTTCTCTAACTTCCAGTAATTTATTGCCCTGCCCCTTCTCTCTCTTTGCTTTCTCCATTCTGATTCCTCACTCACCCCTTCTCTTTGCTTCACCTGCCCATCACCTCACTCCGGTGCTCCTCCTCCTCCTCCTATTTCTTCTACAGTCCACTGTCCTCTCCTATCAGATTCCTTCTTCTGCAGCCCTTTGTCTTTACCGCCTATCACCTTCCAGCTTATTACTTCATCGCCCCCTCTCCCCTCACCCAGTTTCACATATCACTTGCCAGTTGTACTCCTTCCCCTCCTCCCACCTTCTTATTCTGGCTTCTTCCCCTTCCTTTCCGAACCTGATGAAGGGTCTTGGCCCAAAATGTTAACTGTTTATTCTCCTCCATCGATGCTGTCTGAATTGCTGAGCTTCTCTAGCATTTTGTGTGTGTTGCTCAAGATTTCTGGCATTTCCAGAATCTCTTGTGTTCATAACTTCAAGGGACTGAACTTGTTTTGCATTTTGTGGACAGGACATAACCTAGCAAAATTCAGTTTGCCAGTTAAGTGCCAGGATGGGGAAAACTGTGAAAAGGCTTGAATGGGATTAGTTCTGGTGTGCAGGTCTTCAGTACTACTGCTGGGATGTTGTCCTCTGCTGTATCACTGTTCTCATCCAATTCCTAACATCACTAGGAGTGAGTCGATCTGACTCCAGGCTTACTTCTGTGCTGGAGAGGCTTGTCCTGGCACTCGTGTCAAGTTCCTGGTGTACTTCTGGAAATGCAGGAAGTTTACAACAAAGCAGAGGACTGATTACCATTTTCGCACTGAGCATGACAACTACCAACTTTGATTTGCATTGATTGAAAACTTGCAAAGTCAGGAGTTACCAGATTTAATCAGAAGTTGATTCTCCAACAATCATGGTGAACATACTGTATCAGGAATAATGAAAGTAAGGTTTCTAGACACACCTTTTTCCTGTTGCAACTTCTGTGCGAATTTGATCGGGGAGGACTGGCCCTGTGGCCTGCAGATAATGAACCATAGAACCATAGAACATTAAAACACAGAAACAGGCCTTTTGGCCCTTCTTGGCTGTGCCGAACCATTTTTCTGCCTAGTCCCACTGACCTGCACCTGGCCCATATCCCTCCATACACCTCTCATCCATGTACCTGTCCAAGTTTTTCTTAAATGTTAAAAGTGAGCCCGCATTTACCACTTCATCTGGCAGCTCATTCCACACTCCTACCACTCTGTGTGTGAAGAAGCCCCCCCCATGTTCCCTTTAAACTTTTCCCCCTTCACCCTTAACCCACGTCCTCTGTTTTTTTTTCTCCCCTAGCCTCAGTGAAAAAGCCTGCTTGCATTCACACAGCACAGAACATACAGCACTTGGTAAGACTCAACTGAGCTGGACTGAATATACCTATTCTCTTTTGATAACTTTGTTGTTTGGTGTTTTATATTTGGTGCTTTTCACTCATTTTTTGCCATTTGTATGATTTTTTTCCTTTTTTTGCAAGTTGGGTGTTTATTGTTTTTCTCTGAACAGGTTTCATGGTTGTCTGCGGGAAAACGAATCTCAGGGTTGTATACTGCGTACATACTTTAATAATGAATGTACTTTTGAGTCTTGATTCTTTGAATCTCTTAAATACAGGGAAGAACAAGCACAAATCAAAACTTCAGAGAAAGGCAACAGGCAAACCAAAAGCAAAGAGAGTATTTAGAAATCCCCAAACCAGAAATGACTAAGCATTACTTGGAAGTAAAGAATTAGAGAGGAAGAAACTATCAAATCAAATCATTGAAAAACTTCACAACCTTTTCTGAGCCTCAGTGATAAATTTTCCTACAACGGAAGAGCAATCAGATTTCATAAAATAATTGAGTGACTGTAAAACGCTTTGGAACATTCTGTGATGGGCTTTATTTAAGTGCAACTATGTGTAAGGGGTTTTTTTTGTTACTGCGTATGTTAATCAAAATGGCTTCTTTGCTTTGCTGAAAGTAGGAATGCTTCTTTGTTATGATAAGTGCTTTCTCTCGCAGCTTTGTTTGGGTTAAAACTACTGATAACGAGAATTGTATTCATTTGTTAACCAATTGGGATTAATGTTATTCTCTCTCTTCTGAGTCTGTAAACTATTGTTGGTGGGCTTGTGGGGAGTCGGCACGATGCTGTAAACTGGGTGACGGAATGGACCCCGAGCGGGGGTCTGAGACCAGGATTTTCGGCGAGGAGAGGAGACGAAGATGGACGTGCTGGGGGCGCTTGGTTGATCACTTCGGGTGGTCTTGAGCTGCGAGTCGAGGAGGTCTGAGGGGGTCGAATGGTGGCCAGAAGACTTCATTAATTGAGCTCCAACGGTTGTGCACGAAGTGGTTTGGACTTTGATAAGTTTTGGTGCCTTTTCTTTATTTTCTTTTCCTTCATATATACTGTATCGTTATTAATCACTTAGTTCAATTCAAGTAAGATCTATAAAGTGTAATCATTTAATCGCATATGGTGTACTGTCTGTTATTTGGTGTGTTGGGGACATCACACAGCATCTACACCAGCTGATTACCCAGTTTGGCGGGGCCGAAGGCTGCTCCCCCTAGACGGAAGCAAGCTGAGCGAGCTAGAGGCGAGCCAGGGGGCTACACATATTCTTCTTTTGTTCCTACCATTAAAATCTCCTGTTACAGAGATTTTCAGAAATCTGTAAAATCTTTAATGACATACATTGCTGTAAACATTTTCTTGCAGCGACTCACTATTGGGTTAGGATCTATGGACATCTGTAACACCCTGAACTCTTTACAAATTTGCAACTTCTGTAAAATATAATGTGACAAAATGAAACCCATGAAATCCCAAAGTGCTTTGCTGGTTTGGATGGGAGGCTTACAAGTGTGTGTGTGTGTGTGTGTGTGTGTGTGTGTGTGTGTGTGTGTGTGTGTGTGTGTGTGTGTGTGTGTGTGTGTGTGTGTGTGTGTGTGTGTGTGTGTGTGTGTGTGTGTGTGTGTGTGTGTGTGTGTGTGTGTGTGTGTGTGTGTGTGTGTGTGTGTGTGTGTGTGTGTGTGTGTGTGTTTTCTGATAGGAAGCTGTGTGATTTTTTTATGACAGAAGATGTGTTTTCTGGCTGAGGGAGGACGTTTTGACAATGGGGGTAAACCAGCTTCTAAAAAAACAAGTGTCAGAACAGGATAATGGAGGAATGTTATGGAATAGAACAACCTAATCATTGTTCTCTGTAAAAAGTATAAAAGTGCTTTGTTTGAGATAGAAGATCAAAGCTATTTCAGACAATACTTGTGAGGACTAGCTTCCCTCGCAGGTAAAACAACAAATACACTAAAATATTCTGCACTCTGAATGTGTGGTTGTTTGTTTCTGTGTATTCGAAGACCTAGCTGAATGATACGCGACAGATTCTAGAGATTCAATTCTTACAATCTAAGTCCCTAAATATACTGTAACATGCGCAGTATAATCCTCGCTGATTTGATGATGCAAAATGATGCCTTTAATGTACTTGCTACAAATAAAGCTAATCTTTGAAATGTGACAAGACCATCCCATATTTTCAAGCATCCTAACAGTGCAATAATGGAGACCTCATTTCCCACACCCCATGGTATTCCTGATCTTTGGAATTGTGTACATCTGCCTGTCTTTTTCTCCAGCGCTTCAAAGCTTCAGATAAACTTGAGAAATACTTAAGTCTTTGTCTACTATCAAACAAGTGCTCTGCCTCTGAATTCCTTAAAATGGGTAGAATAAAATAATTAAATTCCCAGAACTCAAGTACAAAGATTAGTGTTACCACAATTGACAAATGTCCATGTTCTTATAGAAATGTTGAAAGCCATTGAACGTTATCCGTAATTAGCTTATTGTAATACGCTGTAATGACTGTAATAATTACAGGAAGCCAAAGAATAAACGCTTTTTTTTTGTTTCTGATTTCAGTGGAGCTGATTAAAGTAATTAATCATCAGGGCTTATTTCTAGAGTTTCAACAGAGCACAGCAGCTATGACTATTGTGTAACAAAACCCTCCACTTCTCTGTTCAACTTTCTGAGTCTGTTGCTGGATCCGAGACATGCACACCAATAAAGAAGATAACAGATGGATGTCTGATCATTCACCCAATCGTGCAACCCTGCTGAAGTCATTAACTATGAGAGAAATGCAATTCTCTGGAAAAGAAGACGGATATGATTATTATCGGGACCATTAAAACTGAGTTACAATTTGAATGTTAGCAAAACATTTTACATTCAAATGCAATTCTCCTTTTAGGGGTCAATTTCATTGAAAAGGATGGGCGCATAAAGTAAATGGGGATCTTGAAGGTAACGGTGACAAATCTCGTTCTGGGATTGCTTTGATGTTAGGAGTGTGATGAACCAGAATTCACAACTGTAATGGATATCCAGGTGGCACTGCAAGCTGGTAACCCCAAGGAGTTCTTCTTCTTTTTCTTCTTCTTGCACCCTTAACTCACGGTGGAGTCGTTGGGGCGCCGTCATGACAAGCATTGCACCAGTTACGGTTGTGTGCCAGGGTCTGGGTCACCGCAGATGTTTTCCCTGTCCATTCTTTAACGTTGTCCGTCCATCTTTTCCTCTGTCTGCCTCTCCTTCTTTTCCCCTCCACAGTTCCTTGTAAAACGGTCTTTGCAAGGCCACTGGATCTTGTTTGGTGGCCATACCATCTCAGCTTTCTTTCCTTCACCGTTGTGAGAAGGTCTTCATGGGGGCTAATGTGGTGCTGGATGGTCCTGCGGTCCTGCTCGTTTGTGATGTGGTCCAAGTATGAGATGTCCAAGATGTTGCGATAGCCTGCATCTTCCTCTGTAGCTCTGCTGTGAGGATCTATGTCTCGCATGCGTACAGGAAGATGGAGAATACCAATGCACGCAGGAGTCTGATCTTGTACTTCATGGTGATGTTGCTGTCCCTCCATATTGTCTTGAGTTTGGATTGTGCAGTCATTGTCTGTGTGGTTCTTGCCAGGACTTCTGGTCTTGATCCTTCATCACTGATGATGGCCCGCGGGTATTTGAACTGCTGCTCTGTCTCAAGTTTCTGACCGTGGACTGAGATGTCTGTTGTGATGGCACCATACGCATTTGCCATGAGCTTGGCTTTCTTGGCACTTATTTCCATTCCAAACTTTGTGGAGGCTCTGTCAAGATGGCTGACCAGGTTGGCCAGTTTGTCCTCTTTTCCTGCAAGTCTATCAATGTCATCAGCAAATCTTAGGTTTGTGATGTTCCTCCCTCCGATGCTGACTGTGCCCACATGATCTTCAAGGGCAACACACATGATCCGTTCCAGGAAGATGATGAAGAGAGTGGGAGAGAGGAGGCAGCCCTGACGGACTCCTACAGAGGTATGGAACCACTCCCCGATGGTGCCCTGAGCGAGTACTGTACTGGTGCCTTAGCGTAAAGCTGATGGACTGTATGAATCAGCTTCTACCCCATGTTGAATTTCTTCATGGTGGCCCATAAGGCATCATGCCAGACTCTGTCAAACGCCTTCTTGAAGTCTATGAAGCATCTCTAGTGCTGAAGGTGTTTCTCTCAGAGGGTGCAGAGGTTGAAAATCTGCTCAGTGGTGCTTCTGCCCATAGGGAAGCCTGCTTGTTCCTCAGCAATGATGTCTTCTGTCTGAGGTCTCAGTCTATTCAAGATGATTCTGAGCATTACCTTGCTTACATGGCTGATCAAACTGATGGTACGGTAATTCTGGCAAAATTGGAGATAGCCTTTCTTGGGAAGCACAAAGATCAGCGACTGAGTCCAAGGTGCCAGCCATTCACCTGTCTGCCAGATCTTACTGCAGATGGTGGTAAGCATGTCTATCGTGGCCTCTCCTCCATGCTTCAGCAGTTCAGCAGGGATGTTGTCAACTCCTACTGACTTCCCGCACTTCAGTGATTGTATTGCGGCTTCAACTTCTTCATGCATGATTGGATAGTCATCCTCATTGGAAGATTCCTGTACATTCAGCATACATGGATCCCCTTTGCTCTGGTAGTTGTACAGTTCTGAACAGTACTCTGTCCACCTTCCCATTATTTCCTTTTCTTCTGTGAGACTTTTGCCATTTTTGTCTTGGATGGTGTTTACTTTGGCTTGTTTTTCTTTGGTAAGATCTTTCACCAGTTGGAATGCCTTCTTTGTGTTGTTGTTAGAGAGGCTGTCTTCAATGTCCGCACATTGTTTGGCTATCCAGCTTTGCTTTGCTTCCTTCATTTCCCTCCTGATTTCCTTGATTTTCCTGTGTTCTGTTCTTCCCTCTGCTGTGTTTTTATCTTTCTTTAATTTCCTTCTTGTGTCACACATATCCAGTATCACGTTAGTGACCCATGGTTTAAACTTTCAGCGGCGTTTCCCCAGAATCTTGTTTGCTGTTTCTGGTGTGTGTGTGTGTGTGTGTGTGTGTGTGTGTGTGTGTGTGTGTGTGTGTGTGTGTGTGTGTGTGTGTGTGTGTGTGTGTGTGTGTGTGTGTGTGTGTGTGTGTGTGTGTGTGTGTGTGTGTGTGTGTGTGTGTGTGTGTGTGTGTGTGTGTGTGTGTGTGTGCGCGCGCGCCCAAATGGTTAAGGCGTTGGACTAGCGACCTGAAGGTTGTGAGTTCGAGCCTCAGTCGAGGCATCGTGTTGTGTCCTTGAGTAAGGCACTTAACCACACATTGCTCCAGTCCACCCAGCTGAAAATGGGTACTGGGAAAATGCTGGGGTGTTAACCATGTGATAGACTGGCGTCCTATCCGGGGGGGGCGGGGGGGGGTCTCGTACTCTTGGTTGCTTCACGCCCCAGAAACCAGCATAAGCACCAACCTGATGAGCCACAAAGGCTCAGGACAGACAGACCCAAGGAGTTAACTCATGGTAGAAACCAGTGAAACGTGCCTTATAGCAGTCATTAAAACCTGAAGATGAAATTGCAGTGTGTCCACTATAGTCATGAGTTCATCCATTTTGTCTCCTGAAGTTGGTTGCTAGGATTGGGTGCACTGAGCACCCCAAGTCTTCTGACACTTCACCCTTTTGATTACTCTTCAGTGCAGCCTCGCTACCACAGACTGTCACCCACCTTGTACTGGCAGAAATACTCTGCATTTTCCGGGCAGCTAGTTTCCAGCAATATTCCCACTTCTGACAGATTAGTCAAAAGGGAAAAGTTAAAGAGATTTAAAGATTAGTGTCAGTTGTCACAAGTGACCGCACATGAGATCATTGAAACGTACAGTGAAATGAGTTGTTTGTGTCAACAACCAATACTGTCTGAGGATGTGTGGTGGGGAGGGGAGGCAGTTCACAAGTATCAGCATGTTTCGAGCAGCAATGCAACATGCCCACAACTTATGAATCCTAACCCAACGTACATCTTTGGAATATAGGGGAAAACTGGAGCACCGGGAGGAAACCCTCACTATCTTGGGGAGAACATGCAAAAGCTGCTTAGGGTCAGCAGTAAACCGTTGGTGCTGTAAACCGTTAGGCTAACCACAATGCAACTGTACCGCCCTGCACTGGTGCAATGAACTTTTAAAGGCTTTCAGAGAGGGAGGGGGAGGGAGTGTGAGATGAAAAAAACAGGGAAAAAAAAGGTGTCTGTGCATTGGCCTTCATCAATCGTGGAACTGAATTTAGGAGCCGAGAGGTAATGTTGCAGCTATATAGGACCCTGGTCAGACCCCACTTGGAGTACTGTGCTCAGTTCTGGTCGCCTCACTACAGGAAGGATGTGGAAACCGTAGAAAGGGTACAGAGGAGATTTACAAGGATGTTGCCTGGATTGGGGAGCATGCCTTATGAAGACAGGTTGAGTGAACTCGGCCTTTTCTCCTTGGAGCGACGGAGGATGAGAGGTGACCTGATAGAGGTGTACAAGATGATGAGAGGCATTGATTGTGTGGATAGTCAGAGGCTTTTTCCCAGGGCTGAAATGGTTGCCACAAGAGGACCCAGGTTTAAGATGCTAGGGAGTAGGTACAGAGGAGATGTCAGGGGTAAGTTTTTTACTCAGAGAGTGGTGAGTACGTGGAATGGGCTGCCGGCAACGGTGGTGGAGGCAGATATGATAGGGTCTTTTAAGAGACTTTTGGATAGGTACATGGAGCTTAGTAAAATAGAGGGCTATGGGTAAGCCTAGTAATTCCTAAGATAGGGACATGTTCGGCACAACTTTGTGGGCCAAAGGGCCTGTATTGTGCTGTAGGTTTTCTGTTTCTATGAAAGAAGGACCATCAAAAGGCTTTTGTATCTCTGTCAGCACTGCAGCTACCCTCTCCCCTCAAACCTGCCACTTACCACCAGACTTTTGGAAGCTTCTGATAGATCCATTGATTGAACGAAGGTCAAGGAAAATTAGACATTTTGACAAAAATAGTGTTGGTAATATGAAAAGAGGTGGTACGATCACACCGTGGACAATCACAACGAGAAAGTCTAATTGGCTTCATAACCGCAAAAGCTTAGTTGCATAAGGTCTCAAATCCCATTGCATACCCTACTAGAGCACACACTTGTATAAATAAATAAACAACTGAATATTCACGAGAAACAATAGATCCTCCCCAATCTACTTATCCCACAAGTGCATCCCATTTCTGAGATCTATTTCCAGTGCCTAAGTCCACAGTTGGGAGTGTACGTCTGAAAAGACTAGAGAGTGCTTCATGTCTCGCAGCTGAAATTACTCACAGCATGGAGTGTCTGAAGGCAACTGAGAGAAATTATATGTTTGAGCCAGATGATGTTTCAGTCAGTATTTCCCTTGCAAAGTAACAATTAGCAGCTGTGGCATACCACAAGGAAAGGCATGGGTAGGATCTTAATGACTAATTTCTTTCTAGGATAAGGAAGTTCCTAGCAGATTATTATCATTCTGAGGGCCAAGTGGATCCTGAAATTGACCTGTAACAGAAACTGGAAAGGAACATCTGTGAATTGGTCCAAATACACGAGAGAGGTCTAATCACATTCAAAGAAAGATATGAAATTTTTTCAAGACTAGAGGTCTTAGAAAACCTTAAAAAGAAGCAAAGGATGCCTAAAGTTAAAAAAGGAGGAGACAACAGATATGAGAGTAAACTAGCAAAGAATATAACAGCAAACCCCGACATATAGAGGTCATCCCCAGATAATCAATGGGTTCTGTTTTTACGTCGGATATATTCATAAGTTATGTATTGCACTGTATTGTTGCCACAAAAAAAAACAAATTTCATGACATATGTGAGTGATGATAAACCTGATTCTGATATGGGTCTCTATTGTGGACTGAGAGTGGGAAGGGGGCAGGGAGAGGGGAATCATGGTTGGGAAAAGGGGACGGAGCGGGAAGCACCAGAGATACATTCTCTAATGATCAGTAAGTCAATTATTTGGAATCAAATGTCCCTGCCTGGTGTCTCAGGGCTGGGTGTGTCTGCACTGTGCCACTCCACGCTCTGGCACTTCTCCTCTGCCGCCTGTCCCACACCCCTCCCACGGCACTGCACCCTTGCCACTCCCAACATCCTTTGTTACTGCCATACTTACAAACTCGCTTCCCTACCACATTGACAAATACAGTATTATGTAAAAGTCTTGGGCACCCTAGCTATATACGTGTACTGTATGTTAGACTTTAATTTTTGGAATTGAATTTAATGCACTCTCTGTGACTGAAAATCCCCGAGGTAAAGGAAAATGTTGGAAACTACAAGTTTTTATCCACCTTCTTCAGGCAGTTACAGGAAACAGGAAACTGTAGGGCATTTAATCCTGTCGTTGAGAAAATGATGGACTAAGGAAGAAACAGAATATACTGTAAAATGCCAATAATCCACTATCTCACTGTTCAAAAATACTAATGATTTAGCATCTAGCTCATCATTTCCCACACTCACTTTCTACATAATAGGGCTCTGTTCTAACACTCACTTTAACCTCAATAGGTCCCCATTCCCCCATTCACCATAAACACATGGGGCCCCATTGGTACACAACAGAACCCTATTTGACCCAATTTAACCTCAGAAGATCTCTGTTCCCACACTTACATTAACCTCTGTGAGGTCCCATTCCCACACTCACTTTAAACACATCAGCACCTCATTTCCACACATCTGAAATCTACAGATTTCATGATCGTCTGAAGGTCATGCTCCCCTTTTGCTGCTGCCATCAGGAAGAAGTTAGAGGAGCCTCAGGACTCATACTGCCAGGTTCAGAAACAGTTATTACTGCTGAACCATCAGGCTCTTGAACCAAAGGAGATAACTTTACTCATCATCACTCACCCCATCATTGAAATGTTCCCACGTACTATGGACACACACTTTCAAGGACCCTTCATCTCATGTTCTTGATATTTATTGCTTATTTATTTATTATTATTCTTTCTTTTTGTATTTGCACAGTTTGTTGTCTTTTGCACACAAGTTGAATGCCCAAGTTAATGCTGCCTTTCATCAATTCAGTTATGGTTATTATTCTATGGATTTATTGAGTATGCCTGCAAGAAAATGGATCTCAGGGCTGTATATGGTGACATATATATACTGTGATAATAAATTTACTTTGAACCTTGGGACCCTGTTCCCACAATCCCTTTAAGTGCACCAAGAACCTCATTCCTATATACGCCGTAAACTCACCTGGTTCAGTGGAAAATTTATTATACAAATTTATAATAATATAATAATATAATAATTTATTATACTACCATCTAAAAAAAAGGTGAGTTACATGAATGTTGGCGTATTCATTAGAATTATTAATATTCCAACAATGGGTGGCAGAGTAGAGTAGCAATTAGCATAATGCTTTACAGCACCAGTGGATTGGATGTCATGATAAACACCAGCATTGAAGCCAGTGATCATTAATGGAGAACGTGTGGAGCAGGTTAAGACCTACAAGTATCTGGGAGTACAGTTAGATGAGAAGCTTGACTGGACTGCCAACACAGATGCCTTGTGCAGGAAGGCACAGAGTCGACTGTACTTCCTAAGAAGGTTGGCGTCATTCAATGTCTGTAGTGAGATGCTGAAGATGTTCTATAGGTCAGTTGTGGAGAGCGCCCTCTTCTTTGTGGTGGCGTGTTGGGGAGGAAGCATTAAGAAGAGGGACGCCTCACGTCTTAATAAGCTGGTAAGGAAGGCGGGCTCTGTCGTGGGCAAAGTACTCGAGAGTTTAACATTGGTAGCTGAGCGAAGGGCGCTGAGTAGGCTACGGTCAATTATGGATAACTCTGAACATCCTCTACATAGCACCATCCAGAGACAGAGAAGCAGTTTCAGCGACAGGTTACTATCGATGCAATGCTCCTCAGACAGGATGAAGAGGTCAATACTCCCCAATGCCATTAGGCTTTACAATTCTACCGCCAGGACTTAAGAACTTTTTAAAGCTATTATTAATGCTTTTTGAGACGGTGATTTAGATGCATATCATATTTTTTTTTACTGAGTTAAGTATTGTATGTAATTAGTTTTGCTACAACAAGTGGATGGGACATTGGAAAAAAAGTTGAATTTCCCCATGGGGATGAATAAAGTATCTATCTATCTATCTATCTATCTATCTATCTATCTATCTATCTTCTTTAGCACCGTGTCCAATTGTGCAGCCACTTTTAGTGAACTGTGCACTTGTACTCCCCAGGACTGTCTGCCCCACAACACTTGTCATTCACCGTATAGGTTCAACATGGTTTGACTGTCCAAAATGCATCATCTCACTCTCATCTATGTTGAAATCCATTTTCCATTCCTCAGCCTATTTGCCTAACTGATCAATTATCTTTGTAATTCACATATCTGGGTTCAGTGTCACCATGACCCCCTAATTTCGACAGTAAATGATGGCCCAGAAATTCTCTGAGTACTCAGCGATAGTTGGGTGTATAAAGTGAGGACGGGAGGATGAACACAGGGCCCTGGTGGAGGACTTCAGGCAGACTAAGCCTGCACTGCTCCCTGTTACAACTGGTGGTGAGGACAAGGGGGTGCACTTGGACAACAGACTTGAGTGGAGCACTAACACAGAGGCTGTGTACAAGAAGGGCCAGAGTTGCCTCTACTTCCTGAGGAGACTGAGGCCCTTTGGAGTACGTAGGCCTCTCCCTCACATATTCTGTTGCTGCCAGTACAATCTTCAATGCGGTGCTGTACTGGGGCAATGGCATCAACAGGGGTGATGCCAACAGGCTCAATAAACTGAATAGAAAGGCTCTAGACAGAATCGATTTTCAACGATCGCCCTCCTGAATCCACTTCGTAGATCCCCTCAATCCCATGTGACCGAACCTTCCAGATCAACCTCATCCAAGGCCTTACTAAAATCCATATAGACGAGCTCCCCTGCCTTACCTTCATACATGCTCTTATCACCTCTTTGAAAAACTCCAAAGGATTTGTTAGACATTTTGTCACATACACATATCCATACTGACCATCCAATAGATGGGAGACCTTATCCCTCAGAGTTCCTTCCAGAAACTTCCCTACAACAGATGCTAGGTTCTCCAGCCTGTAGATCCCTGGTTTGTCCTTGCTACCCTTTTTGAACAATGGAACAACATTTGCCACCCTCCAATCCTCTGGAACTTTGCCAATGCCTAACCACGAAGCAAGTATCTCCATAATGGCCTCCATGATTTCTTCCCAAGCCTCGCATAAGGTCTGAGGAGGCACTTGACCATGCCCTGGGGAACTGTACACCTTAATGCACTTCAAGTCTACAAATACCACCTTTTTCATAATTTTCGTATGATCCAAGACCTTGTTACTTAATACCCTTATTTGCATCCATGATATTTTCCTTTGTAAAAACACTGAGGAGAAATGAGTCGAGGCAAGAATGCTGGGGAATTAGCTCAAATGGTAGAGTGCTCGCTTAGCATGCGAGCAGGATCGATGCCTGCATTCTCCATTCCTCTTTAGTGGGTGGTGCAGTGGTGTGGTGGTTAGTGTATCGCTATTACAGCGCCAGTGACTTGGGTTCAATTCCGCCACTGTCTGTAAGAAGTTTGCATATCTTCCGTGACCATGTGGGTCCCCTCTGGATGCTCCAGTTTCCTTCCACATTCCAAAGACATACTAGATAGATGCTGCCTGGCCTGCTGCGTTCCAGCAGCATTTTGTGGGTGTTGCTGGTTAGTAGACTAATAGGTCATACAGGCATAATTGGGTAGAGCAGGCTCTTTGAAGAAGGGCCTGAAAACCCTATGATATCTCTAAATAAAATAATATATTAAAATACGTAAATATCAAAAGTCAGCCAGCAACTGGGCCGCTATACTTCCCAGTTGTAGGAGCTACGCACCTGTATTCTATGTTGTATGTTTATTATAGTGACTGGTCACGAGTGTGAGCATGGTAAAAGCAAAGAGAATAAGTCATGTTTTCGTGCATTGTTCATTGCAGTGTGTTGTAGTAGGGGCCAATGGAGGTCATATCTTTTGTGACTGCTCAATAACGCTTAGCTTACACTTGGGTACGCTTAAGTTTCACTGCTCCAAGATTGTACGTTTGCTAATTGCTAATAAAGAGTTGAATGCATATCCTTGACTTTTGGAGCAACCATTAGTAAGAGTAAGAATGTGTCGTGCAAGTATAACAAAGCCGTTGGGTGTTGGCAGCAGCAATTGCTTTGGCTTTGATTTGGTTTTGACACGACAACAGTCAATTACCTACAATAAGAAAGTCACAGTCTCAATTCCTACTCGGTACTCAATTAATCAATGCTAGTTAATGCCCCCAAATTCTGCTGAAACCCTGAACTTCCTCTGGAAGAACGTAAGCATGGAAATCAGAGGAGACAAGAGTCAGGCGAGGCCGAGTTTCCCCACGCTCAGGCAGAGGCAGAGAAGTCAGGATAGAGCAGCATCTTAGAACTGGAATTTCAGTGTAACCAAAGGCAGAAGAGGAAACATAAAGGGTTTTAGGTGAAGAGTCCTTATGTTTCTTGCATATGGGCTAACCTTGAACTTAAACTTGACCAGTTAAAAAATACTGAGAAGATGCTGAGCCATACCCATCTGGAAGGATTATATACTGAGATGGACACTATAATAACCATATAACCATATAACAATCACAGCACGGAAACAGGCCATTCCGGCCCTCCTAGTCCGTGCCGAACTCTTAATCGCACCTAGTCCCACCTACCCGCACTCAGCCCATAACCCTCCACTCCTTTCCTATCCATATACCTATCCAATTTTACCTTAAATGACACAACTGAACTGGCCTCTACTACTTCTACAGGAAGCTCATTCCACACAGCTATCACTCTCTGAGTAAAGAAATACCCCCTCGTGTTTCCCTTAAACTTTTGCCCCCTAACTCTCAAATCATGTCCTCTCGTTTGAATCTCCCCTACTCTCAATGGAAACAGCCTATTCACGTCAACTCTATCTATCCCTCTCAACATTTTAAATACCTCGATCAAATCCCCCCTCAACCTTCTACGCTCCAATGAATAGAGACCTAACTTGTTCAACCTTTCTCTGTAACTTAAGTGCTGAAACCCAGGTAACATCCTAGTAAATCGTCTCTGCACTCTCTCTAATTTATTGATATCTTTCCTATAATTCGGTGACCAGAACTGTACACAATAATACACAATACTGTACAATTACTGTACACAATAATTCGGTGACCAGAACTGTACACAATAATATCTGCTGTCCTTGTCTACAAGGCATTCCTACCTAACTTTTCAGGTCAGAATCAATAGATCTAAAGCAGTACAACATTAGCAACTGCATGAATTAAACTTAAGCAGCAGAATATCAAGTGACTCTTTCACATTCCAAGCAAGCCATATAAAGCAGAATTTATCAGGAGTACCAAGCAGGAAGTAAGAGCTTTGAAAATCTTAAAGAAATTTTAAATATTCAAGTCTGCCAAAGATCAGAAGTAATGAATAATGAGCTTACTCCTGGAAAATACATGTTACCTCATTCTAATATTATTTATCTCAGTCTCAGATTTTTCTCTGAACAGTCAAAGTAAATTTATTATCAAAGTATCTCCATATACTACCCTGAGATTCATTCCTTGCAGGTACTTACAGGAAAATAAAGCAATACGAAAGAATTTACGAAAACTGTGCACCAAGACTGGCAACCAGCCAATGTGCAAAAGAAGACAAATTGTGCAAAAGAAAAAAAAACACAATAATATTGAGAACATGAGTTGCAGAGTCCTTGACAATGAGTGTCTAGGTTGTGGAGTCAGTTCAGAGTTGTATGAGCGAAGTTACCCAAGTCAGTTCAGGAGACTGATGGCTGTAGGATGTAGTCATAACTGGTTCCGAGTGACAGTGGCTTTGTTGACTTGGGCGGTGTTTTCTCATGAAGTAAGCACATGTTCAAGTACAAACTGGGAGTCAATCATTGTAAAAATGCCTCCATTTAAGAAACACAATCAAATTAAACAAAATATTCATTCGTAAAGTGGTGGTAGATCTCTGAATTTGTCTGCTCTGTAAAATATGTCAATGTGGCAACGTGGTGGAATTTGTCGATAAGTGGATAAAAAAGCTATCCACTTAAAAGTGGGTCACAAAGAAGAGAAAATCTGCAGATGCTGGAAATTTAAGCAACACACACAAAATGCTGCAGGAACTCAGCAGGTCAGGAAAAGAGTAAACAGCTGACATTTCGAGCTGAGACCATCAGGACTGGAGAAAAGAAAGATGAGAAGGTGGGGGGAGGGGAGGAAGAAGTACAAAGTACTGAGGGATAGTTGAAACCGGGAGAGGGGGAGGGGTGAAGTAAAGAGCTGGGAAGTTGATTGGTGAAAGAGATAATGGACTGGGGAAGGGGGAATCTGATAGGAGAGGGCAGAAAGCCATGGAAGAAAAGGAAGGGGGAGGAGCACCAGAGGGAGGTGATGGGTAGGTAAGGAGATAAGGTGACAGAGGGAATTGGGTATGGTGAGGGGCAGTGCAATTACCGGAAGTCTGAGAAATCGACGTTCATTGCAATCAGGTTGGAGGCTACCCAGACAGAATATAAGGTGTTGTTCCTCCAAACTGAGTGTGGCTTCATTGCGATGGTAGAGGAGGCCATGTATTGACATGTCGGAACGGGAATGGAAAGTAGAATTAAAGTAAGTGGCCACTGGAAGATCTCGCTTCTTCTGGCAAACGGAATGTAGATGCTTGGTGAAGCGGTCTCCCAATCTACATCGGGTCTCACTGATATACAGGAGGCCACACCGGGGGCACTGGACACAGTACATGACCCCCAACAGACTTACAGGTGAAGTGCCACCTCACCTGGAAGGACATTTGGGGCCCTGAAAGGTAGTGAGGGAGGAAGTGTAGGGGCAGGTGTGGCACTTGATCTGCTTGCAAGGATAAATACCAGGAGGGTGATCAGTAGGGATCTACTGATTCGGAACAAGAAGGCAGCGGGAGAGCACCTAAGGATTTCCAGTGGGAAGACATTTTGAGTTCTCGGGGGAAGAGAGAGGCCAGACTGCACAGGCACGTGATGTCAGCCAGTTGAGCGCGAACAGTAGAGTGAAAGGGCTCTGGCTCCACGGGTTTCGGCGGTAACAGGATGAGGTGAGGCATTTATTGATTGCAAAAGAAGGTAGTATGTGTATGAGGCCAGTTTTCTGTGGTCGGTGTCAGATGTGGGAGGACCTGGAGTCTCCCGGCGTCCCGGACGGCCACATCTGCGCCTGGTGCATCGAAATGCAACTTCTAAGGGACTGTGTTAGGGAACTGGAGCTGCAGCTCGATGACCTTCGTTTGGTCAGGGAGACTGAGGAGGTGATAGAGAGGAGTTAGAGGTAGGTGGTCACTCCGGGGCCACAGGGTCAGAGAAATATGTCACAGTCAGGAGAGGGAAAGGGAAGAGTCAGGTACTAGAGAGTACCCCTGTGGCTGTACCCCTTGACAATAAGTACTCCTGTTTGAGTACTGTTGGGGGGGGGGGGTCAGCCTACCTGGGGGAAGTGACAGTGGCCGTGCCTCTAGCACAGAGTCTGGCCCTGTGGCTCAGAAGGGTAGGGAAAGGAAGAGGAAGGCAGTAGTGATAGGGGACTCTATAGTCAGGGGTACTGACAGGTGATTCTGTGGATGCAGGAAAGAAACTCGGATGGTAGTTTGCCTCCCAGGTGCCAGGGTCCGGGATGTTTCTGATTGCGTCCAAGATATCCTGCGGTGGGAGGGAGAACTGCCAGAAGTTGTGGTACATATTGGTACCAATGACATAGGCAGGAAAAGGGAAGAGGTCCTGAAAGAAGACTACAGGGAATTCGGAAGGAAGTTGAAAAGCAGGACCTCAAAAGTAGTAATCTTGGGATTACTGCCTGTGCCACGCGACAGTGAGTATAGGAATAGAATGAGGTGGAGGATAAATGCGTGGCTGAGGGATTGGAGCAGGGGACAGGGATTCAGATTTCTGGATCATTGGGACCTCTTTTGGGGCGGGTGTGACCTGTACAAAAAGGACGGGTTGCACTTGAATCCCAGGGGGACCAATATCCTGGTGGGCAGGTTTGATAGAGTTGTTGGGGAGGGTTTAAACTAGTTGGCGGGGGGTGGAAATCAGAATGTGAGTGCAGGGATTAAGGTAGAAGGACAAGGGCATGATGCTAAGAGTTCTGAGTTGATGAGGAAGGACAGGCAGGGGACAGAACATAATTGTAGCCAGTTAAAGGGGTTGAAATGTGTCTATTTCAATGCTAGGACTATTAGGAACAAGGAGGATGAACTTAGAGCATGGATTAGTACATGGAACTACGATCTTGTGGCCATTACTGAAACTTGGTTGGAGGAAGGGCAGGATTGGATGATGCAGGTCCCGGGGTTCAGGTATTTTAAAAGGAATAGGATGGGAGGGTAGAAAAGGGGGGGGGGAGTGGAATTGCTGGTCAGGGATAGTATCTCGGCTATAGAAAGGGAGGACACTGCAGAGGGAGTGTCCACGGAGTCAGTCTGGGTGGAAGTCAGAAATAGGAAGGGATCAATCACTGTGCTGGGAGTAGTCTATAGGCCCCCAAATAGCCCTCAGGACACTGAGGAGCAGATAAGCAGGCAGATTTTAGAATGGAGCAGGAAATATAGGGTAGTAGTTATGGGTGATTACAACTTCCCTCATATTGACTGGCACTTCCTGAGTGCAAGGGGGATAGATGGGGCTGAATTTGTCAGGTGTGTTCAAGAAGGATTCCTGACACAGAATGTGGACTGGCTGACGAGAGAGGCTATACTGGATCTAGTTCTGGGCAATGAACCTGGTCAGCTAACAGACCTCTTGGTGGGGGAGCATTTGGGTGAGAGTGAACACAACTCTCTTAGCTTCAGCATAGCTATGGAAAGGAATAAAATCAGATGAAATGGTAATGTGCTTAACTGGGGAAGGGCTAACTTCGAAGGGATGAGGCAGGAACTAGCGAGAATAAATTGGAAACAGATGTTCAAAGGGGAAAGCACAGAAGTAATGTGGGAGAAGTTTAGGGACCACTTGAGCTGGGTTCAGGATAGGTTTGTCCCACTGAGGCAAGGAAAAAATGGTAGGAAAAGGGAACCGTGGCTGACGAAACATGTGAGACAACTCGTCAAGAGGAAAAAGGGAGCATATGTTAGATATAAGAAGCAGGAAGTAGGAGGGGCTAATCAGAAACATAGGGTAGCCAGGAAGGAGCTAAAGGAAGGACTTAGGAGAGCTAGAAGGGGGCATGAGAATGCCTTGGCATGTAGGATTAAGGAGAACCCTAAGGCGTTCTATGTGTATGTGAAGAATAGGAGGATGACGAGAACAAAGGTGGGACCACTAAAGGATAAAGAGGGCAACATGTGCCTGGAGGTGGAAGAGGTTGGGGAGGTCCTAAATGAATACTTTGCTTCAGTATTCACAAGTGAAAAGGATCTTGATCAGGATGAGGTCAAAGTAGAGCAGGCCTGTGTGCTGGACAATGTGGAGATTAAGGAAGAAGAAGTGCTGGATCTTCTTAAAAACATTAAAATTGATAAATCCCCAGAGCCAGATATGATACACCCCAGGTTGTTGTGGGAATTGAGAGAAGAGATCGCAGGAGCATTAGCCATGATCTTTGAATCCTCTTTGGCTGCAGGGGAAGTACCGGAGGACTGGAGAATGGCAAATGTAGTTCCCTTGTTTAAAAAAGGTAATAGGGAGAAACCTGGGAACTATAGACCGGTGAGTCTTACGTCAGTGGTATGCAAACTACTGGAAAGGATTCTTAAGCATAGGATCTATGAGCATTTGGAGAAGTACAGTCTACTTATGGATAGTCAACATGGCTTTGTGAAGGGAAGGTCATGCCTCACTAGCCTGATTGAGTTTTTTGAAGAGGTAACAAAAGAAATTGATGAGGGTAGGGCAGTGGATATGGTCTACATGGATTTTAGCAAAGCATTTGACAAGGTCTCTCATGAGAGACTCATCCAGAAAGTCATGAGGCATGGGATAAGTGGAACCTTGGCTGTTTGGTAAAAAATTGGCTTAAAGGAAGAAAGCAGAGTGTAGTTGTGGAAGGGAAGTATTCTGCCTGGAGGTTGGTGACTAGTGGAGTGCCGCAAGGATCTGTCCTGGGACCCCTGCTATTTGTGATTTTTATAAATGACCTGGATGTAGAGGTGGAAGGATGGGTGAGTAAGTTTGCGGATGACACGAAGATTGGAGGAGTTGTGGATGGAGCTGTAGGTGGTCGAAGGTTACAAGAGGATATAGACAGACTGCAGAGTTGGGCAGAAAAATGGCAGATGGAGTTCAATCCAGACAAGTGTGAGGTGATGCATTTTGGAAGGACAAACCAGAAGACTGAGTACAGGATTAATGGTCAGTTATTTAAGAGTGTGGATGAACAAAGGGACCTTGGGGTTCAAATCCATACATCCTTCAACGTCAGGTTGATAGTGTAGTTAAGAAGGCCTATGGGATGCTAGGCTTCATTAACAGGGGGATTGAGTTCAAGAGTAGAGAGGTCATGTTGCAACTCTACAAATCTCTGGTGAGACCACACTTAGATAATTGTGTTCAATTCTGGTCACCTCATTATAGGAAGGATGTAGAATCTATGGAGAGGGTGCAGAGGAGATTTACCAGGATGTTGCCTGGTTTGGAGAACAATTCATATGAAGCAAGGTTAGCAGAGCTGGGACTTTTCTCTTAAGAGCATAGAAGAATGAGAGGGGACTTGATAGAGGTCTACAAGATTATGAGAGGCATAGATAGGGTGGATAGTCAGTACCTGTTTCCCTAGGCACCAATAGCAAACACTAGAGGGCATAGGTACAAAATTAAGGGAGGGAAGTTTAGGGGAGACATCAGGGGTAAGTTTTTTACACCGAGGGTTGTGAGTGCCTGGAATGACTTGCCACGGATGGTGGTGGAGGCTAAAACATTAGAGGTATTTAAGAGCCTCTTGGACAGGCACATGGATGAAAGAAAAATGGAGGGTTATGGGGTAGTGTGGGTTTAGTACTTTTTTTAAGGATTATATGGGTCAGCACAACATGGAGGGCTGAAGGGCCTGTACTGTGCTGTAGTGTTCTATGGTTCTAGGGAGAGATGAATGGAGAAAGGAGTTGAACAGGGAGTGATCCCTGCAGGAAGCGGAAAGTGAGGGGGAGGGAAAGATGTGCTTTGAAAGACTGAAATTACAGAGAATAGTGCGCTGAATGTGGAGGCTGGAAGGTGGTTGGTGAGGACAAAAGGAAACCTATCCCTGGTGTACTTCATGAGTACTGATAAAGAATGTCAGCCTGAAATCCTGACTGTTTACTCTTTTCCATAGATGCTGCCTGGCCTGCTGAGTTCCTCCAGCATTTTGTGTGTGTTGTTTGGATTTCCAGCATCCACAGATTTTCTCGTGTTTGTGTTTTTTTTCATGACTTCTTTTAGTTATCTAGGTATTTCCTCCAACACCAGTAAAGAAATGCTGTACGTATCTATACTAAAATTACAAGGCTCGTGTAACTACATGTTTCTACAAGTCGGGACCATTTGCTGACATCTTTTTATCAGACGTAATAACCTTTGGAAGCTGTTAGTTGGCTTTAGCGTGCATGGCTGCATTCTTTCCAACAAACCGATGTCTGCAGTTGGCAACAAGCCTAATTCTTTATGAGTGTCAGCCTTCATCTCAACGAAAAGGAGATAAAAACTATCACAACAAAACTTCAAATGAAAACATGTGGGCAGAAACAAAGGCAACTGGAGAACTTTACCCAATTTTGTCCCGCTCCAGCAATTTGGCCTCCCGGTGTGCTTTAAGCACACCTGTGATCATGAACTTGGTTTGACTGAGAGCCTCTCTACCATCAGGGTTATACACACAGTCCAATTAATGAATAATCTAAACCAAAGAGCAGCCATCCTACCTGTGAGAGCAACAGAGAAAAATAAGAACTGCCACATTTTTAGTTCAGCATGGAGCCTATTTGAATAAATTGTTTTGTTGTTGTTGCTTTACCCTTAATTTTTTAATGAATGGTTAAATGCAAACTGTAAAAAAAACCCACCAGTTTCCATGTTTAAGCTCATTGCTTTGTCTGAACTCAGTCATCTGTTTTAATGTGACCTACTTTGGTTAATCTCACTTCAACACACTTCCGCGTGTCAAATTGGATTTATAATCTTCCTTACTTATGTGTATCAAGCACAGATCACTTCAGTCGAGATGGCGCCTGCGTACTACGCTCCCTCGGTCGACGTCTTCTGGACAGACCACAAAACTGTTTATTTTACTTCTTTTACGTCTGTTTTATTTTTCCATTTTAAATGCGTTTCTGGAACTGTTAGAGCCTGTGATTTAGATTTTGGGGATGACTGAGTGATCCGGCGCTTTCCTGTCTCCGAGAAGATTCCGGGAAGGAGCATGACCCTCGAGGTGAAGAAACTACTAGGCAGGATGTGTTTGACTTCATTTTGCTGATTAAAACTTCTATTATTCACCGACTAAAGTGACAAGGATAAAGAAGATTGAAACATTGAGGCCAATGCAGAAGGCCAGCGAAGTTCACCACCAACTTTGTGATTTTTCATCTCTGATGGGATCCCTCCGCTGCTGAGGAGAAAGGAGCCGATCACTGTGCCTGGAGGGTAGGCCTTTGCGTTCCAGTGCTGTCTCTCTCCTTCAATGATGTTAGAGGATGATAGTGAGGTTCTGCTTTTACAGATTTGGACAATGGACTATGGACTTTTTCAGTCTTATGCTTATAATATTCCATGGGGAATATGTGGGGGAGGGAGATTTGGGGGTCAATGATCTTGTTGTGGTTTTGTTAGTTTTTTTGTGCAGGGGAAGAGGGTTTGGGGGGGTCAACGTTCTTGTTACATTTTGTGCAGGGGAAGAGGGTTTGGGGGGTCAACGTTCTTGTTACATTTTGTGCAGGGGAAGAGGGTTTGGGGGGTCAATGTTCTTGTTACATTTTGTGCAGGGGAAGAGGGTTTGGGGGGTCAACGTTCTTGTTACATTTTGAGCAGGGGAAGAGGGTTTGGGGGGTCAACGTTCTTGTTACATTTTGTGCAGGGGAAGAGGGTTTGGGGGCTGATGTTCATGATGCATTTCACGGAAGGGAGGCGGGGTTGAGGTTGATGATCGTGTTGCCATTCTTTTTTTGTGCAGGGGTGTGGTGGGTTTGCTGTTTCTCTTTGAATCTGCCTTCTATGGTTTTCTTTGTTTCGTGGCTATTTGGAGAAGATGAACCTCAGGGTTGTATACTGCGTATATACTTCGATAATAAATGAACCTTTGAACCTTTTTAACATTTCACTAAAATTAACCAGGGTTTCTTTACAGTGTCATTTGGTTTGCCTTACGTCTTTAAACCCAAGGTCAAGTTAGAGTCATGACTGTGGATGTTTGTGCATGGCTTTGACAGTGCTGAAGAATCAGTGTATGTCACAGTTATAGTGAGTTGAAGGGACTCGTGTTTTCTCTCCTACTGCCATCTGTTCTTTAGATTAGACTTAATGCTGGACCACAGCCCTCAGATGCCTGTAGAACTGTTTCTTTTCCCTTGAGCCATGGTGGAGCTTCAAACCGAAAACAGACATTTACAATTAGAGTCATAAAGAGATCAAAATCAGATTTATTATCACAGACTTACATAATGTGAAAATTACTGTTTTGCAGTACCAGAGTGCAAAGACATAAAATTACTATAAATTACTAAAATAAATGGTGAGAAAGAACAAAAAGGCACTGTTCATGGACTGTTCAGTGATCCGACAAGCTGCTCCTGACTCATTGGGTGTGGGTCTTTAGGGCCCCTGTACCTCCACCCAGATGGTGGTAATGAGGAGAAATGCACGTCCCTGATGATGATGACGACGACGACGATGATGATGATGGATGCTACCTTCTTGAGGCACTGTCTCTTGGAGATATCCTTGATGGCGGGGAGACTTGGAGCCATGATGGAGTTAGCTGAATCTACAACCTTCTTCATCCACTTCTGAACCAGTGCAGAGGAGCCTCCATACCAAAGCTGTGATACACCAGTCAAATTACTCTCCACCGTGCATCTGTGGAAATCTGTAAGAGTCTTTGGTGACATACCGAACCCTCTCAGACTCTGTTTACAAAGTAAAGCCACTGGTGTGTCTTCTTCGTGACTGCATCGATATAGGATAGACCTGCTGAGATGCTGATGCCCAGTTACGCGAGACTGCCCCACCTTTCCACAGCTGACCCCTCAATAAGGACTGGTGTGTGCTCTCCTTGTGAAATACAGCATACAAACAGACCCTTCGGCCCAGTGAGTTTACATCAACAATCAACCACCTATTTTTGTATTAATACCACAGTATTAAGTGCCGGCTGGTGGCGTTGTGGCATCAGCACTGGACTTCGGGGCGAGAGGTCCTGAGTTCGAATCCGGCCGGCCCCCTTGCATGCTCCATCCGTGCCTGGGTTGAGTGTCGACCTAGCAACTCGACCTTGTAAAAAAAAAACTCGGAGAGGGATGGGCTCGCCAGGTTTCAGATGCCGTACGATGAGTACGGATTGATGCAAAAGCACACACAACCTTTTTATTCTTCCCCATTCACGTCAGCTCCCCCCCAGGTTCTGCCAGTCACTTTCACGTTAGGACAATTTACAATGGTCAACCTACCTGCCAGTCTATGGGGTGGGATAAAAGCAGAGCACACAGGTGGTCACAGGGAGAATGGGCAAACTCCACACTGACAGCACTGGAGGTCGGGATGGAAACCGAGTTGCTGTCGCTGTGATTCAGCATTTTACTGGCAGAGCGATTGCGTCACCCTAATGACCCCTCACGTCATCATGGCTATTACCATCAAAAACAATGTTTTCTGGCAGACAAGCCAAACAAAAGTCTGCAATGACGTTTGCACTTCAGGCTCATCCAGAAGCTATGGGGTCACTTCGTGGTTGGTACTGCTTGGGGCTCAACAGCTCGTCTGTGAATTGCTGAGTCAAGACTTGTAGGAGAAGTGCCGTCCCACCAAGTTTCAGAAAGACAAGCGTACTGCCTGGCTTGCTGCTTTGTTCCCTGCTGATGTATGGTCTTTGTCACGTGGTGTGCGGGCCAGACAGGTTGTCGCTCTTTACCGAGGAGCTGCTCGTTCGTGCTGGTGACACAGTCACTCCTCACCAAGAAGCAGCACTCCTCGTGGACAGAGCTGACTGTCATTCCTCTATCGTACCTTGGGCGCTTGACACCTTTGATCCCAGCACTGCTGCCCTGAGCGACACATGTTGGCTGGGGATGAGCAGCTCGGAAAATATGACAATGGTAAACCTTCTTCCCAGAGCAGGAAGTGGAAGAGAGGTTGTGCTCTTTGCTACCAAGCATGAGCTAGCCCAGTGCTGACTTTGTCCATACAGCAGCTCAGAAGGCATCCTCCTACACTTTAACACCAAGGGAAGTGCATGGAACGGCATCAACTGCTACTTAGATAGATAGATAGATAGATAGATAGATAGATACTTTATTCATCCCCATGGGGAAATTCAACTTTTTTCCAATGTCCCATACACTTGTTGTAGCAAAACTAATTACATACAATACTTAACTCAGTAAAAAATATGATATGCATCTAAATCACTATCTCAAAAAGCATTAATAATAGCTTTTAAAAAGTTCTTAAGTCCTGGCGGTAGAATTGTAAAGCCTAATGGCATTGGGGAGTATTGACCTCTTCATCCTGTCTGAGGAGCATTGCATCAATAGTAACCTGTCGCTGAAACTGCTTCTCTGTCTCTGGATGGTGCTATGTAGAGGATGTTCAGAGTTATCCATAATTGACCGTAGCCTACTCAGCGCCCTTCGCTCAGCTACCGATGTTAAACTCTCCAGTACTTTGCCCACGACAGAGCCCGCCTTCCTTACCAGCTTATTAAGACGTGAGGCGTCCCTCTTCTTAATACTTCCTCCCAACACGCCACCACAAAGAAGAGGGCGCTCTCCACAACTGACCTATAGAACATCTTCAGCATCTCACTACAGACATTGAATGACGCCAACCTTCTTAGGAAGTACAGTCGACTCTGTGCCTTCCTGCACAAGGCATCTGTGTTGGCAGTCCAGTCTAGCTTCTCGTCTAACTGTACTCCCAGATACTTGTAGGTCTTAACCTGCTCCACACACTTGTTGCTTTTTACATCTTCACAAAAGCTTTTGACCATGCCTATCAAAAGGGATCATGGTGCTTTACTCTCAAATGTGGCTGCTTGTAAAAAAATCTACCTCCATCTTATCACATGGTGTCCAGGCCAAAACCTTAACCAATGGATCCACAACATATCCAGCCTGAGTCCAAACGCATTGGAGTTTAAAGAATGAGGGAGCTTACTGAAACCTACCAACTATTGAAAAGCCTGGATAGAGTGGATGCGGAGAGGATGTTTCCATTAGTGGAAGAGTATAGTACCAGCGGACACAGACTCAGAAAAGAAGGACGCCCCTTTAGAACAGAGATGAGGAGCAATTCTGTCAAAGTTGGTGACATCCCTGCCCAATGAACAAGATCTCTGCTTCACCTCCTTTAGGAAGTATTGAGTTTAAATCTATTTATATTTATAGTATCCGTGAGCCACAGTGAGAGTTAATTTAGCCAGGTACCGAGCTACTAATAGATGGGCTACTGAGCTAATTACAAGAAGTAAAGCACAAGAAAACGTTTAGAGGTTGTGTACATGATAGTCAGACATACATTATTACTTACTGTAATTCCAAAGATGAAGAAGTATTCCAAATGGAGGATCAGGCAATTGGGCTGACACTAAGTGAGCTTGACAGGTTCTTCTTAGTAAGGGTGTCAAAGGTGACAGGGAGAAGGCAGGAGAATGGAGCTGAGAGGGATAACAAATTAGCCATGTTGGAATGCTGGACCAGGTTCAATGGGCCAAATTTTGCTCCCATGTCTTATGGTCATATGGCCCCCAGGCATTCCCATTCCCAGTAACCTATGGTAATCTCTTGTCCGTGATGGCTCAACACAAAGAAAGTGGATTCAGGATGGTGTTGAGAACCTATCGTCCATTCACTGAAAGAATCCTAAAAAAAAGGCGGAGCACTCTAGTTTCCAACAATTACTTCTTGACTCTTGAATATAGTTCCCACATTGGCCTCATCCACAGAAATATCGTCAAAGCAAGTTGGCAAGACAAAGAGAGACTGCCTAAGCACATCCTGAGGAAATGAGTACAGCTCTCTGATTATATCCACTAGAGGGCCTCCCAAGAAAACCAAAGACCCAGATTTTCATATTCAAATAAGATTTTATGCTAGTGCAACTTCAAAGTTAGGAAAGAGGAGACATAAAGAAATAAAAATAGGTTAGTACTGAAAGCAACTACAAATCAAAATTATGATACACAGCAGTGTTGTAAGAGTACTATCGTGAAAATTATCTTTTCAAGTGTACAGACCATGACTGCTAGTTTATACCGTTGCCAATTCGGTAATAGTATTTCCATCAGCGCCTGACTAAATATCTATCACAAACACGCGGTAATCTGCAGATGCTGAAAATCCAGAGCCACACACACAAAATGCTGGAGGAACTCAGCGGGCCAGGCAGCATCTACGGAAAAGAGTAAACAGTCGATGTTTAGGCCGAGACCCTTCATCAGGACACGTCAATGGTTTACTCTTTTGCACAGATGCTGCTTGACCTGCTAAATACTTTATCACTCTGGCTCATTGACGCTATTGATATCGGGCTTAAAACAGACAATGCCTCAGGGAGGATGAAGTAAAGACTCGTTAAGAGGGTGAGGCTGTGGGGCAGGACAGAGATGTCAAAAACATGAGCTAGGGTTGAATGTGTAAAGATGCTGAAATGGTGAGTGCTGAATACTCAATGAGGAGGTTAAAGCAGCTCGTGTGCAAATCTTCAGTGAAAGTATTTTCAATAATTTTCAGATTCTCAGTGCTTCAGGAGAAAGACATACAAGATGCTGGAGGAACTCAGCAGGTCAGGCAGCATCAATGGAAATGAATAAACAGTTGACATGAAGGGTCTGGGACCATAATGTTTATTCCTCTCCATAGAGTTGCTCCGGCATTTTGTGCGTTTTGACGTACACAATATTGGACACACAACCCGTGCTTCGACTGTTGACTCATCTGCTTCTATAATTTGCCATCTTCACACCCTCAGAGAGCCCCAAATCCGACAACTCAGCATCATTGGCGCCCTATATTAATAGCACCAGCATACATCTACAAGTTTCACATGGCACCAGACATAAAAAGGAAGTGAAAACGATGAAACCATGGGACCTGCTTAACAAGCTTCTCCATGGCCATCGTTACTGGTATTGGTATTGGCTTATGATTGTCACATGCACTACAATACAGTGAAAAGCTTATCTTGCACACAGCTTATACAAATCAAATCATTACACAGAGCACTATGGAGAATAGAACAATAATAATAGAGGCAGGGTGTAGATCTGTGAAGGGAACAGCTTGCAACAAGTCACCAAAATGTGGCGATATCTTGCATCAATCCTCTAATATTTTCTGTTTCTAGATATCGATTAAAGATAATGTTTGGCTTAATTTCTCATGTGTTCATCAAAATATCGAAACCTACAGTGGAATGCGCCTTTTGGGTTCAATTAAATCAGTGAGGATTGTGCTGTGGTCAGCCTGTGAGCGTCGTTATGTTTCTGGCACCAACAAAGCATGCCCGCAAACAGCACCAACAATGCATGCCCACAAACAGCACCAGCAAAGCATGCCCACAAACAGCACCAGCAAAGCATGCCCGCAAACAGCACCAACAATGCATGCCCCCAAACAGCACCAACAATGCATGCCCCCAAACAGCACCAACAATGCATGCCCATGAACAGCACCAACAATGCATGCCCACAAACAGCACCAACAATGCATGCCCACAAACAGCACCAACAATGCATGCCCACAAACAGCACCAACAATGCATGCCCATGAACAGCACCAGCAAAGCATGCCCGCAAACAGCACCAACAATGCATGCCCACAAACAGCACCAACAATGCATGCCCATGAACAGCACCAACAATGCATGCCCATGAACAGCACCAGCAAAGCATGGCTGCAAACATAAGAAAGTCTGCAGATGCTGGAGATCCAAAGCAACACACACAAAATGCCGGAGGAACTCAGCAGATCAGGCAGCAGTAATGGGAAAGTGTAAAGAGTTTTGGGCAAAGAGTTTCAGGCAAAAGGAGCATTGGATGGAGACCCTTCATCAGGAACAATAAAGGGTCTTGGCCTGAAAGGTCAACTGTTTACTCTTTTTCATAGATGCTGCCTGGCCTGCTGAGCTCCTCCAGCATTTGGAGTGTGTTACATAGTATGTCCACCACTTAATAATCCCACCCTGTTTGGAGTGTGGGGGGCAACTGGAGCATCCAGAAGCAACTCGAGGGAGAATGTACAAACTCCTTACTGACAGAGGTGGAACTGAACCCTGATCGGTGATTGCTGGTGTTACAAAGCGACTGTGCTAACCAGTACACCATCATGCCGCTAATATTGCTCAATATTCATTGCCAATCTGCCTCAGGCTTAGGCAGTGGGATCAGAAGAGGAGCTGGTTCCTGTTGTCCACAAAGCCAAGAACATGGTAGTTGGCATTCTCAGGACTGACACTTGAAGCTACTGTGTTGGAGCACCAACCTTTAAAAGATGGTGACTTCTGCAGCTACACATAAACTTAAAATTAATGACTTTGCAGTAAAAAGAGACAAAGAGCCACCTCAGCACTGGGAGTTTCCAAGGAGAACCTGCAATCAGGCATTAAACTTGAGGAGGGGACGGAATCAAAGAGCAGGTTGGGAGAGCTTCTAGAGAAGATAAAACATGCAAGTCACTAAAAGAAGCACCCAGTCATAAAGTCTACACACAATAGATTATTAAATCTGCCTGCAGTTTTTTTGGGAGGGTGTTGAATAACGAACACAGTTCTTGCCTGGGAGCTGCTACACAGGTCAGTATTGATGAATATGCAACTGATCACTGTGTGCATGTGGAAGACTACTAATGCATTAAACAGACAAGGAATGCAAGCTTTACCAACGAGGGTGGCCGCTGTACCACGCCAGCTGGCTGATCGTGTTCCTCTGCAGGAATTCCCTCCGGCTTCTCGTCATCATCTGCAGACACCCGAACCCTGCTCGCTAATGATTCTGATTACTGTACACATCCTGTTGCTGAGGAGTCAGTCATCAGGGCTGAAGAAGGTAGGCTTGGAGCCACCCAGGTTGTCTTTGCTGTTAAATATCCCTGGCACGGGACTCCTGAAGGATGAGGACATCGCCGATGATGTCTAGGTAACCACAACTACCTCCCCTAAGCCTTCTGAACTCACAAGACATCTACTTTTGGTACACTACTCTATTTGTCTCTGACCATAAAGCCACGATTCTGAGGATTCATGTTTACAGAGAGTAATCACAAAGTTTCAGGATTACAAGTGAGCATCTATATATTTTTTTACCAACTTTTAAACACTTTTAGAGTTACACAAGTGTAGAGTGGTTTTGCAAAATAAAGAAAGGTTGGACTTGTTTACTTTTTCCATTTTAAAAATTTAGAGATTCAGCAAGATAACAGGTTCTTCCATCCCAACAGGCGCACACTGCCCATTTACACCCATGTGACCAATTAAACTACTAGCCTGTACGTATTTGAAATGTGGGGGGGAACCCACACAGGGAGAACATACAAGCTCCTTACAAACAGTGAACTGAACCTGGATCATCGGCGCTGCAGTAGCATTACGCCACCCAGCTGCCCTAATCATACTGTTGCCTACACTCAGTCTGGGGCTTGTTGACCAGGCAGGGGAGCAACCAACCCCACCCCCCAGCTGCTCAGCATATCTGGTAACTACAGAAGACAGTCTGAGGGCAGCTTCGGTTGAGCTAGATACAACAATTTTAACGAAATAATTTTTTCATCCAGTTCTAGTAATAAGGTATGCAATCTTTAACAACTCTTGAATTCTCACACACTTCTGGGTTATTTGATTGTTGTCAAACTCCTTTACAGAATCAGGATCAGTTTTAATATCACCGACATATGTCGTGAAATTTGTTAACTTAGTGGCAGCAGTACATTGCAATACACGATAAGTAAATAGACAGAAAAAAAGAATTACAGCAAATATATATAGGTCTATTAATTAGTTGAATTAAAAATAGTAGTGCAAAAACAGAAATAATTAAAAAGTGAGGTACTGTTCATGGGTTCTACGTCTATTTAGAAATTTGTTGGCAAAGGGGAAGAAGCTATTCCTGAATTGCTGTGTGTGCGCCTTCAGGCTTCTGTACCTCCCTCCTGATGGTAACAGTGAGAAGAAACATAGAAACATAGAAAATAGGTGGAGTAGTCCATTCGACCTTCGAGCCTGCACCGCCATTCAGTATGATCATGGCTGATCATCCAACTCACAACCCTGTACCTGCTTTCTCTCCATACCCCCGATCCCTTTAGCCACAAGGGCCATATCTAACTCCCTCTTAAATATAGCCAATGAACCGGCCTCAACTGTTTCCTGTGGCAGAATATGTTCTGGGTGATGGGGGTCCTTAATGAGGGATGCCACCTTTCTGAGGCATTGTTCCTTGATTACTACGAAGGTTCGTACCCATGATGGAACCGACTAATATTACAATTTTCTGTGGCTTCTTTCGGTCCTGTGCAGTAGCCCCTCTCCCCATACCAGACAGTGATACAGCCTGTCAGAATGCTCTCCACGGTACATCTGTAAAAGTTTTTGAGCATTTTATCTCCTCAAACTCCAAATGAAATATAGCCGCTGCCTTGCCTTCTTTATAGCTGCATTTCTCCCCCTTTGTCAGGTCTTTGCTATCCAGTCCAATGATCACTTCCCCATCCTCAGATGACATCTCAGTTTCAGCAGCCATCTTCGCACCTATGCCCATTTTGTCCGCCAGGAGTCTTCACCCCCTCACCTGTCTTCTGAATTTCCAATGCACCTGTATCACTCCTTCAGACATCCTTCCCTCCTCTCGATCTATTCACTGCTACCGCTGACACGACAATCACCGCCCTACTTCTTCTGTCACCCTGATCCCCGCGTCTTCCGCTTGACAATTCCTAAAGCAACTGAACCTCAGCTTTCTGACACTGGCACATGCCTCTCTGCTCCAAAGAACATCAGAGCCTTGTCTCCCACACACTCATTTTCTTTGGAGATCTGCACTCCTCTACTTCTAGCTTCATAGTACCCCCCCCCCCCCACCCCAAACCACTCCGGCCAAGAGGCAATACCTGGTTCTAGTTCCTCCCGAAATTTCGTAAGTAGGATTCTCCTGATAGACTTCTCATTTCATTTTGTCGCACAGAATTTATTTCTTCATAACGTCACTATTCTTGCTCCTCATTCGACAGCCAGAATGTCCCTGAGGCCGTCAGCTGCTTTCAAAGTTTCCTGAACCCAACTGTCTCACTTTCACCATTAACGTCCTCTACGCCACCATTCCACAGCAGGACATCTGGAAAACTTTCACTTATTCCTTGAATAGAAGCCCAACAAGACCCCTCCTCCTTTGCTTTGCCCGACTCATTCCCACAACAAACAACCACTTTAACTCCACCTCCTTCCTCCTAGTCAAAAGTTTACCCGTGACAACGCGCAAGGATCCAAACTATGCCTGATTGCTTGCAGGATATGTGGTCTACCGTTGAGCATAGTGACAAGGAGTGCTGCCCCAAAATCCATCAGGGACCCACACCGTCCAGGCCATGCTCTCCTCTCGCGGCTGCCATCAGGAAGGAGGTACGGGAGCCTTGGTTCAGGAACAGTTATTACCCCTCAACCATCAGGCTCCTGAACAAGTGTGGAAAACTTCACTCACCTCAACATTGAACTAATCACTGAATACAACCAATGGACTCACTTTCAAAGCCTCTACAACTCAAGATCTCAGAATTATTTTTCTATTTATTTATTTACACAGTTTGGTTTCTTTTGCACATTGCTTGCTTGTCAACCTTTGTGTGTAGTTTTTCACTGATTCTATTGAACCTCTCTGTTCTACTGTGAACACCTGCAAGAAAATGAATCTCAAGGTAGTATATGGTGACATTTTATAATTACTTTGAACTATTGAACTTTGATTCAGGCTGCTTAGGCCCCATGACTCAACTCTTTGATGACTATATTGATGCTGCCTCCTGTTTCTGTACCAAACTCTAAAGTCTACCCTGCCTTCACTTCACACAGTTCATCTCTGACTCTTCCTTTCCTTTACTCAACCTCAGGTGGTGAATTAGAGATTCATGTTCATTAGAAGTCCACCAACTCCCTCAGTTACCTTGCAAGATGGCGGCGCGACGCAGCGCACAGTGGCCACTTTGGAATGAATATCTGTAATCTGTCATGTAGGATGCCGTGTACAATCCTGATTTGATGGAGACGGACGTGAGAAGCACGGAGGAACATCTGGTGAATCTTTTGAAATGCCTGTTTCGCTGCCGCTGCTACTGTGCGATCGGAAAAATCTCCGGAAGGAAGGCCCCGAATCCTCGGCTTTGTCTGTTGCTTGGCGGCCGGTGCCGGGGTCGAAGCACTCGGCAGAGATGGTACTCGGTGCTCGGTGTTGGAGGGCTGGTCGGAAGCTCAAAGTTTTCGGACGGACTCGGACTTGGCTGTGGTCGGGGCTCCCAGAGTGCTGTATCGGCAAGCTGCGGCGCTGGAGCTTCATGGCAGGAAGAGTTTTTCTTCCTTCTACCGTCTGCGTGAGATGATGGGCTGTCGGGACTTTGAGACTTTCTTTTAAACCGTGCCATGGACTGCTCTTTATCAGATTACGGTATTGCTTTGCACTGTTGAAACTGTGTGTTATAATTATGTGGTCTTTGTCAGTTAGTCTTTTATCAATTATGGTATTGTCTGCACTGTTGAAACTATATGTTAACTATAACTATATGTAACTATGTGGTTTTGTGGATGTCTTGTAGGTTTAGGTTTGTCTGATGGGTTTGTAGTTCCTTTCTGGGGAACGTGCTAAGACGGTAGCGCAATATCGATACGCAGCAGCCTCTCCGGACTCTGGATTGGGGATTACCAAACGTTATGTGGTTTTTCTTGTGTGGCCTGTTTTGTGCTTTTTCGTGATATCATTCTGAAGAACATTGTCTCATTTTTTAACTGCATTGAATTTGTGGTTTATAAATGACAATAAACTGAATCTGAATCTGAATCTGAAATGCTTCCTCCCACCCTGCTTCCTGAAAGGATACCATTCCATTCTTCCCGTTTCTTTGATCTGCCATCTCTGTTGACAAAAATATCTCCCACACAGTGTTCCTCAACAATGGCTGCTCGTTCACCAGAATTGGTAGCTCTCAAAAGCACCTGTCCCATTCTCTAATGTTAGCAACGGGAAGAGGGCATGTCTTGGGTGATAGGGGTCCTTAATGATAGATGCTGCCTTTTTGAGGCATCGCCTTTTGAAGGGGTCTTCAATGCTGGGGAAACTAGTGTCTATGATGGAGCTAGCTGAGTTTACAATTTTCTGCGGCTTTTCCCTGTCCTGTCCAGTGGCCCCTCTAAACCAGACAGTGACGCAAACAGAATGCTCTCCACAGTACATCTGTAAAAATCTGCAAGAGTCTTTGGTGACATACCGAGTCTCCACAAGCTCCTGATGAAATCTAGCCACTGCCGTGCTTTCTTTGTAACCGCGTCGACATGTTGGGTGCAGGACAGATCTTCCAAGACGTTGATGCCCAGCAGGCCATGTTGATGCCACAGTATGTGGCCACACTTTACATGATGAATTTCTGAGGGTGGATGCCCAGTTTAGAAAGCAGAGCCTGAAGGAACCGTTAGATCGAAGAGGAAGATGTCATGAGGAGGTGGAGAGAGTGGAGAATGGGAAGAGGAATTGGGCAAACTGGGAATGGGGTGGCGAATCATGGGATTCCCCCAGCACATTCTCAGATGTGTTGGTCGTTAATGCGAACAATGCATTTTTTTGCAAGTTTCCATGTGCATGTGATGAATAAATCTGAACCTGTGCACCACCACCAAGTGAGTCACCGTTTCCCTTCTATTCACAATTGTGGAGGAAATACTTTGATATTTTTTACTGTATTTGACTCCGTGGGCAGGCACAGGTGATTAACAAAATTGCACATCATGCGTGCAATGTCCATAGTCATACTGCAGGCAATAAACCCCCCCACCCACCCCACCACCCCCACGATCCAGGCCATGCTCTCTTCTCGCTGCTTCCTTTGGGAAGGGGGTACAGGAACCTTAGGTGTCACACTACCAGGTTCAGGAACTGTTATTACCCTTCAGCTATCAGGCCCCTGAACCAGTGTGGATAACTTCACTCACCTCAATACTAAACTGACTCCACAACCTATGGATTCATTTTCAAGGACTCTACAACTCATGTTCATTATTATTATTATTATTATCTTTTGTCCTTGCACAGTTGGGCGAGGTTGGAATGCTCTGGGGGCTGAGTTGATTTGCAGAGGTCGAGGACGGTTCCTTCGGCAGTGAAGTCTAGGCCTGGATCAATTCGCCACCAGCGGGGCTGGGTCCTAGTGCGAGGTTCGGACAATTTAAAAGCTGGCCCAGATCGTCTGGGGACTTCTCTCTCTGCGACGCTAAGGCAGTGAGTCTGTCCCCGGCTGCCGTGCTTCATGCCTGCAAACTTTGCGGCGACTTGCCCCACTAACACGATGAATGGCATACCGAGGCTTTGGGCCTACTCCAGGGATTTGGACTGAAGGACTCAATTTGGTTTGGAATGCCGTTGTTGTTGCTCGCTTCTATTACATATATGGCTTGCTTTGTGTTTTGTTTCTCTTTCTCTTTGAGCACAAAGGTGGGGGGCGGGGGGGGGGTTGGTCTTATTTTATTTTAATTGGGTCCTTTCAGGTTCCTTGCTCTCTGACTGCCTGTAAGCAAACAAAACTCAAGGTTATATAATTTATACATTCTTTGATAATAAATGCACTTTGAAACTTTGGAACTTGAAACTTTGTTTGTCTTCTTTTGCATGTCAGTATTTGTTTGCATGCAGTTTTTCATTGATTCTGTACCATCTCTTTGTTCTACTGTGAATACCCAAAAGAAAATGAATCTCAGGGTGGTATATGGTGAAATGTACGTTCTTAAATAATAAACTTACTTTGGACTTTATAATGCACTTGATAGGTGCTGCAAAGTCTGCAAGGAAATAGCTAGTTCACTCTATGTCTATCGGCTGAAGCTGCCTGCAGACTCAACCCTCAAACAAAATCACGAATAAAAGTGATCTTGATCCTCTTCTCTGAAGCTTTAGTGTGTTTCTCAGGCAAGCACTGCATCAGCTGTAAGCTGAGTCACATTCGTGTTTAAATTACAGGTTTTGCTAAACTCTTTAATGTTCCTCTCCATTCCTGAAATAGCATCAACAGAAGATCCTCTCCCTGCAGGAGGTAAACAGGCATATTGAACAACAGGTGAAATAAACCCAACAAACACCACTCTGCAACCACCCTGAATATGGCACTGTTAGAAGCACAGAAAACCTACAGCACAATACAGGCCCTTCGGCCCATAAAGTTGTGCTGACCATGTCCCCACCTCAGGAATTACTAGGCTTACCTATAGCCCTCTGCATCCCTAATGCAATGATACTCACCCTGCTGGCTAAAATTATATGATCTGCCTGCCCTTCCCGACAGTCTGACTGCATGCTATCTATGCTTTTTTACCATCTGTCCTACCCTGATTCCTTTTACTCCAGTTCCTACCCCTCTACCAAATTAGTCTAAACACTCCTCAACAGCTCTAACAAACCTGCCCACAAGAATATTGGCTCCCCTCGGGCTCAGGTGCAACCCATCACTTTTGAACAAGTCATACCTCCCCCAGAAGAGATCACTAAATAAATAATTGGGGAGAGAGAAGAACCACTCAAGGGTGGGGGGGGGGGGTGATATTTGTTTGGATGCAGAGGATGTGGGTGAGGGCTTAATGATTAATTTACATCAATATTTACCAAAGAGACGGGCATGGACAATTGGGAGATCAGTGCTGAGCATATTGATATTCCCTCCCCCTCCCCCCATCCTAGGTCCCTCTCTGCCTCTCTCCCCTTTCAACTTTCTGCTCCTTTATCTCTACAGTTCTTTCATGCTTATCCCCTCCCCCCTTTATCCTTCCTCTGATTGGTTCTCCACCTGGCGCCTCTAGGCCCTACCCCCTCCCCTATCTCTATTACTGGGCTTCGGCCCTCTCTCTCCCCCCACCCCCCCCCCCCCACCATTCCTGATGAAGGGTCTCGGCCCGAAACGTTGGCTACTCTTTTCTCACAGATGCTGCCTGACCTGCTGAGTTCTTCCAGCATTGTGTACATATTCTTTGATATGCTAGGGCACTTTGAGGTAAAGGAGGAGGTAGTGCCGGTCTTTTAAAAAGCATGAAGGTGGGTAAGTCCCCACTGGGCCTGATGGAATATACCCCAGGTTATTGAGAGAGGCAAAAGAAGAGAGGCTGGGGCCTTGACCAATATCTTCTCATCCTCTCTAGCCACAGGCAAGGTCCCGGAAGATGGCAAGTAGCTAATGTTGTTCCATAATTTAAGAAGGGAACCAGGGATAATCCTGTAAACTAAAGGCGTTGAGTCTTACGTCAGTAGTAGTGAAGTTACTGGAGAGAATTCAGAGGAATCTTAGGGATAAGATTTATGACCTTTTGGAAAACCATAACCAAATTAGGGAGAGCCAGCTTATCTTTGTGTGGGGCAAATCCTGCCTTAGTAACTTGACTGAGCTTCTGATGACATGACGAGGGTGACTAATGAAGGTGGAACTCTGGATGTTGTCCACATGGATTTTCGTCAAGGTCCCTCATGGGAGGCTCATACCGAAGATTAAGATGCACAGGATCCATGGTGAAATGGCTGTTTGGATTCAGAGCTGACTTGCCATAGAAGATAGAGGGTGGGGGTCGAAAGGACTTATTCTAGCTGGAGGTTTGTGATTAGCGATATTCCGCAGGGATCTGTACTGGGACCTCTGCTGTTTGTGATGCATACAAATGACCTGTATGAAAATGTAGATGGGTGAGTTAGTAAGTTTGTGGATGATATGAAGATTGGCGGATAGTGTAGAAGACTGGCAAAGAATACAATGGGATATAGATCAGTTGCATTAAGAAATGTCATATGGAGTTTAACCTGGCCAAATGTGAATTGTTGCACCTTTGTAAGTCAAATATAAAGAAATAGTACACTGTTAAGGGCAAGACCCTGAGCAGTGCTGATGATCAGAGGGATCTTGGGGTCTAGGTTCATAGCTCCCTGAAAGTATCCACACATGTTGACAGGGTGGTTAAGAAAGCTTATGGCATGCTTGCATTTAGTAGTCGAGCCACTGAGTTCAAAAGTCAGGAAGTTAGGCTGCAGCTTTATTAAATTCTATTTATACCGCATCTGGAGTACTGCACACAGTTTTGGTCACCCCATTATAGGAAGAATATCGAGGCTTTGGAGAGGGTGCGGAGGAAGTTCACCAGGATGCTGCTTAGGTCAGAGGTCATGTGCTATAATGAGGAACTGAACAAACTTGTGTCTCTGGAGGCAACTGGAGATCTGATGGAGATTTATAAGATTTTGAGTGACAGAGATAGAGTAAACAAACCATCTTTTTCCCAGGTTTGAAAATACCCGAGGGCATGCATTTAAGGTGAGAGGGGGTCATTTCAGAGAGGATGTGGGTGCCACATATTTTACACACAGAGTGGTGGGTGCCTGGAATACGCTGTTTGGGGTGGTGGTAGAGGCAAATACATTAGGGACTTTTCAGAGACATTTAGATAAGCACATGAACGTGAGGAAAATGGACGGATCTGGACATTGTGCAGGCAGATTAATTTAGTTAGCCATTTGATTACTAATTTAATTGGTTTGGTACAAGACTGTGGGCCAAAGGGCCTGTTCTTGTGCTGTACTTATCTACAGTACCGTCTAATAGTCATAGGCACATCTATATATAGCTCGGGTGTCTAAGACTTTTGCACAATACTGTACTTATCAATGTGGAGTGGAGAGCAAGTTCATAAATATGGCAGGAGCAAAGGATATTGAGAATGGCAAGAGGAGAGCTCCACGGGAGTAGTGCGGGACAGATTGTGGAAAAGGAGAGCCAGATGTGGTGGGGGGGGGGGGGTGGGGGGGAGTTGGCATGAGTGCAGACACACCCAACCCTGAGACACCAGGCAAAGCTATTTTATTCCAAACAATTGGTTTATTGATCATTACAGAATGTCCCTCTGGTGCTTCCCACTTCCGCCCCTCTCCCTTCCCCTTTTCCCAACCATGATTCTCCTCTCCCTGCCCCCTTCCCACTCCCAGTCCACACAAGAGACCCATACCAGAAAAAGGTCTATCATCACTCACATATGTCATGAATTTTTTGCAGCAGCAGTACACGCAATGTAATACATAAAAATTACTACAATACTGTGCAAAATTTTGGGCAACCTAGCTATATACAGTACATATGCCCCGGATTTTTGCAGAGTGTGTTCTGTGAGAAAAGGTCTACAAAATCTTAAAATATAATGATCAGTTCCTTCTTTTTTCCTGTAATTGTGGAGACTGTTTAATTGGATGGGAAGGGGGTTGGCATTTTATCTTTAAAGTACCCACTTGAAAGGTTTTTCATAGCAGGAATTGTTTCTACGCAGCTGTTTGAAAGACTTAAGAGCTGTGTGCCTGCTGCTCCTCAGATAGAAATAAGGCCCTGACTAGGGGAAGGAAAACACTGGTCTAGCTGCTGCTTATCTGATGCACGGCCACTGTCTCATAATAAAGACATTATGCTGCGAGGTCTTCGGCTCTCATCTTTTGCAGACACTACAAATGCCTGGAGGACATTAGTTATCTAGTCCCGCCCACATTCATATCGACCAGTACAAACTGGTTCTAACCACTATAGCTGCCAGGAAACGCTGCCCGAGTGAATTTCTGAAGAGTTAGCTGAAGCAGTTTGTCGTCGACAACATTAAAAACCCACCATAACTTCGGACATTTTTCGGCAGTGAGGACATTAAAATAACCCAAAGAGCCCCAATGAGAAAATCAAATGCAAGGGACTGTTAGTCTGTTGTCTTCAGGCTTCTTTCTAGCCAAGGTTTAACGCGGTTGCCTCAGCCTGAAGCAGTTACCACAGGTCACTTTAAGCAGGAGAAAATATTTTCTTCTGATTGGCTGGACCTCTGCCAACAGTCCCACACACCCCCTCAGCAAAGTAAGCATAAACAAGTCTAGTTTGGCCAGTGTCCATTGCAAATCCAGGCTCAGACAGTAATTTGCTTAATATCTATAATACTGACTTCAAGACTGGCAAAAAGAACTGAAATCTGTCAGATGATAAAGTACACACAACCATTAAAATGTCAAATGCAGCAATAAAAGCTATTCTCTGCTACAGCACAATAAAGGCTTTGCTCTGACAATTTTGCAAAACTCCTTGTGGCTCTTTGAATGTAAAGTACACTCAAGTGATTTTTAATCTTTAAGTACTTACTGGCTTCATAATAATGTCTTTCCCACTGGGAGTACAAGATTTAAAACTTTTGCTATGGTAGGGATGGAATGAAAGTCCAAAGGCAATAGAAGGAATAAAACAAAGTTACGTTCTGACGGAAAGCAGGAAATCTGAACAGGAAAAGCAGACAGAATTTAGTTTTACACAGCAGAAATGAGGTGATATCCCAGCAACTGCTAAACGTTATGTATTTACTTCGGACAGAAAGCACAAACACGACAAAATCTGCAGATGCTGGAAATCCAGAGCACCACAGATTGTTTACTCTTTTCCATCGATGTTGCCTGATCTGCTGAGTCCTTCTAGCATTTTGTGTGTGTTGCTTAGGACAGAAAATGCAAGATGGAGACAATGGAGACAGATTTGTCACCAGGATCTGCATCCTCACTCCAAATGTAGAAGCAAGATCTGTAATAAAACCTGCCAGTGCATTAGTAAACATATAGCATCTATCTGAATTCTTGATTATTTCAGGAAAGAAAACCGACGGGGCAGAAAGAACCTAGTGTAATGTCCTTTAAGCCTCAGTTGGCAGCTGTGGACAACCGGACATTTGCTATTCATGTTACTTGCAACCTGAAGGTGAAAAAGACAGACAAATAATTTAAGATTAGATTCTAGTCAGAATTAGTCAGTGCAAGACTCAGTTTTGTAGTCCACATTTTGACATCGTTAGTGTAATTTTTAAACCAAAATCAAAAAATGGCTGGTTTGATGCCCAGAATCATGATCAGAGTGTAGAAATTCTTGACATTAGTCACAATGCAATGTTGATTTATTGAAAGTGCTGCTCATGTTGACCTCCACACTCCTAAACATATAGAGGGAGATATGGTGATAGAATTTCCCACTCGTGATAAATAAATTATTTATTATTACTCGTCGTCGTAGTAGTAGTATTAGATACACAACTATGATAGATTTAAGTGGGAATAACTTCTCTCAATCTATCCTATTAGTAATTGGTCCCAGGATTGAATAATTGATTGATTGAGGTACAACACAGAACAGGCCCTTTTGGCCCTTCAAGCTATGCCACCCAGCGACCCCCATTTGACCCTAGCCTAATCAAAGGACAATTTATAATGACCCCGTAACCGACCAACAGGTACATCTTTGGGCAGTGGGAGGAAACTGGAGCCCCTGGAGGAAGCCCACGCGGCCACAGGGAGAATGCACATACTCCTTACCGATAGCGGCGAGAGTTGAATAGTCAATGGTACTGTAAAGCACTGTGCTAACCACTATGCTACCGTACTTCCCTGTGGTAATGTGGGACTAGCAAACAGATGTGTCCAAAGTGCTGAGCAAATGATGTGGGGGAGTTAGGGAGTGATGTAAGGGGCATTTTGCATTGCATGGAGTAGTTTTAATCTGAAATGCATTGCCCAGAAAGCAAATGATCATGATGAAATGCCTTCACCTTTTATGTGTGCGGTTGGAATTAGAAGGACAGAGTCTAGAGCAGGGGTTCCCAACCTGGGGTCCACGGACCCTCTTATTCACTGGTGTTGGTCCATGGCATTCGAAAAAGCATTGGAAGCCCTGGTCTTGAGTCAGCTCAAGATGAAAGTGCCAAGTAAGAACAAAAAGAGAAGCAGACATGACAATGTAGAGCTTCAAGCCTGTTGCACCATTCATTAAAATCATGATTGATTTATCTTGGCTCCACCTTCCTTATGACCTTTATGTATCCACAGCACTGTGATCTGTATCCTGAATATACTTTACGACTTGGTATCCCTCTGGATAATGAGTTCCGAAGATCAACGGTCCTTTGAAAGAAGAAATTTCTCACCTCAGTCCTAATTTGCTGATCCCTACCTCTGAGATCATACCTTTGGTTCTAGATTACTCTGCCAAAGAAAACGGTTTCCAAGCAGATATCCTAACAAGTCCTTAATACGCTTCCATGAGATCACCTCCCATTCCTCTAAACTCAGGGGAATATTGATCCTTCTATTCAACCTCTCCTTCAAGTGTAGCCCCCTCCCACATTTCAATCAACCCAAGTTGCTCTCCATTATCCTTTCTTAGGCAGTAAGACCGAAGGTGAACAAAGTCCTACTGCTGTTGCACAGGCCTTGCTGTGACGACCCCAGGAGGCTCCAGGAGTCATCGCAGCAAGATCTGTACAACAGCAGTGTGACTGTACTCTTAAGGGTAAGAGCATTTACATTGCAACTGTTTGATGAGCCTCCATGTTAACTTGTTAATGTTTGAAAAAAGCTACCCAGGTTCCTTGGAAGCTGAAACATTATATCTCTCTTAACATTTTAAAATATTCCGTTTTTCTGTTTTCTTACAAAATTAAAAGGCATTGCATTCCTTGATTTTACATTCTATCTGCAAAAATGTAATCCTTTGCCACCTTTCTGCACCCTCTTCTCAAATTATTTATCTGCAGATATTTACATCAAAAGCAAAATTTGGGCAAATTACACTTGACTCCCTCATCCAGTTCATTGACTGAGAAAATAAATATCACTGCTCCAAGGGCTTATTTCTGCATTGTCAGTCTGTACAATGTTCCAAGCTAAGCTGATGCATTATTCACAACCTCATAAAACCTAATTTATGCAGTAACCACAATATGACACCCCAGGAAATGTTTCTTAAAAAAAAACAAATAATTATCATCTACCAGCTCTGCCGTATCGATTCTTTTAAGTTAAAATCACAAATAAACTCAGTCAAATATGATTTCTGTTTGACATATCAATGCTGTCTTTGTCCACTCAGATTACAGTTCTGATTACTCATTATAGATTCTTTTTATTTTTCTGAAGGTAAGTTATTTATTTATTGAGATACGGCACAGAATAGGCACTTCTGCCACATCGAGCTATATTGCCCAGAATTTAACATGAATCTCTTGAATTTAACCTGAGCCTAATCATGGACAATTGACAATGCCCAATTAACCTACCAACCAGTATGTGTTTGGACTGTGGGAGGAAACCAGAGAACCCAGAGGAAACCCGTGCGGTCACAGCAGGAATTGAACCCGGGTTGCTAGTATTGTAAAGCACTGTGCTAACCGCTACGGTACCATGCCACCCAAACATACTACTATAAGACCATAAGACACAAGGAGCAGAGTTAGGCCATTTGGCCCATTGAGTCTGCTGCACCATTCAATCATGGCTGATCCTACTCTCTCTTCTTCAGCCCCACTCCCCGCCTTCTCCCTGTACCCTGTTATCCCTTGTCCAATCAAGAACCTATCAAACTCTGCCTTAAATACACCCAACGACCTGGCCTCCACAGCTGCATGTGGCAACAAATTACACAAATTCACTACCCTGTCGCTAAAGAAATGTCTCTGCATCTCTGTTTTAGATAGATGCTCCTCTCATCCTGAGGCTGTGCCCTCTTGTCCTAGACTCCCCCACCATGGGAAATATCCTTTTCACATCTGCTTTGTCTAGGCCCTTCAACATTAGGAAGGTTTCAATGAAATCCCCTCTTATCTTTCTAACTTTCAGCGAGTACAGACCCAGAGCTATCAAACATACCTTGTATGATCACCCTTTCATTTCTGGAATCATCCTTGTGAACTTCTTCTGAACCCTCTCCAATGCCAGCACATCATTTCTTAGATGAGGAACCCAGAACGGTTCACAATACTCACAGTGAGGCCTCACAAGTACCTTGTAAGCTTTAGCATCGCATGCCTGCTCTTGTATTACATGCCTCTTGAAATGCTAACAACGCATTTGCTTTCTTCATCAACAATTCCATCTACAAGTTAATCTTTAGGGTGTTCTGCACAAGGATTCCCAAGTCCCTTTGCATCTCAGATTTTTGGTTTTTCTCCCCATTTAGAAAATAGCCTGCACATTTACTTCTACTACCAGTGCATGACCATGCATTTTCCAACATTTCTATATCATTTGTCACTCTCTTGTCTATCCTCCTAATCCGCCTAAATCCTTCTGCAGCCTACCTGTTTTCTCAACACCACCTGCCCCCCACCAATCTTTGTATCATCTGCAACTTGGCCGCAAAGTCATCTATTCCATTATCTAAATCATTGATATACAGCATAAAAAGTAGAGGTCCCAACACTGACCTCTGCGGAACACCACTAATCTCTGGCAGTCAAACAGACAAGGATCCTTTTATTCCCACTCGCTGCCTGCTACCAATCAGCCAATGCTCTAACCATGCCAGTAACTCTCCTGTAATACTACACGCTCTTAACTTGGTAAGCAGCCTTACGTGTGGCACCTTGTCAAAAGCCTTCTGAAAGTCCAAATATACAACATCCACTGCATCCCCTTTATCTATCCTACCTCTAATCTCCACAAAGAATTCCAACAGGCTCATCGGGCAAGATTTTCCCTGAATGAAACCATGCTGACTTTGTCCTATTTCATCTTGTGTCACCAAGTACTCCATAACCTCATCCTTAACAATTGACTCAACACATTCCCAACCACTGAGGTCAGACTAACTGTTCTAAAATTTCTTTTCTGCTGCCTTTCTTAAACAGCACCATGTCAGAGCCCAATGATTTTTGAAAGATCATTACTAATGCCTCCGCAATCTCTAACACTACCTCTTTCAGAACCTTACAGTGCAGTTCATCTGGTCCAGGTGACTTATGTACCTTTAGGTCTTTCAGCTTTTTGAGCACCTTTTCCCTTGTAATTGTAACTGCACTCACTTCTCTTCCCTCACACCCTTCAACACTGCTAGGGTCTTCCGCAACGAAGACTAATACAAAATACTCATTTAGTTCACCTGCCATCTCCTTGGTCCTCATTATTATTTCTCCATTTACTATTTTCTAGTAAATCCACTCTCATCCCTCTTTTATTTTTTACATACTTGAAAAAACTTTACTATCTACTTTGATATTGTTTGCTAACTTGCTTTCATATTTCATCGTTTCCCTCCTAATTATTCTATTAGTTGCTCTCTGGAAGGGTGTAAAGGCTTCCCACTAATTTTTGCTTTGTTGTATGCCTTTTCTTCTGCTTTTACATTAGCTTTGTTTTTCCTTGTTAGCCATGGTTATACTATTTTGCCATCTGAGTATTTCTTCATTTTTGGAAAGTATCTATCCTGCACCTTTCTCATTTTTCCCAGAAACTCATGACATTGCTGCTCTGCTGTCATCCCTGCCAGCAGCTCGTTCCAATTAACTTTGGCCAACTCCTTTCTCATACCACTCTAATTTTCCTTACTCCACTGAAACACTGCTACGCCAGACTTTACTTTCTCCCGGTCAAATTTCAACTTGAACTCAATCATATTGTAATCACTGTCCCCTAAGGGTTCTTTTACCTTAAGCTCTCTAATCACCTCCAGTTCATTACATAACACCCAACCCAGTATAGCTGATCTCCTAGAAGGCTTAATGACAACCTCCCTCTCTTGAGATCCATTTCCAACCTGATCCTATGTCACATCTTTCTACTGGTTTGATGCCAGCAGGAAACTGTTTACCAGCAGAGCTACGCCACCCCATCTACCTACCTTCCTATTCTTCCGATACAACATGTAAACTTGAACATTTAGCTCCCGACTACAACCATCCTTCATCCTATGACTGATTCCCATTTTCCTTATATCCTTCCTGAATGGAAGTAGGAGAATTCTGAAGTCTTGGAAATATTCAAAAATCAAAACAAATGCACCCACTCTCACTTCAGCCACCTCTTTTTAAAACCCCCGAATGTTAGGCACCCAATCCAAGGAATATACTGAGTTTTAGTCCCTTTAATCTCTTCTGTTTTATTGTTTTATTTATAATTTCTTGCAGTTCATTTTCATGGAGCTCTTCATTTCCCATTCCCTCTGCAATTATTTTGTCTACTACTGTGAAGATAGTACCAATGCTTTTTAATGCCTCCACCATTATCTTATTCCTACTAGTCCTAACTAGAGTTTCAAATATGAACATTGAAGCACCTGCAACCTTTTAACAGAATTAGAAATAATATGTTCTCTAGCTAATTCCTCAGCAAAACAATTGAGAAACGATCTTGAATGAGATCTATGCATTCATCTCCACACTATTATTGTAAATTTGATTTGCTCAATCATTTATTCAAAAGGAAAGGAATGTAAATGCTAGAAATCTGAAATAATAAAGTACAGATGACCTGAAATGTTAACTCTTTCCATAGACACAGTTTCTCTTTCTATACAGTACCGCGCAAAAAGCCTTGGGCACCCTAGATTTTTTATATGGTTTCAGATGGTATGGTCTCCACAGAGCCCTGATCTCCACATCATTGAGGCTGTTTGGGATTACCATAAAATACAGGAGTCCATCGAGTCTGCGCCCTAGATATCCTTTCACATCACTGCCGCTGCTGAACAGTTAGCTCGGGCAAGCAAACCAAGCACCACCAGGAAAAGCTGTGCAGGAAATTACCTGCAGAGACAGAAGCAAGCGAGACAGCCAAAGACTGCAGAAGAACTGTGACAGGTTCTCCAAGATGCTTATAACAACCATCAGCCAATTTTCTTATAAATCTGCACAACAGTGTACCTAAGAGAACTGATGAAGTGTTAAAGGCAAAGGGTGATCACACCAGATATTGAATTGATTTAGTTTTTTACTGTTTACTGCTCCTGATAGTATTTTTTTCATACTTAGAAACTTTTCATTTCATTATTTTTGAAAGCACCTTTGTTTTACAAAATCTTTTTTACATGTGCCTCAGACTTTTGCACAGTACTGTAGATACTGCCTGACCTATTGAATATCCTGAGCATATTTACTCTGATTTTAGTTACTCAGTCTATACGTTCTATACTCTACACAAACTGATTCTACTTCTTCAACTAAACATTTCAAGCTAAGTATTTCTTTATCCCACCTTTTAACATAGAACATTACGACACAGAACAGGCCCTCTGATGTGGTACTGACCTCTTAACCTGCTCTAAGATCAACTGGTATATGAATGTATATGTGGCCAAATGCAAACAGTTAATTGCACATTGTGCTTATATTTATTGTGTTTTTACTATGGTCTTTCTACTGCATTGGATCAGGATTTCATTCCCCTTTACACTGGTGTATTGCAGAATGACAATAAACAAACTTGAACCCTGAGTCTAACTCTTCCCTGCAACATAACCCTCCATTTTTCCATCATCCATGTGCCCATCTTAAGTGTCACTAATATAGCTGCCTCTACTACCACCCCTGGCAGTGCGTTCCCTGCACCCACCACCCTGTATAAAAAATCCTACCTCTGATATCCCCCCCCCATACTTTCCTCCAATCACCTTAAATTTATGTCCTCCAGTATTAGCCATTTCCTTTAATCAGTGCTATCTTTACTACTTTTCCCTTTTGCCTATCTGCTTTAAAAATTAAGCCTCAAAGTTTAATTTCCAATCATTAGTTCTTATTGAAATTTTTTTTTTTAAAACTGCTGTCGCTGAAAAACTAAACCAGAACAGAAAACACTAGAAATACTTAGCAGATCAAGCTATATCTAGGAAGAGCAACTCTTCATCAGAACTATTTTAACATCTCTCCTCTACTCTGTCATACGCCTTATTCTTTCACACTATCGGCCCATAAAACACTGAAACTCTCTTCTGTTCACTTACCTATAAAAGAAAGACTTCAAAAAAAAAATCACAGCCATGAAAAAACAGAAATGTTCCAGATTGCTGCAAACACAACATTATTGGCGTAAATCCCTCTAGTGAAAAATCTCAAGTAACAACTCCAGTCTGCTTCAAATTTTTAAGGTCTAGTTTTTGCTTTCTTGGTTGACAGAGCACAGGAGCACACCAAGGGAACGTTTAGTCAGAAATAATTTCCCCCCTTATTTTTCAAGTAATGGCTTCATTACACTAATCTCTAGATATACTTTCACATCTCTGTTGCTGCTGAGCAGTTAGCCAGGCCAAGGGAACTAAGGCGACTTCCTCGATCGTGTTCCTACAACTGCTTTGGCAAAGCTTATGTGCTTCACACTGGCACAACCAGGAAAAGCTGTGCAGGAAATCAGAAGCACAAACTCGGTGACAAACTGCTGAGGTTCAATATCAGAAAGCAATGCCGACAAGCTGTTCAGCTTCCCTCTTCCTAAGCTACTCAGTCTACATGTCAAATACTTGAGTATCAGGAATATCTGAGTTAAAGCATGGGGTGGGAGAAATGTTGCCATGGTAACCCAATTTAGGCATGGTAGCCAAAGAAAATATGCAAGGCCAACTTAATTAGTTTGACTGTAACACAGAGCAGACCACATGGGAATTCAGATTTTTGTCAAAATAACACACTATTTAATAGATCTGACAAAAGTCTGTAGTGTTAATGCTGATGAATTTTTTAACAATTAAGTTAGCTGCTATGAATTTGTGTCCTCGCATCTTTCAGAAATTCCACATCTTACTTTACTAAGAAGAATGTGCCCTGCAGTAATGAGTTATAATCCATAGGACTACAAAAGTTGGCACCTAAAAGGAACTTTTGTTCTGTACAACAATCTTAGATGTGTTAAAATTGGTGAGGAAATCAGAAGTCAGTCAGAGAAAAGCAGTACATAGCAGACAAAATGTCCTACAAAATGTTTCTCTACTCCCTTCAGCACAACCTTGGCTCACACTTTGTCCTGCTGCTGAAATTTAACCGACCTATCCAGTATGTTTGAGAGTCTGCCAATGCCTACACAGCAATTGTTTCTTCTTCTGTTGTCAGAAAACAAGAACCTCCCAAGTACACCAGGGGCATTGCATCGTTAGATCAGCCTGACAGAAATAGAACACTAAAATATGGCAGCAACGTGACTTATTTACACACCCAAAACAACTGCTTGTTGTTTTGATTCATAGGAAGCAGCCACAACAGCACATGGCTCTGGCAAAGCTTTGAGTGCAACAGTTTGGAAGCAGGAAACTTCCAACATTTCAAATCTCCTGCAGCACTAGTAAATTAATCTTCTACCAGTTAGCACCATTAATGAGTTTCAGCGCTGAATGATGCAGCACCTGAAATGTTTCCTCAACAGCAGATACAACCGGGATCACATCCACAAAATAAAAACAGAAAATGCTGGATACCCAGCAGACTAAATATCTTCAGGACAGTGGCTTTTCATCAAAACAGTGGAAGGTTTGGGGGTTTGGGGTTTGATGTTCTTGTTGGTATTCTTCTGTGTGGATGATCTGTTAGTTGTTCATGAGGGAGATAGGGGATTGGGAGTTTGATGCTATTGCTGCTGTTTTTTTTACCCCTTGTGGGCAAAATGTTAAGCTTTTTTTTAACAAGGGAGGGTTTGGGATTTGATGTTCTAGCTGCTGTTTTCCAGGTGGGCTATCTTTTAGTTTTTTGAGTGATGGAAGGGTTGGGGTTGCAGAATTTTGGTTTCTTTTTCTTTTTCGAGCGTGGGGTGCGATGTCTTTTCTTTCAATGACTTCCACGGTAATTCTGTACTTCATGACTAGAGAAGACAAATATCAGAGTTGCAGTCTCTATACATACTTTGATAATAAATAGAACCTTTGAACCTTTAGCCTGGAATAGACAATTCCTCCTATGCCAGGCTCTTCTTTTGACTCACACCATTACAAGAAATGACAAACTGAATCCAGACTCTTGCATAAAGGAAGGTTGACTGTACTCAGGTAATATGATGTCTCAGACTATAGACATCAAACTTGGCAATAGGCACCTTCTTTAAACATTTTGAAACATTGCAATGGCAAGAGAGAATATCTGAAAAGACTATGGTTTACTTACCAAAATGAAGAGGCAAAGAATTGGACTATATGATTCTTGCTCCTTAGAAGGATGAGAGGGGCTCTGATTGAAACATATAAGATTATTAAGGGATTGGACATGCTAGAGGCAGAAAACATCTTCCCGATGTTGGGGGAGTCCAGAACCTGAGGCCACAGTTTAAGAATAAGGCGTAGGCCATTTAGAACAGAGTTGAGGAAAAACTTTTTCACCCAGAGAGTTGTGGATCTATGGAATGCTCTGCCTCAGAAGGCAGTGGAGGCCAATTCTCTGGATGCTTTCAAGAAAGAGTTAGATAGAGCTCTTAAAGATAGCGGAGTCAAGGGATATGGGGAGGAGGCAGGAACGGGGTACTGATTGCGGATGATCAGCCATGATCACAATGAATGGCAGTGCTGGTTCGAAGGGCCGGATGGCCTACTCCTGCACCTATTGTCTCCCCCGATTTACAATTTTACCCTCATCCCTGTACTTAAAGAATCAGATGCTACAGAAAGCAGAAAAAACACAAGCATGAAATTTAAATAAATTAAGAAAAAATTCTATCAGTAACTTCAAGGCATCCTCTGGTTAACACTTCTAAATATACCCAGTGGCTGCTTTATTAAGTACACCTGCTCACTAATGCAAGTATCTAATGAGCCAATCATATGGCAGCAACACACTGCATGAAAGCATTCAGACATGTTCAAGCAGTTCAGTTGTTGTTCAGACCAAATATCAGAATGGGGAAGAAATGTGATCAAAGTGACTCTGACCACAGAATGATAGTTGGTGTCAGACGGAGTGGTTTGAATATCTTGAGAAACTGCTGATCTCCTGGGATTTTCATGCACAACAGTCTCCAGAGTTTACAGAGAATGGTGGAAAAAGAAACATTCAGAGAGCGTCAGTTGCATGGGTGAAAACGTCCTGTTAGTGAGAGAGGTCAGAGAATGGCCAGACTGGTTCAAGATGACAGGAAGGCGACAGTAACTGAACAGCGGTGTGCAATAGAGTATCTATGAATGATCAACACATCAAACCTTGAAGTGGATGGGCTACAGCAACAGAAGATTACAAACATACACTCAGTGGCCACTGAGTGTAGTCCCAGTCTGCAGAATATTCAATCAGAATCAGAATCAGGTTTATTATCACCAGCGTGTGATGTGAAATTTCTTAACTTAGCAGCAGCAGTTCAATGCAATACATAATCTAGCAGAGAGAAAAAATAATAATAAATAAACAAGTAAATCAATTACGTATATTGAATAGATTAAATAAACGTGCAGAAACAGAAATAGTGTTTACTAAAAAAAAAGTGAGGTAGTGTCCAAAGCTTCAATGTCCATTTAGGAATCGGATGGCAGAGGGGAAGAAGCTGTTCCTGAATCGCTGAGTGTGTGCCTTCAGGGTTCTGTACCTCCTACCTGACGGTAACAGTGAGAAAAGGGCATGCCCTGGGTGCTGGAGATCCTTAATAATGGGCGCTGCCTTTCGGACGATAGGACATAAATAGTTGCACATTATTTATTGGTTGGATCCTTTCTGAAGGTGAATGATTTAGAATGACAATTCCAATAGAACTTCTCCCAGACTGTGTTGTGTATGTGGCAGCAGTCAGCTGCATATAACGTGTGTGTTTTCTGTGCGTGCATGAGCTTCTCATTAAATAAATGCAATACACCAAACCAGCAGACGCTGTTGCTACACAGCTCAGTAAATATATTACTGAGGAAGGAGGGGAAGGCAGGAGATTGGGGCTGAGAGGAAAATTTGATCAGCCATGATGAAATGGCAGAGCAGATTTGATGGGCCAAATGGCCTAATTCAGCTTCTGTATCTTATGGTTTTAATATTCTTAGATGTTCAAAGTAGATGGCGTTGTAGCAGGTCCATTTTAATCCTTTCATGGAAATTACTGGAGCGTTCATCATTTTGATGCAAATGAACTCTAACATGTTGTGTTCTGCAACTGTGTTTGAACTTGGCTTTTGAACTCCCACTGCGGAATGCACGCAGGCAAGTTTTAAGTTTTGATGTGATGGGCAGAACTTTAATTGATTTAAAGGGGTGGTGTCGAAGGCAGGTTAATTGCACCCAGAGTGACAGCAAGACATGAGGTTGCTTTGGAGCAGTGATTTCTGGATTCAGTGTGAGAGCGATTCCCTCAGAGAGGCAGTATGCCAGTTTTAAAGTGATAATAGGACTTGCCAACATTGGATCAAAGGCCTCGGCACAGAAGGTGGCCACTCAACCTTAATGCCAGCTCTCCAGAAGAACAAAGCATTAAGTCCCATCCCAAGTTCTTTTCCCAAACTGCCCTCAATTTTAATGACATTTCCACACGTTTGGGATTTTACCTTTTTCTGTGGGTACGCAGGGCTTTCTGAAACACACCAGACAGCACAGTGCAGCCAAACAAGTGACAGGTAAACCTGGCAACAGGTGCTGAGAGGAAGGAAATGCTTTGTTGAACAGCTCTGCTGAAAGCTAGCTTTGTGAACTAAAACGTGGAGGGCTACCTGTGCAATGTTGGCATTTATCTCAAGGGGAACAGAATATAAAAGCAAGGAGATAATGCTCAGCCTTTGTAAGACATTAGTCAGGCCACACTTGGGAGCATTGTCAACAGTTTTGGGCCCCATATCTCAGAAAGGATGTATTGTCATTGGAGAGAGTTCAGAGGAGGTTCACAAGGATGATTCCAGGAATGAAAGAGTTAACATATGAAGAGCGCTCGGCAGCTTTGGGCCTGTACTCACTGGAATTTAGAAGAATGTGTGGGAATCTCATTGAAACCTACCGAATGTTGAAAGGACTCGATAGGATGGATGTGGAGAGGATGTTTCCTATGGTGGGGGGTTCCAGAACTGGGGGCACAGCCTCAAAACTGAGGGGCAACCTTTATGAACAGAGGTAAGGAGGAATTTTTTTTTAAGCCAGAGAATAGCAAATCTGTGGAATGCTCTGCCACAGATGGCCAAGTCCATGCGTATATTTGAGGAGGAAGTTGATAGTTTCCTGATCAGTCAGGGCATCAATAGATGAATTGGGTAGAGTGGGTTCCGGGATCAGCCATGATGGAGTGGAAACCAAACAAAACAGCATTATTCTGGGGGCAAGGCACAGAACACAATGCCAAAAGTCACACAGAGCACAAGGCACGTATAAGACAGCAAGCACATATATCAGCAAAATACAGTCACATACAAAAAAAATATAGCCCAAAACCGAGTCCCCGAGAGTTGTAACAGACTACCGTCAAACAGTACAGCTTGTCTTCTGTCAGGTGAACACTGGGGAGCGCTGACGGTGCTGGTGGAGCACGCTGACTCCGACGCCTGCTCGCGGGGTGGCTGTAAATAGCCGACTGCGGCTCGAAGCCTACTCCCCACCATGACCGAGGCCACGCAGCTCCCCCCGCTGTCCATCGATAAATCAGTGAATTGGCCTTGCAGCACTCCACACTAACAATGTCTAACTCTGTTCTGCGGTGGCAAGAATAACAACTAAGATGATCACCCGCTGCTAGACTGCACACCTCCTTCATGCTCACCGACTCCTCCAACGCCACTCTGGCACGATCCGTTCCATCCGTTTCTCTGCCACTGAGCAACTTGCTGGAGGGGTAGACCTGTAGCACTTTAAGTTCTTAATGTTCGGTAGAGTCTAGCTCTCGTAAAAAAGCATGTGTTAAAAAGACAGTAATACTTTTGGTTGGCCCTGTAGAAGCTGCTGCGGTTAAACGCGCCGCCACCTTGTTCTGGACGTGTAAATTCCAAGCAATCTATATTGACAATCAAATTATTTGTCATAATTTTGCTTTGGTTGACTGATATCATGTACTGCAATCAACCAATATGTTTAATGCAAACCTGATGCTAGCGATAAAACCTCTTGCTAAAGTTAACCAAAAATGTTCCATTATTTATATCATAGAGCCATGAAGTCATAGTTAGGGAGTTATAGCACACTACAACACAAAATCATGCCCTTCATCCTACTTAGTCTGTACCAGCGTGGTCTTCTGCCTAGTCCCATCTACCTGTACCCAGACCACAGTCCTCTATACCTCCTCATCCATGAATTTGTCCAAACTTCTCTCAAATGTTACAATTGCATCTACCACTTCTACTAACAACTCCAACCACCCTTTGAGTGAAGAAGTTTCCCCTCAGACTCACCTTAAAAAGTTCATCTTTCACCCTAAATCTATGACTTCCTAGTTCTAGCCTCACCTAGCCTGTGGGGGAAAAAGCCTACAAGTATTCACCCTCATAGTTTTGTATACCTCTGTAAGATCTCCTCTCATTCTCCTATGCTCCACTGAATAAAGTTCAATCTTTCCCTTTAATGCAGGCTCCCAAGCCCTGGCAACATCCTTGTAAATCTTTTCTCCGCTAAAAGAATGAGCTATCAGTGCAAACTACAATTAGAAAGTTGCGCTGCCTAAAAATCCATCCCCCAGAACCCAAATAGCAGCATCAATGGAACTGAATTCAGAAGGCAGGTTACAATAGAATGATGCGTTTAGCACCATCTATATAAGGTTATGAGAGGCAAGGATAGAATAGAGTCCACATTTTTCTCCTCTGTAAGGGTATTAAAAACATGAGGATATAGATTCAAGGTAAGAAGAATGAGTTTTAAAGGACATATGATGGGTACGCTTATTTTCTGATTGGAACACACTGCCGAAAGTCTTCTGCTGCTGAAGAGACAGCCTGTGTGGCCTATCAAAGTCCCTGTTAATGCTGCCGAATGTTACTGAGCTTTCCACTTATGGATTTTACACTATGGACTTTCTCCCCCCAGTCTTATGGTTTTAAATTTTGTGTTTTCACTGTACTTGTTTTTCTGTGCGTGGGAAGTGGATTTGGAGTCTGACGTTTTTTGTGAGGTTTCATGTGTGGGGTGGGGTGGTTTGGTGGGGTTGATGTTCTTGTTAGTTTTTTTGTGTGTGGGTGGGGGGATTTGGGGGCCAATGTTCTTGTATTTCGTGCGGGGTGAGGGGCATGGGGGGGGGGTTGATGGGCATGTTGGTGGGTTTGCTGTTTCTCTCTGAACTGACTTCCATGGTTTTTCTTTGCTTTGTGGCTATCTGCAGAAGAAAAATCTCTGAGTTGTACAGTGCATACACAGTTTGATAATAAATGAACCTTTGAACCTTTTTATTTGAGGTTGATACCTGGAGTACATTGCCAGAGGAAGTTTTGGAGTCAGATACAAATACAATGTTTGAGAGATACTAGGTGTACGTACACTTAAACAAGGACGGCATGGAAGAGAACAGTAATAATGATGAAAGCAAATGGGATTGGTGCAAATGGGCAAAGTGGATGTGAAGGGCCACAGGCTACGTTTCTGTGATGTACACAGGTCTATCGATCTATGACTCCACTGATCCGGTGGAACTGCCGAGTATATTTCTGCCAATCTTGCACTACGCTAGTCTTTCCGATACTATTGGCTGAGTAAATTCACTAACTTCAATTAATAGCCAGGGAACAGGGGGCTCTAAATAGGCACTGAACAAGATGAGAACGAGAGCCTCCCATAATCTCAGGCTAACACCCCTCACCCCCACCTCCCAAAGTACTTCAAAGTGCAATCATTTCTGGGATGTGTCAAACACATAGTCAATGGTTCCCAAAAGGTGCAATTAATAATTCATTTTAGTGATGTTGACTAATTGACACATGCATAGATAGAACTCTGCAGTTACTTTCTGAAACAGTAATCCTGGGACTTTTTATGTTGATCTGTGAGAACAGACAGGACATTGGCTGATAGCCTGATCCAAAAGGCACCAGCTAACACAGTGCATCACAGAGAAGTATCAGCGTGCCAGACCAGTCTTTGGTGCTAAGAGAGCCTTGGCTGAATCAAGGAAAGGTTATACGGTTTGTGAAACTTTAGAGGTGAAATCCTACATGATCTTCTTTTCTGAGGATCATCACCTTGCTGTGAGTTCCCAAGATCCTGAGAAGAATGCCGTCTGGAGTTTGGCTCTTGGTAGTCACCCATAGTTTTAAGGCTAGGGGGAGGTTTCAGATAAAGAGTGATCCAACCAAGACCTCAAAGGGGGAAGACGATGACACATCACAATGACAGGGAAGGCGGACGAAGGACGCAGCAGTGAAGTGTCCCTGGTTGATTTCTGTTCCATGCCAATGAACCCTGACCCCGATGTGTCAAGAATCAGGTGGTGGCTGCCCATGTATCAGCCTCCCCACGTTAAACAAAGTCACACACGGGCAATCTCCATTAAGGGGAACCACCCTAATATCCCCGATTAAGTCCCGTATCGCTCGGCAAGTGGCGAAGGGACGAGGATTGTGAGGTCTGGAAGCCCCTAGTCACAAGTTGACATCCGAACATGTGGATCCCAGATCGGCCTCTACAGCCACCTTAAGATCCACCAATAACAAACCCCCTAGGAGAACATCATTCTCGAACTGAGTGATCGCACTAGTACTACCTGATCCCCAAAGGAAATCCAGAAGAATTCCACGCAATTGTGTGTCGACCATTCACTCCTTTTATATCAACTCCAACCGAGTATTCAACTCTCAAGTTACAGATATTCTTTTAGATTCCAGTGAGAAAGAACTTACTTCTCCATCTCATTTATCACTTGTACAAATTCTTGTATCTGACGGAACACACAGTAGGTGCCACTACACATTCTGCGGGCCCCACAGCTCAAAACCTATTACAAGTATAATGTGCACCAAATAACTGGCTTTCCTTTAATAATTAGTTTCTCTATCTGCAGATGCAAAATAATTAATACTATATTCTATTAAATAACATTCACAATCTTTAACTTGCGTTTCCATTACTTACTGCAAAATTGACTAGCCATTCACCCTGACTACTAACCAGACTATTAAACAAGCTGGTTTAATGACGAAGGTGACAACAGTGAACTATTTGTTTTCAATTTTCGAAACATCAGCTTTCATTTATGTGTTTCATTAGATTTCACCTTCTGACGTTCAAGACGCTGAATCATGCTAGTGAGGTGTTGCGAGTGTCAAGGTGGCTTCTGTATGGAGAGAAATGAGGTCTTCCCACAAACGTAAGTTATGAAAATGCAGAGACAACATCATAAATTCACTGTATCCATTCCTAGACACATCTCTCCTGTTAGGCCGCTCTGTTAGAATCAGATTCAGGTTTGTTAGCACTGACATATGTTAAGAAAGTTGTTGTTTTGCAGCAGCACGTTGCAAGACATGAAATTGCTATATGTTACTCTAAGAAATATATTTAAAGATAAATAATCTGTGCAAAAAGACAGAAAAAATAGTAAGATTGTGTTCATGGAGTCATGGACCGCCCAGAAATCTGACTGCGGAAGGTAAGAAGCTGTTCCTAAGAAGTTGAGTGTGTGGTCTCCTGGCTCCTGTACATTCTCCCTGACGGCAGTAATGAGAAGAGTGTGTGTCCTAGATGGTGACTGTCCTTCAGGATGCTGTCACCTTCTTGAGGCCACGAAGGTGGGAAGCTGGTGCCCACGACGGAGCTGGCTGTTTACAAATCTCTGCAGCTTTTTCCAATCCTGTACATTGGTGCCTCCATACCAGACAGCAATGCAACCAGTTAGCGCACATTATATCTGTGGAAATTTGCTAGAGTCTTTGGTGACATACACATCTCCCTAAACTCCTAATGAAATACAGCCACTGATGTGCCTTCTTTGCAATTGCATCAATATGTTGAGCCCAGGACAGACCTGCAGAGATACTGGCGTCAAGGAAACTGAAATTGCTCAGCCCTTCACTGCTGATCCCTCAATGAGGACTGGTGTGTGTTACCTCGACTTCCCCTTCCTGAAGTCCTCAATGAATTCCTTGAGTGCAAGATTGTTTTCTGATATTCCACAGCTCTTCAACTACTAGAGAGCATCACTACAGAGATTCACTCTCAAATCGTGTGGTAAGAGGCAAGGCCATGTTTTGTCTCCTCATTCCCAGCCTCACAAAGCTCCATTTGTAACAAGCCTCTCAAATCCGCTTTAAGCCTGCAAGATCGGATCCTTGACAAGTATCAGTAATAACTTTGCGAAAAAATAAAGAGCAGTTTGCAGGTACTGGCATACTAAATAAAAGCTCGGCCACTCAGCTGAGAAAGTTCCCAATTTATAAAAAACTCTACCGTACAGAAACAAATGCACAACAAATGCATAACACAATGGAGACTTGTTTCACAGTTGTCCAACGGGGCCTAGTCAGTTGCGACAGAGCAGTGGTTCAATGAAGTCATTGTTCTCGCAAAACTATTCCACAGTGATAAACACTTTTAATAAAGGACACAAATATGACTTAATTTGCACTAACTTAATTTGTAGTCATCTAGAGCCCTGCCTATGTGTGACCTGTTTTTGATCTCCTTCTTTATTTCTGTTTTCTTTTCCCTCAACTTGCTTCTCGTAGAGATTGAGATTCATCTATTTATCACATATTGAGGCCCTCCAGTGTTTGGGGTCCACTATGGATATTGCTACGAGCTGTCTAACGAGATTTGCAAGTCAGGACGGTGTGATATGGACAGCCAAAGTAGCAGGCTCCCTCTCTACGCAGCTGATGAATCCAAAGGAACTGCAGAAACCAATACAGTTTGGTACCAGCAGTGTTGCAGGAGTTGCCAGTCAGCATTGAACTTAATGTAGGACTGCCTTAGGGAAACCAGCACTGGATTTTCCCTTGGGGTTTACTCCCGAAGACTTCCCCATGAGTGGGTATTGCTGCAAGGCAGCGGAAGTTTGAGATCAGAGTTTGCCTTCTCCTACATGAGCTGCTGACTAAGGCTGATGAGCCCCATCTTCCCGTTTTAAGGGGCCACTTACCTGCCTTAGCTAAACCACACAAGAAGGCCAGGAGCTGGACTTGGTTGTCAGAGCCTATTTGAGATGCATGCCATTGGAAGCATTTAATGGGTAGTGTGAGCTTATCCCCACTATTCACAATGGGGAAGAAGCTGCTCCTGAATTGCTAACCATGTGCCTTCAGGCTTCGGTACCTCCTCCCTGGTGGTAGCAACAAAAAGAGGGATTGTCCTAGGTAATGGGGGTCCTTAATGATGGATGCCGCATTTTTGAGGTATTGATCCTTGAAAATGTCCTCGATGCTGGGGAGGCTAGAGCCTGATTGAAGTTTTTGAGGTTGTGACTAAACACATTCATGGAGGTAGAGCAGTAGATGTAGTGTATATATGGATTTCAACAAGGCATTTGATAAGGTACCCCATGCAAGGCTTATTGAGAAAGTAAGGAGGCATGGGATCCAAGGGGACATTGCTTTGTGGATCCAGAACTGGCTTGCCCACAGAAGGCAAAGAGTGGTTGTAGACGGGTCATATTCTGCATGGAGGCCAGTGATCAGTGGTGTGCCTCAGGGATCTGTTCTGGGACCCCACTCTTTGCAATTTTTGTAAATGACCTAGATGAGGAAGTGGAGGGATGGGTTAGTAAATTTACTGATGACACAAAGGTTGGGGGTGTTGTGGATAGTGTGGAGGGCTGTCAGAGGTTACAGTGGGACATTGATAGGATGCAAAACTAGGCTGAGAAGTGGCAGATACCGAGTTCAACCCAGATAAATGTGAAGTGGTTCATTTTGGTAGGTCAAATATGATGGCAGAATATAGCATTAATGGCAAGACTCTTGGCAGTATGGAGGATCAGAGGGATCTTGGGGTCCGGGTCCATAGGACACTCAAAGCTGCTAGATAGGTTGACTCTGTGGTTAAGAAGGCATATGGTGCATTGGCCTTCATCAATCGTGGGATTGAGTTTAAGAGCCGAAAGGTAATGTTCCAGCTATATAGGACCCTGGTCAGACCCCACTTGGAGTACTGTGCTCAGTTCTGGTCGCCTCACTACAGGAAGGATGTGGAAACCACAGAAAGGGTGCACAGGAGATTTAAAAGGATGTTGCTTGGATTGGGGAGCATTCCTTATGAGAATAGGTTGAGTGAACTTGGCCTTTTCTCCTTGGAGTGACAGAGGATGACAGGTGATCTGATAGAGGTGTACAGGATAATGAGAGGCATTGATCATGTGGATAGTCAGAGGCTTTTTCCCAGGGTTGAAATGGCTATCATGAGAGGGCATAGGTTTAAGGTGCTTGGAAGTAGGTACAGAGGAGATGTCAGGAGTAAGTTTTTACCCAGAGAGTGGTGAATGCATGGAATGGGCTGCCGACGGTGGCGGTGGAGGCGGAAACGATAGGGTCTTTTAAGAGACTCCTGGATGGGTACATGGAGCTTAGAAAAATAGAGGACTATGGGTAAGCCTAGGTAGTTCTAAGATAAGGACATGTTTGGCACAGCTTTGTGGGCCGAAGGGCCTGTATTGTGCTGTAGGTTTTCTGTGTTCTACGATTAGTTACAACTTCCCACAGCTTACTTTGATCCTGTACAGTGCCTCCCCCCAACCCTTACCAGATGGTGATGCAACCAGTTAGAATGCTCTCCACAGTACATCTGTGGAAATCTGCGAGTGCCTTATGACATTCCAGATCTCCGCAAACTCCCAATGAAATACAGAAGCTGCCATGCCTTCTTTGCAACTGCATCGATATGTTGCGCCCAGTGTAGATCTTCAGAGATGTTGACACCCAGAAACTTGAAATTGCTCACCCTTTCTACTTCTGATCCCTTGATGAGGACTGGTGTGTGTTCCTTCGTCTTACCCTTCCTGAAGTCCACAATCACTTTTTTGGACTTACTGACGTTGAGTGCAAGGTTGTTGTTGGGACACCCACTCAACCAGCTGATCTATATCATTCCTGTAAATAGACAGCATTTGAATTTGTCCAAAGAGTCTTGTTACTGCTGTGCCAAATCGGCAGACAATGACTAGAATGTGAAGCGTACCATCCTAGGGAGCAGATGACACAAAGGAAGTAGTTTCTTAGCAGGAAACTGCTTAAATATAAGATGGAAAAAGTTATAGATTGCGTTTTTGGATAATGAGTATGGAAGGAAGCTCATTTGGAGCAACAGCAGAGATATGGACCATCTGGACCAAATGGCCCATTTCTTCGCTGCATATTAAAGTGATTCTATTTGTTAATTTGGTGTAGATTACTGTAAAACAGGTGGATGCCACCAGAGCTGTGGACCAAAGAGCAGATGAAGTTTCCGCCTGAAAAGCGAATGAGAAATGATGGGGGGGGGGGGGGGGGGGGAGGAAGGGACATCAAAAACAGTTCACCCTGTGAACACACACAAAATGCTGGAGAAACTCAGCAGGCCAGGCAGCATCTATGGAAAAGAATAAACAGTCAACGTTTCAGGCCAAGACTCTTCATCACCCAATGAACACTGTTTTCTGTTTCGAAACGTCAACAGTGCTTCTCCTTATAGATGCTGCCTGGCCTGCTGCGTTCCACCAGCGTTTTGTGCCCGAAACGTCGACAGCGCTTCTCCCTATAGATGCTGCCTGGCCTGCCGTGTTCCACCAGCATTTTGTGTATGTTGCTTGAATTTCCAGCATCTGCAGATTTCCTCGTGTGAACACTGTTTTTGTTGTTGTCCAAATCTAAACACACACTGAAAAAAACAACACCTCTTGCTGAGACCCTGTCTTCTTCACGGTGAGATGGTTAGGTTAAAGTTCCTGTTACTTTTCCAAAACGTCTTTGAAAAATTACCAATAGAATCACGATTTTGTAGAGCCTGTTTGATTTAGACTTAAGCACTTGTCAAATGTCAACTTTTAATATACCTGGTTATATTTTAACTTTGTAACCTTAAACACATTCTGAATTTTAAACACAAGAAAGTCTGCAGGTGCTAGAAATCCAAGGCAAGACATGCAAACTGCTGAAGGAACTCAAGCAGGTCAGGTCTATGGAAACATACACAGTCGACGTTTTGCGCTGAGACCCTTCTCCTACTCTACCCTGTAGTCTGCTGGGGCAGCAGGATGAGAGCGGCTCACACCAAGAAGTTCGAAGAGCTGGTCAGGAAGGCTGCTTCTGTTCTGGGGGTGGAACTGGATTCCTCGGTGCTTGTGTCTGAGAGTACGATGCCGCAGAAGCTACGGAGGATTATGGACAACCTGTCTCACCCCCTCCATGACATACTGGACAAACAGAGGAGCACCTTTAGTAACAGACCGATTCCTCCGAGGTGCACCACTGAACGCCACAGGAGATCCTCTCTCCCTGTGGTTATAAGACTTGTCCTCCTTAAGCATATAAGTATAAGGCTACACCTTCCAGACCCACGACCACTACCATCCAGAAGGATGAGAACAGCAGATACCTGGGAACACCACCACCTGGAAATCCCCCTCCAAGTCACTCACCATCCTGACTTGGAAACATATCGCCGTTCCTTCATTGTCGCTGGGTCAAAATCATGGAATTCCCTCCCTAACAGCACTGTGGGTGTACCTACACCTCAGGGTCTGCAGCAGTTCAAGAAGGCAGCTCATTTATGGGCAATAAACACTGGCTTAGCTGGTGACGCCCACATCCCGGAAATATTTAAAAATGGTTTCATTGCATATCTGCATTTTGCACTGTTACTTTTTAAATACATTTTGTATTTTTTCGTACCTCAATGCTTACATTTCGTATTTAAAAGTGTATATTCTGACTGAGCAACAATAATTTCCTTTGGGATCAATAAAGCTTCATCTATCTCAGAGAGAAAGGGGAAGATGACAGAAAGATTCTGAGTTTTTCAGAGGCCTTACCTGTTTAAATGGGCAAGGTATTCAGCTGGTGAATCATATTGTGCCCATCATACCTGCTCGGAATGGTATGAACATTTGAAGCAGATGCTCTCCTATAGTGTTGTTCATACCCAATGTGGGGCCCACAGCATCAATTTTGCTTTCATTAACGTCCTTTTTGAAGATCGTGGATGTTGACTCATTCCCTGCTGCAACTGCGGGACGACCTGATATTTTCCCCTGACCACTTCCCACCCACACACCCAAACCAGTGTGCTGTGATGTACATTGCTCAATCTCTTCCTCACTCCTGCAATTGGTCCGGCTACCACTGCATTCCACGGTAAACCAAACACAATACAAGCATGCATTTTATTACCATCTTGAAGAGTTTCCCAGCAATGTACTGAAGCCAAGTATTTCTCTTCTAAGGTGTTCCAGTAATTTTAGTATTTGTTTCACAACAGATTGAAATGTAATTGCATCACACTCCACTGCTAACAGTCATTGCCCCAATGAGATCAACGCACTCTTACCAAGGGTAAGATGCAGAATAAAACTCTCTACGGGAAGAACAATAATGGGAGCTGAACTCTGAGGCTTCCCTCACATTGACAAACAACTGTGCCTGAAGTACTGTTAATGTCCTCTCTTTGCACGAAAAACAAAGATATGCTTCCAGGCCAAAAAGCTTTAACCATACTTTTGGGGCTGAAAATGACAGCTAATGAGAAACCATGCTGCTACACTGACTCCCTGTAGGACGATTCCTACTGCTCGCCTTGCTTGAGGTCAGTGCTGCAAGTTGCTCATCATCACAACTCTTCTACCTTATGGCTTTTCTAAATAAAAATCGTTGTGACTTTTCTAAGTGGAAGTTTTAAACTGCAACTATAAGAGAATAAGACGTTAAGAGTAGAATTAGGCCATTCAGCATCCATCCCCCCCCCCAAAGTCTGCTCAGCCAATCAATCATGGTTGATTTATTTCCACACACTTTTCAACTCAGCAGGCCAGGCAACTTTTGTGGAAAAGAGTAAACAATCGATGTTTCAGGCTGAGATCATTCATCAGGACTAGAAAAAATGACGAGAAGTTGGAGCAAGAAGGTTGGTGGGAGGGATGAAGAGGACAAAGTAGAAGGTGACAGGTGAACTGGGAGATGGGGAGGGGTGAAGTAAAGAGCTGGGAAGTGGATTGCTGAAAGAGATAATGGATATTATGGCCCTTGTGCCTAAAGGAATCAGGGGGTATGGAGAGAAAGCAGGTACAGGCTCAAAGGGCCGAATGGCTACTCCTGCACCTATTTTCTATGTTTCTATGAAAGGGAAGGGGGAGGAGCACCAGAGGGAGTTGACGGGCAGGTAATGAGATAAGGTGAGAGAGAGAAACAGGAATGGGGAAATGGTGAAGTGGGAGGTGGGGGGGGGGGGGGGGGATTACCGGAATCTCAAGAAACCAATGCTCATGCCATCAGGTTGGAGGCTACTCAGACGGAATATATTGTAAGGTATTGCTCATCCAACCTGAGTGTGTGTGGTAAACTATGTATACCTGTCTGGACACGCCCCTCTGCTGATTGCTCCTGTGGCTCCTCCCACAGACCCCTGGATAAAGGCGATTGGGGCACTGCTCCTCCCTCAGTCCCTCAGTCTTCGCGATGTCGTGCTCCCTTTTGCTGTTAATAAAAGCCTATCGTTCACTTCCAGTCTCCAAGAGTTATTGATGGTGCATCAGTGTGGCCTCATCGTGGCAGTAGAGGAGGCCATGGACCGACATGTCAGAATGGGGATGGGAAGTAGAGTTGAAATGGGTGGCCACCAGGAGATCCCTCTTTTTCTGGTGGACAGAGTGTAGGTGGCCCGCAAAGCGGTCTCCCAATCTACATTGGGTCTCACTGATATACAGGAGGCCACAGTGGGAGCACCAGATACAGTAGATAACCCTAGCAGACTCATTTGTGAAGTGTCTCCTCACCTTGAAGGACTGTTTGGAGCCCTGAATAGTAGTGAAGGAGGAGGTGTAGGGGGAGGTGTGGCACTTGTTCCACTTGCAAGGGTAAGTATCAGGAGGGAGAGCAATGGGGAGGGACAAATGGACCAGGGAATTGCACAAGAAGCGATCCCTGCAGAAAGCAGGAAATGGGGGGAAAAGGGAAAGGTGTACTTGATGTGACCCTGTTGGAGATGGCGGATGTTACGAAGAATTATGTGCTGGATGTGGAGAACTATGCTGACTACAGCCTATTTTATCATATGCCTCCAAATACTTCCACACCATATCCTTAACAATTGACTCCAACACCTTCCCAACCACTGAGGTAAGATTAACTGGCCTATAATTTCTCTTCTTCTGCCTCTCTTCCTTCTTGAAGAGTGGAGTGACATTTCCAGTCTTCTGGAACCATTCTAGAGATTCTTGAAAGATCATTACTAATCCATCCACGATCTTTTCAGCCACCTCTTTCAGAACCCTGGTGTATACACCATCTGGTTCAGGTGACTTACCTACTTTCAGACATTTCAGTATCCAAAGAACCTTCTCACTAGTAATGCTAACTTCACACACTTCATGACCCCTGACACCTGGAACTTCAATTCTACTACTAGTGTCCTTCACAGTGAAAACTGATGCAAAATACTTATTCAGTTTGTCCGCCATTTCCTTGTACCCCAACACTACCTCTACAGCATCGTTTTTCAGAGGTCTGATAACCACTCTTAACTCTCATTTACACTTTATGTATCTAAAGAAACCTTTGGTATCCTCTTTAATAGTACTGCCTAGTTTACTTTTGTATTTCAGCTTTTCCTTCTTTATGACTTTTTTAGTGGCCTTCTGTTCGTTTTTAAAAGCTTCTCAATCCTCTAACTTCCCACTAATTTTTGCTATATTATATGCCCTCTCTTTGGCTTTATTGTTGGCTTTGACTTGTCTTGTTAGCCATGGTTGTGTTATCTGGCATTTAGAATATTTCTCCCTCTTTGGGATGTTAATATCCTGTGACTGGAATTTCTTCCATAAATTCCATCCATTGCTGCCCTGCCATCATCCCTGCCAGTGTTCTTTTCCAATCAATTGTGGCCAACTCCTCCCTCATGCCCTTGTAATTCCCTTTACTCCACTGTAATACCGATACATCTGACTTTAGCTTCTCCTTCTCATATTTCAGGGTGAATTCAATCACAATATGATCACTTCCCCCTAAAGCTCTTTTACCTTAAGCTCTCTGATCAATGCTGGTTCATTGCATAACACCAAATCCAGAATAGCCGATTCCCTAGTGGACTCAACCACGAGCTGCTCTAAAAAGCCATCTCATGGGCATTCTAGAAATTTTCCCCCTTGGAATCCAGCACCAACCTGATTTTCCCAATCGACCTGCATATTGAAATGCCCCATGATTTTGTAACATTGTCCTTTTGGGATGCATTTTCTATCTCCTGTTGTAACTTGTAGAGCACATCCTTACTATTACTTGGGAGCTGTATATAAATCCCATCAGCATCTTTTTACTCTTGCCGTTCCTTAGCTCCATCCACAGTGATTCAACACCTTCTGGCCCTATGTCACCTTTTTCTAATTATTTGATTTCATTTCTTAATAACAGAACAACGCCACTGCCTCTGCCTTCCTGTCTGTCCTTTCAATACAATGTGTATCCCTGGATGCAGGCTATAATCTACTTTCAGCCATGATTCAGTGATGCCTACAACATCAAACATGCCAATCTGTAACAGTGCTACAAGTTCATCTACCTATTCTGTATCCTGCACACATTCAAATATAACATCATCAGTCCTGTATTTGCCCTTTTTGATTTGTCTGCCTCTTATGTTGTAACTCATCCTGTTGACTGCAATTTTGACCCATCATCAGCCTCTCCTTGCTAAGAATCTCACTCCATATTGCCTCTGTTTGTAAACCAACTACCTCATCTTCAGCACTATCACTCCAGTTCCCTTCCCCTTGCCCAATTAGTTTCAACCTACCCGAACAACTCTAGCCAACCTGCCCACAAGGATATGGGTCCCCCTCGGGTTCAGGTGTAACCCATCCCATTTGTACAGGTCATACCTTCCCCAAAAGAGATCCCAATGATCTATAAATCTGAAACCCTGCCCCCTGCACCAGTTCCTCAGCTACACATTCACTTGCCAAATCATCCTATTCTTACCCTCACTGGCACTTGATATTGGCAGCAATCTAGAGATGACTACCCTGGAGATCCTGTTTCTTAACCTTCTTCCTAGGTCCCTAAAAAATCTTTTCAGGATCTCCTCACCTTGTCTAGCTATGTCAATGGTGTCAATATGTACCAACATTTCTGACTGCTCACCCTCACCCTTGGGAATGCCATGGACTCAATCTGAGACATCCTTGATCCTGATAACAGGAAGGAAACATGACACTTGGGTATCTCTATCGCGCCCACAGAACCTCATCTCTGTCCTCTGACTAAGGAATCTCCTATTAACACTGCAGTCCTCTTCACCTCTCTGCTCTTCTGAGCCACAGCACCAGACTCAGTGCCAGAAACCCAGTCACTCTGGCTCCTCCGGTAGGTCCTTCCTCCATATCATCAACTATATCAGCACCATTCAATGTGGGCCAGTAAGCCATCCCGTTCACCATACCAAAGTAAGGAATTAGGAATAGTTTTGCTTTCGTCTGAATAAATTGTTGCTGGAAATCCCCCCAAATAAATGGCACCACTAATTTGCTCCCCAAGTAAGCATTTTTTACATCTACACAATTACCTGTTAATTTATCCATGTTCATTTAAAACCTGTAATCAAAATCAAATCAAGTTGTAATGATGTTGCAACCAAGGTACCTGGTGCATTTCATCACTTCTGACTGCAAGGTGGGGATAGCTTATGACATGACAAGATTTCAATCTTACTTTTCTTATCAAGTGAATGTGGTCTCATTGAGAACGCACACAAAATGCAGGAGGAACTTAGCAGGACAGGCAGCATCTATGGAAAAGAGTAAACAGTTGATTTTCGGGCCAAGACTGGAAGTGAAGGGGAGAAGTCAGAGTAAAGTCAGTAAGATTATTCTGGCTTCTCCCCTTCCTTTCGAGTCCTGATGAAGGGTCTCAGCCCAAACTGTCAACTGTTTACTCTTTTCTATAGATGCAGTCTGGTCTGCTGAGTTCCCCCAGCATTTTGTGTGTGTTGCTTTGGATTTCCAGCATCTACAGATTTTCTAGTTCATTGTTCGAAGTCTCATTGGATTTTTAAAAAAAAACCAAGAGCATCTTACATCTTCTTCTGGAATTTAGACCCAAAGTATCTCTTTCTTGGTCAGAAATCCTCCACTACCTGCTAAAGAATCAAAGAATGATGTGAATCCTGACAGAATTCCCAATGTCAGAGGTCATTAACAGACCAATGATGTATACTGCAAACCATCTCAGATGCAATAAATCAAGAAAGCAGTGTTTTGATTAATGCTGATAATGTCATGTTAGAGTGAAATGTCATCGTTTTGGAGTATTATACAAATGCATTAAGTAAATACACAGTCTATTGTGATAACGAGATATAAATATCAGGGAGGTGTCAGCGTACGTGCATAGTCTTTGGCCAACTAGCAGCACTGAGGTTGCTATAATCACCCCACTTGAGAGGAACTGCACCTGCACCTGTTTCTTTGAGATGTGCACAGGAATGATAGATGAGGTAAGGATCACACTCACCAGAACAATTTCATGGCAACTAGGAGCTAATGAAAATACTGTACTTACTTCACTGCCACGCCTGGGGACAATAACCACCTGGAATCCACACAGCTCGGAAAGCTAACATGTAAACATAAACTAAGATTGCCTCTGATATTCATATAACTTATAAATAAGCAATTAAGTTATCTATACCAAATAGCTTATGTGGCAATATTGACAGTGAAGCTATTCTTTGACACTGGGGTAAATTTCTCAAATAGTTAAGCTTTCAAAAGATTCTTCCCTGTGTTAACATATTCTCTCACAGGAAGCCATAACATTTTCTGAAGTGCAACCCCATACAATATACTTTAACATTATTACTTCTACTTTAACCAGAACACTAAAAAGTCAAAGAAGAAAGACATGTTTCTTTTGTCCTCTCCCTGTTCCAAACCGAGTGGAGGGCAGGAATATATTCTGCAGGATCAGAACTAAAGCTATGTTCTCCAATCGTACTGACCTTTGCTCTGTGTTTTTATAGCACAATTGTTCCTTGGCAAGCACACTGCACCTTTTGGAGCTGAGCCACTTTCAAGCACTTTGGTACGTGTCCAGTACATATCCCACACAAAGACTGATAAGAACTCCAATTCTGCAGTTTGAAGCCACAAGGCCTTCAGAATACAGTATCGCCGTTGTGTAACAGTACAGCTTTACTGTGTCCTCTCTGATTAAGATGTCAATGGCTGAACAATCTGTGTGTCAGTAACTGTTAAAGACAGTTCATTTTAAACAGAATCAGATTTAAACAGAAAAGCATCAGACTACACACTTACAATAACTTGAATTTACATTGCACTTTATTAAAGATATCCCATAGCTAGAGGAATTACTAAATAATACTTGAAACTTAACAACAACGGCTCATGAAATATTGGATAAAGTTGAAGACTCCCCAAAACTCTAAGAAATGGTGGAAGGTAGTTAACAACAGCAGAGCAGCACAGTAGCATAGTGGTTAACACAACACGTTACAGTACAGGCGAGCTGGGTTCAATTCCTGCCACTGCCTGTTAAGTCCTCCCGTGATTTCCTCCCATAGTCCAGAGACGTACTGGTTAGTAGGTAAATTGTCCTGTGATTTGGCTAGGATTAAAACTGGGCAGTGTGGCTCGAAACCCAGAAAGGCCTATTCTGTGCTGTTTGCCAATTTTAAAAAAACACCAAAAAAAGGCAAATTACAAAGAGAACATGAAAACAAACTTGCCAGGATTGACAAAATCTACTCAAAAATATTTCTCGATTATTTTAGGAAAGGGGGGGCAGTCAGGAGCAGAAGACCTTGAAGCCTGGTAATAGTGATATTGTAGAAATAGCTTTGCCATCAAGGAAGGGAACAGCATTGCTGACATTTCAAGGAGAAGAAAACCAAATAAGGCGGAGGCTTATCAAAACGAAGTAAGATAGTAATAATGAACAAAAGAACGTTACAAACAGCTGTGGCCAAGAGCTTCCATTCTGGAATCTAGCAGGATTGTTTCAAATGCCTTCAGGATTGTCCTCTAAGTATATTTCATTCAGAAACCATTTCCTTATGCTGGAAAATTATGCCTGTTCTCCTGCTACTGAAGAAAGAAGAGAAAAGAAAATCAGCATATAAGCCAAAAACCTGTTCTGGCTGAGTAACAATCTACAGATCAGGATAGGGGAATTTGCACTGCTTTACCACCACTCAAAGCTGAAAAACTATTATTATTTCTGAAAGTCAGATTGTGAAGTTTATGGAAGAGGACGATAGAGATCCTCCAGGGTTATAGCCAAGAGCTTCTGGCAGCAGGTGACTGCAAGGATTCAAGATTCAATTTATCACTTCAGATCCTACCACTTTCTAGCTATCCTCCTTACCCTCTCCCCACCTTTTTATGCAGGCATCTTTCCCCCTTCCTTACCAATCCAGAAGAAGGGTCACGGCCCGAAAAACATTGACAGTTTGTTCTTTTCCTTAACTGCTGCATTGACCTGCTGAGTTCCTCCAGCATTTTTTGTGTGTTGCTTTTAATTTGTCAATTTAGCGCAACATGGAGGCATAGCACAGCACTTTACTGTACAGGCCACCCGGGCTCAATTCCCGCTGCTGCCTGTATGAAGTTTATTTGCTCTCCCCGTGACAGCGTGTGTTTCCTCGGGGTGCTCCGGTTTCCTCCCACAGTTCAAAGACATACCGGTTAGTAGGTTAATCGGTCATTGTAAATCGTCTCGTGATTAGGATAGGATTAAATTGAAGGTTCGTTGCGCAGCATGCCTGAAAAGGCCAGAAGGGCCTACCCTGTGCTGTTTGTCAATAAATAAATAAACGATTAAAAATGAGATGATCGTGTGTGCGTTGAAGTATATAGTGAAATGTGACATTTGCATTAACAACCAACGTACCTTGGATGTGCTGGGGGGCAGCCCGCAAATGCCACCACACATTCCGGCACCGACGTTGCATGCCCACAAAGTTCGGCAGAAGGACACAGGACACAACGAGCAACAGAACGACAGCGGCAAAACAAGCCCAGTTCCTCCCACCCACTCCCCCACACATATATAGTCTTCCAACAGCATCCTCAATGAACTCAATGAAGGGTGTGGATGAAACCTATGCTTGTAGTTGCTCTGCCTGCTGCTTTAGGTGGAAGGAGCAGAAGATGAAGTCCAGCCTCCAGGCTGAGTGACCTCCCTACACGGCAACGAGCAGCGAACTGTGAACTGTGACAGTAGCCTGGATATGCACCCAGTGGCCACTTTAGTAGTTACATTGGTACACCTGCTTGTCAATGCAAGTATCTAATCGGCCAATCACGTGGCAGCAGTTTCATGAATAAAAGCAGGCGACATGTCAAGAGGTTCAGTTGAACAAGAAGACCACAAACACACAGTCAGGTATCTAATAAAGTGGCCATTGAGTGTATTCTGAGGATAGGAGGCTGATGGTGGTTAATCAATGAACAATTATAGTGTATGGGAGATCTCAGAAACAGCTGTGACCAGAGAGTTGGCAGGCTTTATGGGTGATGGGGTGGAGAGAGAGAAAGCACACAAAAATGCCCCATTCCCAGCTGGCAGTAGATAAGACCATCAGATATTGGTACAGAGTTGGGCCATTTGGCCCATCGAGTCTGCTCCACCATTTTCCTTCTCAGCCCAATCTCCTGTCTTCTCCCCGTATCCCTTCCTGCCCTGACCAATCTAGAATCTATCAACCTCTGCCTTAAATATAGATAAAGACTTGGCCTCCACAGCCACCTGTGGCAACAAATTCCACAGATTCACCACTCTCTGGCTAAAGAAATTCTCCTCCTCTCCATTCTAAAAGGACACCCCTCTTTTCTGAGGCTGTGTCCTCTGGTCCTAGACTCTCCCACCATAGGAAGTATCTCTCCACATCCACTCTATCAAGGCCTTTCAACATTTGATAGGTTTCAATTCGGTCACCCCTCATTCTTCTGAATTCCAGTGAGCACAGGCCGGCCCAGAGCTTTCTAACGGTCTTCATACGACAAGCAGTTCAATCCTGGAATAATTTTTGTGAACCTCCTTTGAACCCTCTACAGTGTCAGCACAACCTTTCTAATATACGGGGCCATAACCACTCATAATACTTCAAGTGAGGTCTCACCAGTGCTTTATAAAACCTCAATATTACGTCTTTATATTCTAGTCCTCTTGAAATGAATGCTAACATTGCATTTGTCTTTATCACCTCAGACTCAACCTGCAAATTAACCTTTATGGAAATCCTACACATGGACTCCTAAGTACTTTTGCACTTCAGATTTTTGAATTTTCTCTCCATTTAGAAAACAGTCTACCCTTTTATTTCATCTGCCAAAGTGCATGACCATACACTTCCTGACACTGTATTCCATCTGCCATTTCTTTGCCCATTCTCCTATTCTGTCTAAGTCCCTCTATAGCACATCTACTTCCTCAAAACTATTTGCTGCTCCACCTATCTTCATATTAGCTGCAAACTTTTCAACAAAGCCATGAACTCCATCAACCAGATCATTGACAAATAATGTAAAAAGAATTGGTTCCAACACAGACCCCTGAGGATCATCACTAGTTACTGGCACCCAACCAGAAAAGACTCCCTTTATTTCCACTCTTTGCCTTCTGCCAATCAGCCACTGTTTAATCCATGCTAGAATCTTTCCTATAATACAGTGGGTTATTAACTTGTTAAACAGCCTCATCTTGTCAAAGATCTTCTGAAAATCCAAGTACACAACATACACCGATTCTCATTTTTCTATCCTACGTGTTATTTCTTCAAAGAATGCTAACAGATTTTTCAAGCAAGATTTCCCCTTGAGGAAACCATGCTGAATATGGCATATTTTACTATGTGCCTCCAAGTGTCCCGAAACCACATCTTTAGCAATCGACTCCAACGTATTCCCAACCACTGAGGTCAGACTAACTGGCCTACAGTTTCCTTTCTTCTGCCTCTCTCCCTTTTGAAGAATGGGATAACATTTGCAATTTTCCAGTCTTCCGGAACCATTCCAGTATCTAGTGACTCTTGAAAGACCGTTACTAATGCCTCTACAATCTCTTCAGCTACCTCTTTTGGAACCCTGGAACATACACCATCTGGTCCAGGTGACGTCAGACCATTCAGTTTCCCAAGAACCTTCTCCTTAGTAATGGTAACTTGACACACTTCTACCCTGACACTCTCAACCTTCCCGCATGCTGCTGGTGTCTTCCACACTGACGACTGATGCAAAATACTTACTCAGTTCATCCACCATTTTCTTGTCCCCCATTACTACCCCTCCAGCATCGCTTTGCTGAGGTCCACATCCTCTCTCGCTTCTCTTTTAAACTTTATGTATCTGAAGAAACTTTTGATATCCTTTTTAATATTATTGACTAGCTTACTTTTGTATTCCATCTTTTCCTTCTTAATGGCATTTTTAGTTGTCTTAGAAGATTCCCAATCTTCTAATTTCCCACTAATTTTTGCCCTATTATATGCCCTCTCTTTGATTTTTTTTGTAAGCTTTGACTTCTCTTGTTATCCACAGTTGTGTCATCTTTCCTTTAGAATACTTCTTCCTCTTTAGGATATATATATCCTGTGCCTTCTGAATTGCTTCCAGAAATTCCAACTATTGCTGCATCCCTGCCAGTGTTCTTTTCCAATCAAATTTGACCATTTCCTCTCTTACGCCTCTGTAATTCCCTTTACACTACTGTAATACTGATACATCTGACTTTAGCTTCTCCTTCTCATACTTCCAGGTGAATATTAGGATCACTTTCTAAGAACCTAAGGGTTCTTTTACCTTAAGCTCTCTAATCAATTCTGGTTCATCAATCCAGATAAACTGATCCACTAGTGGGATCAACAACAAGCTGCTCTAAAAAGTCATCTTGTAGGCATTCTAGAAATTTCTTGTCGTGGGATCTAACACCAACCTGATTTTCCCAATCTACCTGCATACTGAAGTCCCCCATGATTATCGTAACATTACCCTTTTGGCATGCATTTTCTATTTCCCATTGTAATTTGTAGACCACATCATTACTACTGTTAGGGAGACTATATATAATTCCCATCTTTAGCTCTACCTACAATGATTCAACAACTTTCGACCCTATGTCAATTCTTTCTAACGATCTGATTTTGTTTTACCGAGAGCCATGCCACCCCAACCCCTCTGCCTACCTGCCCGTCCTTTTGATACAATGTGCATCCTTGGACATTAAGCTACTAGGTACAAACTTCTTTCAGCCATGATTCAGTGATGCCAAACAACATCATTCACGCCAAACTGTAACTGTGCTATAAGCTCATCTACCTTATTCCATTCACTGCGTGCATTCAAATATAACACATTCACCCTTTTCAATTCTGTCTGCCTTTTACATTACAACTTATCCTGTTGACTGCAATTTTGCCCTATCATCAGCCTCTCCTCGCCAGGAGCCTCACTACACACTGCCTCTGTTTGTAAACAACTACCTCTTCCTCAGCACTATCACTCTGGTTCTCATTCCCCAGCCAGTTTAGATTAAAGCCTCCCAAACAATTCTAGCAAACCTGCCCACCAGGATATTGGTCCCCCTTGGGTTCAGGTGTAACCCATCCCCTTTGTACGGGCTGTATCCTCCCCAGAAAGGGGTGGGGGGGGGAGTAAAGTTTTACTTGAATTTTCAGGAAAGATAAAATGCCACACCAAAGTTATGAAGCAAGTTGGATCACATAAGATCGGAGGTGGCATGCTGATGTGGATGTAGAATTAGTTAACAGAAAACAGCAAGTAGAAATAAGTGTGTAATTTTTACATTAGGACTCTGTCATTCATGGGATGCCACAGGGATCAATGCCAGGCTTCCAGCTGTTCACAATCTATACTATGTTTGTGGATGATTTTGAAGAAGGGACCAAACATTTGCTGATGGCATTAAACTGGTGACTGTATGGGGTGCAAGGAGGATGCGGAGGAACTTCACAGCAATACAGACAAGAAAAGCAGTTAAAGATATAGAAGGCAATATACTGTGGGAAAGTGCAGGACCATCTCCACCACAAGAAAAAAATAAGAAGACAGATTATTAATTAAAGCGAAATTTGGATAGGTACATGGATGGTTGGTGTATGGAGGGCTATGGTCCCAGTGCAGGTTGATGGGAGTAGACAGTTTAAATGGCATGACATAGACTAGATGGGCCAAAGGGCTTGTTTCTGTGCTGTACTTCTCTATGACTCTAAAGGAATAGGGTTAGTCTTAGAAATTACACAAACTTATTGAGTAGTTGGGCAGGCAGAAGGGCTGAATAGGTTACTCCTGCCACTTTTTCTTGTGTTTGAAGCCATATCATTACATATAGCCAGCAAAGTCAATGAGAGTAGATTTTCTTCATTGAAGTGCATTTGTGAACAAGATAGATTTTTTTTTATATACCAAACCTGTAGCCTGCTGTACCAAACCTGTACCAAACCTGTTGTGAAATTTGTCTTAGCGGTTAGTGCGACACTATTAATGCTCGGGATTTCGGAGTTCAGAGTTCATTTCTGGTGCTGTGTGTCACAGGCATGGCACTATTGGATTGTAAATTATTGATTGCTGTTGTGTTGTCTCTTATAACATTGTCTTCAATTTTATGCTTGGCACCGAACCTCAATCAATTCTGCTAAGTTTCACATACTGGGAATAAAGTGATTTTGCTTCTGATAAGGAATTTGTGCGTTTCCTCTGGGAGCTCTGGTTTCTTCCCACAGTCCAAAGATGTACCGGTTAGTAGGTTAATTGGTCATCGTAAATTGTCCCGTGATTAAACTAGCGTTAAATACAGCTGGGTTGCTGGGCAGTGCGGCTCATTGGGCCAGAAACGCCTGCTCTACACTGTACCTCTAAATGAATAATGAAATGGAAACAAATTCCCTTCACGCAGTGGGTCTGAACACAGGCCTCAAATCATTAATCCCGCCTCAGGACTATGAGACCAAAAATCATTACCACTAAACTATAACACCCCTGTTCTACCGGTGTGAACAGTCATCCCCAGCGTTGGTGGTGAAGGAATTCATGATATTGTATGGGAGTACTAGGTCTGTGCAGTGACTGTCTCAGCCTACTGCCTCACCGGTCACTGGGACAGTACTCCCAAAGTTGGCACTAGTCTCCAGAAGTTGGTGAGGAGGATTTGGTCAAATCAGTGTGTCTCTGTTGGGTTTTGATTCATTTCCTAAGCGACACCTTGGTGTTACAAAGTCATCCTTGCTTTCCTTTCTAGCAGGTGGAATGAGCAATGGCTTCATTGATTGCATCAATGAATGTGGTTAAGCGGTATGGAATTTATCACAATGGAAAAGAGAGCATATTTCCTTCCCTGAGCAACATTGGCAAACTAGATAGGTTTTTATGGCAGTTATATGATCCAATTTTGTTGAAAGCAACTTTTTAAATCTTCTGAAAAGCAAACTGAACTACATATCTTTATTGATCTCAACTCTTTGGATTATTAGTGCAGGCCTCTGGGTTATTAGTCCAGTCATATAAGTATTTCACATTATCATACCAAAGATAGAGAAGCATAAGTGGCAAAAAACTTATTTGCTGTTAAACAAATGGAACTGATCCATTATTGTACTTTCGCCAAAAATTTCACTACCATAACTGATTTACTGAACTTCACTGGAGAGCAACAAGAAGCAGGCTTGATCCTTTTACAAAATCTGCTTGAAGTTTATTTTAATGCTTCACCTCACCTATTTGACGTGCTCTAATTCACTGAGTGTTGGGACACTGATAATTCCTCATGTCAGAAGCAACCCACACTAATTCAACACATTATCTTTTCCTTAAAGCATCTCAAACCCTTTCAGCATTATTGAGTTGCTTTGTCAATGCATTAACTGTTGTAATCTAAGCAAATAAACACTTGTACAGAACCGGCGTCCACAATGGGGTAATGAAATCTCACACTAGCTAATTTATTTCTGGATGGAGGTGCTACATCCCAACCGCTGGAAGAAGAAGCTCCGTTTGGAATGCATTCCCGGCTTGTCCAACAGTGGGAAAGACAAATCAAAGTCATGGTACCATGCTACACATCATTAGGTCGGACTTTTCAAAGTTCAAAGTAAATTTACTATCAAATGCCAGGACCCTGCGGCTTATTTTCTTGCAGGCACACTCAACAAAACCAATAACCATAATAGAATCAATGGAAGACCGCACCAAAAGAATGGACAACCAGTGTGCAAAAGACAACAAGCTATGAAAATACAAAAAGAGAGAAAATAATAAATAAACAAACAAACAATAAATATCAAGAACATGAGATGAAGAGTCCTTGAAAGTGAGTTCATAAGGTGTGGGAACAGTTCATTGCTGGGGCAAGTGTAATTATCCCCAGTGGTTCAAGAGCCTGATGATTGAGGTGTAGTAACTGTTCCTGAACCTGGTTGTGGTGAGTCCTGAGCTCCTGGACCTTTCTTCCTGATGGCAGCAGCGAGAAGATAGCATGACCTGGATGGTGGGGTTCCCTGACGTGGATGCTGTTTTCCTTCAAAAATACTCCAAGCAGATATGCTCAAAGGACTTTTCTTATAAATCCACCCAAAACTGAGGTCCTGAGAGGCAGGAAACTGAGCAGCAATGGCATGCTTAAAAAGAGAGTCCCTTCTTCTGACTGGCTAATAGAGCTTTCCTGAAAAGCATTTCCAATTGGCTAATTGTGAGACACACCGGCCAATGAAAGAAAAGCAGGCCCTGGCCGAGTTACCATGTGGGCCAGTGTTTGAGAGGCTTTGGCGAGCAGAGATGCAGGTAAGGTTCTTTGAATTTCCTTCTCAGTCTCAGAGCATTCAGGTGGTAGTTAGGGCAGTGGTATACTCCCCCTGCAAGATGTGGAAGATCTGAGAGGCTACTAGCATCCCTGAGGTCCTCCCCTGTGGGAAGTGTATGCAACTGCAGCTCCTGAATGACCACATGAATTTGAATTTAAATTTGAATTTATTTAAATCTTACATCTATCCCACAACATGAGGGAGTAAAAATCTTTGTGTTATGACTCCGTTGCAGTGTACAGACATGCGAATTTATAAATCTAATGCCTTGTAGAAAGAAGCTGTCCCGTAGCCTGTTGGTCCTGGCTTTTAGGCTGTGGTAGCTTTTGCCAGACAGACAAATGGTGTCCCCGATGATCTTCCAGACCTTCTTTCTGCATCTGCTGCTATAAATGTCCTCAACGGAGAGAAGTTCACATCCACAGATGTGCTGGGCTGTCCGTCCCACACTCTGCAGTGCCCAGCGATCAAGGTTGGTGCAGATCCCGTACCAGGCAGTGATACAGCCAGTCAGTATGCTCCTAATGGTGCTCCTGCAGAAGGGCCTGAGGATTTGGTGGCCCATGCTGAACTTCTTCAGTCGCCTGAGGTGGAAGAGGCACTGTTGTGCTTTTGTTGCCACACAACCGGTGTGCACAGTCCAGGTGAAATCTTCCATGATGTGTGTATTGAGAAAATTGAAACCACTCACCCTCTCAACTGCAGTCCCATTGATCAGGGCGAGACTGTCTCTGTTCCTCCTGTTATGCACAGACAGCTCTTTTGTTTTTGGGACATTGAGGGAGAGGTTGTGATCTTGGCACCACTGCGTCAGGGTGTCAACCTCTCCTCTGTAGGCTGTCTCAACATTACTAGAAATAAGGCCGATCAATGTCGTGTCATCTCTGAAGTTGATCAGCAGATTGGAGCTGTATGTAGCAGTACAGTTGTGGGTATAAAGGGAGTAGAGAAAGGGACTCAGAACACAACCCTGGGGGGGGGGGGGGTCCCCTGTGTTGAGGGTCAGAGGGGCAGAGGTGAGGGAGCCCATCCTTACCACCTGTCAGCAATCCCATAGGAAGACGAGGATCCAGCCACACAAGGTGGGGTACAGGCCGAGGTCTCTGAGCTTCCTGTCAAGTCTGGAGGGAATTATGGTGTTGAAAGCTGAACTGTAGTCCAGGGACAGCATTCTAACGTAAGCACCTCGCTTCTCCAGGTGAGTGAGGACAGTGTGCAGTGCTGTGGCTGTGGCATCATCAGTAGTCTGATTCCATCGGTAGGCGAATTGTAGGGGGTCCAGTGTGGGGGGTAGCATGCTCCAGATGTAGTCTTTAACCAGCCTCTCAAAGCATTTGCTTATAACTGAGGTGAGTGCAACAGGGTGTCAATCGTTCAGGCATGCTACCCTGGTTTCTTAGGTACAGGGACAATGATGGATGATTTGAAACAGGAGGGCACTACACACTGGAAGAGGGAGAGATTAAGAATATCTGCAAAGGACTGGGGTTGGAACTGGATGAAAGTGGGATCATCTGAGATGCTGAGAGTTTTAGTGAGGTGGTCACACCTAAGGTACAGGCAGAAAATAACTGGGTGACCAGCAGGAAAGGGAAAGGGAGAAGGCAGATCGTGCAGGATTCCCCTGAGGCTGTTGCCCTCGAATACTGTTTTGCACATTGTGATGGAGTTGGGGTGGAAAATGATCCTTCAGAAGGCAGATTCTACGTTAGAAAGGCTGAAGTCCCCTACTGTGACAATCGTATATTCTTACAACTCTGCACAATCTCCCAGGATATTGGTCTTCTAAATTCCATTGAGTATCTGGGGGCCTTTAGTACAATCCCAACAATGTGATCATCCCCTGCATGTTTCTCAGTTCCACAAAGTGATCCTTTGGATAGTGTAATTGTCAGTTGAAATGACAGTTCAGTAGAAGCCAGGTCTGTGGCAACAAGACTGGCTCTAAGCTTTTGTGTGAACGAGTGAAAGAAGAAAAGGAGTGTAATGGTAGACGCAATAGCTAAGGGGAAAGGCAGGAGATTTGAACTTTGAACTTTCTGTGGCTGCAAAAGTGACCAGAATCGAGTGTTGCTTCCCTGCTACCACGGTCCAGGATGTTACAGAGTGGCCATAAACATTCGCAAAGGGGAGAGTGAGCAGAGATAGACTCTACTACAGTAAAGAAGAGTAAACAACAAATAATCCTTTCATGTTGTTCCACAAGAATTCCAGACTCGATATGCTCCTATTTGCATTAAACACATGCTGGTAGCACTCTGCATTTTCTGAAACAATGGCGTGTTTGGCTTCCAGCCCTTGTGAGTTTCAAGGCTTGGGCTGAGTATTCGCTGCTCGTGAGAAAGTAAGCAAGCACTCACAGCCATGACTGGCAACTGTTCTGCACAACTGGAACTTTTCAAAACAATGTTAATTCCTCTGACGGTCCAGCAACGAAGCATACAGTTTGGCGGAGTGTGACCCACTAAATCAGCGGATCCCTGACTTCTGTTTATTTACACTTGCTGTTCTGTTGAGCACCACATGGGGTTTTTTTCCTGATATCTCCTCACTGTCCAAGCTGCCAGCCCAGACTTTGTCTAGATTAGTGAAAAACATGTGCTCTAACACCAGGGTTTGTACCACCGTTCAATGACTCTTACCCACCAGCAGTAGATTCATGTGTGGAGGGGTAACTGGAGGAAAAACTGTCACTCAACTCATTATTGATGCGATATTCACAAACACTGACATAGTTTTTCTTTTGCACCACCAGACACGGAGGGGAAATCTAAAGAGAAGGTGTGCACATAGAGCGGGCATACAACTATTTCGTGGTTAAGGTTGCGATCCATCTATTTTTCAGTTCGGCAACCCGGCTTTTAAGTAACTGGATATTTCAGAAATCAGGCACCATGATGTGAAGGCTTCCAAGGTGTCTGCTTCTTGGTGTCAATGCTTTGATTTGAAAAATAACTTTACTGCACAAAAGAATCAAAGTAAGTTGCTCCTATTGTTGGATATGTACTTTGGTCATTGCAGTAATCGCTAGTCACGGAGGTCCTAAGCTCACCAGCGGGGCATTACGCACCCTCTCTAGGGACAAACATAACCTCAGAAGATAGACAATCAGATGCATTGACCAGTTCACTGTCCTGCTTTGGGGGTGACAGAAAGACAAATGGCACTTTCAAGAAACCAAAGACCTAGTACTAGCCTGCTGCCTTCTTTGGGATGGAACTTGGCTTGGATGGCCTGCACTCCTATTGAAAAAATTGTGAATATTATTAACATCTGAATCTAGAGCAATTTTGGTGGCAATCGGCACTACAACTACATCATTTAGTTTATAAATTAATAGTCTAGAACTGAAAGATTGGAGTATTTTCTGTGGTGGAGAACTAGGTGGGTTAGAACATGAAAAGGGAATCAATGAACGTGGGACTGGTGCAAAGTATCGCTGAGATGAAGTATCAGCCAATATCTTACTGAAGAACAGAATAGGCAAGAGGTGATGAATAACCACCCACTGCTTCTGTTTCTTATGTTCTTTAAGTACAAAAAATGATCAAAAGTCTAATGAATGATGCATTCTATATTTAGCTTACAAGGCAATCGAGTTGTGCTCCAGCTGAACACACCTGGAATACTGTTAGCACTAGGCTTCACACCTTTGGAAGAACAGACTGGCTTTGGAAGGAGTGCAGCAAAGATTTACTCCAATGATACCCAACCTCCAAGGGGAAAACACAAAGGAAAGATTCTAAAAATTCTTGCTTTGGGGAACAAAAACCTGAAAGCATTTACCACCAGGCTCAAGGACCGCTACCCTCCCAGTGTTATGCGATTACTGAACTAGTTCCCAAATACAATGTGATAGACTCTCGACCTCATGATCAAGGTCACTTTGTGACCTTGCACCTCACTGTCTACTTGCACTGCACGTTCTCTATAACTGTGACACTTTACTCTGCACTCTATTACTGTTCGAGCTTGTACTACCTCAATGCACTGTTATTTTGAACAACAAATTGTTCTGCATGAGTAGTATGTAAAACATGTTTTTCATTGTATTTCAGTACATGTGACACTAATAAATCAACTTACCAGTTTATTCCCTGGAATACTATAATTCCCATCGCTGTGTTTTATCTTTAGATCAGCTGTTAGACCAAAGCCTTCCTTACTTTCTGAGGTATTTTTCCGTATTTCGTGGTTGAATGCATCATTAGTGAGTCCAGTACTCACTGGCTATCTCCAATTGTCCAGCCAACTTCACTTCCGTCCTTGTGATGAAGATACTTTCACAATACTGTTGTTATAGAGTCCTCCTCCGAGGCTCGTCACCGTATTGAGACAGAGAGGCTTGTGAGTTCCTGAGATCCCGAGAGCGGTGCCGCCTGCAGTTTAGCCGTTTGGTGTTTAGTTCCTGGTAAGGTTACCCATGGCAGTAAGGTCAAGGGGGAGCTTCCACACAGAGTGATCGAACCAAGACCTCAACGGTGGAACTGGCAGAAGATGATGACACATCACGACGGCAGCGAAGGGGGTCCCAGTCATCTTGCATTCCATGCCACTGGACCTTGACCCCGATCCGTCAAGGGTTGAGTGATGGCTGCCTCCCCACATTAAACAAAGCCACGCACCGGCCTACTCCAGTATGGGAATCGACCCTAACATCCCGCTACTGAGTTCCAGGATTTAATCCGCTGATAACTGTGGAGCAACAGTACACTTCCAAGACAGGATGATGTACTAATCGACAGGATCATGATATTCTCATGTGTCTGTTGCTCTTGTCCTTCCAGTGAGTTTTAACCAACAACTCCAAAACCAGGTTACCATCTAAATTACTTGGCTGTAATAGTGGGGACCTTGCTGCACACATATTGGCTTCATGAGATAATGAAATCAAATTCTTTGTCTATTAATTTCTGAAATGTTAACAAATGTCTTTCTCCATTGTAAAAAAGGGGAAGTACTCATAGAGGACCTCACCCATCCCCATGGGTCCATACACAGGTGTCCACTTCAGCCTTTGATGGTTTCTATTCTCTCTCTAGTTACTCTATTCCCCTAATACACATAAAACCACTTTCGATTCTCTTTCATCTTCTCTGCAAGAGCAATCTCATGCTCCTTTTTTGCCCTTGGTATCATGGTCCTGACTGGCAATTCCCCATCTTGCCACTATCTCATTGATCGTGCCTTAATTCCTGTCAGGTGATTCCCTATGATCGCTAGTCCCATTAAGTACTGCACACCTGGTTCCCATTGGTGAACATAGGATAAAGCTCGGGCGTCATAGTCATGCTGTGCCAGTTCTTTGGTCGGCTCTAGTGTGAGTAAACCTTGTTTCCTGATTCCTTAGGACTGGCAGTTCTAAGCTCCACATCATTTCCTGGATATTCTACGTAAATCTTGTCTCTGTGTAAAGACTCTCCTGGATACCGGTTCCCCGTTCACGGTGGTACTAACGCCTCACGACTCTGCCTCCGTGCCTGTGTCTTGCACTTGGGTTCATCCTCAGCCTCGTCCTTGCAACAGAACGAACTGGCCAAGAATGAACCCAACGGACACGGACCCCGTGCAACAGGCCCTCCCTCGCCAGCCAGAGCTCCCTACTGGGTGTACATGATCAACTGCTCGGAGAAGTCATGAGAGATCTTCGTGCCCTGTCCGAGGATGTACCGAAGGTCAGTGAGCAGGTTGACCGGGTAGCCACTCCCTTTACTCCGTCCCTTCCAAGAACCTAGTCTGACCAAACTGATTTTGTGCCCGATTCCAACAGGTCTCAGGTCCTCCAGTGGGGGCACACATCTCGGTTCGCCTGCCACCCCGGGAGTGATCGGACACTGTCTCTCCTGAAAAGACACTTCTGGTGGCCTTCTATAGACGCAGATACCCGTTCCTATGTCTTGGCAGGTTCCGTCTTTGCCTGAGGAAAAGCCTCCCACAAGCCACCTGCCAGATTGCTTCAACCCCTACCTGTCCCCCGTCGTCCTTGGTCGCACATTGCCCTAGATTTCATCACCAGTCTACCCCCCTTCACATGGAAACACCACAGTATACTGCTTCTCCAAGACAGTGCATTTTGTAGCCCTCCCTAAACCCCCTTCAGCACAAGAGATGGCAGACCTTCTCGTCCACCACGTCATCCATCTCCAAGGAATTCTGTGGATATCGTCTCTGATCGGGGTCCCCAATTCATCTCGCAGGTATGGAAGTCCTTCTGCCTAGCCCTGGGTGCCTCGTTAGCCTGTCATCTAGCTTCCATCCTCAGAGGAACGGGCAAACGGAACGGGTCAACCAGGATTCAGAGGCGGCGCTACGTCAACAACCCGCCTACCTGGAGTGACCACCTCGCGTGGGTAGAGTATGCCCACAACTCTCTGGCTAGTACGGCCACCGGAAGATCTCCTTTTGAATGCTCCCTTGGGTACCAACCCCCGCTGTTTCCCGTTCAAGGAGAGGAGACTGCAGTGCCATCAGGTCAGGCCCATGTCAATCAGTGCCGCAAGGTTTGGGAGGACACACGTACGGCCCTGCTCTGATCAGCTGACCACAACCGGAGGACTGCCAATCGACACTGGACGCCTGCACCTGAGTATTGACCTGGGCAGAAGGTGTGGATATCGTCCAAAGACATCCCTCTCAAAAACGAGCCCAAGAAGCTTGCCCCTTGCTTCCTGGGACCTCTGGAGGTCGAAAGTATCATCAACCCCACAGCAGTCGGACTTAAACTACCTACGTCTATGCACATCCACCCTACATTTCACGTTTCCCAAATAAAACTTGTTTCCATCAGCGCCTCGTGTCCTCCGACCGAAACCCCTCCACCCGCCCGAATCATTGATGACCGTCCAGCGGCTACTAGATGTGTGCTGCGGGGGCAGGGGCCTCCAATACCTGGTTGACTGGGAAGGATACAGCCCAGAGGAACGTTCCTGGGTTCCCTACTTCTTCATCCTGAACCCTTCCCTCATCCAGGACTTCCATCGGGACCATCCGGACAAGCCTGGGGGGGTCACCTGGAGAGGAGGGGAGGGTACTGTTATGGTCCCGACTGGCAATTCCCCATCTTGCCATTATCTCATTGATCGTGCCTTAATTCCTGTCAAGTGATTCCCTATGATCGCTAGTCCCATTAATTACCACACACCTGGTTCCCATTAGTGAACATAGGATAAAACTCGGGCGTCACAGCCATGCTGTGCCAGTTCATTGGTCGACTCTAGTGTGAGTAAACCTCATTTCCTGATTCCTTAGGACTGTCAGTTCCAAGCTCCGCATCATTTCCTGGATTCTCTACGTAAACCTCGTCCCCGTGTAAAGACTCTCCTGGACGCCAGTTCCCCGTTCGTGGTGGTGCTAACGCCTCACGACTCTGCCTCCGTGCCTGTGTCCTTTGACCTGCGACTCCTTTTCCATGACAAGAGCCATGTCATCACTCAACATCCAGGGTTCCCTACTCCTGGCAGCCTTGCCCTTTACTAGCACAAATATGCAGACCTTGAACTCTCGATAATCTCACTTTTAAAAGGCTCCCTCTTGCCAGACATTCTATTGCAGTCAATCTTTACAAGTGCCTGTCTAATACCATCAAAATTTGCTTTTTCCCAACACGTGGATCCAGATCTGTCCCTTTCCAGTACTAAGTTAAGCAGAATGGTCACTGTAGTCTCTGGTCCCAAAGTGCTCCCCCACTATCACCTCAGTCACTTGTCCTGCCCCATTTCCCAGGCTTTGCCCCTCCCTGGTACAGCCTTCAATATGAGACCATAAGATATAGGAGCAGTATTAGGGCATTCGACCCATCGAGTCTGCACTGCCGTTTCATCATGGCTGATCCATTTCCCTCTGCATAAGAATCAATAGCTCAGCCAAGATACAAAAATGATATAATCATTTACCTCCATAAGCCAAAGTATAACTCTTCATTTAGTTGTGATATTAAGACATAAATATACAGTGCCTATATTCACTCCCCCCTCCCCCTGGACTTTTTCATGTTTTATTGTTTTACAACTAAAAGACCACTATGCGACCTATGACAACTCTGGTGGAGTTACAAGAGACTGCACGTATAACAACTGTTGCCCGGGTACTTCACCAGTTACAGCTTTCTGGGAGAGTGGCAAAGAAAGAAACTGTTTTAAAAAAACCTCACATGAAATCTCGGCTAGAGTGTGCCAGAAGGCATGCGGGAGACTCTGAAGTCAGCTGGAAGAAGGTTCTATGGTCTGATGAATCCAATATTGAGCTTTTTGGCCATCAGACTAAGTGCTATGTTTGGCGTGTGCTGAACACTGCACATCATCAAAAACACACCATCCCTACCGTGAAGCATGGTGGTGGCTGCATCACGCTGTGGGGATGCTTCAACTGAAGCAGGCCCTGGGAGGCTTGTGAAGGGAGAGGGTAAATTGAATGCAGCAAAATACAGGGAAATCCTGGAGGAAAAGAAATGCAACTTGGGAGAAGATTTTCCAGCAAGACAATGACCCCAAGCATAAAGCCAAAACTACACAGGAATGGCTTAAAAACAATAAAGTTAATGCCCTGGAGTGGCCAATTCAGTGTCCAGACCTCAATTCAATTGAGAATTTGTGGCTAGACTTAAAAAGGGCTGTTCACTCATGATCCCTATGCAATCTGACAGAGTTTGGGCAGTTTTGTAAAGAAGAATGGGGAAAATTGCAGTGTCCAGATCTGCAAAGCGGATAGAGACCGATCCACACAGACGTAAGGCTGTAATTGTTGCCAAAGGTGCATCTACAAAAAAACTGACGAATGGCATGAATCTAATCACAAACAAGAGAAAATCTGCAAATGCTAGAAATCCAAGCAACACACACAAAATGCTGAGGGAACTCAGCAGCCCAGGCAGCACCTACAGACAACGTTTCACACCGACTCTCGGGAGTTCTGCCAAAAGGTCTTGGCCCATAAAGTTGACTGTACTTTTTTCCACAGATGCTGCCTGGCCTGCTGAGTTCCTGCATTTTGTGTGTTGTTTGAATGGCGTGAATACTTATGCAATCAATTATTTTGTGTTTTATATCTGTAGTTAATTTAGATCTCTTTGTAGAGATCTGTTTTCACTTTGACACAAAAGAGTCTTTTTCTGTTGATCAAAAAAAAGCCTAATTAATTCCACTGTGATTCAACGTTGTAAAACAATAAAACAGGAAAACTTCTAAGCAGGGTGAATACTTTTTATAAGCACTGTAAATAAAAGTAAGTTTTATTGAGCCTTCACAGCACAAAATATAACTTCAGCCAAGATAAAAGGTTTCACTAAACAGCAAATGTGCTTTAGATTATTGTTTTTCTACAAACGAGGTAAATGTGTGTTTTATCAGCAAGGCAAATGAGATTGTCAGTAAAGTTGGAACAAACTAACATTGTCCAATTGTGATCATTTCCTTGATTTCCAAAACACTTCATCATGGGATTCAAATACAATCCCGTGATATGACAGATTTCTGGAATGAACTAAGAAATTGTCAGGATCAAAACCAGTAACAATGCAATACAAGCTTGTGAAAGTTAATGGAACAGCCTTTCTAAGACTATTGATTTAAATCAATTGTTTACAGGCACTTGACCTTAGCAGGACTGGATACAGGATACATTGCTTCTTAGTTCAATCTACAACTTGTCAGAAAAATTACTTCTGAAAATGGACTGTTCTTTCAGGAAGTTAATATGTGGCAGTTTGTAATCTGACAACAGAACCTACAATTGTCCAAAATATTTCTTGCAGCTGCAAATGCGGTTAGGCATGAAGCTCATAAGGATTAAAGTAGCACATTACATAACATCTTTTTTCATAATGCATAGTTTTGCAGACTGTAGTCACAGAATCTGCAAACAGACAGCAGCAGGGACTGTGCTCACAACACTTTATCTTCCTGTTTCTCAATGCTCCCCACCTTATATACAAAATCTAAAGGAACTTCTCCACATGGAGGTGGTGCACTTAACATGAACGAGGCACCTAGTTTAAACCACAGCGTCCAAATGATGCTGATGGACGTGTATTTTACAGCTCAGCTTCGGACATGGGCGACACTGTTAAAGCAGGCATTTCCCTTCACTGATTACACCAAGGTTAACAAGGACTAACCATGGTCTACATACAGGCAGTATCACACAGGACTGCCCGACACCCTTTCGATCAAAGTTCAAAGTAAATATATTGTCAAAGTATGCCTTACTGAAGAGGCAGAGTGTCAGGACCAGAGGCAAGGGTTGGGCTGGTCCTCAGAAAATCATATACACTTATCCAGGTGTTTCTGTAAGCAGGTTTAAAAGCTGAAAGTTTCCATTCAGTGGTGAGGTATAACTTGTATTTCTTTAAAATTGGTCTTCAACAGGTTTGCTTTGTCCTATAGCTAACATGGGAGAGGTTAAAGTTGACAACTAGAGTGAGTACAAAAACGGTAAGAAGAAATGATGGAAGGACTCTCGTTTATCCTGAAGCAATGAAAGACGAAACAGTGCACTTCTCATTGACACCTTCACTGTTACTTTTTGGTGATGGAAAGCCCAAGAGATCCTCTAGACCAGGGGTGTCAAACTCATTTTAGGTCACGGGCCGGATTGAGCAAAATGCAGCTTCATGTGGGCCGGATCAGTCGGACGCGTGCGAACGCAGCTTTCGTTGCCTCCGTTTTTTCAGCCTGCTCTCGTGTGTCTCAGTCTCTGCTATAACCACAAAGTGTTTCACTTTACAAATTCCGTTTCTTATGAAGAAGACTGCCGAACAAACACTAAAAACCCTGAAAACCTTGGTACCTGAATAAACTCAGCATTAGCCATATCATACGCCATAGGCGCTTCGATTACTGGGGCCAGCTTTAATAGTAATTAGATATTATCTCGCGGGCCGGATTTGGCCCGCGGGCCTTGAGTTTGACACGTATGCTGTAGAGGTTTGCAGGCAGCACCAGACAACAACAAGCTGCAGGGCAACTTCATCCTACCCACTGCTAGGTCCTATCATGACGATGGAAATCTCGGTTGAAATTATTTATTGAAATTAGTCCTTATCTTGTTATGAGACATACCCAACCGTGCCAGCTTCCCAGGTTTAGATGCTCTAACTCTCCGGAGTACAGGTAGCTGGCGCGGCCCCTTCAAGGGTTTGGGATGGTCCCGCTAACTGGCAATCACGTTTTGGCGCCAAGAACTCCGCGAGGCACCTGAACGGAGCCTCACTGCTCAATCATAAGCTCAGCTCAGGATATCATCTAGTGATTTGTTTTGTGCTCAGTTCTTGATCCAGTTTGATAGCATGTCTAGATTCTTGCCCAGGATACTCCAGCTTTTGGGTCCTAACTAGCCTCGTCCAAGACTCTCGTCACAGATCCAGGAAAAACGTTGTGAACTAAACGAGATAGTGTAATTCCACATTGATGCAACCACCTCAGCAATCAAGTTCCTCTCCTTTTAGCTTCCAGGATAATATTTGAAGAATGAATCAGAAAGTCACTGATGATAGAGAAAGACACACAACAAGGTAAATCAAATCAGGGAAGACCGGCGAGAGGAGAAAAGTTAGAAAGGACGTAACAAAGAGAAAAGATATGTCATGAGAGAAAATGGAACTTTCGGTTTCATTTCTAGTTAGTAATACTTCTGAATTCACTACCCAGAGATGCTGAATCATTAACCAATAAATGCTGAGCAAGATGTTTGGAATAGAGATGAATCAAGTATTTTGGGGAATAGCAGGGAAATGGAGTTAAACCAACAGCTGGATGAGCCATGGCTTTACTCACTAGAGAAGACATACCTACAAATATACCGATTATTTTGCTGACCGATTAAGTTATTGAAGGCTGAATACTGAACAGTTTTAAGGAATCAGAGCAGAAGGACAACACTGACCCAATGCATTACCTGCAGAATTAGTGGGCCACAAACAATGGGGGTATCCTTGCTGAATTCCTCGCCACTTATTAAAATATAACTGCTCCTGATCCATCAATTTGTTTTTAAAATTCAAATCCTTGTTTACAATAAGCCCACCATCCCACACTCCACCCCTTTAACCACATAATCTGTTTAACATCCACCACCCCTACAAAACCAGGCGGCTGTGCAGGCCAAGTTATTGGGTCGGTGGGTATACAGGTTGATAAATACTTGATTAGTAAGGGCGTCAAAGGTTACGGGGAGAAGACAAGAGAACAGGGTTGAGAGAGGAAATAAATTAGCTTAGTTGAATGGAAGAGCTGACTCAATGAGCCAAACGGCCTAATTCTGCTTACGGTCCAACTCTAACTCTGGACATAAGAAACACACCACCTTCCCTTGTGGATCATTTGCTTTTGCTTTTCATCACTCCAGGGCTCTTGTGCAGTCAATCAGAGAAAAGGTGACAGCTCATCAACAACAGAGTGGTTGAATGCAATGCCCTTCGACAGTCTAGCGTTCTGGAGTTCAAGTACAATTTTTATCCTCAAATGATTTTTGGTTATCCCAATTTATTTTACTACCAATATTAGTGATTCTGGAGATAATTCTTTGGATTACTGTGACGTAATCATATATATCACAGTTTATTATCTTATATGATCAACAATACCATGTCCATCCTTGGACTTTAATTTGAACCTAAAACAGCACTGCAGTACCAAACAAAATCATGCACTTTTTTTTAAGATGTTGACCCAAACTGCACTGCCTCACAAGGCTTCCAAAGGTCTTTATAAATATTTATTACATAATTACAAAGCAATAAAACTCTGATAAGATCGTGACTTTGGTGGTGCTGGACTGGCAGACTATTGGATGTTATTCTTTACACTTTTAACTAGTTCTTTTGGATGTTATAATAAATTCGGTGACTCAAGGATTGCAGAAACAAAGGCTCAAGGGAACATGGTGAACTAAGTCATCAGGATTTCTGAAAAAGTCAGACAGTGGATTATTTGTGTCTTACTTCAAAGTATTTTCCACATAAATCCCTGGAAAAACTGGTTTATAAAGGGTTCAATAATCCCAGTAATTCACTCAAGCACCATGACTGATGTGATGCTATAAAGTGCCGACATTTTAAACAAACTAATTGATTGAAGTCAACTGAGTATTAACTCCTTTAAAAACATGTCCCCTTTGTCCAAGCCTTTGTACAGAATCTAAATTACTTTCTCTCTATTTTCTTGGTTTGTAAATTGGATTTGTACTTAACAATGTCAAAGAGCATTAGAAAGGCAATCACACGGCATGGTAGTGTACTGGTCAGCACAATGCTTTACAGTACCAGCGATCCGGGTTCAGTTCCACCACTCCCTGGAAGGAGTTCATATCGTGACCACGTGGATTTCCTCCGGGTGCTCCGGTTTCCTCCCACAGACCAAAGATTTACCGGTTGGTAGGTTAATTGGCCATTATAAATTGTCCTGTGATTAGGTTAGGGTTAAACTGGGGGCTGTTGAGCAGCACGACTCGAAGAGCTGGAAGGGCCTATTCCACTCTATATCTCAATAAGTAAATACTTCTAACATGTAGACTTTTAACATGACGAAATGGTTTCTTTAGTAAGTCAGATCTACGAGCTCAGCCCCCACGAGTCCAGGAGACTTTTTCGTTCACTGAACAGAGAAACAATTATCTTCTCCTTGGCTGACATACATCCTTGTCAGTTGTGTGTATTTTGTTTCAATCTCTGCTGTCGCTCCACTGAGTTTAGTTATTGCAATGAGAAACTAATGGATTGGGAGCTTAGTCTTTTGTAAAAACATTTTGGCAATGTCACACAGTATCACTTAAGAGACATGGAGTGGAAAAAATATAAGTGACTACCTAGTCAAACAGTTAACTAGCTGAAGCAAACTTACTGCATATAAGGAGCATATTAATTACTTTTCTTCAGAGATTTGTTGACTAAATCTTATCAATGCTGTAGAAACTAAATTATGCGTCAGTCTACTGTTTGATTCTAATTGTTGAGAAATGTTGGTTTATAAAGGGTCCAGCAACTCTAATAGTTCTCTTGGGCACAAAAGACTTAAAAGCAGCATCAACAACATGTCTAAAAGATGGATGGACTGGAGGATCTATCTAACAGACTACTCCAGTTGACCATAACTTCCTCCCACCTTCGACCGGCTGCAATGATTCAGAGGTTACATGTTTTTTAGACATTAAAGTTTAACATTCAAAGTAAATTTATTATCAAAGTACATATACAGTATGTTACCATATACAACCCGGAAATTGGTTTCCTTGCAGACACACTCAGTAAGTCCAAGAGCCGTAATAGAATCCGTGAAAGACCACACCAACCTGTGTCCAAAAGACAACAAACTGCAAATGTAAAAGAGAAAAGAAATAATAAAGAAAGAAAGAAATAAGAACATGTCGTGAAGAGTCTGGGAAAGTGAGTCCATAGGCTGTGGGAACATTTCAATGATGGAGCAAGTGAAGTTGAGTGAAGTTATTCTCTTTGGTTCAAGGGCCTGGTGGTTGAGTAGTAATGACTGTTCCTAAACAGGATGGTGTGGGTCCTGAGGCTCCTGTGCTACCTTTCTGATGGCAGCAGTGCGGACAAAGCATGACCTGGGTAGTTGGGGGGCAGGGGGTTGTCACTGATAATGGATGCTGCCTTCCACTGACAACGCTCTGTGCTCAATGGTGGTGAGGGTTTTACTTGTGACGGACTGGGTCGTATCCTCTACTTTTTGTAGGATTTTCCGTTCAAGAGCATTGGTGCAACCAGTCAATCTACTCTCCACCACACCTCCATAGAAGTTTATCAAAGTTTTAGATGACATGCCGAATCTTTCCAAAGTTCGAAGGAAGTAAAAGGCACCACTGTGCTTTCTTCGTAATTGAATTTACGTGCTGGGCCCCGGACAGGTTTTCTGAAATGATAAAACCAAGCAATTTAAAGTTGCTGACCCCCTCCACATTTGATCTTCTGATGAGGTCTGGCTCATGGACCTCTATTTTGCACCTCTTGCAGTCAATAATCAGCTCCTTGGTTTTGCTGACTTTGAGCAAGAGGTTGTTGTTGTGGCACCACTCAGTCAGATTTTCAGTCTCCCTCCGATATGCTAATTTGTTACCACCCTTCATTTGGCCTACGACAGCGGTGTCGTTAACAAACTTAAATATGGCATTGGAGCTGTACTTAGCCACACAGTCGTAAGTATAAAGCAAGCAGAGCACGGCGCTAAGCACACAGCCTTGTAGTGATGGAGATTGTGGAGGAGATTATGTTCCCAATCCAAACTGACTGGGGTCTACAAGTGAGGAAATTGAGGATCCAACTGTGCAAGGAGGAATTGAATCCAAGGTTTTGAAGCTTAACGATGAGTTTTGAGGGGATGATGGTATTAAATGTTCATTTCTAGTCAATAAAGAGCATCCTGATGTATGCACCTTTGTTGTCCAGATGTTCCAGGGTTGAGTGAAGGACCTGATCTATGTAATATCGCGGCCATGCCATCTGTCTTTCCAATGAACCAGATGTGTAGTATTCTACATATACAACACCATCTTGTGATCACACTAAAAAAGTCCAAGGTAATTTCTTGCACCGTTTGTTTGACCACACATTGCTTCTGATGCCTTCCTTGGGTGGCTCTAGCCACTGGCAACACAGTGCACACCAGTTCCACTACCATCGAGCAACTTGCTAGTGGGACAGATCTGTAGCACTTGATATTCTCAATATCCAGCAGTTTCTTGCAATCGCAAAAAAGATGCAAAGGGTGAAAAATGACACCTTTGTTCAGACCCTGAGAGGCCGACTCAATCGAGCGCATCACCATCTTATCAGAATTCATTGACAACCAACTAAGGGACCTGCCTGAGCTATTCCCATCTGCCTGCATTTGGCCCATTTTGCTCAGAACCTTTCCTATCCATGCAGCTATCCAAATTTCTTTTAAATATTGGAACAGTATTTGTCTCTACCAACACCCACAAAATGCTGGAGGAACTCAGCAGATCAGGTAGCATCTTTGGAAAAGAGTAAACACTCGGCGTTTTGGGCCGAGACCCTTCATCAGGACTCAAACTCATGTTCAGAAAGTGCTTTGCCCTGGAGGTGACTTCTTTGAAAACTGTGAGGAAGAATGCTCTCCTTGGCCAGTCCTTTTGAAGGGCCTCCAGCATTTTGTGTGAGCTGCTTGGATTTGCAGCATCTGCTGATTTTCTCTCGTTTGTGATCTGTCTCCACCACTTTCTCTGGCAGCTCTTTCAATACATCCATCACCCTCTGAAAATCTTCACCTCAGATCCCCTTTAAATCTTTCCCCTCTCATTTTAAACCTCTAAGACTGCTACTATAGACTCCATTACTGTGGTAAAATAGACTACAACCACTCAGCTTTGCTATGCCTCTCATGATTTTATATTAGGTCACCTCTCAGCCTCATACGCTCCAGGGGAAAAAATTCCCAGCCTGCTTAGTCTTTCCTGATAACTCTTGTTCAAAGTGCTTTGCCCTAGAAGTGACTCTTCTTTAAAAACTGTGAGGGAGAAAGCTAGATAGATAGATAGATACTTTATTCATCCCCATGGGGAAATTCAACTTTTTTTTTCCAATGTCCCATACACTTGTTGTAGCAAAACTAATTACATACAATACTTAACTCAGTAAAAAAATATGATATGCATCTAAATCACTATCTCAAAAAGCATTAATAATAGCTTTTAAAAAGTTCTTAAGTCCTGGCGGTTGAATTGTAAAGCCTAATGGCATTGGGGAGTATTGACCTCTTCATCCTGTCTGAGGAGCATTGCATCGATAGTAACCTGTCGCTGAAACTGCTTCTCTGTCTCTGGATGGTGCTATGTAGAGGATGTTCAGAGTTTTCCATAATTGACCGTAGCCTACTCAGCGCCCTTCGCTCAGCTACCGATGTTAAACTCTCCAGTACTTTGCCCACGACAGAGCCCGCCTTCCTTACCAGCTTATTAAGACGTGAGGCATCCCTCTTCTTAATGCTTCCTCCCCAACACGCCACCACAAAGAAGAGGGCGCTCTCCACAACTGACCTATAGAACATCTTCAGCATCTCACTACAGACATTGAATGACGCCAACCTTCTAAGGAAGTACAGTCGACTCTGTGCCTTCCTGCACAAGGCATCTGTGTTGCCTTGGCCAGGAGTGATAAGTGTGCAATAAAGCCAAGTACTGAATGGTACATTTGTCAAACTCTGCTCTTGGAATTCCATTCAACTGACTTTAGTTTTGAAAGAAGAGTGTGATGCACTGCCTTTACTATGCCCACATGATTCACCCAGCTCTTGTAGAGTGAGGTCCTTCAGCCAATTGTCTCCAAATAGTAAGTCTCTATCACCCCTGTGGCAAACCCCTTACCTTTCAATGATCTTCCACGTAGAGATTTTTGCTGAAACTTATCACCTCATTCTCTGCGCTAATTTTAAATTCATGCCTCTACTTTCCCCAACTGCCCTTCATTATCTACTCCGTCAAAACTCTCCATCTCTCATCTCTCTAAATTCGGAGAGGAGCTAAGATGGCACCAGAGGGCGATTTCTTTGAGCGCATCTGCAAAACTGCTTCAGTTCCACTCTTCAATGTCTCTTTTTTCAGTTTCAAGGCGGCTGAGGTTCTGTCAGAGTCCGTGATCTCGACCTGCACTCAAACTGTGGTTCTCTACGGTTCCTGCTTCCGGCGCTCACTGAGCAACCTAGCGTTTTTCGATATCTCAAGGACCGGCCTGGAAAACATGCGCCTTCGGGGGGTGTGGCCTCAGGCAGCCCCTGTGGATGGCTCGATTCTGCCAGCTGGAACCCTGTGGAGATTGAGCATCGGAACGGTGCCTGTGGCTGTTGGAGGTTCCCGCACTCAGGTGATCGCTCTCTCTCTCTATCAATAGGGTTGGGGGCGGCTGGAGTCTGTCGATTCTCCAGCTGGGTGAGCTAGAAATCAGTTTTGCTTCAGATTGTAACATCGAATCAGCGATCCGTTGGTCTCCCTCCTGCTGTGGAAAGGTCTCCTTCTCTGACCCTTGTAGGTGGGAGAGAAAGCCTGCGGCGTGTCAAAGTGCTGGGTTAAAGACTGTAGTTTTTTGTTGGACTGCAGATCATGAGCTCTTTGGAGGTCTTTGCTGTTGCTTGCTTGGTGGGTGATGGGGGGGAGGTGCTATTGCTTCTTGCTGGAACAAATGCGGGGAGGGGGAAGGAGGACGGTTGATGCTTCGCTGCTGATTGTCCATGGGAGGACGGTGCGTGCGTGAGGGGGGCTTTGGGGTCTAACGTTTCTTTGTTATTCACTCTTAGGGGTTTTCTTCTGTTTGGTGTATGTCTGTGAAGAGTAAGAATTTCAGGTTGTACACTGTATACATTCTATGATATTAAATGGAACCATTGAACCGTTGGAGTCCCACAAAATTCACTGCTCCAGTAGATTAGTCTAAATATCTTACCTAACTGTGTGACAATTGTCTTCTATCATTGCCATCAACCTATTGAATCTAACCTCTTTGATCTAGGTCCATTACCAATTTAAAATAGCTCACATATTGCACTCCAGGCAACGCAACAATCGCTACTCTCCATTTCTATTTAATTTTACAGAAAAAAAGCAAGACCATAAGACATGAGCAAATTAGGCCATTCAGCCCTTCAGATCTGCTCTGTCATTCAATCATGGCTGATTTATTTTCCTTCTCTCCATAACCTTTGACATCCTTACTAATCAGGAACCTATCAATATCTAATGACCAGGCCTCCACAGCCATCTATAGCAATGAATTCCACAGATACACCACTCTCTCAGTTCTAAAGGGACATCATTGTTTACTGAGGCTGTGTCCTCTGACCCCAGACTCTCCCACTATTGGAAACCATCTTTCTACGTCCATTCTCTCTATAGGCTGAGATTCCTCTCCCTCCCCCCAATTCTTCAGAACTCTACTACTAGCCAGTACCGGAACAGAAGAATCAGATGTCACTTCAAAATTCAAAGTACATTTACTATCAAAGTACATCTATGTCACCATATACAACCCTGAGATTCAATTTCTTGCGGACATACTCAGTAAATCCATAATAGAATCAATGAACGACCACACCAGCTTGGGCATTCAACCAGTGAGAAAAAGACAACAAACTGTACAAGTACGAAAAGAAAGATTTAATAATAATAATAATAAATAAATAAGCAATAAATATCAAGAACATGAGATGTAGAGTTCTTGAAAGTGATGCCATAGGTTGTGGGAATATTTCTATGAAGTTGAGTACAGTTATCTCCTTTGGTTCAAGAGCCTGATGGTTGAGAGGTAGTGTGAGTTCTGAGGCTCTTGATGGCAGCAGTGAGAAGAGAGCACGTCCTGGGTAGTGGGGGTCTCTGGTTGTGGAAGTTGCTTTCCCGTGACAATGTTTTGTGTAGGCGTGCTCAGTGGTGGGGAGGGCTTTACCTGTGATTTGCTCATTCACACAAAGAACTCCAGTTCAACTGTACATCAGGGATGAGCTGCTCACACGCATAATTCCCGTTGGGTTAAATATCACCTTTCATTTCTCTTACACTCCACTAGCTTCTCATTGTTCTCATCTGCTAACAAACTGAATTGTTGTGTGTTGCATGACAAAACTTCATTATTTGATAGCAGTTACTCAGAAACAGCTGTTCCAGTCAACAGCGAAGGTTAGTTCTGGACACTGTCCTGCAGAAACTTTAGGAAGCTGTGTGGCATTTTCTGACATGACTTTCTGTCTGGCCCCTTCAGAGACATCCTGTTAAAGGTGATATCACCCAACTGGTTGGACAACCAATTAAATTCACACAGGCAGCAAACCAGCAGTAAAAAGAACAAAACTTTTCCGAACATCTTGCAGGAGATGAAATTTTAAAATGGGCAAATCTTCGCATTGAGATTAAAATGGAAATATTATTAGTAAATTTTATAGAATAATATAACATTATATTATTTAAAAATTCAAGCAATTTTAAACTAATTGTTCTTATAAAAATTTTGATTTTCAAAACTACAGAAGTTGTTTAGAAGTAATTATGTTGAAGTTTAAAAGTGACTACTGATTATTGTGGCAAAGACTGCAACAGCGCACCCTGTGGATGAACTGAGAATTACTAATTAAATTAATCTAGCTGAGCATGTGTGGAATGCCTTTGGTGAATGTTGATATGTATTCCAGGCTCTGACGTAACCTGAAAGTTCACAGTTCAAACTCAGACAAAGGATGTCACATTTCATTATTATCGTAATGAAATATACCCATAAATTTATTCTTCATAAGAGCCAAGATGATTTTTCAAGTAGATGTCAAGGAGATGTCTTCCTTTTTTAAACAAAGGGGCTTCCCTTCCTCCACCATCAACTCTCCTCTCAAACGCATCTCCCCCATTTCCCGCACAACTGCCCTCACCCCATCCGCCCACCACCCCACTCGGGATAGGGCTCCCCTTGTCCTCACCTATCACCCCACCAGCCTCCGGGTCCAACGTATAATTCTCCGTAACTTCCGCCACCTCCAACGGGATCCCACTACCAAGCACATCTTTCCCTCCCCACCTTTTCTTCTTTCCGCAGGGATCGCTCCTTACGCGACTCCCTTGTCCATTCATCCCCCCCATCCCTTCCCACCGATCTCCCTCCTGGCACTTATCCTTGTAAGCAGAACAAGTGCTACACCTGCCCTTACACTTCCTCCCTCACCACCATTCAGGGCCCCAGACAGTCCTTCCAGGTGAGGTGACACTTCACCTGTGAGTCGGCTGGTGTGGTATACTGCGTCCGGTGCTCCCGGTGTGGTCTTTTATATATTGGTGAGACCCAATGCAGACTGGGAGACCGTTTCGCTGAACACCTACGCTCTGTCCGCCAGAGAAAGCAGGATCTCCCAGTGCCCATACATTTTAATTCCACATCCCATTCCCATTCTGATATGTCTATCCATGGCCTCCTCTACTGTCAAGATGAAGCCACACTCAGGTTGGAGGAACAACACCTTATATACCGGCTGGGTAGCCTCCAACCTGATGGCATGAACATTGATTTCTCTAACTTCCGTTAATGTCCCTCCTCCCCTTCTTACCCCATCCCTGATATATTTAGGTTCCCCCCTCCCTTTTTTTCTCTCTTTCTGCCCATCATTCTGCCTGTTCTCCATCTCCCTCTGGTGCTCCCCTCCCCCTTATTTTCTCCTTAGGCCTCCCATCCCATGATCCTTTCCCTTCTCCAGCTCTGTATCCCTTTTGCCAATCACCTTTCCGGCGCTCAGCTTCACCCCACCCCCTCCGGTCTTCTCCTGTCATTTCGGATTTCCCCTTCCCCCTCCTACTTTCAAATCTCTTACTATCTTTCCTTTCAGTTAGTCCTGATGAAGGGTCTCGGCCCGAAACGTCGACAGTGCTTCTCCTTATAGATGCTGCCTGGCCTGCTGTGTTCCACCAGCATTTTGTGTGTGTTGCTTGAATTTTCAAGTACAAGTTTATTGTCATCTGACTGTACATATGCTCCCACAAAACATATCATACACACAGCACATAAACCAAAATATTACCATAACTGAGTTAGTATTACCATAAAATGCATGCAGCACAGGTAAAAAACAAACCACATGCTGACCTAGTGACAAGACCTCAGTACTGGCAGGGTACTCGTTAGTCTCACATCCTGAGGGAAAAAGCTGTTATGTAATCTAGTTGTCCAAGTAATGATGCTCTGTACCACCTTTCTGACAGTAGCAGGTTAAAGAAATTGTGGGATGGGTGCTGGGGCTGTCAACAATGCTTCGGGCCCCTAGTCTGCAATGCTCTCAGTAAATCTCACAAACCCCGGTGATCCTCTCGGCAGTTCTAACCATCCTCTGTAGGTCTCTGTACCACATAATGATGCAGCCAGACAGGACACTGCAGAAAGTTGTTAGAATGGGGGCATCACCTCAATCTCCCCAGAAAGCATAGACACTGCTGTACCTTCTTGACTAGTGAGGGAGTATTATGCGTTCAGGTTAGATCGTCCATTATGTGCACACAATTCACTTTGTGTTCTACAATCTCTCCACGACAGAGCCACTGATGTACAATGGAGAGTGGTCGATCCAAGCCTTCCTGAAGTCTCTTTCGTCTTGTCCACATTGACACTCAGGTTGTTGTTCTCGCACTATTTGACTAGCCCCTACATGCCAACTCATCATTGTTGCTGATGCGGTCAACCACTGTTGTATCATCAGTGAAGTTGATGTGATTTGAGCCGAATCTGGCAGCACAGTCACGAGTCAGCCGTGGACTGAGCACACAACCAGGGTGGAGTTACAGAGAGAGATGCAGAGTCCCAACAAGCACATTTTACCCTCTAGCCTCTTCGGTACAATCTTGTTAAACGCCAAGCTGAAGTCGATGAACAAGATCCTGATGTTTGAGGCATTGTTTTCTTGACGGAGCAGGACAAAGTGGAGGGCAAAGGCTATGGCATCATCAGTGGACCGGCTTGAGCAGAAGACGAACTGGAAAGCGTCCAATGTAGCTGGAAGATGGCATTTTACCAGTCACTCAAAACTCTTCATGATTATGGAAATCAGTGATTCTGGGTGGTAGTCATTAAGGCCAGTTACCATTGCTCTCTTGGGAAGCGGAATGATGGTGACTGCTTTGAAGCTTGCAGGGACCGTGGACTGTTTCAAGGTGATATTAAAGCTATCAATGAAGACCCCTGATCCGGACAGTCCCTCACCACCTGACCAAGTATGTTGCCCAGGCCTGCAGCTTTGCGTGAGTTTACCCTGGCTAGGATCCTCCTCATGTTGGCTGCGGCCAGACAGGGTTCCTATTCCTCTGGAAAGAGGGCGCTTCCCTTGACGTCACATCGTTTAATGGACCAAATCGTGCATAGAAGGCATTGAGTCCATCAGGAAGGGAGGCCTCACTGCCATTGACGCACAGGATGGACGTGTAATCTGTTATGGTTCAAATACCCTGCCCCATGTGCCACGTGTTCCTGTTGTCATAAAGGTGTCTGTGAACTTTCTGCGCATACTCATGCTTTGCCTTCCTAGGAGAGTGTGGTTCTAGCTGACCTTACAGATGTCCTGTCCCCTGATCTGAAGGCAGTGTCCCCATCCCTAAGCAATGCACAGACCTCTGCAGTCAATAATGGTAACGTGCTCGATGCGCTTTCCTATGTAGCCAGTCACCAAATCTGCAGATTCATCAATGCTGACCTGATTGTTGTAGGTAGGGCCTCCCTGAATATCCTCCAGCCTGTACTTTCGAAGCAGTCCTGTAATGCTGAGGTGGTATCTTCTGGCCAGGTCCTGATCTCCATGGAAACTGGTTTGGCTTTTTTAATCAATGGTCTGTGTGCAGAGATTAGCAAAACGGTTATGTGGTCTGAGTATCCAAGTTAAGAGTGCAGGAAGCCTTGCAGGCTCCATGAACACTGGTGTACACCAGGTCTAGTATATTGTCACATGCTGGTAGAACTTTGGCAGGACTGTTTCTACTTAGGCATGATTGAAGTCACCAGCAGCAATGAAGACATCATTGGGGTGAGTGGTTTCGAGGTTGCAGATGGATCTGTAGAGCTCCTGCAGTGGTTCCCCAGCACCAGCACAGGTGGGGCGGGGGGGGGGGGGGGGGGTGTAAACAGTGATAATCACAATGGCAGTGATTATTCTCTTGCTAAGTAGAAGGGCCTGCACTTCACCATTAAAAATTCTAATTGCGGAGAGCATGTTACTAACAAGGTGTTCACACACTAGTTCTTACTGATGTAGACACACAGACCCCCTCTGCGGGTCTTACCGGAGGTTGTGACATTTCTGTCCACCTGAAAGGAGATCAGGCCTTCTAGCTGGATGGCCTAGCCTGGAATAGTGCCTTGAAGCCATGTTTCTGTCAGGACAAGTCCCTCATCTCCCCTTGGTTCAGACATGGATGCAGGTAATCAGTTTATTTCCCAGCTATTGGATGCTAGTGAGTAGACTCAACGGGAGTGTAGGCCTGCAATGATCCACTTTAAGTATCGTTTTAATGGTGTGCGCTAACTGCGTTTCTGCATTCGAGCGCGCTGCTTCTGACAACCATTCCCCAAGCAGCTGTAGTAGACTGCAACATGAAGCGAGATACATCTCCCCACATTAGTCTGTAACTGCACAGCACCTTTTTATTCCTCTCGCTAGCAAGGCAGACTCACAGAATTTAGTATTTTTAATGTTCAGCAGCCTTTTTCGGGCTTAGAAAAGACGAACAGGACAAGAAGTCACGACCGTTACTTGGAGCTGAAGCGGCTGCTGCATCCATATGCTCCGCCATCTTGATTACTTTACAGTTTTGAAAAGTGACTTTGACCGGTTATTGGAGTACTCGCTGTTGTCGCTCTTTTATAACGCTTGCTTTGACAAGCAGCTGAAGGTACAACACTGTCACTGTAACTGTTAAACTATTTACGCCCAGTAAATAACAATAAAATCCTGCAGATGCTGGAAATCTGAAATAAAAACCCAGTTTCCATAAAGGTTTTTCAATGTTAAATATCAACAGTTTCTCTTTCCACAGATGATGCCCTCCCTGCCATGTTTCTAGCATTTTCTGCTTTCTCTTTATCTTGTTTAAGCCCCATACCGTTATTGTTTTTAATTCTTCACTTAAGATCCTGGCCTTTAGATTCCCAGAACCGACTAATAGCCTTTCCCGGTGGAGATCACTGAAATTGTACCAGAGGATTTCACTTCACCGAGTTACTGTAAATATAAACTACAACTATCTTGGGACAGTTTGAATAATAAAGACCTTCTAATAATAATAATTTCAGAAATCCTTGCTGAATCAATTATTTTCTAAGGATTCAGAATCTGGACTAGTCAATGCACAAATAGCTTGAAAATAAAAACTTTGCATTAATATGTAACATGTGCCTATAATATTGTCCCTTACTGCAAGCTTTAACACATTTTGCCAGTTTGGCACTGTTGTAGCAGTTGTGTTAGGGGTTCCGGTATTGCAATCAGGTCCAGTTGCATCATCAGATGCGATGTGGCATCATATCCCTGAACACTTTCTACTACCACCAAGCAGGTTTTGAAATCAGACGTTACCTCACATTGGCACGGTGGGAGAAGTTAATGGGAGAAGAGGAGGACTGGGCTAAAATAACATGTTGTGGCAAAACAGGGGCAGGTTTACAACGGATTTGATTTACAGTTGATGCAGATGTTGGGTAAAAAGAAAGGTTCCACCCTGCAACACAAACATCCTTCATCATATTCTGAGAATATCTACACAATCAAAAACGAGGGGAGTTTTTCTTTTTGAACAACAGTCAGGAAACAATTGACAAAGTCATTAAAACATTAATTGAACTAAAAAAAAGCACCCCACTTAAAAGCAGATACCTGCCACATTGACCATTTGATAAAAGGATGGATGTTTCTGCCCATACTTTCAATGTCACCACTGACCACAAAACTGTCACTCATGGCCGAAGAAAAACAGCAAAAAATATATAACTGCAAAAAAAAAACACAGCATCTTTAACATAAGGCCTCAAGAAGGCATTCAAAGATTATTAACATTTAACATTGAATCATACATGGATTGAAAACATAGAATATAAAACACAGAAATCTACAGCACATTACAGGCCCTTCGGCCCACAATATTGTGCCAACCGTGTAACCTCCTCTAGAAACAGCCTAGAATTTTCCTACCGCATAGTTCTCTATTTTTCTAAGCTCCATGTACCTATCTAAGAGGCTTTTAAAAGACCCTATCGTATCCGCTTCCACCACTGCCACCGGCAGTGCATTCCACTATCAGGACATCGGAACCAGAGGCAAGGGTTGGGCCAGATCTGCTCACTGCTTGGCGATGTTTACTCCGCTCTGCGCTGCACTGAAGCTGTGGCCTGCTCCGGCTGCACAGGGTTCATATCTGCGGGCTCCGCGATACTTATTCTGCCGTTCGCTGAACAGAGGCTGAGGCTGTGGGCCTGCTTCAGATGCTATTTGCTTGCTTTTCTTTCACTATGTACACTGGGTGTTTGACAGTCTTCTCTTCTTGGGTTCTTTTGGGTTTCTTTGTTTCGTGGCTGCCTGTAAGGAGTCAAATCTCAAGGCTGTATAATATATTACACACTTTAATAATAAATGTATTTTAACATGCAGATATTGGGTTGGAGAACCACATTTTTGGCCAAGGAGAATGGCCTTAACAGAAGAAACGCAAATGAAGTGAGGAGGTTTAGCGATGAAGCTATGACCGAGCAGCTGGACCTGCAGCTTCTATAATCTGCAACACAAAAGAAAAACCTCAGCAGACGAGATCTCTCCACTATTGCAAGCTAAAGATTTCTGGAACCTAAGGGTATTCCTATGACTATCAAAGAAGGGGTCGCCTTGTCAGGAATTAACCATTGCTGCTTCCCATCTGATGCAAAATGAGCAGGTTTTAAGGACTTCTTTGCCTTTTTTCTGACAAATTAATGGTCACGACACAAGAGGTTACAACTGAAAGGCAGACCCTGATTTAACAAAATTGTAAATTGGTTTATTACTGTCACCTGTGCCGAGGTAGAGTGTAAAACATGTCTAGCAGACGATTCATACAGATTATTTCCTTACACCCCTATTGTTACAGACCATAAACCAAGCCAGAAACCTTGGTGTTGTGATGGACCCCGACTTGAATTTTAACTGCCGCATAAAGACAGTTACAAAGTCAGCCTACTACCATCTTAAAAATACAGCGAGAGTTAAAGGATTTATGTCTCTGCAGAATCCAAAACAACTTGTCCACATATTAATTTTTAGTTGGCTTGACTACCGTAATGGCGTTTTCACAGATTTCTGTAAAAAATCCCTCAGACAGCTGCAGCTCATTCAGAACGCCGCTGCTAGAGTCCTCACTAAGACCAAGAAAGTAGAACACATCACTCCAGTTCTCAATCACTACACCTGCTTTCAGTCTATCACAGGATTGACTTTAAAATTTTACTACTGGTTTATAAAGCACTGAATGGTCTAGGGTTAAAATACATCTCCCATCTCCTGCTGCATTATGAACCTCCCGAGCTCTCCAGTTGCCTAGGAGGGGTCTGCTTACCGTCCCCAGGGTCAAAACTAAACATGGTGAGGTAGCTTTTAGTTACTGTGCTCCACATATCTGGAATAACCTTCCAGAGGATCTGAAGTCTGCCCCAACTTCAAACTCTTTTAAATCGAGGCTTTTCACTGTAGCTTTTAATTAGAATCTCCTGCACTGCAACTTATATTTATCATTATCTATTTTTTGTGTGACTTTATTCTTATATACTGCTTGAAATTTGATGTCTGATTTTTATATCTTGTTCTATGTAAAGCACTTTGAACTGCTTTGTGTTTGGACAGTGCTTTACAAATAAACTTGCTTGCTTTCAAGAGCGCAATGAGGTAGGATAAGATAAACAATAACAGAATGTAGAATAAGGTGTTACAGTTACAGAGAAAGTGCATTGCGGACAATAAGGTGCAAGGCCATAATGAAGTAGATGATGAGGCCCATGGTTCCATCTTATTGTACAAGGGAAGCACTCAATAATTTTATATCAGTGGAATAGGCTGAGTGGAGGCCTATATCACTGCCTCGAACCCTTCCACAGTCTTGTTATTAATGTATATGTTGAGGAAAAAAACTATTAAATAATGCATAATAATGCTTTTTAAAAAAATATTAAACATTGCAGTTTCTTCAAAAAATGTATGTTGTCAATTAAACTTGAAGAAAACAGCTGAGGATAAAACATTCAGCAACCAAACGCAGATTAGGATATACACAAGCTCAGGAAAAATAAAGAAAATTCTCTAAATATTCTGATCTAATTTAGCATCTCTGTATTAAATATTCAATCATTTAAATTCAAATGACAATGAATTCCAGTTAGTGGGACACATTGGGACCAGTATCATGAGACCATAAGATTTTGGTGGAGAATTAGGCATTTGGCCCATTGAGTCTGCTCTGCCATTTCACCATGGTTGATCCAATTTTCCTCTTAGCCCCAATCTCCAGCCTTTTCCCTGTATCCCTTCATGCCCTGACCAATCAAAAATCTATCAACCTCTCCTTAAACATACATAAAGACGGCCTCCACAGCTGCCTGCAGCAAAGAATTCAACAGATTCGCTACCTTCTGGCTAAAGAATATCCCAAATCTCTGTTCTAAAAGGATGCCCCTCTATTCTGAGGCTGGTCTTAGACTCTCCCACCATAGGAAACATCCTCCCCACATCCACTCTATCAAAGCCTTTCACTGTTCGATAGGTTTCAATGAGATAACCCCTTAATTCTTCTGAATTCTAGTAAATACAGGTCCAAAATCATCAAATGATCGTCATATGACAAACCATTCATTCCTGGAATCCTTTTCGTGAACCTTCTTTGAACCCTCTCCAGTTTCAGCACATCCCTTGTAAGATAAGGGGCTCAAAACTGCTCACAATCATCCAAGTGAGACCTTATCAGTGCTTTATAAAGTTTCAACATTACATCCTTGCTTTTATATTCTAGTCCTCTTGAACTGAATGCTGACATTGCATTTGCCTTCCTCACCACTGACTCAACCTGCAAATTAACCTTTCAGGAATCCTGCAAAAGGACTCCCAACTACCTTTGCATCTCGGTTTTTTGTATTTTCTCTCTGTTTAGAAAATAGTCAACCCTTTCATTTCTTCTACCTAAGAGCATGCAGTTTCTATCTCCCGTTGGCAGCATCCTTATTACTAGGGATTTGGGATCTGTATACAAGTCCCATCAGTCTTTTTACATTTGCTGTTCCTTGGCTGCCTCCACAATGATTCAACACCGTCTGACATTATGTCACCGCTTTCTAATGATCTGATTTCACTTTTTTACCAACAGAGTAATGCCACCCCCTCTGCCTTCCTGCCTTACCTTAGGCCCCCAGCTATAATCTTTCAGCCATGATTCCGTAAAGCCTACATCATACCTGCCAATCTGCAACTGTGCTGCAAGTTCATCCACCTTATTCCGTATACCGTGCGCATTCAGATTCACCCTTTTCAATATTGTCGCACCAAGCTCAGCCTTTTGATTCCTAACTTTGTCCGAGGTCTTACCAAAACCTGCCTCCACAACCAGTCCACTCACTGTTCTGGCACTTTGGTTCCCACCCCCCCTGCAACTCTAGTTTAAGCATTAACTGTGCAGCATTAACAAACCTTTCTGCTAGGATATCAGTCGCTCTCCAGTTCAGGTGCAAACTGTCCCTTCTGTACAAGTCCCACCTTCCCTGGAAGGGAGCCCAATGATACAAAAATCTTATGCCCGCCCTCCCTCCCACACCAAGACCTTAGCCATGTATTAAACTGTGAAGTCTGGCCTCATTAGCACGTGGCATGGGTAGCAATCCTGAGATCACAACCCTGGAGGTCCTGTCTTTTAACTTACCACCTAACTCCCTGAACTCCCTATGCAAAATCTCATCACTCATCCTACACATGTCATTGGTACCTACATGGGCCATGACCTCTGGCTGTTTACCCTCCCACTTAAGAAGTCTGAGGACCCAATCTGAGATATTCCAGACCCTGGCACCCGGAGGCAACATACCATCCGGGAATCTCATTCTCACCCACAGAACCTCCTTTCTGTTCCCTTAACTAATGAATCCACAGCTCATCTCTTCTCCCCACTTCTCTTTTGAGACAAATAGCCAGACACAGTGCCAGCAACCTAACCATCGTGACTTTCCTCAGTTAGGTCATTCCCCCACACAGTATCCAAAATGGTACACCAGGAGTACTCTACACTGGCTCCTTAAGCCCCTTCCCCCTCCTGACTGTCACCCAGTTTCCTGTGTCCTGCATCTTGGGTGTAACTACCTCTCTATGTGTCCTATCTATCATATCCTCAGCCTCCTGAATGTTCCGGAGTTCATCCAGTTCCAGCTCCTACCCCTTCTTAACTGAGGACACTTACAGCAGCAGGTGCAGAAAGAAGTTCCAGAAAATCATCGGGGACACCAGTCACCCCAACCATAAACCGTTCCAGCTGCTTCCATCTGGCAAACGGTTTTAAATTCACATGTTTGTACACTGCAACAGAGTCATAATGCAAAGAATTTTACTCATTCACATTGTGGGATGGACTTAAAGAGTTAAATAAATTCAAATTTTAAAAAGGCAAACTACCATTTAATGAAGTAACAAATTATTTATATTCAAATTACAGTGAATTCCAGTTAAATGAAATGCACCAATTAGAACACTACCAATACTATTACAGTACTATAAAAATATGTACTGGTTCCTAAATAGTTCAAAGTTCAATGTAAAATTTACTATTAGAGTCACTCCTGTGGGCATACTGTAAACAGGATCAACGAACAACAAACTGTGCAAATGCAAATATAAATAAATAGCAATAAATAGCAAGAGCATGAAATAACAAAATGAAGAGTCCTTAAAGTGAGACCATTGGCTGTGGGAACACCAGAAATAGAATGAGCGTAGTTATCGATAGATGAATCTATCCAGTGTACATTGCTGTGTTCTTTTGACTGATGTAAATTAACAAATCATTGCAACCACCTAGTGCTGATAATGGACTGCTTTCATTGCCTTCCTGCATGAAGTAGTGGTGTAATCCAACAATAAATTACCTGGCATAAAATTATCACAAAAAAATCACTGCTTTTTGAGTGAGCGTCCATTGGCCCAAATGGATAACATAACACAAGTACTCACAACTGACACCATTTAAAAACTTTTCTCTCTAAGCACAGTGTGGTGTCTAACAGCCACAGACGCGCATGCAGCTGACACTAGTTGGAAACAGTTTGACAACAGTCTCCCATCCCATCCCAATTAAGTGGCATAGTGCCCAAGTAGACGAAGGAAACCCCGGCTATTTTCTCAATTAGTATTTGTTCTTAAGAGTTGTCCCAGATAAGCAGCTGCCCAGATTAACCAATTAACTGGAATCCGGTGTGGTGTGACATAAACAATGAAAACTCCAGTGAACTGTCAGGACAGCAGCAAAGATCATTTGACTGCAGGACTCGTATAATGAAATGGGCAAGAAAAAAAATCATTGTCGACACTACTCACCAAGAAAACTGCCTTTTCCATTTATGTATTTATGCACCGTTAATTCCCAATCTGTAGTTCTAACTTAATTTTGATTAAAATCGTTATTCTTTACAACTGTTGGTTGTTTTTTGATGCATGTTGTGACAACCATCACAGCAAATTTCTAATATATACGGTGAATAAAATTGATCCTTGATGTACTATAGCTAAAATAGTCACTGCGAAAGAGCTGACGTAATGGCAATTAAAGGACAAAAGAAATGTTCAGAAGAAGGCTGATTTAACCTGAAACACAAACTCTTATTCTGTCCCAAGAAGCTGCCAGATCTCCTCTGGATTATCATTTTCTAATTGTATTTGATGTTGCACCATTGCTTTACCAAACATGAATATGACTAAGAAGGCAGAAATCTGATTGCTTGCCTTTCAAGGTTGGCCACAGCTGACCAAACCCACGTCAGCAGCCAATGCCACTAAAACAGAATGCAAAAGCAGCAAAGATGTGCACAGAGATTAGCAGCTGGGTAGCACAACTACAATATTTAACCGTCTGAATCAGCTTAGGGGAATGTAGCAGAAACTTTTGCGTTTTGTCCTGAATAAAACATCTCCAATTGCTGTGAGCTTATGTGGTGCTCAGGTGGCATGTCTCCGAGGTTTGCAGGCTGCACATTCTCCAAGGAAAGATCGATTAAACCCTAAAAACTCATAGTGTCTGGAAGTTCACTGTACTTCCATACCACATAACAATCCAATTGTATGCATACCAGCTAGAACACAGACAAACAGAAACCTATCTTTGAAATGAAAAGCTGGGTGCAAGCACATTCATTTTAACTGCTTCAACAAAGTTGTAAAACCACAATAGTGAGAATTTAACATGCACCGCCTGCACACTTCAAAGGAAAGCGAGCATTTCAACTCTGCTTCAACAGCACTGCTATAATCTTTAAAACCAACTATCAACAGCATAATCATCTCCACAGTTGGTAAACCTGCAAGTTGCGGTGATATTCCTTAATCAGATCATGATTTTTTTTTGAAAGTATAAAATTGTCCATCACAAACAAGAAAACCTACAGATGCTGGAAATCCAGAGCAACACAAACAAAATGCTGGAGGAACTCAGCAGGCCAGGCAACATCTATGGAAAATAGCAAACATTCAACGTTTTGGGCCCAGACCCTTCATTGGGACTGGAAAGGAAGGGGAGAGGTCAGAGTAAGAGTTGGGGGAAGGGGAGGAAGGTGGTAGGTGATAGGTGAAATTGGAAGAGGGAGGAGAGGGTGAAGTAAAGAGCTGGGAAGTTCATTGGCGAAAGAGATACAGGGCTGGAGAAGGGGGAATCTGATAGGAGAGCTCAGAATACCGTGAAAGAAAGGGAAGAAGCAGGAGCTCCAGAGGGAGGTGATGGGCAGGTAAGGTGAGAGAGGAAAGCAGGAATGGGGAATGGTGAGGGGGGAAGAGTAATTACCGGAAGTTCGAGAAATCAATGTTCATACCACCATGCAATTGTACATGCTGTTTACATTGTAAACACGTGCTGGCTTTTATGTAATTATTCACATTTTATTACATATCCAGACTTAAACCTCTAACTTATTTTTATATGATTTTTTATTCTTTAGAATTGTTAAATGTCATTGTTTTTTGTAGCATGCCATGTCAACACACCACAACAAGTTCCTAATACATGTAACTGTATATGGCAAATAAATTTGATCCTTGATCTGTGAGCATGCTCCTGGCTGCCTGGGGTGACAGTATTTGGAAAGTTGACTGCAATTCTAAATCCAAAGTTTATGAGTCCTATAAACAATTCAATCTCTTTCATATGCTATTTTCATGTTTTAACAAAACAGCTAAAACTTATTTTGTGCTGTTAATGGTTTTTTTTTATTACAACTAACTTCCCGAGTATAATAGTAAAGTTTCGAGATCAAACTAGGCAAAATATATACGCATTGAAAAATCAAAGTGAAAAATATTTGCTTTCAGCCCTTGTATAACTCTCCAGATTAATGTACATGTAAATTCATGACTTTCAATATGAGTCATTACATATCCTCAACGTACACAACTGTGTTGCTGTAATTACAATTGAATTACTTAACTGCATGACTTGTTGGTACTCCGTTTTGCACCGTGGCCCCAAAGTAACCTTGGCTTTATTCATGAGTATTCATGTATGGTTGAAAGACAAATAAATTGAATTGAATAGGTCAGAGATGCAGGTTCATGCCATTTTAAGACAGACACTTTTTGGGGAATCTGCCATCTTTTTTTCTCCCCCAATCAACAGCGTCAGCATTTCATAGTTTTATGAATTGATATTTCAAATTATGTGGGACAGTTAATCTCCATTTCCCTTGTGTCACGATGAATGGCAACGTTTTGCTATATTTTCTGCTTGGCTCCAGTTTCTGATCCCAATAATGCTCCACATAGCCATCCAATGTAGCTGAGTCCTTGGCTTGAGTTAGGCTTCTGTCTTTTGCTTCATAATCGTAGCAGGAGATTATTGAGAAAGTGCACTGTTGTCACAAAGTTTACTCAAAATATTATAAAAAGGCTCTTGTGAGGAATGTCCTTTTGAAAATTTTCCACAGAAACAGATGCTTAGAGCATTTTTTTATAATGTTTTAATATCTAAATACATTGGAGTCTGGTTAATTGGGACACATTGGGACCTGTACATTTTGGACCACTTAAGCAGTTGCCCCAATTAGCTGAAGTTTCATGAAACTGGTGAAAAAGGTGAAAAAGGTATAAAAAGACAATCTACCATTTAACTGAGTACCAAATTATGTATTTAAATGAAGTACAGAACAAATAAGAACATTACCAATACTACTACAGTAGTGTAAAACTGGACATTAGTTTCTAACAGTTATTAATGGAGGAATTCAGAAAGCATACAGTGCCGTGTTCTTTTGATTGACTGTAAATAAATAAAATCAGTATAGACACCTAGTGTAGATAATGGACTACCTTCATACAATACTTTTGACAATTGCATCCTTCAAATCTTCATTTTCATTGTACCATTTAGGATTACTGTCAATACCTTCAAATTCTTCGTAATTCCTAACTTGTTGAAGTAGTGAAATAGTTTCATTTTCACTCCCGGCCACTTCTGGCATCTCCAAGCCTGAATGCTTGAAACTGCACTATCAGCCACAAAAATCACTGCTTTTTGATCACAAACACAACCAACTTAACGCTATTTTAAAACTGTCTGTTCTATGCACAGTGTAGTGTCTAACAGCCACACAAGGGCACGTGACTGTCGCTAGTTTAGAAGCTGTTTGGCAATGGTCTCCTGTCCCAATTAAATGACAATAGTATCCCAAATAAACAAAAGGCATTCTAGCTATTTTCTTGATTAGTTTTTGTTCTTTAAGAGTTGGCCTTAATAAGCAGCTGCTCCAATTAACCATAATGGACTGTGCTGATTTTAGACCTGGATTTTGGAGTACACCACATAAACATTACATTTCTCCTTCTCTGCAAACGTAGAGTGTTTCCATCATTTTCTGGTTTTAACTATAAAAATAAATTTTATTGTGACAAAAGGGTCGAGTATTCCACAAGTTCCTTATTTTAAAAGGATAATTCCCCTACCTTGCACGAGGGACATCGATATTGGAAGAAACAACTTTTCTTTTCTGATCAGAAACAGCACCAATCGGTCGTACGTGGTCCTTGTCGTGATCTTGAATCCTGCCAATCTTTTTAGTTTCCAGTATCTTCATGGCTTCAATCTTTCTCACAAGGGGCAACTGCTGCTCCAGCACCTTCTGGTGGTTCTCGGTGTGACTTTGATCACACGACGGTGTGACAGATGATGAGTCACGGCCATTGCAATAGAGCTGCAGGAGTAAATCACAATGTTGAGGTTACTGCTGCACGTTTGGCAATCTGCAAAATCTCTCTGAAACATTGACAAAGACCTTTCACATCACACAAATATAAAGGTATACAATATACTGCAGAAGTTGTAAAGTCTTCTTTGATACCACAGAAATATAGATAGAGAATTCCACGGTAAACTTTCTCCTGCTAATAGATGTAAACATAATATGGAGGTCGATGGGAGGAGGCAGTTTAAATGTTTCAGCGCTGACTAGATGGACTGAGTGTTGGCGCATGGCCTAGTGGATAAGGTATCAGGTCTAGTGATCTGAAGGTCACTGGTTCGAGCCTCAGCTGAGGCAGCGTGTTGTGTCCTTGAGCAAGGCACTATCTGTGACGACACTGGTGCCAAGCTACTTGGGTCCTAGTGCCCTTCACTTGGCATGGAGAGGGGAAGGCTTGCAGCTTGGGCAACTGCCGGTCTCCCATACAACCCTGCCCAGGCCTGTGCCCTGGAAACCTTCCAAGGCGCAAATCCATGGTCTCACGAGACTAACGGATGCTTATTTAGATGGGCTGAAGGGCCTGTTTCTGAACTGTACTTTTCTATGACTCTATAATATGCTGAATAATAACAGAAGAATAAAAAAGTAAACATTTTCCATGCCATTGATAGTGGACTCAGTAATTAACAAAATCCACTGTCACACTGACTTATTATTTATTTATTTAGCAATACAACAGAATAACAGGGACTTTCCAATCCAAAGAGGCCGCACTGACTAACTACAACTAGGTGACCGATCCTTTGTCGTTTGTCATCTGTATTAACGAGTCAGAGGACAATATGGAAAACTGGAGGAGCAAAGTTGAGGATGACACCAAGACTGGAGTGAGGCATGGTGGACAGCAAAGAAAATTATCAAAGCTTACGGTACGATCTGGACCTGCTCGAAAAATGGGCTGAGAAATGGCAGATGGAATTTAATGCAGGCAAGTGTGAAGAGTTGCACTTAGGGAGGTCAAATCAGAACAGGGCTGACAGGAGAGCACTGGGATTTGATGGTGGTATACAAGCTATGAGGGGTATGGATAGGGAAATGCAAGCATGTTTCTTCCACTGAGATTGGATGAGGCCAGAACTAGAAGTCAGGGGTTAAGAGTGAAAGGTGAAATATTTAAGAGGAACCTCACTCAGAGAGATGTGTGAGTGTGGAACAAGCTGTCAGCAAAAGCGCTGGATGACTGCAACTCTGAAGAGAAGTTTGGTTAAGTTACATGGATAGGAGGGGTACAGAGGTCTATGGGCCAGATACAGGTTGATAGGACTAGGCCAAACAGCAGTTCGGCCGGATTAAGTGGGCCGAAGGGCCTGTTTCTGTGGCTGTAGTACTTTATGACTCCAACCTGTACATCTCTGGAATGCACGAGGAAACCAAACACACAAACAAACACAGAAAGACCATACAAGCTCCTCACACACAGCAATGGAATAGAACCCAGGTCACTGGTGCTGTGATAGTGTTACAGTACCTGCTAACATGCTGGCCAACATCAACGTTCTAAGAAAAAATTATCAAGCAACGTGAGAGAATATTTATCAGTCGGCACGTACCGGTTATTAATTCTGGCTTTGACAGATAACAGAATAAGGAAGATGACTCAACAGCCTTGATTTTGTGGTTGTGATGATGGTTAAACTGCCTATTCTTCATCAATGTACCAAAAAAATGGCATGGCTGCTTCAGTGCACATTGCCATGGCTAAAACATGGAATCCAGAAATTGCCATCTGTAATTTCCTGCTACTCAATTGAGAGAGTGTGCAGTTTGCAAGCTTTTATTTATTCTTCAGAAAAGAGTATTTCTTGCTGTATGATACCTTGGAGAGAAGTTGCTCCCATTAGTTCAGGAAAGATTCAAGAAATATACAGGGGAAATGTTATTTCTACCATGTGATCATGCTCAGGGAAATACTACCTGTATCAGGGTGGTAAAGAAAGTGAAGAAGCTTTCAAGTACACAGTTGTCCAGTAAGTAACTCTGGACAACAAAAATATTGTTTCCTGAATACTTAGGGTGTATCTTATGGATTTTGGGCTGCTGATCCTGAAAATCGCCATGAACTTTCCCTATCATGCACTTTTGTTTTGAATTTGCCTATTCTTTTTAAATTTCAATTCATTATTTAAGTCAGAATAACTGATGCCAAGATTAAGGAAAGCATTTTTGTTGGTCCACAAAAGTCAAACAGGTCATCAATGACACGCAATTCAAAGAACTTCTACGATGTTGTTGAAAATTTCCTTGGCAATTACAGAGCACAAAACTACATACAGCTGGTTGACTACATGCTTCAAGCATACAAAACCATGAAGTGCAACGTGTCACTAAAGATTCGTTTTCTGCATTCCCATTTAGACTTCTTCCCTGCAAATCTTGGCATTGTCAGTGACGAGCGTGGTGAAAGGTTTCACCAGGACGTTGCAACCGTGGAGAAACGCTATCAGGGCAACTGGAATCCATCTATTATTATTGCTGATTATTGTTAAGCGAGAAGCCTCAGACACTGAGTACCAATGAAAATCATAAACCAAACATTTTTAACTTAGTTGAACTACTGCAAAGCGTCAGCACCATTATGAAATTAAATGCATTATATTCAATAAAAGTTAATTTCTTGTTTCTCCACATTCCTACGTGATACAAGTAGTCTGAAATTATATTTGTGTTCAGCTTCAACCGTTGACCGACACAGACGAGTCAGAGTGAATTGTGGGAAATCTATGCCACATTCTGCAGTTGTAGCGTGTATACAGACAGAGAAAAGTGAGAAAGAAACTGCAATGCCAGTGCCAGAGAGCACACACCCAATGGTACGGCTCGCCCACAGCACAGTAATAAGTGCAGAAAGATTTAATTTTAGGGTAACACACACAAAATACCGGAGGAACTCAGCAGTTCAGGCAAAATAGACAGAAATGAATAAATAGTCAATGCTTCTGGCCAACACCCTTCTTTATCACTCAAGGTGATTTTAAGGTTATTGGTGGAAGGTACAGAGGGGGATGTCAGAAGTAAGTTTTTATTTACACAGAGAGTGATGGGTGGAATGCACTGCCAGGAGTGGTGGTAGAGGCAAATACTTTAGGGACGTTTAACAGACTCTTGGGCAGGCACATGGATGAAAGAAGAAGTGCACAAGGCGTGGTCGCAGACGAAGCTGGAATCGCTGTTGGAGTGAGCGATATGGAGATGGGGTCAATGCGGAAGGGATTCAACACCCGTCCGCCTAACCCGGTTGCAAGGTTGGATCGCTCCAAGTGCGGGACCGAATTGGTGATCGAGCTGTGCTGCCCAAACGTGTCACTGCGCCAGGATCTGGGCCTTACAGCGAAGCCCCGTCTGGTGCTTGGACAAGTTAAGCATCGGTCCAGATAGACTAGAAAGCCCGAGTGTCGGGCTGATTTCACTCACTCTCCTGCGATGTCCGTCCCTCTCCCGATGGCGTTGAGGCTGTGAACTGTTCATCTGTGTGAGTTTCGTGGCATTTCTGCCTCACTAATACAATGAACTGAGATCGAGGTTTGGGCCTACACCAGCTGCTCCGAGCAGTGGTTCCGGTTCAGAACGGTGGCACTTACCACTGTTGTTTGCAAGGTGTGTGTGTGTAATCTTTCCTCCTCCTCAGTACAGTGGTCATGATCTTTCTGTTTTTTTAATTGGGTTCTTCAGGTTTCTTGCCTTGTGGCTGCCTTAAGCAAACAAATCTCAAGATGTATAATTTATACATTCTTTGATAGTAAATCTACTTTGAGGCTTTATCTCAGTGATTGGCTGAAAGATGACTGAGCTAACATCATCCAGGATAACTCTCTTGACAATGCACTGACCTTATTTAATGACAATTGGATTTGTAATTCAAAGTGACAGGTCTCCATCACTGCTGCAAAAATTAAATTATGTAACACAACATTCCTTTCCAGGCATATGCACACTTGTACATTTCACTAAATGTCTGGCAAATGTTACATTTCAAACAATCGATAAAGAGATAAGAATCATGTCATTTCCTACAGATTTCATCTGGCTGGATCTTTACAGACAGATGTTTTTATTTCCAACTAATCCATTGGGACTGGTCTGGCTCAAGAAGGCGATTCAACATCACGTTCTCAACGATGACAGGGGTGAACAACAACAGTATAACTGCCCCAGCCGCTCAGGAGCTAATCAAAGAGCACAGTGAGATGGACTCTGCCTTTGTACAGATACAGTGAGGCCTAACTCCAGTTCCTTCCTTTTGCATTTGCATGGTTTGTTGTCATTTGCACACTGGTTGAACGCCCAGGTTGGTACAGTCTTCCACTGATCCCATTCTGGTTACTGTGAATTTACTGAGTTTGCTGCGAGGAAATGAATGAATCGTATATGGTGACATATATGTTTTTGTCTGCTAGTACAACAAAGCACAGAATCACTTTGAAACAGAACAAAGGCTACAAAAAGCATTGGCCCTGGTGAGTTTCTCTCTATCACGTTAACCGTCTTACCAATCAGTCTTATTAATCACTGGAAGACTTTTTCAACTGTTCTATCGCTTTGTAACACACCTGGAGTCTACAGGTGCTGAGGTGAGCCCCAGAAAGAAATTTTCATACCTCGGGAGACCCTGTCTACTACACAACATTGAAAGCAACAGGTTCTCTCGCGAACACAGTCTTTTAAAGTTGTCAGTAAACGGGGTGCTGCTGCACAGGCATTTGCTCCCACCAGGGAATGGGTGCACAGGTACTGACAGGGGTTTCTTCAGGCAACAACTTCTCTGTGATTTCAGGGACTGGCCGTCAACACAGGCTGGCTTTTGTTGTTGAAGAGTTGTGCAAGCACTGGTGAACACTTACAGAGCTACTGGGATACAAATGCACTTACACATCAGTGCAGATCACCATACATACAAGCACTGGTGTATACAAGAAACTCAGCTTTACCAGGGTGATTCTCACGGGCAAAGACTGACACCCACTGATTGGTAAAACAAACCAGTAAAGCAAACATTAACACCCGCTGGGAACAATGGCAGAGGCAGTAATGTCTACTGGGTTCAGTGCCGCAGACTGTAACATCCACCGGGATCAGTGGCAGGGACAGTAACGTCCACTGGGGACAGTGACAGAGACAGTAACGTCCACTGGGAACAGTGACAGAGACAGTAATGTCCATTGGGAACAGCGGGTCAGTAACACAGACAATAATTCTCACTGGGGTCAGTGGCACAGACTGTATCGTCCACTGGGAAGAGAGGCACAGACTGTATCGTCCACTGGGGTCGGTGGCACAGACTGTATCGTCCACTGGGGACGGTGGCACAGACTGTATCGTCCACTGGGAAGAGAGGCACAGACTGTATCGTCCACTGGGGTCAGTGGCACAGACTGTATCGTCCACTGGGAAGAGAGGCACAGACTGTATCGTCCACTGGGGTCAGTGGCACAGACTGTATCGTCCACTGGGAAGAGAGGCACAGACTGTATCGTCCACTGGGGTCAGTGGCACAGACTGTATCGTCCACTGGGGTCAGTGGCACAGACTGTATCGTCCACTGGGAAGAGAGGCACAGACTGTATCGTCCACTGGGGTCAGTGGCACAGACTGTATCGTCCACTGGGAAGAGAGGCACAGACTGTATCATCCACTGGGGTCAGTGGCACAGACTTATCGTCCACTGGGGTCAGTGGCACAGATTGTATCGTCCACTGGGAAGAGAGGCACAGACTGTATCGTCCACTGGGGTCAGTGGCACAGACTGTATCGTCCACTGGGGTCAGTGGCACAGATTGTATCGTCCACTGGGAAGAGAGGCACAGACTGTATCGTCCACTGGGGTCAGTGGCACAGACTGTATCGTCCACTGGGAAGAGAGGCACAGACTGTATCGTCCACTGGGGTCGGTGGCACAGACTGTATCGTCCACTGGGAAGAGAGGCACAGACTGTATCGTCCACTGGGGTCGGTGGCACAGACTGTATCGTCCACTGGGGTCAGTGGCACAGACTGTATCGTCCACTGGGGTCAGAGGCACAGACTGTATCGTCCACTGGGGTCAGTGGCACAGACTGTATCGTCCACTGGGAAGAGAGGCACAGACTGTATCGTCCACTGGGGTCAGTGGCACAGACTTATCGTCCACTGGGGTCAGTGGCACAGATTGTATCGTCCACTGGGGTCAGAGGCACAGACTGTATCGTCCACTGGGAAGAGAGGCACAGACTTATCGTCCACTGGGGTCAGTGGCACAGATTGTATCATCCACTGGGAAGAGAGGCACAGACTGTATCGTCCACTGGGGGCAGTGGCACAGACTGTATCGTCCACTGGGGTCAGAGGCACAGACTGTATCGTCCACTGGGGTCAGTGGCACAGACTGTATCGTCCACTGGGAAGAGAGGCACAGACTGTATCGTCCACTGGGGTCAGTGGCACAGACTTATCGTCCACTGGGGTCAGTGGCACAGATTGTATCATCCACTGGGAAGAGAGGCACAGACTGTATCGTCCACTGGGGTCAGTGGCACAGACTGTATCGTCCACTGGGAAGAGAGGCACAGACTGTATCGTCCACTGGGGTCGGTGGCACAGATTGTATCGTCCACTGGGGTCAGAGGCACAGACTGTATCGTCCACTGGGGTCAGTGGCACAGACTGTATCGTCCACTGGGAAGAGAGGCACAGACTGTATCGTCCACTGGGGTCAGTGGCACAGACTTATCGTCCACTGGGGTCAGTGGCACAGATTGTATCATCCACTGGGAAGAGAGGCACAGACTGTATCGTCCACTGGGGTCAGTGGCACAGACTGTATCGTCCACTGGGAAGAGAGGCACAGACTGTATCGTCCACTGGGGTCGGTGGCACAGACTGTATCGTCCACTGGGAAGAGAGGCACAGACTGTATCGTCCACTGGGGTCGGTGGCACAGACTGTATCGTCCACTGGGAAGAGAGGCACAGACTGTATCGTCCACTGGGGTCAGTGGCACAGACTGTATCGTCCACTGGGAAGAGAGGCACAGACTGTATCGTCCACTGGGGTCAGTGGCACAGACTGTATCGTCCACTGGGGTCAGAGGCACAGATTGTATCGTCCACTGGGAAGAGAGGCACAGACTGTATCGTCCACTGGGGTCGGTGGCACAGACTGTATCGTCCACTGGGAAGAGAGGCACAGACTGTATCGTCCACTGGGGTCAGTGGCACAGACTGTATCGTCCACTGGGGTCAGAGGCACAGACTGTATCGTCCACTGGGGTCAGTGGCACAGACTGTATCGTCCACTGGGAAGAGAGGCACAGACTGTATCGTCCACTGGGGTCAGTGGCACAGACTTATCGTCCACTGGGGTCAGTGGCACAGATTGTATCATCCACTGGGAAGAGAGGCACAGACTGTATCGTCCACTGGGGTCAGTGGCACAGACTGTATCGTCCACTGGGAAGAGAGGCACAGACTGTATCGTCCACTGGGGTCGGTGGCACAGACTGTATCGTCCACTGGGAAGAGAGGCACAGACTGTATCGTCCACTGGGGTCGGTGGCACAGACTGTATCGTCCACTGGGAAGAGAGGCACAGACTGTATCGTCCACTGGGGTCAGTGGCACAGATTGTATCGTCCACTGGGGTCGGTGGCACAGACTGTATCGTCCACTGGGGTCAGTGGCACAGACTGTATCGTCCACTGGGGTCAGAGGCACAGACTGTATCGTCCACTGGGGTCAGTGGCACAGACTGTATCGTCCACTGGAAAGAGAGGCACAGACTGTATCGTCCACTGGGGTCAGAGGCACAGACTGTATCGTCCACTGGGAAGAGAGGCACAGACTGTATCGTCCACTGGGGTCGGTGGCACAGACTGTATCGTCCACTGGGAAGAGAGGCACAGACTGTATCGTCCACTGGGGTCAGTGGCACAGACTGTATCGTCCACTGGGAAGAGAGGCACAGACTGTATCGTCCACTGGGGTCGGTGGCACAGACTGTATCGTCCACTGGGAAGAGAGGCACAGACTGTATCGTCCACTGGGGTCAGTGGCACAGACTTATCGTCCACTGGGGTCAGTGGCACAGATTGTATCATCCACTGGGAAGAGAGGCACAGACTGTATCGTCCACTGGGGTCAGTGGCACAGACTGTATCGTCCACTGGGAAGAGAGGCACAGACTGTATCGTCCACTGGGGTCGGTGGCACAGACTGTATCGTCCACTGGGAAGAGAGGCACAGACTGTATCGTCCACTGGGGTCGGTGGCACAGACTGTATCGTCCACTGGGAAGAGAGGCACAGACTGTTTCGTCCACTGGGGTCAGTAGCACAGATTGTATCGTCCACTGGGGTCGGTGGCACAGACTGTATCGTCCACTGGGGTCAGTGGCACAGACTGTATCGTCCACTGGGAAGAGAGGCACAGACTGTATCGTCCACTGGGGTCAGTGGCACAGACTGTATCGTCCACTGGGAAGAGAGGCACAGACTGTATCGTCCACTGGGGTCAGAGGCACAGACTGTATCGTCCACTGGGGTCAGTGGCACAGACTGTATCGTCCACTGGGAAGAGAGGCACAGACTGTATTGTCCACTGGGGTCAGTGGCACAGACTGTATCGTCCACTGGGAAGAGAGGCACAGACTGTATCGTCCACTGGGGTCAGAGGCACAGACTGTATCGTCCACTGGGGTCAGTGGCACAGACTGTATCGTCCACTGGGAAGAGAGGCACAGACTGTATCGTCCACTGGGGTCGGTGGCACAGACTGTATCGTCCACTGGGAAGAGAGGCACAGACTGTATCGTCTACTGGGAAGAGAGGCACAGACTGTATCGTCCACTGGGAAGAGAGGCACAGACAGTGACTCCTGCGGCTGATTGTTGTATGGGCATCAATTCTGGCACACAATTGCTCAGGCACCAAGTGTTACAGTTGCTCAGATACTGATTCTCCACTGCATAATTGTTCAGAAGTGAGACTCAGAGACTGCAAGTAATTGCCAAGTGGGAGTAACTATTTATTTAATTGTTCTCCAGGGAGACTGAGTGTTAACCAACTGCTCCCTAAAGCCAGTCAGCACCTGGAGAACTGTTTGCCTGTGGGGGGGTCAATGTTTGTGTAACGAAACCAGCGAGAATCCAACACCTATGTAGCTCTTCAGCAACGAGTCAGTGACAGTCCCACAGTCACTGGCTCCCACTGGGAACTCTAAGTTTCACTGGTGCGCAGTGCCAGAGGCACTCACTCTCACTGGGGAACAATTACACAGACACTGACTCTCACTGGGTACAAGTGTCATGGCACTGACCCTCGCTAGAGAACGGTGTTCCAGGTGCACCCTCCTGCTGGATCACGTGTGCCCACTTTCACTGAGAAACAGCTGTGCGCAGACAGATTCTCTGAGGTGGACACTGACCCTCAATATTCAGGATTCAAATTACATGTATTATCAAGGTTGTATAAATTATACATCTTGAGATTTGTTTGTTAACAGGCAGCCACTAACCACCGCGCTGAGTAAGAGGGAACACACACACACACACACACACACACACACACACACACACACACACACACACACACACACACACACACACACACACACACACACACACACACACACACACACACACACACACACACACACACACACACACACACACCAGAAGTAAACAACGACATTCCAAACCACAACGAGTCCTTGGATCTGCTCCCCAGAGCACCTGGAGTAGGCCGAAGCCCCGGTCTCAGTTCATCATATTAGTGGGCCAAAACTGGCAGAGATGACAGCTGTGGAAGCAGCTCACAGCCTCGGCGCTTTCAGAAGCAAAAGCACTCAACAACAGTGGCACAGACACTGAATCCCAGTGGAGTACGGTTGCAAAGACAGGGCATGAAGACCCACACTCAACACTTTCTGAACAACTTCTTCCCCTCTGCCATCAGATTTCTGAACCCATGGACACTCCCCCTTTTGAACCACCTATTTATTTATGACTGTACCTCATAGTAATTTGTTATGAAGTAAACTGCACTGCACTGCTGCCACAAAACAACAAATTTCACAACTTGTGCTCAGTAACTATGAAACTGATTCCGATGTACTTGTGTCAGATTCCAGCACCAGATTATAATGACTAAGCTAAAGAAAACTTCAAAATAAAGCCCTTACAACATTATCTACTCAAGCTTCTGTCATTATTAAATCCCACTTTAACTCCTTACTGAAAGATAATTAATTTGGTAATGCAACCAGTCAACAAGAGTGGTTCAGTCCATCAAAGTACAATGGAATAAGTTAGTCTCTTCATGAAAGACCTCCAAGAGGACTGCCACATTGTCGTTGGGTTTGGAGGCTTGCGTGCCTCAATGACGAGGAGAGCTACGTTGGCCGAAGTCAGGGCTTTATGCTTTGGCTTTTGGTAGGGTCACAAATGCCAAACAGGTCAAAGGATAGAGGCCAGACTAAGTGTGGTCCACCAGTCCTCCAGGTTCGGGGGTTCAGCTCAGGGCTAACAACCCTGACTGGTAAAGCAAAATTGTTACAGAAAGAGCAATGAAGAATCCTTCTATATCTGAGTGTGACTATATTCCTGAGCCTCCACCCAGGACTTGCAGGCGTGAATACTGATAGGGTGCTACCGACGAAGGAAGCCCCGAACATCACCAGAGATAGAGGACCTTCATTGCTGCCCTGAACGCCAGTGCTGTAATGGACAGTAGGTAAGTTCATAAAAGTACAAACTGAGTACTGGTCACAGACCCTGAAAACTCTTACGCTACACTTTACATCACACCAGCAAACAGTATCCCCAATGACGGTTTATGGATTTCCCATTATCACTGTAAATGGGAAACCATTCCAAGTTGGGCTTGGAGCTGGCTGAGTTTACAACTTTCTGCAGTTTTTACCGATCCTGTGCTGTGGCCCCTCCTTGTAAGATGGTAATGCAACCAGTCAGAATGCTCTCCATCTGTATAAATTTGCAAGAGTCTTTAATATCCTAACAAATCTCCCCAAACTCCTGATGAAATATGGCCACTGTTGTGCCTTCTTTGTTATTGCATCAGTATGTTGGTCTTCAGAGATGTTGACACCCAGGAACGTGAAATTGCTTATCCTTTCCACTGCTGATCCCTCGAGGACTGGTGTGCGTTTCCTTGACATCCCCTTCCTGAAGTTCACAATCAATTCTTTGGTCTTATTAACACTGAGTGCAAGGTTGTGGTTAACACCACTCAAGCAGCTGATCTACCTCACCTCTGTACACCTCCTCGTCACCATTAACAACAGCTGTGTCATTGGCAAATTTATAGATGGTGCTGGAGATGACCTTGACTTATACTTGAATAAAATTTGGATCTGCATTGCCTTGCCTTACATACTGTCCTGCCAGTATCTTCTGTCAAGGCTAAAGAAACAGTATTTTCCTTTTAGATTAATCCAAGAATGTCAGGAATCAGGCTCTATGCCCTGCTCTAGAGCTCTTCAAAAACTGGAAACGTTCGATGGCAAAAACAGATCCAGACACTTGAGGAGCAATCAGACTTTGCACTGTATAGTACAGCATGTGATTGGTTGAAGCCAAGTAATAGAGGCCATAGGTTAAGGGTGAAATGTGACATGTTTAAGAGGAACATGAGGGGGAGCTTCTTCACCCAGAGAGTGGTGAAAGTGTGGAACGAGCTGCCAGTGGAAGTGGTGGATATAGGTTTGATTTCAACATTTAAGAGAGATTTGAATAGGTACATGGATGGGAGGGGTATGGAGGGCTATGGTCCAGGTGCAGGTTGATGGGACTAAACTGGACTAGATGGGCCAAATGTCTGTTTGTGTGCTGTAGTGCTCCATGGCTCTAATTCAGAATTCTATTCCCTTTGTTTATTTCAGACTGACAAATATTTAAGGCTGACTTTACTATCAGTCCTGAATTCTTTCCAGCTTCATTTATTTCAGATTATTTGATCTATACATAAAGTACCAATTAATTAATCCGACAAGATTGAAGGTCGTTTTCCTGTCAGCATTTTACCCACTTGTTTCTATTAGTTGAACTCATCGTGAGTCCTAACTATAACCTTTGATTTAACCAATCATCCCTTCAGATGAATATGCAACACGGCTGCATGAAGTTCTTGAACCACAATTGTTAAATCACAGTACAACAAGCCTAGCACTGCCCCTACAAGTGACATCTTTGCCTTAATAAATACCCACTAATTTCTATCCTCAATCAGTTTCACGATAGTAATGAACTTTATCGAATGTTTCTTGGAAATCTGGAAAGATAATGGCAAATAAACATCTTCAATGGTAACAGGCACCAACATTCCCTGAAAAGGATGTACAAAGAGGATACAATATAGCTGATCAATAAAGGGACAGCACACAGTTAATGGTAGGCCCTTAATAGTGCTGATGTAGAGGGAGTCTAGGTCCATAGCTCTCTGAGAGTGGCTGCATAAGTTGATAGGGTAGTCAGGAAGGTGTATGACATGCTTGCCTTACTTAGTTGAGCCATTGAGTGCAAGTGTTAAGAAGTTACATCACTGATTTATCGAACTGTTTTTTAGGCTGTATCTGCATTCAATACTGCTCGCCCCATTACAGGAAAGATATGGGGGCTTTGGAGAGGGTGCAGAAAAGATGCCGCCTGGATTAGAATGTGCTATAAAGGAGAGCTTAGACAAACACGGGGTGTTTTCTGTGGGGCGGCACAGGCTAAGAGGAGACATGATAGAAGTTTACAAGATTATGAGAGGCACACATAGGCTAGAGAGCCAGAAGTCTCTTACTCCCCGATCAATATGGAAAAATAGGAAAAAAACAAGGAGAAGAGGGAGCTGGGCTATTTAGGAACACTGGAAAAACTACGTAGAGCAGCAGATCGTGGAGTGAATTCTAATTTAGGGAGAACAGAAAGGTTTAAATAGAGGGTGGAAGGAATAAGACAATAGACTGCAAAGGAGCATTGTCCTAGCAACATAAAATTACCTCTACCAAAGCTATATTTGCATTAGTTATCCATTTTGATATTTTCTAAGACTAGATGAACCTATTTACTAAAATCTGTCTATTGTTATGATCACTCCAGTGGTTAAAAAAAATTAACAGGACATTTGAAACAACAATTCCAAGCTCTACATCACTTAACTAAGACCATAAATTATTTGCATTGAATTACAGTCACAGATAGTCATTGAATTATACAGCACAGAAACAGGCCTTTCCCTGACAACCAAGTGTCTTCCTGAACCCCTGAGTTTCTCACTCAATCTTTAGACATCAAAAGGTAGTACACTTTACCACATTTCCCATATGATAACTATACATGCATCTCACATGGTGCTTGTACGAAAATTGTCTGTTCTCTTAACCTTGGATAAAATAGCTGTTTAAATATGCACAATGAGAAAGCACTAATAGATTTTTTTCCCAATAAAGTATTTTGAGTTGGGCATTCCAAAAATGAAAGGTTAAGTAAATTCCTAGATACAAGACCATAAGATATAGAAGCAGGATTAGGCCATTTGGCCCATCGAGTCTGCTCCACCATTTCATCATTGTTGATCCATTTTTCCCCTCAGTCCCAATCTCCTGTCTTTCCCCAAGATATAGCTTTAAAAAGGTTGCAATGCAGTGGTTCTGTGTTTCAGATGTCCACAGGATATCTGCAAACATGGAGTCTAGACCAATACATTTGACTAAAGAATTTTTCAGAAGAAAGGTGAAAACAATAACTATGATGAAAATTACAGGAGAACAACACAAATCTAGTCCAGAAGAAGAGGACAGCTTACGAAAGGTTCACAAAACTAGGTAACGATAGAGATCTAGAAGATTAAAAGGCTAGCAGGAAGGAGCTTAAGAATGAGATTATGAGAGCCAGAAGGGGCCATGAGATGGCCTTGGTGAGCAGGATTAAGGAAAACCCCAAACCATTCTACAAGTTTGTGAAGAGCAAGAGGATAAGACATGAGAGAATAGGACCCATCAAGTGTGACAGTGGGAAAGTGTGTATGGAACCAGAGGAGATAGCAGAGGTATTTAATGAATACTTCACTTCAGTATTCACTATGGAAAAGGAACTTGGCGATTGTACAGATGACTTGCAGCAGACTGAAAAGCTTGAGCATGTAAATACTAAGGAAGAGGATGTGCTGGAGCTTTTGGAAAGCATCAAGTTGGATAAGTCACCAGGACTGGACGGGATGTACCCCAGGCTACTGTGGGAAGCGAGGGAGGAGACTGCTGAGCCTCTAGCCATGATTTTTGCATCATCAATGAGGACGGGAGAGGGTCCGGAGGATTGGAGGGTTGCGGATTTGTTCCCTTATTCAAGAAAGGGAGTAAAGATAGCCCAGGAAATTATAGACCAGTGAGTCTTACTTCAGTGGTTGGTAAGTTGATGGAGAAGATCCTGAGAGGCAGGAATTATGAACATTTGGAGAGGCATAATATGATCAGGAATAGTCAGCACAGCTCTATCAAAGGCAGGTCATGCCTTACGAGCCTGTTTGAGATTTTTGAGGATGTGACTAAACACACTGATGAAGGGAGAGTAGTAGATGTAGTGTACATGGATTTCAGCAAGGCATTTGATAAGGTACCCCATGCAAGGTTTATTGAGAAAGTAAGGAGGGATGGGATCCAAGGGGACATTGCTTTGTGGATCCAGAACTCGCTTGCCCACAGAAGGCAAAAAGTGATTGTAGACAGGTCATATTCTGCATGGAGGTCGGTCACCAGTGGAGTGCCTCAGGGATCTGTTCTGGGACCCTTACTCTTCGTTATTTTTATAAATGACCTGGATAAGGAAGTGGAGGGATGGGTTAGTAAATTTGCTGATGACACAAAAGTTGGGGGTGTTGTAGATAGTGTGGAGGGCTGTCAGAGGTTACAATGGGACATTGATAGGATGCAAAACAGGGCTGAGATGTGGCAGATGGAGTTCAACCCAGATAAGTGTGAGGTGGTTAATTTTGTTAGGTCAAATATGATGACAGAATATAGCATTAATGTTAAGACTCTTAGCAGTGTGGAGGATCAGAGCGATCTTGGGGTCCGAGTCCATAGGACACTCAAAGCTGCTATACAGGTTGACTCTGAGGTTAAGAAGGCATACGGTGTATTGGCCTTCATCAACCATGGGATTAAGTTTAAGAGCTGAGAAGTAATGCTGCAGCTATATAGGACCCTGGTCAGACCCCAATTGGAGTACTGTGCTCAATTCTGGTCACCTTACTACAGGAAGGACGTGGAAACCATAGAAAGGGTGCAGAGGAGATTTACAAGGATGTTTCCTGGATTGGGAAGCATGCCTTGTGAGAATAGGTTGAGTGAACTCGGCCTTTTCTCCTTGGAGCGACGGAGAATGAGAGGTGGCCTGATAGAGGTGTACAAGATAATGAGAGGCATTGATCGTGTGGATAGTCAGAGGCTTTTTCCCAGGGCTGAAATGGCTAGCACAAGAGGGCATAGTTTTAAGGTGCTTGGAAGTAGGTACAGAGGAAATGTCAGGGGTAAGTTTTTTACGCATGGAATGGGCTGCTGGCGACAGTGGTGGAGGCAGAAACGATAGGGTCTTTTAAGAGACTCCTGGACAGGTACATGGAGCTTAGAAAAATAGGGCTATGAGTAAGCCTAGGTAGTTCTAAGGTAAGGACGTGTTCGGCACAGCTTTGTGGTCTGAAGGGCCTGTATTGTGCTGTAGGTTTTCTATGTTTCTCTGTTTCTAACTACAGAGCACCAAGCTACATGCAGCTGGTTGACAGCATGATTCCCATTTAGACTTCTTCCCTGCAAATCTTGACATACATTGTGGTCATAGAGAAACAGTATCCGGGCAACAGGAATCTGTCAATGCTGGCTGATTATTGTGGGACCCTTAAGCGAGAAGCCTCAGACCCTGAGTATAAACAAAAGCATCAACTAATTTGTTGTCCAGTGTAGTGGCTGGGGTCACCAGTCTTCTAAAAACTCTGCCCAGAAGAAGGCACAAGCCACTTCTGGAGGAAAATTTGCCAAGAACAATAATGATCAAAGACTATGATTCTCAACATCTTACGGCACAGCACGTGATGATAACGATGTATACAAATTGTCCTGCATTTTTTATATTACACAGTGTTAATATTTCAAATGCATTTCAATGGTTGTAAAGTGCTTTTAGCAAAGTTGTTATTTAAATTAACAGAATTATGTTTTTTTACCTTTACTGCTTATTTCCTTATAAGTTTATCAGACGCTGATAAAATGTCAGACAGTCTGGAGCTGCCCTATTTTGTTTCCTACAAGTTATGGATGAGTGAAAGAGATGACAAGTTGGAAAGCAAAAGAAACAAAGAGAAACGACTACCTCTGAAATATTGGCCGTTCTATATGTAATGTTCAACAAATGACAGATTAATTGCTTTTCAGCACTTTGAGTTAAAGGATGCTACAATCGAAACTTTCTGTGTTCAGTAAAAACAAAGGGACAAGCTGAGGTTTAACAAAATGCACATAAAGTTGATTTAAGACAAAGATAGTTTTCATCTGAGCTAATACAGCTGCCAAGAAATTCCAGCCAATGGTTCCTATGCACTAACCATTTGAAGAACTGACCTGCTGTTGGGTGTCGTGTGTAATGGTTGTGTGCAAGGTTTCAATCTCAAATTCTGCAAAGACAAACAAATTAAATCTGACAATTTGTGAGCCAACGTCAAATTTAAAAACTTGATAATGAGAGTTGTGATACTGATGTAAGAACCCTACTGAATCACTCAGGTCCTTGGAGGAAGGGAAACCTCCAATACTTTGGAGTCCCATATTACATGGCTGGTCAGGATAATGAGGGATTAATGGAGCCTTCAGAACAAAAACAAAAAAATACTGCTCCTTGAATGAAAAATCACTTTGCTCTGAAATACAAGAACAAACCTTCATAGTTACCTGTCACTATTAAAACTTACAACCCATTCACTGATAAAACTATGACAACAAGGAGATAGCCAATTAGGACTCAAAATGAGGAAGTATGTATTCACTTAGAGAGTTGCAAACAGAACACAGAACACCACAGCACAGTACAGACCTTTCGGCCCACAATGTTAGGCTGCCTTTGAACTCCATCTGCCACTTCAGAGGAGTCAAAGAATTTAAAGTACATTTATTATCAAAGTATGTATGCAGTATACAACCCTGAGATTCGTCTTCCCCACAGACAGTCGCAAAACAAAGAAAACTGTGGAACCCATTCAAAGAAAAAATGTCAACACCCCCCCCCCCAACAATGTGCAAAAATACAAATTGCACAATCGGCAGCAAGATCGTGAACCCAACCCCCCTCCCGCGCAAACAGCACAAGAAGGAACGAGCGAAAACATAGAACATAAAACACAAAATCAAAAGAGTCCATATTCATTTCAGCTTAAATGCTCATCATCTAAGGCCACTCCGTTTCAAAGTAGCCCAAAATAGCAAAATAGCAACAGAGAAATGATCGACCAAGAACTACAGTCCAATCTACAAACCGCAGACACAGAACTTCGGTACCATCCTCGGACAGCATTGAGGAAGAGAGAGAGACGATTCGAATGCAAGGGCCCTCCCTCGGCAGCAGCAAGTGAGAGGGAGAGAGACTGTCACACGTTGACAACTTCCTTTGGGAGCAGCGAGCAAAAAGCTGGTAGACCGCGCTGAAAACTCACTTCGATGTTTTCTATCTCCTCGGTCCAGCTTTGCATCTTGTCAACATCCTGTTACAACCTACGAAAACCTTCTACACTACCCACAGCTCCACGAACCTTCATGTCATCTGCAAGCTTGCCAACCTACCACTTCCTCATCCAAGTCATTTATAACCACCCCAACAAAAAGCAAGGGTCCCAGAACAGATCCCTATGGAACACAACTGGACACCGACCTCCAGGCAGAAAAACACTCCACCCACAGACTCTGGAGTTTTCCAGACCGGAGGATTCTGTAAATGCTCAATCACTGAGTATATTTAAAACCAAAATTGATAGACTTTTAGGAACTAAAGGGATCACAGAATCTGAGGATCAGGCCAGAAAAAGGAATTGATACGCAACATCAGTCATAATGTCATTGAAAAGCTGAGTGAGTTCAAGGAGCCTGTGGCTTGTCTCTTAAATAACAGTAAACATTCATTTGCTATTCGGAAAAGTGCTGTTAAATATTACAGAAATGCACTTAAATAGTCAGAACCAGAATCAGGTTTATTTTCACCAACCTGTGTCATGAAATTTGTTTGGTGGGTGGTGGGCGCTGACGTTCTTTTCCTGAAATGGGCGGGGGGAGGGGAGGTTGTTGCTTTGCTGCTGCTTTCGTGGGGGGGGAGAGGGGGCTTTGGGGTTCTAAAGCTTTTCTGTTGTTCAATCTTTTGGGGTGATTCTGCTTTTCATGGATGTCTACGAAGACCAAATGTTTCAGGTTGTATATTGTACACATTCTCTGATAACACATGGAACCATTTTACTGACAGATAGACCTCAGTATGTGCGGTTGGGAGACTGTAGGTCTGACACAGTGGTCAGCAGCACAGGAGCGCCACAGGGAACCGTACTCTCTCCGGTCCTGTTCACCCTGTACACATCTGACTTCCAATATAACTCGGAGTCCTGCCATGTGCAGAAGTTCGCTGATGACACGGCCATAGTGGGGTGTGTCAGGAATGGACAGGAGGAGGAGTATAGGAAACTGATACAGGACTTTGTGATATGGTGCAACTCAAACTACCTGCGTCTCAATGTCACCAAGACCAAGGAGATGGTGGTGGACTTTAGGAGATCTAGGCCTCATATGGAGCCAGTGATCATTAATGGAGAATGTGTGGAGCAGGTTAAGACCTACAAGTATCTGGGAGTACAGTTGGACGAGAAGCTAGACTGGACTGCCAACACAGATGCCTTGTGCAGGAAGGCACAGAGTCGACTGTACTTCCTTAGAAGGTTGGCGTCATTCAATGTCTGCAGTGAGATGCTGAAGATGTTCTATAGGTCAGTTGTTGAGAGCGCCCTCTTCTTTGTGGTGGCGTGTTGGGGAGGAAGCATTAAGAAGAAGGACGCCTCACGTCTTAATAAGCTGATAAGGAAGGCGGGCTCTGTCGTGGGCAAAGTACTGGAGAGTTTAACATCGGTAGCTGAGCGAAGAGCGCTGAGTAGGCTACGGTCAATTATGGAAAACCCTGAACATCCTCTACATAGCACCATCCAGAGACAGAGAAGCAGTTTCAGCGACAGGTTACTGTCGATGCAATGCTCCTCAGACAGGATGAAGAGGTCAATACTCCCCAATGCCATTAGGCTTTACAATTCAACTGCCAGGACTTAAGAACTTTTTTAAAGCTATTATTAATGCTTTTTGAGTTAGTGATTTAGATGCATATCATATTATTACTGAGTTAAGTATTGTATGTAATGAGTTTTTGCTACAACAAGTGTATGGGACATTGGAAAAAATGTTGAATTTCCCCATGGGGATGAATAAAGTATCTATCTATCTATCTATCTATCTACTGATAAGTTTACTCTGAACTGTAACACTTGGTGGCCATGCTGATCTTTCTAAGGGAAGCAGGTGGGGGAAATTCAAGAGCAAGTTACTTGCAGTAGTCTTAGCCAAAGTACTTAAGGAATAGTATAATTCCAACTGACTATTCAATTTGCACACATAATAAACACCCACACTGCAAATACTCTATCAAGGTCATTTTATTTTCTGCTGTTTATTCTCTAATATTTTTACCAAGGTGAAGTCTGAAATGCTTAGAGGTCTTTGCCCTCCCTATCACTGTAGTGACAGCTGGAATCCTGTGTATAGTTCATATTAACACACAACTGGAAGAAAATGGATGCACTGAAATAGTAAGTACAGAAGAGATTCACCAGAGTTGTTGTCTGGGATAAGACAAACTGGAGAGGCTGGAAAAAGAATTTAGTGCTTTCCAGTTGTATATGATGAATAAGTTCTTTGCGGGCTTCCAGCTGGGTACAAATATCGGTTTTAATCGGCGTTTTGATGACAAACTCTGCCATCTTCATCAGGGATGATGCCCGGGCATGTCCAGTCTGGTGGCACTTATAACCCCGTCGTCAATCCATCCTGATTGGCTAGTCCTCATCCAATCAGGTTTCCACTGTCCCACCTCGTTTACCTTTGAAATCCATTTTTTACTTAGATTGAGACTTTCTTCGTTAAAATCCTTTCTCCTCTAGTTTTATTTCAATAGCTCCCTTCACCAGGCGCTCCCAAAAGCCGTAGGCGCGGCATAGGCAGTTTTGTGCTGTCGAAGTCAATCCTATGGCCATTGCGAATGGGAGAGGCTGGACTTGGTTTGCTTGGAGCAGAGAAGACTGTGGTGGTGGAGTTGTGTGGAAAACCTCAATAGTGCTAGAAAATTGCGGTGGAAAAGCTAGGGTAGATAATAAGTACGGCGTGGGGCTAGAAACCCCATTTTATAAAACTCCAGTGCTACAGAAGCTCCAGAGATCTGACCCATGGGAGAGGAAGGATACACCAAGTAAATGGAGTACATCTGGGGCAACTTGAAAGACTGGCCCAGGACAGAAGATTCTGGCGAGCTGCTGTCGGCTGCCTATACCCCAGTAGAGATGATGGAGCTTAAAAAGAAAATAATAAGTACACATAGACAATCAGTGTATTAACTAATAACTAACTAACAGTGTACATACGGCCACACTCAGTAACTTGTACATTGTGTTTTACAGGATTGCTTTTACATTTATATTTATTGTGTTTTTATGCTTATTGTGTTTTTTCAATGCTGCATCAGATCTGGAGTTAACAATCGTTTTGTTCTCCTTACACTTAGTGGCAATAAGTATCTTAAATCCTGAATCTTGAAGAAATGTTTCTCCACAGCAGAAATAGCTAAAATCTGATTTAGAAGGGATAAGGGTGGATTTTTTTTCTCACTCAAAGTGTGTTTGAAATCTGGGAGACACTTCCTGTTGGGAGGCAGGTGCTCTCACAGTGTTTACAGTGACTCAGTATTTGAAATGCTATGGCATTGAAGGCAGAGTTCTGGAAAAATAGGATTGGCGGGGACTGAAGGGTTTGGTTCTACGTTGCGTAACTCTAGAGTTTTATGACACTTGAAGATCTCAGCACTCCTCCAGCACCCTAGTGTTCATCCCAATTTTGATTTCTCCACCAGTGGTGTCAATGTTTTTGGCCAAACTCAGTTTTAATTTCCTCCAAGACTCTCCATGTCTCCCTAAGTTGGTCCTTAACATTTACTTTCAAGTTTTAATCATGTGACTCAATATCCTCTACTGCAGTTCTGCATGTTTCGATAACCCCCTTGTGTAGCAGCTTGGAATGCTGCACTGTACCAGACTGAAGGCACTAAATAAATGCAAGATGTTCAAATTGCCCTGTGTCACGTTTGCAGTGCTCACGAATTATCACAGAATTCTAGCCTGATCTGTGAGCAATGTGACTTTAGGTAGGGCCACTCTGAGGGGGATTTTGTAGGTGATCTCCCTTATAAGCAGCTCACTGGTGAATCTTGTTATGTATTTTCCCTTTCCGTGTAAATGTATCATCGTATTTGCTCTTCCTTCTCCTGGTAACTCCACTGTGTAAAATTGGGGCTCTTCACTAGCTCCTTATTGCCCAGAACACATGGAGTTCATTTCCATCCTGCCTCTCAAACACATTCACAGCATCACCTAAGGACAATATTCTGAAATGCCCTTACTTCTGTACAACAAGTTAACATTAAAAACTCAGCTCCTCACTTTTATAAGAATCATCACCCTAAATCTGCACTGCACCTAAACTGAATCCATTTCTATGCCCATATTTTCAACAATCTTCCAAATTCCATGACCTCCATACCTACAAGGAGTTCTGGTTTACTGTTAATGAATTTAACAGCAAGATTTCATTATAACTTTCCTTTCTCGTTCTCATTCGGCATCCAGCTGGCTAAGTAAACAAAGATGTGGAGGCATGGTCTGGGACATGACAATGGAAGGGGTAGAAGCAGGCTGCTTGAATCTCCTCCATCATTCAGTAGGATCAAACATAATCCCGTGCTTTCATTTTCCTGATTCCCACGTCTCGCAGTTCCCTCAGCATCCAAGAATCTATCAATTTCAGCCTTGAATTTTGTTAGTTCTCTAAGAAAGGGGGGGGGGGTTCCAAAAAATTACAGCCATCTGCATGATTAACCTTGGCAATAGCTGCTTGGCAATTAGGAAGGAGATTGGGACTTGAGTTTGGAAAGACACAGAGAGAGGTAGATAGAGGCAGAGGGAGAATTGGCTGATTGCAATGGGAGATAAAGCAAAATAAAGGTTTACTTTTTCCAAAATTGAACATACTTATTCAAATAAAAGATAAAATTGTAAATAACATACTAAAATCATTCTTACTATTCATATATACCTACGGTTCATGAGAATTTGCTGTTGTTAATTTTTAAACACTGACTTAGTGACAATTGTCCTTGTGCCAACTGCATTATGGGAAACAAGGCCAGAATGCAAAGGGTGAGGGGGGAGGGAGAATGAGATGCCAGCAGCACAGAGTTCTAGCTACCACAGCCTGTCCAAGTCAGATAGAGCCACATGCCAAGGCAGCAGGTGGCTGTTTCACTTTTAATTCATTATTTTTAAATGAGAGCACTTAAAAATGCAAATTTAAATTTGGTGAAGCAACAATAACAGTGTTGTAGCATCCGCACACCTATTCCAACACGCAAACTTACCGTGTGGGCAGTGAGTAGATTATAATTGCAAAATAAATGAATTTATTATGCCAGCAGCAGTCAGCTGGAAACCTACAAAAGTAAATTTTTTAACTAGAAAAATATGAAAATATAAAAATATGATTTAAATATCAAACCCACGTCATGCAGATGAACCAAAGATTTTCCATCCTATGTGCATTCTAACATTGCTATTCAATACAATGTTATACCTCTCTAAAGATCAGTATCAAGTTTATTGTCATTTAACTATATACTGTATATGTATATAACGTACTTAACCAAATAATGTAAATATAAACAAGAAAATGTTTCTCCGAACCAGGGTGTAAAGTACAGTAGTACGCATAACACACAATAACTTAACAAGGTAAGAATAAAATCTACAGATGGATTATACATAAATAACAAACTATAGTGCATTAATATTAAATATTGTACTGGAACAGATTAACCAGTGACACTTCAAATACGATGTGGCAGGGAGTTCAGAAGCCTAATAGCCTGGGGGAAGAAACGGTTTCTCATTCTAACTGTTCTTGTTTTTATGCATTATAGTCTCCTGCCTGACTGTAGAAAGTCAAAGAGGATGCTAGATGGATGGGTGGGATCTTTAATAGGGCCCTACATACACAGCGCTCGTGATAAATGTCCCTCATGGATGGTAGGCAAATCTCTCAATATTTTAGATTGAAATTTCTTTCTCCGTGAAGAAATGACAGTCTTTCGAGTTAAATCACTTCTTTGAGAAGTTTAAGCTAACTGGAAAATATGATTAGCAATTTGGGAATTATGCAAAGCTTTAAAAAAAAGTCCTTAAGATCTGTTGGGCAATATCACTCATGGTCATAAGATAACCAAATGGCCTGCTTGTGATTCACCTCCCACTGAACTGTATTCCCGGCCATTCCAAACGCCTTTGTACTTCATTAAAGATTGAGAGAACAGGGATTTGTGGTAAGATAGGAACAGACCAGAAGAATGTTAAGAAATTAAACAAAGTGAATTTACATCTGGAAAAGTAACCAGTGAGCAATTATCACACTGAATCATGGCGCAGATTGTGGAGTATCTCAGACTTATACAATTAAATGAAATGCTTGCAGGGTTTCAGAAGCATGGGGTGGAGGGCAATCTCATGAAAACTATCGAATGTTCAAAGACCTCGATAGAATGAATGTGGAGAGTATGTTTCCTATGGTGAGGGTGTCTAAGACTACAGGACAAAGCTTCAGAACAGAGAGATGTCCTTTTAGAACGGAGAAGAGGAGGGATTTCTTTAGCCAGGGTGGAATTTGTTGCCACAGGTGGCTGTGGAGACCTAGTAACAGGGTGTATTTAAGGCAGAGGTTGATAGATTCTTGATTGGCCAGGGCATGAAGAGATATAGGGAGAAGGCAGGGGATTGGAGCTGAGAAGGAAATGGATCAGCCATGATGAAATGGCAGAGCAGACTCGATGGGCCAAATGACCTCATTCTGCTCCTAGATCTTTTGGCCTTACAGTCCAAATACTCCGAAACATAGAAAGTACAGCACAGCTATAAGCCCTACAACTCACCATGTCTGTGCTGACTATGATTCCACTAATTAAACCAATCTCATCTGTTCAAACATAGACCCTATCCCTCTATTCTCTGCCTTTGCATGGTGCAGTCCAAATCCTTCTTCAATATTGCTATTGTAGCTGCATATTCGACCTGCACTGGCGGAATATTCCAGGCACCTATCATAAAAAAAAACTTGCCTTGAACATCCTCATTAAACTTTCCTTCTCTCACCCCACATAAGGCGATAAGATGTAGGAGCAGAATTAGGCCATTTGGCCCATCAAGTCTGTTCTGCCATTTCATCATGGCTGATCCATTTTCCCTCTCAGCCCCAATCTCCTGCCTTCTCCCCATATCCCTTCCTGTCCCAACTAATCAACCTCTGTCTTAAATATACCAAAATGACTTGGCCCCCACAGCCGCCTGTGGCAACGAATTCCAGATTCACCACTCTTTGGCCTTAAGAGATTCCTCCTGATCTCCGTTCTAAATGGACTCCTCTCTATTCTGAGGCTGTGTCCTCCGGCCTTGGACTCCCTCACCAAAGGGGACATCCTCTCCACATCTACTCTGTCGAGGCCTTTCAACACATGATAGGTGTCAATGAGATGCCCCCTCTTTCTTCTGGTACGGCTTCCAGGACTTGGCAGTTTCACCCTGATAAAAGACTCTGACCATCTAACCTGTCAATGCACCTCACAATTATGGATTCTATCAAGTCCCCCTCCCACAGCCTGTGACACTCCAAAGAAAAAAACAACCCTACTTTGTCCAGCCTCTCTTTATAACTAACAGGTTCTAAACCTGCCAACATCCCAGTGTCTCTCTTCTACACCTCATTCAAAGCCTCTGCCTTTCGTATGGTAAACAGAACTGCACACAATGCTCCAAATGAGTGTTTACATTGCTAATGGTGGGAGATGCAGGGGTTGGGCCAGGAGAGGAGGAGAAAATTTGACAATGAACTGCTGCAGACCTCATTGCTTCCAGCATCAAAAAAGGTCTCTTAACTTGAAAATGATTTTTAAGTAATTCAAATACTGATTTTAAACTATTTGTAGGCTATGCTTGGAGACTGCTTTTGAAGAGGCTTGTATGAGAGGATCCAATCAGATTCACCAAAAGGTCATTCAGAAGTCAACAACACCAGTACTGGGAAAATGCATGTAAATAAATTTACAAATAATTGTAAAAAGCGTCTACCTTCTACTCAGATTTTAATTTCTTCACAACAATTCCAACATTTTTCTCCTGATTTTATTTTATTGTGAAATATCTTTCATGACAGAAGATCAGCTGAAAATATGAATATTTCCAACGAGTGCCCTTCTCCACAAAAGTTGCACCTGAGAACCTGTCACAAGACCCCCTCCATTTTATACTCCCTCCTCTAGGAGGCAGTTGGAAGTTGCTGAAGCATCTGCAGAATGTTAAGCACAACCCTCTATGCTCCCACCTATGGCACAGGTTAGTGAGCGTACAATTCACTAAACCCAATGCACTCACAGCACAATTGTTCATAGTTGCTTTTCAGTACAAAACCCATAAGCTACATTTTACAATCCTAACTCGAGAAATCACATAAAAGTGATCCATGAAAAACAAAGGAGACAAAGACCGTTGGCTTATGAGCGTTATGTTTGGATGCTGTGATGGGAGAATGAATCAACTGAGCAATGTTCTCCTGACGGCCTGTTTTAGCTCTTTTTTAAATGTTTACCTGAGTTATATTTAGGAACTTTACACAATCTGGTGTGAGAACGTTTAAAGCAAGCAGCACACAAGATTATTAAATAACAAATTATAATGCTGGTATCAAACATAATTAGAGAAGAATGATGTGGTTGAAATACAGGCAATCTCAAGCATTACTTTAATAGGCTATTTTGTGTGTTTTAATAAGCTATTGATCTATCAATGTGCCTTTGTTGCAATCGTTTCGAAAGACAGACCGGTGCCAATCCTCTGTAAACAATCTAACACTGCATAATATTGATGAAAACCAACACCATGCGCAATGAGGGGGTCACAGTCCTTTCCAAAATATCTTTTCTACGCAAGTATTTCTACTTCCTCATCTTCTGCATACACAGTTCTTGAATGTAATCTGCAACAGTTAACATGTTAAATGGTTCCAAAGTGACCGCACCAGGAGGTGGGGCGGGACTTGGGGGGGGGGGGGGGGGGGGGCCTTGCCCTCTGCTCGTGATCGGGTCGAAAGACCACGTCCGATTGTTTGGGTCCACTGTACGTTGTTCTTCCCCGAGCAGGGCAGCGGACGTACTGTCATCAGTGCAGCAACTCCAACACACCCGCGCACAACCTTTCAATGAAGCTTTTCATTCAATCCAGGTTTGATTGACTGCAGTGTTTACTTAAAGCTCTAGTAAACAGGCGGCACACACACACACACACACTGCGGCTGATCTACAATAACCCCGGCTTCTCCTCTCAGAACAGGGAATTTTGGCGCGATTCTTCCCAAGGCTCCCTCCGTGTTGTTTGTTTGTGTTCCTGTTTGCGTGTGCCCGTGCCCAGCGCTTTAGCAGGCTCCGCTGCCCAGGTGAGCAGCGAGCGACACGTTTCGCAGACCCGCTCCCCACCCGCGGTGCCCTCGCCCACTCGCTCAAAAGTGCGGCGGCGGCGGCGGACCACCACACAAAACGCGAAACCTCAAAACATCCGAAAGCGAAGCGGCAGCGAAAAGCTGCTGGTGGAGATCTATCTCCCCTCGACCCGGTGTCGTGGAGAAATGAAAAACCCCACCGGCGGGCGGGCTGTGTCAAGTAACACCGCGTGTTTGAGCTTAACAAGTAGCCGACTGGCCGGAGTCAGATGGAGGATGAATGACCCACCCTCCCGACAGACCGAGACCCACAAAGGGTCCAGCGGGGGCTCAGGAGCCTCCGAAGGTACCCGGGGGGGAGGGGGCTCGGCTCGGCTTCAGTCGCCAGATCTCAGCGGGAGGGTGGTGGTGCAGGTGGTGTTATGATTCTCTGCCTCTCACTGGTGGTATGACAATATTTGGAAGCACACGATGGCAAAACCGGCACATTCCCAATCCACATCTCTGTTTCAGTTACACACCTTTTCTCTGCATTTCATCTGCACTTTGCTGACGTGGTGGTGCAAACCGGGTCCCATCACGACGATCTCCTCCTCCGGGTATTCCCGCAGGGTGCCATCCTCCAGCATGACCATGTATAGGTTGCATCGCCCCCCGCACTCCTTGTTTTCGGATTTCAGCGCCTGGATCACCCCGGGGATAAGCTGCCCATCTCCGGCCGGACTAGGAGCGCAAACCCGGCTGCCCAGAATCGATCTCTTTGCAGAACGACGAGCTTGCATCGCGAGGTTTCTTCACCCCCTTCGATTAGTTTTATTGTATGAAATTATATGCAAACATGCAATTGCAAAAATAACTAAATGTTAATTTTTTTTCTCTCAAAAACAAACCAAACCACAAACCGCCCGGCATTCAGAGCAGAGTTGTTTGTTTTCGTAGCCCTCGCAAAGCTGACATTGCAACTTGCAAAATTAGAAATGGACTTCAGAACAGCGGAATGAATGCCTATACTGTATTTTTCTCTCTTTTTTTCTCTCTGAATCAATTCTGAAAAAACTGGGGTATTGCAGAACTGCAGTATTTTAATCAATAGATTTTAAGTCGAGAAAATAGAAAATCGAGACTGAGAGATAAACAGAGAGGAACATTTAAAAATAAATTTGCTTTCTCGATTCAAATTCATTTATTCACTCTGTAATCTTTTCACATACTTTTTACATCTTTTTCTGTTATTTAATCCCCATTAAGTGTTCATAAATATTCACCTGTTGACGTTAGTGATAACTAACAATAATCTGCAAGGTAGAGTTTTATCAAATAAAAGATAGTATAGATTCACAAAAGGAGATACTGAGTCATAGAAAAGAGCAGCTCAGAAATAGGCCATTCGGCCCATCCAGTCCATGCTTAAACCATTTAAACTGCCTCCCATCGACCTGCACCGGGACCATAGCCCTCCATTCCCCTATCATCCATGTACCTTACTCAATCGTCCCACGCACCACTTGCGCTGGCAGCTCGTTCCACACTCTCACGACCCTCTGAGTGAAGAAGTTTCCCCTCATGTTCCCCTTTGAACTATTCACCTTTCACCGTTGACCATTAACAGACGAGGTATCACAGCAGCGGATCACAACTTTGAACTGTTGTGGATTTAGGAGTGGAATTTGAAATTTAGGCAAACACAGCTCAGTGAGTAAATACACGTGGGAGTAATCAGAAGGCCAGAAATCGTGATTTCACAGAGTGATAATGGAATTTAGTTGATAAAATGGAAGAAATATCAATTTGCAAGTAAAGGTGAAAGTTATGAAATACAGGTGCTATTGTAGAGCCAATGTGGGTCTGCAGATTTTGGGTGTCTCGAGCTGGGACACCACCAAGAGTTTTGAATAGCATCAAGTTTTACATGAAGTTAAACCTTGCACAGAGACTGATGCATTCGCAGATTATGAAAACTAACTGACACAGATTCGCAGTGGAGCCTTGTTTCTCGTTTCAGAGAGTCCGGCCAGCCGATCCACACTCCGGTTTAAATTACTTTCCGCGCTTTCCCTGGGAGTGGCCCTCCGTACCGGCGGAATGCTGCCCGCCCCCTCACTGTAACCATGTGCTGCTCCCGACGGCGCCCCGAGCCCATTGGCTGCGAGGAGTGCACGCCTCCGGCAGTAATTCACTGTCCAACGCCGTGCACTCACTCGGCAGAGCGGCGGCGGAGCTGGTGCCGAGCGGACGCCGTTGGGCTGGCACGCCGCTATCCCCTCTGCTGCCCCGTCCCGGCCTGCTGTCGCAGTCTCCCGGGGCAAAGAGGATGAGTATCAAGCTGTAGGATCTGACCCACTAGCTCGGTGATCGCATGTATTATTAGTTCAGGCTTTCAAATTCCCACGTCGCCGAGATCGTTCTGCTTTAAACAGTAGGACATTTCAGAGGCTGTGCGTAACTCCAACTAGATAAAGTAAACCATACCTACTTAAGAAATTAGAGTTCCAGTAAAATATTACTTCGCCGCTGTGTATATTCGGGCAGCACGTGCTTCAGAACAACAATCTGCTGTACGGACTCAGTGGGTCGAGCAACATCTGTGAACAACGGGTCCTATTGCAGGTTTTCGACCCGAAATTCCTTTCCAACAGCCCCACCACAGATACTGCCCGAGCCGCTGACATCCTCCAGCAGATGTTGCTCCGGATTCGAGCACCTCCCGCACCTCGATAAACTCAGGGTAGGTATTCCACTGAGGGATAACAGTAAAGTCCAAATTATTTTATTCAAAATTATCCGTGTTACAGCAGTTTATTGCTAAGGATAATCGACCTGCTTTCTATGAACACCGAGGTCGCTGGGCTGAAAACTCCGATAGCTCAGTCGGTAAAAAAAAAATGCGAGGGAGTATTTTTCTGTTGATTTTATTAGTCAAAGTTCAAAGTAAAAATGTATTATCAATAGGCATATATGCCGTAAAACGAGTATTTTTAAGTAGCCAGGTAAACTTTGGGTGTGAGGTGAATAGTTCAGATTGGGTTGTGATCCACTGCCTGATTAGATGACTTCGTTCCTATCAGTATTTTTGGATGAAGAATGGTGATTTGTTGTAGATGCCAGTAACCTGCTTGAAATCCTGAATGTCAGGAATGGAAGAATGCGTGACATTTTGTTAAAACAAAACAAGATTTAAGGCAACCATCAACATTACGGTGTGCACAGTGAAATAATATTTTAAATGTGAGATATTTATATTTTTGATTATTGTATGATTAGTTTCGGTGGGTGGTGTTTTTCCAAATTCTTTGTATAGATAGGCATGTCTATATTGGCGGGGGATGACTGGTCGCGCAAAGGATGCAATGGAAGCACGTTCAGAGATGATACAATGATGACTGTCTCAAGCAAGATGTCTAAGAATGGTCCATAAAACCATAAGGAATAGGAGCAGAATTAGGCAATTCGGCCATCGAGTCTGTTCTGCCATTCCATCATGACTGATCCATTTCAGCCACATTCTCACTTCCCCATAACTTTTGACACCATTACTAATCAATCACCTATCAACTTTTAATAATACCCAATGACTTCTTTGGCAATGAATTGAAATTCACCACCCTCTGGCTAAAGAAATTCCTCTCCATTTCTGTTCTAAAAAAACATCCTTCTATTCTGGGGTTGCGCCCTCTGGCCCTGAACTCCACCACTCTATGATACATCCTCCCCATATCCACCCTATCTAGGCCTTTCAATATTCAATTGGTTTCAGTGAGATTCCCCCCTCATTCTTCCAAACCCCAGCAAGTACAGGACCAGAGCCATCAAGCACTCCTCATGTGTTAACCCTTTCATTCCCACGGTCATTCTCATGAACCTCTGGACCCTCTTCAATGCCAGCGCATCCTTTCTAAGATAAGGGGCCCAAAAATGCTCCCAAGTGCAGCCTGACCAATGCCTTACAAAGCCTCAGTATTATATCTTTGCTTTTATATTCTAGTCCTCTCAGAATGAATGCTAATATTGCGTTTGCCTTCCTCACTACCAAATCAACCTGCAAGTTAACCTTTAGGGCATCCTGTACATAGACTCCCAAGTCCCTTTGAATCTTTGATTTCTTAATTTGCTGCCTGTTTAGAAAATGGTCTAATTCTCTTATTCCTTCAACCGACAGACATGACCATACACTGTATTCCATCTGCCACTTCTTTGCCCATTCTCCAAATCTGTCTAAGTCTTTCTACAGACTCTCTGCTTCTTCAACACTGCCTGCCTCTCCAGCCATCTTCATATCGTTCACAGACTTGCCCTGAAAGCCATCAACGCACACAAAATGCTGGAGGAGCTCGGCAAGCCAGGTAGCATCTATGGAAAATGTACAGTTGACGTTTCGGGCTGAAACCCTTTGGCAGGACTGAAGGGTTTTGGCCCGAAACATGAACTGTACATTATTCCATAGATGCTCCCTGACCTGCTGTGTTTCTCCAACATTTTGTGTTCAAATTTCCAGCATCTGCACATTTCCTCTTGTTTCTGAAAGCCATCAATTCCATCTTCCGAATCACTGACATATAATGTGAAAAGAAGCAGTCCCATTCACCGACTCCTGTGGTACTCCACTGTCACCGGCAGCCAACTCGAGAAGGCTCCTTACCGTAATATTATGGACTCTTGTTAAGCAGCCTCATGAGTGGCACCTTGTTCAGAGGCCTCCGGAAAATCCAAGCAAAAACAAAATGCAGTGATTCTCCTTTGTCTCTCCTGCCTGTTATTTTGTCAAAGAATTCCAACAGATTTGTCAGACAAGATTTTCCCTTAAGGAAACCGTGCTGGCTTCGGCCTACTTTATCATGTGCCTCAAAATCTCATTCTGTATCTTACTTGCCAACCACCGAAGTCAGGCCTGACCTGACCTGACCTGGCTTTTGCCTCCCTCACTTCTTAAAGAGTGGAGTGACTTTTGCAGTTCTCTGGAACCATTCCAGAATCTAGTGATTCTTGAAAGATCATGAAAGAACTCTTCCAGTTGCCTGACACGGGGAAAGATATTGGCAGTATTCTTCTCAACTGCCTTTAAACGACTGAAAAACTGCTCCCTAAATCAATGCAAGATGCCATCTATCTGGAGGCACAATGACAGCAATAGGAAAATTGCCAGGAGTGGCCAGCTACTTTACATGGCCTCCTTTGACCTCACCAAAGCCTTTCACACCACCACTCAAGAGGAACTGCAACCCTCCCCAAACATTAACTTGCTGACAGAAATTCCAGCACCCCTCCATGACAGCACGCAACCCGTGATACCAACCAGTGGATGTACAATCTCTGTGAAGACTAGTGTCAAGCAAGGCTACATCATTGCCCCAAAATTTCTCTCAAATGTTTTTCACCACAATGTTGCAATCCACCCCCATGAAACTTCCCATGGGATGGGAGTGGAGCCAATCCTCAGAATTATCGGGAAACTGTTCAACTTATGGTAACTACTGTCCAGAGGCTTAGTCATCCAAGCTTCAGTAATTGAGCTGCTGTATGTGATGATGTTTGCTTTTATACCTGCTCAAAGGCAGTGGTCCAAGGTAAAATTGATTCTTTCACTGATCCATACAAAAGGATTGAACCTTGCATTCAATATCCACAAGACCAAGGTTATCTACCTAACTTGCTCCACCATACCAATCTGTTCTCTGACAACAAAGGTTCATACCAATGAAACACTGGTTCTGTTGGCTGTGTAAGTCTAGGGGTACAATCTTTGGCTCTGCCAAACGTGTGAGGTTGAGGTGCGAGCCCACCCTGAAACCCCTGGTTTGTGCAGATGTCGAGTGATTTGTTACAAATCAGTACCAACAGAAACAACGGGTAGTACACCGCATACAATTAAACGACTTAGCTTTATAATTCTTAATTTGACTAAAGGGTTAGTAAAGAAAAGGGCCCATTTTGATGAAAGAGTCTAATGTGCACAAGTTGGAGCTCACGGCTTCCCCTTCGCCGATCCTCCTTCGATTTGCCCGGGCTTCGTCGAATCATGGCCCCGCTCTGGGTCGAGTTCTATGACCGCTTCTCTGTAGTCTCTTCTCCCTTCATCTCCCACTGAACCAAAGACCCAGCTCACACTGGCGTCAGGCACACAACATGAGAACACACTCCCTTCATTGGACGGCTCACATTCCAAAGCACCCTTTATCTCTAACCATAACCCAAAGACTACAGTACTACTAAAGAAAGACCATTACGTTAGCAGTGAAACCTTTCCCAGCGAGTTACACCAAGACCCCATTAAAACTTTGACATCTTCCACTGTGTTAGGAGCCATAGTCATAGAAAAGTATAGCACAGAAACAGGCCATTTGGCCCATTTAGTCCATGCCAAACCATTTAAACTGTCTAACCCCATCATCCTGCACAGATACCATAGCCCTCCATATGCCTATCATCCTTGTACCCAGGAAAACTTTTCTTAAACATTGAAATTGAAATCACATGCACCATTTATGCTGGCAGCTCATTCTACACTCTCACAACCCTCTGAGTAAAGAAATTTCCCTTCATGTTCCCCTTAAATTTTTCACCTTTCACCCTTAACCCATGACCTCAAGATTCAAGTTTCAAAAACTTTATTGTCATTCCAACCAAACATAAGCTCTGCAGGGCAGAATGAGTCAGCGTTTCCCAGGGGCAGTGCAATCATAACATAACAAATGCAACAATAAAAAGTAAAACACAACAGCCACATGTTGGTTAAAATCAAGTTATAAGTGTCCAGTGCAAGTTAAAAGTGTCCAAAGCAGAGTCAGGTAGAGCAGCTATTTAGCAGTCTGACTGCCTGTGGGAGGAAGCTGTTTAGTAGCCTTGTGGTTTTTGTTTTGATGCTCCTGTAACGTTTGCCTGATGGCAGAAAAACAAACAGTTTATGGAGAGGGTGTGAGGGGTCTTTAATGATGTACCGTGCCTTCTGGAGGCATTGACTCTGAAAGAGGTCTTGGACAGAAGGTAGGGAGACCCCAATAACCTTCTCTGCTCCCCTAACCACCCTCTGCAAGGCTTTTTTGTCGGCAGCACTGCAGCTGGAGTACCAGGTTGTGATGCAAAAGGTCAGCACACTCTCAACCACGCCTCTGTAGAATGCAGTTAAGATGTTAGTGGGGAGTGATGCTTGTTTCAGTTTCCTCAGAAAGTGCAATCTCCCATCCAGGATGTCCTTGATTTCACGGAGCAGACTCCGTGGTCAAATTCATTTAAAGTATAGAGCTGGAACATGTGAAATAATGTAGATGGAGTCATAGAACACAACACAGGAACAGGCCCTTTGTCCCAACTAGTTAATGTTGAACTATTATTCTGCCTAGTCCCATCAACCTACATCCAGACATTAGCCCCCATACGCCTCCCATTCATGTACAGAAACAAATTTCTCTTTAATGTTGAAATCAATCCTGATTTTCCATTTCCACTTCCACTCTCAGCTCGTTCCACACTCTTACCACCCTCTGAGTGAATAAGTTCCCCCTAAACATTTCACCTTTCACCCTGAGCACATGACCTCCATTTGTAGTCTCACCCAACCCCAGTGGAAAAAGCCTGCTTGTATTTACAGGCTACTAATATAGGTCTTTTGTAAAAGCGAAGCGGCGTAAAGCAGAGGACAGCTGTAACTCAGGTCCTCTAGACCCATTGACATCCTAATAAGTGTTCTCTATACTCTTTCAACCTTGTTTACATCTTTGCTGTAGGTAGGTGACCAAAACTGCACACAATACTCCAAATTAGGCCTCACTGACGTCTTATACAACTTCAGCATTATGTACCATTTCCTGAACTCAGTACTTTTATTTATGAGATCCAATATGTGAAAAACTTTCTTTACAACTCTGTCTATATCTGACACTACTTTCAACGCATTATGGACCTGTATTCCCAGATTCCTTTCTTCTACAGCACTCCTCAATGCCCTACCATTTACTGTGTAAGGCCTGCTCTGGTTGGTCCTACGGAAGTGCAACACTTCACACTTGTCTGCATTAAATTCTGATTGCAGTTTTTCAGCCCATTTTCCCAGCTTGTCCAGATCCCTTTGCAAGCTTTGATAGCCTTCCTCGTTGCCCACTACATCCCCAGTCTTGGTGTCATCTGCAAATTTGCTGATCCAGTTAACCACATTATCATTCATATCATTGATATAGATGACAAACAACAATGGAACCAGTATCGATCCCTGCGGCACTCCACTGGTCACGGGCCTCCAGTCAGAGAGGCAGCCGTCTATTACCACTCTGGCTTCTACCACAAAGCCAATGTCTAATCCAATTTACTGCCTCATCTTGAATGAGCAACTAAATCTTGACCAACCTCCCATGTGGGACCTTGTCAGATGCCTTGCTCAAGTCCATGTAGACAGCACCCATGCCTTGCCTTCATCAACCTTCCTGCTAATTTGAAAGTCTCTAAGATTGGTTAGACATGACCTACCATGCACAAAGCCATGTTGACTTAACTCTAACAGTCTACATCTATCCAAATACTCATTTATCCAGTCCTTAGAATACCTTCCAATAACTTCCCCACATCTGATGTTAGGCTCACCGGCCTATCATTTCCTGGTTTATTTTTGGAGCCTTTCTTAAACAGTGGAACAACACTGGCTATCCTCCAATCCTCTGGTACCTCTCCTGTTGTTAAGGATGATTTAAATATCTCTGCTAGGGCCCCTGTAATTTCTGCATGCCTCCCGCAGGGTCTGGAGGAACACTTTGTAAGGCCCTGGGGATTTATCCACCCTAACTTGCCTCAAGACAGCAAACACCCTCTCTGTAATCTGTATAGGGTCCGTTAACTCGATGCTGCTTTGCCTCACTTCCATAGACTGTGCTGAGAACCACAGTTTGAGGCACTTCCCCCATTGCACACTGTAGGGTTAGAAAGTGTGAAAAACCCGTCAGGCTACTTCCCCAAGGTACAGATAAAGGTGAAATGTGAAATGTTTAAGCAGAACATGAGGGGAAACTTCTTCACTCAAAGGGTGGCGAGAGTGTGGAGCGAGCTGCAAGTGCAATTGATGGATGCAATTTTGATTTCAATGTTTAAGAAAAGTTAGGATAGGTACATGGATGGAAGGGGTATATGGAGGGCTATGGTCCAGGTGCAAGTCGATGGGATGAGGCATTTTAAATAGTTCAGCATGGGCTAGAAGGGTCAAAGGGCCTGTTTTTGTGCTGTAGTTTTCTATGACTCTGCTCCTTTGTCTTATCTCTTATGACTATAATGGAAAATTGATCTCATGGTGATGTAATACAAATGAAATCAGTTGATTTCAACTAAAAGTGGTGGTAAATTCTGCATATAATAAGTTTGCAGATTTTATAGATACAATAATATTTTTGAAGAAAAAGCTGGGTTTATGCACTAATTCATTGCCACAGACAGCCATGGAGGCCAAGTCATTGGGTATATTTAAAGCAGAGGTTCTTAATTCCTAAGAGCACCCAAGGTTATGGGGAGAAGGCAAGAGAATGGGGTTGAAAGGGATAATAAATCAGCCAATGGCAGTGTAGATGGGCTGAATGGCCTGTTTCTGCTCCTATATCTTGTGGTCTTAATGGCAGAACATGGATACAGTGAGAGAAGTGGTAACAAACAAAACCTTTTCTTTGCAAAACATGCAATTACAATTTTCACACAGACAATTATACGAAAGAATGTCCAGCAAAAGAAGAAATCAGGACATAATTGGCTCTAAGGTAAGTTTTAAGGATTGTCTTACAGAGGAGAGAAGTGGAGGGTGAGTGAGATTAAGGGAGTGAATTGCATTGCTTTGGGTTCAGACTGCATCTCCTCCTCAAAGGCTTGGTCCAATTGTTCACAACTGCTCCAGGATCCTCCAACTGCACATTGGGAATTGATGCGTTCTCTACTCTGGCCTGGATTCTGGAGCTCTGGAGGCTAAGGGGAGACCTTTTCAAAGTTTATAAGATAATGAGAGGCATAGATCTTTTCTCTAGGTTGAAAAGTCTAACACTAGAGGGCACGCACTTAAGGTGAGTGGGCGGTAAGTTCAAAGGAGATGCACAGGGCAAGTTTTTCTTACAGAGTGGTAACTGCCTGGAATGTGCTGCCAGAAGTGATAGTGGAGGCAAATACACTTAGTGGCCAATTTATTATGCACCTTATGTACCTAATAAAGGGGCTATTGAGTGTATATCTGTGGTCTCCTACTGCTGTAGCCCAACCACTTCAATGTTTGATGTGGTCAACATTCAGAGATTATCTCTGCGCATCACTGTTGTAATGCATAGTAATTTGAGTTACTGTCGTCTTCCCGTCAGCTTGAATCAGTCTGGCCACTTTCGCCTGTCCTCTCATTAACAAGGTGCTTTTGCGCACAGAGCTGATGCTCACTGGCTGTCTTTTTGTTTTGTTTCTCGCACCATTCTCTGGAAACTCTAGAGATTCCTGTGCATGAAAATCCCAGGATATCAGCAGTTTCTGAACTACTCAACCACCCCGTCTCACACTAACAATCATTTCACGGTCAAAGTCACTTAGATCACATTTCTTTTCAGTTCTATGTCTGGTCTGAAGAACAACCGAACCTCTTGACCATGTCGGCATGCTTTCATGTAGTGAGTTGCTGCCACATGATTGGCTGATTAGACATTTCCATTAACATGCAGGTGTACCTAATAAAGTGGCCACTGAGTGTACTTTATCTGATAGTTAAGGAGAGCTAAAGCAAATTCATTTGATCTTATTAATCTGTTCAATTTGAAGTGAGTAAGTACATTTCTACTTGTTTGCAATGAAGCCCAAAGGGCTCCCTTGTAATTGGCAACGATCCAGCCATATTAAACATTTGTATCTACTGCACTTCCAAATTATTTGTATGTTAAATAAATAACTATCTTGAAAATCTTCCTCAGTGTAACTAATTTTGACTTGCTCATGCATTTTTAACATACTTGAAATAAAGGTTGTCATCTATGGGAAGTAGGAGTGCAGTTTCAATGGGAACAATGGCATTTGCTGCAGACTGTGTACAGGAGACATTAACCTGAATCTATCTAAGCAGATAACTCGATGTAAGATGTGGCAGGTAATAGAGACAGAGTGTGCAAGGATGAAGAGTTGGATAAAGATAGAGAGAAAACAAAGAGGCAGAAGTATAAATCCAGGAAAGCACGGGTAGGTGCAGAATTCATCTGTGCAGTGTTCATTGTTGATTCCAATACAGTCACAGCAAGAAGCCCGGCCAACAGAGAGGGCAGTGGAAGAGTGCAGGCTGGAGAACTCATACATCAGTCACCAATGCAGAAATCCAGAATAACACACACACACAAAATGCTGGAGGAACTCGGCATGTCAGGCAGCATCTACGGAGAGGAGTAAAGAGTCGACTTTTCAGGCCGACAACCTACACAGTTGACGTTTCGGGCCAAGACCCATCATCAGGACTCCTGGTGACAAACACGAGATTCTGCAGATGCTGGAAATTGAGATACCACACACAGAGAATGATGGAGGAACTCTGTTGGCATTTTGGGTGAAGGCCCTTAATCGACATAAAAATAGCAGTTGTAAATATAACAATTTCATGAAAAATGTGCAAATTTGAAATAATCTTATTGTAATATTAATAGAACTTAATACAACATCTCTGTTGCAGTCCAAGCCATTCCATTCAGATTATTCTCAATACCTTTGGCCATAGTCTGAACAACATTCCCTACCCTTCAAAAGACTACGGAACTTGTCCAGATCACATGCTGTAGATGTATTATCAAAGAATGTTGCTATACCAGAACATTCACTCAGTCATGCATAAATTATACAATGGCCTTTGCAACAATTAACGAAACAAAATACATATTTTATCATCCGTGAGTATTTATACTTTGTATGTTGAAGAAATGGCCTTCATAAGCAAATGATAACTTACCTGGAGAGTCCTGGAACCACACAGCACAGAATCAGGCTTTGGCCCATCATGTCCCTACCAATACATCTATACTATTCCTACTTTCTAGTAATTGGCCTACAGAGCCTTTTTTACCCCGGATTTCCAAGGAATCTTGGCCTGCACTCCTTCGGGTCATGTGTTCCAAATTTCATTGTTTGTGTAAAACAAAATCTTGTCAGATTTCTCCTAAACTTCCTGAACCTTACCTTAAGCCTATGCCCTCAGAGGTTTTGGCATCTCTGCTATTGGGAAAAGTTTCTTAGAACTCACCTTATCAACGCTCATCGTAACTTTGAATACCTCAGTCAGATGCCCCTCAGCCTCTTCCACTCCAAGACAAACAAACAGAATGTCTATTGAAACAGTCCATCCCAGGCAGCATTTTAGTGAATCTATCTTGCACCAGCTCTATTGTAATCACTTCCTTCCTCTCATGTGCCTAGTTGGCGCGTGGCCTAGTGGGCAAGGCATCAGACTGGTAACCTGAAGGTCACTGGTTCGAGCCTCAGCTGAGGCAGCGTGATTGTGTCCTTGAGCAAGGCACTTAACAACACATTGATCTGCGATGTCACCGGTGCCAAGCTGCATGGGTCCTAGTGCCCTTCCCTTGGACAACATCGGTGGCGTGGAGAGAGGAAGGCCTGCAGCTTGGGCAACTGCCGGTCTCCCATACAACCCTGCCCAGGCCTGCGCCCTGGAAACTCCAGGTGCAGATCCATGGTCTCTCGAGACCGACGGATGCCACCAAACCAAACCTCTCATGTGCCAAACAACTGGGAAGGCATAGGTCAAAGGGCCTGAAGTGCCTAGACCGTGTTGTATCATTACAGTAGATCTAAAAACTCAACTGTGGTCTGAGCACAATATAGTTCCATAACCTCCCTCCTTATATACTAAACACCCCCCCAAAAAAAATATTGAGGCCAGTATTTTGGCCAGCTTATCTATCTCTGCTGCTACCTGCAGAGATTCTTGGATTTGTACACCTACATCCTTCAGATCAAAGTTGATTGGCATCCTAACTCTATGTACGTTGACTCTGGAAGCTTTCATGCCTCTAAGTAACAAAATGAACAGTCTTAACTTTGAATTATTTAATTGTCCTAGATTCACTGACTGCAGATAATTAAACACTTCAATAACTACCTGGAGGAGGAGTTCTTAAATTCCATCACCTTCACATCAAGAAATGATTTCTGACTTCACCCTTGACAGTATTGCAAAGCACTTCTTACAAAGCAATCTATTGGCGAACTTAAACTCATTCGGAATGCCGCTGCTAGACTTTTAACTAAAACCAAGGTGACGGAGCATATCAATCCTATTCTATCTACTCTGCATGATCTTCCTGTATCTTTTAGAATTGATTTTAAAGTTCTTACTTGTTTTTAAACCTCTTAATAGTCTGGGACTGGAGTACATCACAGAAACACTTTAGTTTTATAATCCTACTCAAGCTCTCAGGTCTTCTTCTGCCAATGTCTTAAATTTAAACTATCTCCCTCAAAAGATAATTGGCAGGTCAGCTTTTTACACTGACAAACTGTGGAACTTAGTATCTAAAACTATAAGGGATACAGACTCAGCTGACACTTCACTCAAAACCTAATTATTTGACCTTGCTTTTAACTACCATCTCTATAATAGGTGCTCTATAAATACGTTATTATTAATATTATTATTAAGTGGCCTGACACAAACGTATCATTTTATTCCTGACTCCCCGATGAATAACTCTTGATTGCCTTAAACAGCTCTTAGTTAGATTGCCTGTAAGGTAGGTTCAGGGTGACATATGCCTAGTTTACATCTTTGCTCCTAAATTGTGGTTCTGAATTCAACAAATCCTTTCCAAAAACTTGGGGAAAAAAGGCACATTAATTGATGAGTTGACTTAATAACTTTTACTTGAAATGGTGGAACTTTCAACTCCTAAATGGGGTGTTTAGGGCTATGGAGTTTTTTGCTGGTCATGATAAATGTTCAGGTATATGCATTTTTTTCTCTCTTTTTATACAGATTGAATGGTCAAGGCACCAAATTCCTTCTTCTCAATGGTCTGGATTGGAGTATGTCACAGAACTGCTTTTGTTTTATAATCCAGATCCAGCTCCAGGTCTTCCGCTGGTCTCTTAAATTTAAACTATCTCCCTCAGAAGATAGGTTATTTCGTTAGGGTGGAACAGTGGCACATCTGGTAGAACAGTGACACTGAGCTGGGTTCAATGCTGACCTCAGGATTGTATGAAGTTTGCTCCTGATTTCCCCCCAAGGATGATTGGAACATTAATTGTCCACTATAAATGATCTCTTTTAAAGGTGAGTGGTGGAATGAGAATATCTGAAGAGTGAAAAACAGGATTAATACAGTATGGTATTAGTTTAAATGGTGGGTTGATGGTTAATTTCCATGCTGTTTCACTCAATGACTTTAGAATTGTCCCTAGCTCACTTGGGGACTGGTTTCAAAAGTTCTTCTCCATTTTACTGCTGATAAGTAATCTTTTTAGTAAAACTCATACAAACGCTCCAAGCTTTCCATTTAAAGCAGCAAATACTAGTTTTGATCTTGTCGTAAAGCAAACCACTGCCTTAAGAGGCTCATTCTACCTATAGTGTTCAGAACTAAAACTGTTTTTGAATTGCAGTTTGTAATTTCTTCTTAAATGACATACAATATCAGGGTGCCCAAGCGAAGGCAAAAACTTTATAAATGTTTTATTTTACAGGAATTCTCTGTTCTTCAGATCCACAACATTGATCCAAATCACATCTACTTCTAGCTAGCAGTTCTGTAGTGAACTATCAGCTATCTGCCATTCTCTGTGCTTGCAGTTCCGAGTGGGAGCCCAGATGCCTGTGTAGCTGACCTCCCACCCCACTGTTCAACCCACCCTTGAGCTCAGCTGTGGAGAACTGACTTACTGAGCAGAGCAAGCAGATACAAAGTGTTTCTGTCCCTTCCATTATACCCCAGGGATGATGACATAAAAAGTGTGAGCCCATTCATTTGAATGAGATGTGTTGAATTAGGGTCTAAGTTGTCATTTTCCTTGTTAAGCTTTCATAGAACAGTACGGAACAGGAACAGGCTCTTTGGCCCACAATGTAATGCCAAACAAATTAATTTAGTAATCAAGTGGCCAACTAAACTAATTCCACAGTGTCTATATCCTAACATTTTCTTCACATTCATGTGCCACCCCAAATATCTCTTAAAGATCCCTAAGGTATCTACTTCTACCACCACCCAAGGCCCAGCGTTCCAGACATCCATCACTCTCTGCATGAAAATCTTGCCTTTTGGTATCAGACTTTTCAATTCTGGGTGAAAGAAACTGAGTTCTTTTACCTATGCTTCTCATAATCCTATTAAACTTTATCAAAAGTCCCCTCAGCCTCTGCCACTCCAGAGAAAACAATCCAAGTTTGTCTAACCTCCTGTAATAGCCTATGCCCTCTAATCCAGGCAGCCTACTGGCAAACCTCTTCTGCACCCTCTCTGAAGTCTCAACATTCTTCCGAAACTGGGGCGACCAGAACTGTGCGCAATACTCCAGATTGACCTAACTAGAGTTTTATAAAGCTGCAACATAACTTCCTGACTTTTGAACTCAATGCCTCGAGTAATAAAGGCAAGCATGGGTCTTGCCCTTAACAGTGTACTGTTTCTTTACGTTTGACCTGTCGAGGTGCAACACTTCATGTTTGGCTGGATTAAACTCCATCTGCCATTTCTCCACCCGTATCTGCAACTAATCTATATTCCGCTGTATTCTTTGCCAGTCTTCGACACTATCTACAACACCATCAAACCTTCATTTCATTTGCAAACTTACTAACTCACCCATCTACATTTTCATCCAGGACATTTATATACATCACAAACAGCAGAGGTCCCAGTACGGATCTGTGCAGAACACCACTAGTAACAGATCTCCAGCTAGAGTATGTCCCTTTGACTACTACCCTCCAACTTCTACAGGCAAGCTAGTTCTGAATCCAAACAGCCAATTCACCATGGGTCACATACATCTTAATCTTTTTGAAGAGCCTCCCATGAGAGAATTTGTCAAACACCTTACTAAAATCCATGTAGACAATATTCACACTTCTCCCATGATCATTTACTTTCATCACCTCATCAGAAAACTCAATCAGGTTAGTAAAACACAATTTGCAAGTGCAAAGCCTTGCTGGCCATGGTTACCCAAATGCTTATAAATCGTATCCCTAAGAATTCTCTCCAGCAACTTGCCTATGATTGACGTGAGACTCCACTGGTCTATAGTTTTCAGGATTATCCCTAGTTCCCTTCTTGGATAATGGAACAACACTAGCTCCACTCCAGTCCTCCAGGATCTTGCCTGTAGCTAGAGAAGACATGAATATATTGGTCAAGGCCCCAGCAACCTCATCCCTTGTTTCTCTCAATAACCAGGGATATATCCCATCAGGCCCTAAGGACTTATCCACTTTAAGAGTCTCAACACTCCCTCCTCCTTTACCTCGAAATGCCCTGGCATATCAATATGCTCAACACTGATCTGCCTATCATCCATGTCCTTCTCTTTGATAAATACTGATGTAAGGGACACATTTGTGCTTGTTTAAATGTTGTTATAATCAGCTGTTTGCCTGCAGTGAATTTTCAGTCACATGTACTATAGCTGGTTCTGTATTTTTTGTAGTTTAGTTGTCTGAAGCCTCTGTCATGCCATAAATCGAACTGTTTCATCAGCTGTTATTATCAAAGGAATTTTTTTAACTGTCTAATTTGAGCCAGCTCACATTATAAAGCTGACCACAAGTTCTTCATTCTTTGTGTTCTTTCTTCAGTTCTTTCTTTGTTCTTACAGTACAGTGAATTAGTTACCATTATTTCTTGGTTATGAGCATCTAATAAAAGTTTTATAAGCACAGGATTTATGTCTCATTTCTCTGAAGAAACCTCTGGACAATATCATCTCCAAATCCAGCAGAAGGCTGACTCTGAGTAAAAGTCAGAACAGGAGACCCGAAAACAGTAAAGATTAACGGGATGGCAGTGTAGATTCAACACAGGACATTATGTCCATAAGCACCTATGCTGACCTTTAATACACCTGCATAAAAAGTTCTCCTATATATGCAATATTATTAAAGCGCCAAATTAAGGTGGATAATTCCTCCATATTTTAACATGGGTATCTTAAGAGAAATATTCCAAACAGTGCTGCTCTAATTTGACACTGAACTCTATCCAAATAATAAATCTCATCTTTTAATATGTCCAAATGTAGAGTATATTTGTCACAAGGTCATTTACAATAAACTAGCAGTTATACAGAAAAGTATACACTCAGTGGCCACTTTATTAGGTACACCTGTTCGCCAGCCTGTTAATACATTAACTTATCTATCTTTAGAGAAATATTCCACATGTGGCAGCAACTACATGCATAAAAGCATGCAGACATGGTCAAGAGATTCACTTGTTGTTCAGACCAGACATCAGAATGGGGAAGAAATGTGATCTAAGCGACTTTGACTGTGGAATGATTGTTGGTGACAGACAGGTGGTTTGATCATCTCAGAAGCTGTTGATCTCCAAGGAATTTTCATGCACAACTGTCTCTGGAGTCATACAGAAGTACAGCACAGAAACAGGCCCTTCAGGCTGTCTGGTCTATGCCAGAACATTTAAACTGCCAACTCTGATTGATCTGCACTAGAAGCACAGTCCCCCATACCCCTACTATCCATGTACCTATCCAAACTTTGCTTGAACGTTGCAATTGAGATCACATGCACCACTGCGTTGTCAGCTCGTTCCACACTCTCATGACCCTCTGAATGAAGAAATTCCCCCTCATGTTCCCCTTAAACTTTTCACCTTTCACCCTTAAACTCTAGATGTAGTTCTACTCAACCTCAGTGGAAAAGGCTTGCTTGCATTTATCCTATCTATGTCATAATTCTTTATAGTTCTATTAAATCTCCTCTCAATCTTCTATGTTCTAAGGAATAAAGTCCTAACCTTTTCAATCGTTCCTTATACCTCAGGTCCTCCAGACCCGGCAATATCCTTGTAAATTTTCTCTGTACTCTTTCAATCTTATTTACATTTTTTCTGTAGGTAGGTGGCCAGAACTGCATACAATACTCCACATTAAGCCTCACCAATGTCTTATACAACTTCAACATGACATCCAATCTCCTGCACTCAATACATTGATTTATGAAAGCTATGTGCTGAAAGCTTTCTTTACAACCGTGTCTACCTGTGACACCACTTTCAACGAACCATGGACCGGTATTCCCAGATTCCTTTGTTCTACCACACTCCTCAGTGCCCCACCGTACACTGTGTAAGACCTACCCTGGCCGGTCCTACTGAAGTGTAAACCCTTGCATTTGTCTGCATTAAATTCCATCGGCCATTTTTCATCCAACTTTTCCAGCAGGTACAGATCCCTCTGCAAGCTAGGATAGCCTTCCTCGCCGTCCAATACACCCCCAATCTTGGTGTCATCTGCAAATTGCTGATCCAGTTAACCACATTATCATCTGGAATGTTGACATAGATGACAATGGACCCAGCACCGATCCCTGCGGCACACCACTAGTCATAGGCCTCCAGTCAGAGAAGCAGTCATTTACTATCACCCTCTGGCTTCTCCCGCAAAGCCAGTGTGTAATCCAATTTGCTACCACATACTGAATGCCAAGCAACTGAATCTTGTTGATCAAACTCCCATGCGGGCCCTTGTCAAATGCCTTGCTAAATCCATGAAGTCAATATCCACTGCCTTGCCTTCATCCACTTTCCCAGTAAATTCCTCAAAAACCTCTGATAGATTGGTTAGACATGATCTACCATGCACAAAGCTACGCTGACTATCCTTAATCAGTCCATGTCTATCCAGGCCTTTAGAATACCTTCCAATAACTTTCCCACAACCACTGTCAGGCTCACCAGCCTAGAACTTCCTGGTTTATGTTCAGAACCTTTCTTAAACAACGGAACAACATTGGCTATCCTCCAATATTCTGGTACTTCTCCTATAGCTAAGGATGATTTAAATATCGCTGCTAGGCTCCCAGCAATTTCCGCACTTGCCTCCCATAGGGTCTGAGGGAACACCTTGTCAGGCCCTGCGGATTTATAAGAGCATAATAAGATAAGACCATAAGATATAGGAGCAGAAATAGGCTATTTGGCCCACTGAATCTGTTCCACCATCTCACCATGGCCGATCCAATTTTCCTCTCAGCCCCTGTCTCCCATATGGCTTCTCCCCATATCTCTTCATGCCCTCACCAGTCAAGAACCTATCAACATCTCCTTAAATATATATAAAGATTTGGCCTCCACAGCTGCCTGTGGTAATGAATTCCAAAGATTCACCACTCTCTGCCCAAAGAAATTGCTCCGCATCTCTGTTCTAAGGACACCTCTCCATTCTGAGGCTGTGTCCTTTAATCTTAGACTCTCCCACCATAACAAACATCCACTCTGTTAAGGCCTTTCTCCATTCAAAAGGTTTCAATGAGTTCACCCCTCATTCTTCTGAATTCTAGTAAATACAGACCCAGAGCCATCAAACACTTTTCATATGACAAGCCATTCAATCCTGGAATAATTTTCATTAAACTCCTTTGAACTTCCTCCAGTTTCAGTACATCCTTTCTGTGATAAGGGGCCCAAAACTGCTCACAATACTCCAAGTGAGGCCTCACCAGTGCTTTATCAAGTCTCAACATTACATCCTTGCTTTTATGCTCTAGTCATCTTGAACTGAATGCTAACATTGCATTTGCCTTCCTCACCACTGACTCAACCTGCAAATTAACCTTTAGGGAATCCACACAAGGACTCCCAACTACTTTTGCACCTCAGTTTTCTGTATTTTCTCTCCATTTAGAAAATAATCAACCTCTTCATTTTTCTACTAAAGTGCACCATATTCCATCTGCCCATTCTCCTAATCTATCTAATTCTGGGGTAATGCCCTCTAGAAAAGTTATTTGGAGTCTGGTGTTCCAATCAATGAGATGAGATTGGAGGTGTGGGTTGTAGAGGCCTATAAAGAAAGACACAAGAAAGTCATCTGTTTATGTACACCATGCCTCAATCAAAACAACTTTCAGAGGTCCTTAGAAGAAGAATTGTAGATATGTATGAAGCTGGAAGAGGCCACAAAAGCATTTCTAAAGACCTAAGAGTTCATCAGTCCACAGTAAGAGGAATTGTCTACAAATGGAGGAAACTCAGTACTGTTGCTACTCTCCCTGGGAGTGGGCATCCTGCAAAGATCACACCAAGAGCGCAACGTGCAAAGCTGAAGAAAGTGAAAAAATACGTAACACAAGGGTAACAGCAAAAGACCAGCTGAAATATCTAGAACTTGCTAAAGTCTCTGTTCATGTGTCCACTATAAGAAAAACACTGAACACGAATGATGTTCATGGAAGGAGATCATGGAGGAACCAACTGCTCTCCAAAATAAAACATTGCTGCATGTTTCAAGTTTTCAAAAGACCACCTGGACGCTCTACAACGATTCTGGCACAATGGTCTGTGGGTGGATGAGAGAAAAGTTGAACTTTTTGGCAGAAATGCTTGGAAAAGAAAGGGCACTATACACCAACACCAAAACCTCATCCCAACTGTGAAGCACGATGGAAGGGTTTGGGGTTTGGTTTGGGGTTTGGGGCCGCTTTGCTGCCTCAGGGCCTGGACAGCTTGCAGTTGTTGAGGGAAGAATTAATTCAAAATTGTTGTTTGCTGCTGATTACACGTGGGAGGGGGGACTTTGGGGTTCTCACGTTTAACTGTCGTACATTCTTTGGGGCACTGCTCTGTTTTCGTGGATCGTTGCGGAGGAAAAGCATTTCAGGATGTATATTGTATACATTTCTCTGACATTAAATGTACCTTTTGAACCTTTTAAAATTGTATCAAGATATTTTACTGGAGAATGTCAGGGTAGCTGTTTGTCACCTGAAGCTTAATAGAAGTTGGATAATGCAACAAGACAATGATCCAAAAGACAAAAGTAGATCAGCAACGGAATCCTTTAAGAAGAAGAAAATTAGTGTTTTAGAATGGCTGAGTCAAAGACTTGACCTTGTGGAAGGACCTGAAGCAAGCAGTTCATGCATGAAACCCACCAACATCCCAGAGTTGAAGCAGTTTTGTAAGGAGGAATGGCCTAAAATTCCTCCAAGCCAACGTGCAGGATTGATCAGTTACTGGAAATGTTTGGTTGAAGTTATTGCTGGTCAAGGGGGTCACACGAGTTACTGAAAGCAAAGATTCACATACTTTTTCCAACAAATACATGTAATATTGGATCATTTTTTCTCCAACTCCTCAACGTGGATTATTAGAAACTGCAGCAGGATGCTGTTCTCGCAGCTGTAGTCGTCAGGGACACAGGAGGTCTCTCTGCCCTCCCACTTCCCACAAGGGGAGCAACTTCACCATCCTGGTATTCCACTATCCTGCCTGGCATCTCTACTTTTACAGAGACTGGTGCAAAGACCAAAAAATATCCAGTGAGCGGCAGTTCTGTGGGTGAAAACACCTTGTTAATTGAGAGAAGTTCGAGAATGGCCCAAGTGTTACAACAGTGGTGTGCAGAAGTGCATCTCTGAATGCACAACACATTGAACCCTGAAGTGGATGTGCTACAACACCAGAAGACCATGAATGTACACCCAGTGGCCACTTTATTAGGTACAGCAGATACCTACTAAGGTGGCCACTAAGTATATGTTTCTTCAATGTCCTGTATTTCCTGCGATTCAGGAACAACTTAGTCCCCTCTGCCATCCAATTTCTGAATTGACATTGAACTGTGAACACTACCTCACTACTTTTTAATCTTTTTTTTGCACTACTTATTTTAACTTAACTATTTATTACACATAAACATACTTACTGTAACTTGTTTTTTTTCCCTCTATTTATTTATGATGCATTTCATTGTACTGCTGTTGTAAAGTTAACAAATTTCACAACATATGCCGGTGATATTAAACCCGATTCTGATTCAGTGTTTGCTGAACTTGCTCAGTACTTCTTCCAAAGGAAAAACCATGCTTATCTCCTCATAATAGCTTTATTACACTAAGGATTATTATGTTCTGATGTAGTACGACAGATGGCAAGCATCTACATAAAAATCTTGCAGTTATAAAAACATGGATTATTTAATATGATGAAACCATCAGGATTTTCCACTGACACACTATGAAACCAGGGATAACTAGAGCATACAATGTTAAATGTGGAAATCCAAAAGCTGTTTGTAGTGACTCCCTGCTCCTCCACAGAATGAATTATTTTGCACATAGTCACGACTAATCAGCAGACTGACCAAAATATTGAGAACGTGAAAGCAAAGGTCTTGTGGTTTTTGAAGCGCATTGAAGTGTTCTCTCCTGCCACCTGCATTTGTCCACAAAAATTTGAAGCGAAGAACTACTACATCAGAGCTAGCACTCAGAGCAGAGGAATGCAGTTTACTTTGTTTCTTCAGAGCTCCTCTCCCAGAACAATTCCCTGCCTTAAACTTTAGACTCAAGCAGGTTAAGCTTATGATGTGCTAGGATGCTATGAGGTTCGGTGTGCTTTGTTGCATCGGTACCTCCATCTCGCAGCTACTTAATTCACTCCGGTAGACTCCGTACCCAAGATTTCACTGGGGTTACCGCTGAGCAAGGCAGTGGGAAAAACGTTCTCCCTCCCCCACGCTATCTATAACTTCGCTTGAGCGCACAATCTGTAGACAAGCAAGAAGTGAAATTAAACCTCACAATTAGCAAAACAAAATTTTTTTTAAAAAAGCTTTGCAAGTAGAGTGAGATCACCAGCATTTGCAGTCGTCTGTTGAAAGACTGGCTGAGCAGATTGAAGAAGTATCTCAGCATGCATGCCAAATAAATATCTTTAAAAAGATGTGGCAAGATAAAATGCAAAAACGATACTGTGTTTCATAGATCGTAAGGAGTTAAGCTTGTAACCTTTAGAATGTCAACTCATGAATTTCATAATGTTTCCCTTTAAATTCCTATGAATAACAATAACTCATGGCAAAGTCTCGGACAAAAGGGACATCTCTTTAAAGCTGAGAGGAGGAACTTCTTCACCCAAAGGGTGGTGAATCTGTGGGATTCATTGCTAGCAGGATTATTGGAGGTCAACTCTCTGGGTATATTTAAGCAGAAATTTATGGGGGGGGGGGTGGGTTGGTTAAGGGTTCTGGGGAGAAGGAAGGAAAATAGGTTAAAAATAAAAACAGCCATGGGGAATAAACTCGATGGCTGAATGGCCCAATTCCATCTCATGATCTTCATGCTGATTTGATCCAAGTTATGATACAGACAGCACCAGTAATAGAGATGAGGAGAACAGCTCAGTTATTGTATTGGGACATAGTAACTGGCTTGCACGTTGGGATAGGCTTGGTGCAGACTGGTATAGGACACTGGGGACTCTCGCATCTCATAGATGTTTTAAGAAATTTTCAGCTAATTAGAAAATTATGAATACTTTAATGAATGATTTCAACTAATCTCCAAGGGTATTGACAAAATGATGTGCCAGCATTTCCTTTGGGGAACTATTCAGTAAACAAAGAGGTAATTATTGAAGAGGTTGGGGAAAGGTATTTACATTTTGAAATGAAAATCCTGCACATTACAGCTTTCCAATAGGAACATATATCATTGTAATTATATCAATGTGATGAAGAATCTTGCAGCATTTAATGAAGCCCTCTTCAGATGGTGTTCATATTGTTTAATTAGTGTCCAAGTGTTAGAAAATAGTAAACTGTAACTTTTTCCTGGATATAATTGAGAGGGAGATAGATCTGAGAGTTCACGCTTCAGCTAAGGTACAAACACGTGACATTTCAGCACACTACAGGCCTTTCAGCCCACAATGTTGTGCAGACTTTGGAGAAACGTCTGAGCCATCAAGCAGTTGACAACATTTAATGTGGTGGTTGGGCATTCATTATGACGTGACACAGTAGAAAGTGTGACAGGATACAAAAGTAATGAACTGCTGGGAAGAGTGACGTATCAATTACCAGAGCAAAATTCAAACCCCAGTGCTCAAATATATTAGATATTTTAAGACTTTAGCATTAAGGTTTATAATTCAAATATAATAGAGAAATGATTAAGAGAAATTTGGATCGGTACGTGGGTGGGAAGGGTATGTAGGGCTATGGTTGATGGACTAGGCAGAATAAGAATTCAGCACGGAGTGAACAGACTGTTTCTGAGCTCTAGTGCTCTATGACTGCATGACTAATTTTCAGTCAATAATAGTTACCATTCTAATTACAAAATTATAGAGTACTGTTTGCAGGTTCATTACATTGTACTGTCTGTTTATATTGGTCATGAAGAGCAATGATTACTTAATCAGTGGACTGGACAGTACGCAGCCTAAATCAAAATAATAAACAACAGATTATTTTAGAACATGGTGCACACATTCTGTTAAGTCTTTCTTCAATTATTTTATGTTTTCCACATGATGAAAAGTTTACATTTCCTGGAAGATATATTCATTTTTACTTGCTGAAGTCAGTTTTCTAATTCATCAGCTGTGTATCACTCTTGCTTCAATAGCATGAAGTGATCATTATATTTGTCGATATGACCAGCTTCAGTCCGAAGCTTATAGCCCTTTGAGGAACAGATTCATTCCACTTAGTTTGGAGTGATAGGAAGAGTCCAGAACAGGGATGCCAGAGACATGGCTCCTCCACAAAATAATACCCTTGTTGCTAACTATTTCCTTTCCTTGCCATCGGTTCATGATCATACAGATTGAGTATCCAAGCCTGAAGCGAGCTTCAAAACTGGATCCTCTGCATGGCAAGGTCCACAGCAAGACATAGAATGGACCAGCTCATTACCATAGTGGACATGATACTGAACTGATGTTGTCATTATAATCATCATTTTCATTATGTGCCATGTTGTATGGCGTAGGCGACCATGATTGTTCTCAGCAATTTTTTTCCTATTATTGCCTTCTTCTGGGCAGCGTCTTTACAAGATGGGTGACCCCAGCCATTATCAGTATCCTTCGGTGACAGTCTGCCTGGCGTCAGTGGTCGCGTAACCAGGACTTGTGGTACGCACCAGCTGCTCATACCACCAACCACCACCTGCACCCGCGGCTTCATGTGACCCTGATTGGGGCAGGGGGGAGGCTAAGCAGGTGCTACACCTTGCCCAAGGGCGACCTGCAGGCTAGCAAAGTTAGAATGAGTGTCTTACACCACCTTTACAGAGACGCATCTCCATCCCGCCACCCAGAACATATGCACATGCCTTGTTAAATTATATTTAAAAAAAAGAAAAGTGCAGTGCATGAACAGGTCTTTCTGCCCACAACATCTCTGCTGAACAGGGTGCTGTATTAAAATAGTTCTCTTCTGTTTGCTAGTGATCCATACCCCTCCATTCCTGCAGGATCACTTGTTAGCGTCTTAAATGCAACTATCACACTTGCATCCTTCCTGGCAGGGTGTTCCAGGGACCTATCCCTCTCTGTTTTAAAAGAAAACTTGACCGCTCCACCTTAAATGCATGTCCTCTAGTGCTTGACATTCCTCATAATGTCACATATTTCTATTAGGTTTCTCATCAGCCTCCACACAAAATGACTCAAGTTTATTCAACCTCTGCTGTTAGTTCAAACTCTCCAATCTTGGCAGCCTTTTCAAAGCCTCCACATTCTTCCAGTAATGGAACAAACAGAATTGTACTCAATACTCCAAGTGTGGCCTAACCAGAGTTTTATATACAATGACTCTGGATATTTTTCAACTGCCAATTACATGATATCCAGCTGCGACATTGGCTGCCTCCAACTCCAAGCCGAGACCTTTCACATTGCTGCAGGGCCGCTGGGCGCCCCTTCCCCCCATCACTACTCCCAAATTGTGGATCTCTCAGGCTTCCCCATCACTATTTGGGCCCTCTGAGCCTCAGTATTCCTCCCACCCTACTTTCGTTGAACACCTTGACTCTCTCCTCTCCTCTGATCCCAACTCTAATCCCAGACGTGCCTTCACCGTTGCTGGGGCGGGAAGTTCCGTCCTCAGCAAGGGCCTTACCTTTGTCCTCCTTCGCCTACACCTCAGTGAGATCTGCACCCAGCACAACAGAACTTTTCTTCCGTCGTCTTCGTCTCCAGGTCCACTTCTTCAGCTATGACCCCTTCTCTTGCCTCCACCCTCCTCCTCTTCTTCCTCTTGGACACCCCACTCTGGGTCTCTGCCTGCTCTGGATCTTTTCATCTCTAATTACCGATGAGACATCAACCGGCTTGACTTCAGCACTCCTCCTTGACCCTTGCCCTAATCACCTCATTTTCACTATGGAAGTCCAGTCCCTCTATATTTCTATCTCCCTATCAAGGCAGCCTTAAAGATCTCCACTTCTTTCTCAACAAAAAACCCAACTAGTTTCTCACCACCACCACCTTCCTCTGTCTGGCTGAACTGGTCCTCACCCTCAACAATTTCCCTTTTGGCTCCTTGAACTTTCTTCCCACTCAATGTGTAGCTATGGGCACCTGCATGGGCTCAAGTTAAGCCTGCCTTTTCACTGGCTACATGTCATCGGCAAGATCCGTGTCATCTGCAAATTTGCTGATCCAGTTTACCACATTATCATCCAGGTCCTTGATATAGATGACAAACAACAACAGACCCAGCCCTGACCCCTGCAGCACACCACCAGTCACAGGTCTTCAGTCAGAGTGGCAACCCTCTACTACTACCGTCTGGCTTCTTCCACAAAGCCAATATCTAATTCAATTTGCTACCTCATCTTGAGTGCCAAATGACTGAACCTTCTCGACTAACCTCCCAGCCTTGCTAAAGTCCAACATCTACTGCCTTGACTCAACTTTCTATCAACTTGCTATCAACTTTCCTGGTAGCTTCCTCGAAAAACTATAAGATTGGTTAGACACGATTTACCATGCAGAAAGCCATGTTAACTATCTCTAACCGATCAGTCCCTGTCTCTCCGAACGCATATAGATCCAATCTCTTAGAATACCTTACAATAACTTTCCCACTACTGATGTCAGACTCACTGGCTTATGATTTCTTGGCTTATTCTTAGAGCCTTTCTTAAACAACGGAACAACACTAGCTATCCTCCAATACCTCACCCATGCCCAAGGATATTTTAATTATCTCTGCTAGGGCCCCTGAAAATTCTGCACTAGCCTCCCACAGGGTCTGAGGGAACATATTGTCAGGCCCTGGGGATCTATCCACCCTAATTTATCTCAATTAAGGGCACTTCCATATTTTCCTCTTACATTAGGCCCCCCAAAGTGTAACACCTCATATTAGCTCAAATTAAACTCCATCTACCATTTTTTCCAGCCATATCTGTAACTCATCTCTATTCTTCTGTATCCTCTACACTGTCCACAACTCCACTAATCTTAATGTCACTGGCAAACTTACTAACATAACCATCTACATTTTTATTCAAGTCATTTTTATACTTCACCACCAAAAGAGGCTCCAACACCAGTTCCTGGAAAACACCACTGGTCACAGATCTCTAGGTATAGTAACACCCTGACATAACTACTCGTCTTCCATGGGCACGCCAATTCTGTATCCTAACTACCAAGTCACTGTTGACCCATACATCTTCACTTCTTAATCCACCTACCATGAGGGACCTTGTCAAATGCCTCACTAAAATCCACGTGGACAACATCTATTGCCCTATCCTTATTCTCAATTCTCCATTTTTTAAAACTCTTGGCAATTCTACTCTCCTCCGTCTAGCGGAATTAGTTCTTACTCTCAATAATTTCTCCTTTGGCTCCTCCCACTTCCTCCAAACCAAGGGTGTAGCCATGGGCACCCGTATGGGTCCCAGTTATGCCTGCCTTTTTGTTGGCTTTGTGGAACAGTCCATGTTCCTAGTCTATATGGGTATCCGTCCCCCTCTTTTCCTTCACTACATCGACGACTGCATTGGCGCTGCCCCTTGCACGCATGCTGAGCTCGTTGACTTCATTAACTTTGCCTCCAACTTTCATCCTGCTCTCAAATTTACCTGGTCCATTTCCAACACCTCCCTCCCCTTCCTTGATCTTTCTGTCTCCATCTCTGGAGACGGCTTATCTACTGATTTTTAAAATTATTTTCTCTCTCTCTGCCCATCACTCTGCCTGTTCTCCATCTCCCTCTGGTGCTCCCCCCCACCTTTCTTTCTCCTGAGGCCTCCTGTCCCATGATCCTTTCCCTTCTCCAGCTCTGTATCACTTTCGCCAATCACTTTCCAGCTCTTAGCTTCATCCCACCCCCTCCGGTCTTCTCCTATCATTTCGCATTTCCCCCTCCACCCACTACTTTCAAATCTCTTACATTTTTCCTTTCAGTTAGTCCTGACGAAGGGTCTCGGCCCGAAACGTCGACTGTGCTTCTCCTTATAGATGCTGCCTGGCCTGCTGTGTTCCACCAGCATTTTGTATGTGTTGTTTGAATTTCCAGCATCTGCAGATTTCCTCGTGTTTGATCTTCAGAATTAGTCCACTTTATTTCCAGTCATTAAAATGAGTACTTCAGTTTTTTTTTACTATTTTTGCAAAATTATGTTATTCTTGGTGAAAATTAATTCCTGCTCTCTTTGCATTATCTTATATTATGATCTTATAAACCCAGTGACACAGCTGACACTAGGTGTGTTTCGATGTATTTTTGATGAATAAATTTGAATCTTGAACTTTGGATAATGAATGGAACCAAAGCCTCTTCTTTAACCAACTGTAAATGAGATTAGCTTTTTACATTTATGTCTGATGGAACAGCTTGCTTTGAAACTTAATTGAACACCTGGGAATGCTCTTGATGTTTTCAATACTAAGTACCTGAATACTTCCTTCCAAATAACGCAAATTAGAAACAGGCTATATTCCCCAATAACTATTGTTACCAATAACTAGCTTCTAATCCAAAAATATTTTCGGAAGATACTTTTTTATTTCCTTCCTTCAACTATCCTTTGTCACATTAGATTAAGTTATCACATTGAAACCTTCAGTGAAATGCATCATTTTATGTTAGCACCAACACAGCCCGAGGATAAACAAGAGAAAATCTGCAGATGCTGGAAATCCAAACAACACACACAAAATGCTGGAGGAACTCAGCAGGCCAGGCAGCATCTACGGAAAAGAGTACAGACGGCATTTCTGGCTGAGCCCTTTCATAAGGGCCTAGGGTATGCTTCATAAGCCTAAGGATATGCTGGGGGCAGCCCGCAAGTATTGCCTCATATTTTGGTGCAAAAATAACATGTCTACGATGTCTAGCAGCATAACATGTATCCAGCATACAACAAGTGACAGGCAGATGACATGGTGAAAACAGAGAGACAGAAAACATTTAACAAAGGCCACTGTTCCAAGATCGTTTATCAACAGTGTAAGTTGTGAATAATGGAAATCATGTGCTCAGGGTGAAAGTTCAAACGTTTAGGGGAATCTTCTTCACTCAGAGGGTGGTGAGAATGTGGAATGAGCTGAGAGTAGAAATGGAAAATCGGGTTTAATTTCAACATTTAAGAGAAATTTGTATATGTACATGGATGGGAGGCGTATGGAGGGCTAATGTCCAGATGTAGGCCAATGGGGCTAGACAGAATAATAGTTCAGCATGAACTAGATGGGCCCAAGGGCCTGTTTCTGTGTTGTTGACTCTATCTACATTGCTGCACCTGTTCTAGCTCTACTTTAAATGAACTTGATCACTGAGTTTGCTCTCTGTATTCACTTTGCATCTGACGTGTGACCTTTCATCTCCAGTTTGTCTGTGACTCCTGCATTTTAAACATGCAGGTGTGGAAATCAGAGATGAGCTAAAGAGTGAGAGGAGACATCTGGCGATTCTTTATAAAACTGCTAGCAAAAGAATAGTGCAAACTAACACAATGTTCATACAACAGAAACACAAGTATCCTGAGAAAACAAACTTGTGAATTTGCATCACATTATGTTTCACAACCTTAGGGAATTCCAATGTCTTTTGTAGCCAATAAAACATTTGCACGTACACGTTAGTGCAGCCTAGTGCATATTAATAGAGCATACTAATAGTGCATATTAGTGCAGTCTAAAAGTTGCAGGGATTCCTTTAAAATAAATCAAATTACTAGTAGAATGCAGGCATCTTTATATGGTGAAGCAAAACACAATTTCACTGACATTCTTGAAACAGCCACAAGTGCAAGGTACAGTTTTTTTTAATAAAAGAAATACAGTTTCTATTTTTTCCTGAAAAATGCTATGGACACCGGCAAAGAAGCTGCTCACACAGCAAATGGGCATTTCATTCTGTTCAGTATGTTATCATTATGATGTGATACTGCATTAAATTTAAAGACCAGTACTTCAGGGATTCAAACAGCACAGAAATTTGCACTTTGGCCCAATGTGTTCACGTTGATGATATTTTTACCCATCCACACTTATTCCATTTGACAGCGTTAGAACCAAACCCTACTGTCTCTTGTCTATTTCAGTACGTCTGAATGCAACTTAAATGCAGCAATTGTATCTGATTCTACAACTTCCTCAGTGAGAACCAGATATCTACCACGCTGTTCAAAGAAAATTTACCCCTCAGATCCTCTATAAAACTTCTTCCTCTAACCTTAAACCTAAAGTGGCTTTCAGTTTATCATTATTCCATTGATTATCCTGTTAACTAAGCCAGTCTGAAGCGAGGGAGGGAAAGGTAAATTAGCTGTTTATTAGAGATTGATTCCTGGGATGGCAGTACTTTCATATGAAGAAAGACTGGATTGACTAGGCTTATACTCACTGGAATTTAGAAGATTGAGGGGGGATCTTATTGAAATGTATAAAATTCTAAAGGGATTGGGCAGGCTAGATGCAGGAAGATTGTTTCCGATGTTGGGGAAGTCCAGAACGAGGGGTCACAGTTTAAGGATAAAGGGGAAGCCTTTTAGGACCAAGATGAGGAAAAACTTCTTCACACAGAGAGTGGTGAATCTGTGGAATTCTCTGCCACAGGAAACAGTTGAGGCCGGTTCATTGGCTATATTTAAGAGGAAGTTAGATATGGCCCTTGTGGCTAAAGGGATCAGGGGGTATGGAGAGAAAGCAGGTACAGGGTTCTGAGTTGGATGATCAGCCATGATCATACTGAATGGCAGTGCAGACTCGAAGGGCTGAATGGCCTACTCCTGCACCTATTTTCTATGGTTCTATGTTTCTACAGGTAGGCCAATCATGCAATTACACTAATGAGCCTATGCACCACAAATTTTAAAACTCTAAGGGACCTGAGGAAGCCTGGCAATAAGGAAAAAAGCAGTTGAATCTTTCAGGGAAGGACCTTTCTTGCGCTGCTTGTGGTAAATAAGCCCATTCCTGTTTCTCTCTCTCACCTCATCTCCTTCCCTGTGGTGCTCCTCCTCCTTCCCTTTTCCCCATGGTCTTCTGTCCTCTCCTATCAGATTCCCCCTCCTCCAGCCCTTTATCTCTTTCACCAATCAACTTCCAGCTCTTTACTTCAGCCCCTCCCCCTCTCCCAGTTTCGCCTATCATCTACCACCTTGTTCTTCTTCCTTCTCTCCTCCCACTTTCTTATGCTGACTCCTCCGCTTCCTTCCCAGTCCTGAAGAAGGGTCTTGGCCTGAAACATTGACTGTTCCTTCATTTCCTATAGATGCTGCCTGATCTGCTGAGTTCCTCCGGCATTTTGTGTGTGTTGCTTTGGATCTCCAGCATCTGCAGATTTTCCTGTGTTTATGGTAGAGAGGATTTTTTTCCTTCAGTCCCCCAAGCAAACCAGTTTCCATCCATACAATTTTGATTTTCCCCATCGAACCCCTCATCCTAGTCCAAACATTTAAATAGACCAGAAGTTATTACTGGTGAACAGTCACGTCTCTTTGTCTCTTCATATTTCCATATTCCGCAGCTCCTATAGCCTCCGACACTTCTAACAGAGCCCACTCTTAGACCATACACAACATCCATTGTTTTGAGTTGAGAGGGGATTGTGTCCAAATTGTCAGATACTTAGCTTCCGCTTTTCAAGGCTTCTTCAAAAACCAGTAAACTTCCTGATACCTGCTCCCCTGATTGGGCTGTCATATGTTTGCTTAATATCCAATGAAGATACTGTTTTTTTCTGCTTTCTAAATATGTGATGTAATGCCGTTTCTATACTTATACTTGAATATATATTTCTATGCTTATACTTGAAAACAGAGGAAATTAAATGCTGGGAAGAGGAACATTGTACTGACAACTAGAAATATCATCTCATTAACATGCACTCAAAATACAATTGTCATAAACTTTGGGACTTCCAGCTTTGCCAGCAAGAATTGTGCATGTGCAGGACTATACTTTGCAGAGTGCCACTTTTCTCTTGAGCTGGTGACTGCTTTCTGCACGTGTGGTTGGGGATGAGGAGGGAATTTAACAAAATACCAGATTTCAGCTGGTGCAGGCCTCATTAGCGAGGGGAAGGAAATGAAACGAGACAAAATTCTTTGCTCCTGATCCTACAAGCATTAACTTACCATTACAGGCACTCCCCGGCATACAAGGCCCAAGCTTGTGGACAACCCATACGTAGAACAGTAGAGCAGAGGAACAAACCATTCTGCCCACTATGTTGTGCCAAACCAATTAAATTAGTAATCAAATGGATAACTGATCTCTTCTGCCTACACAATGTCCATATCTTTCCATTTCCCTCATATTCATGTGCCTGTATAAACATCTCTTAAAAATCTCCGATGTTTCTGCCTCTACCAGTCAGTGCATTCCAGGCATCCCCCACTCTGTGTAAAATCTTGCCCCTCACATCTCCCTTGAAAGCACTCCCTCTCACCTTAAATGCATGCTCTCTGGTATTAAACATTTGAACCCTTTGAATAAGCAGTCAATATCTTTCTCCATCTATGCCTCTATAATCTAATAAACCTTTATCATTTCTACTCTCAGCCTCCAGAAAAAAAAAACCTGTTTGTCCAACCTCTCGTAATGCCCTTTAATCCAGGCAACATCCTGATAAACTTCTGCACCCTCACTAAAGCCTTGACATCCTTCCTATAATTTGGCGAACAGAACTGTATGCAGTTCTTCAGATGTGGCTTAACTAAAGTTTTAGTTTTGTGCAACACAACTTCCTGATTTTTGAACTCATTGCCTAGAGCAGAGGCGTTGAACTCAATTGCACATGGGGCCAAAACTCAAAGCACACTTTAGGTCGCGGGCCGAACAGGATAAACATTTATTGAACACACTAAAACTAAACATTTTTTGAACATAAATATGAATAAAAACAGACAGGAATATTATTCCAGAAAAAATAAACTAAAACTTTAAATAACTTAAATATTTTGCTCTCCATAAAAATATCTCCTGTCAGTATTATACAAGTTAGAAATATGAGCATGCTGCAAAAAAACCCTGAAAATATAAATAAAATTTGTGCTTTTCAGCAAAAGTTAAAACAACAACAAATCAAAACACTCAGTTTTCTTTGCTCTTATGCCGTTTTGTCAGAGCTGGATGCTTGGCATCTTTTCTTGGCAATAAGTTCGTTTAGGTTTGGTGTAAGGTTCTGTGTTGTGGAGATTCTCAGGATGGACTGCAGGTGTTCATCAGTGAGACGACTCCTGTGTGATGTTTTGTTAATCTTCATCACTGAGAAAAGCTTCTCACACAGATATGTGCTACCAAACATGCACAAGGTTCGAGCCGCATGTAGACGGAGCTGAGGCATTGCTTCAGGAATGGAGCGAATAAACTGTACGGGCCCTGCAGTGTCGTACTTTGCCTTTAGTGTCCCATTACACTGCAGCTCTATCAGCTCCATCTGAATCTGTACAGGTGCAGTTTCCACGTCGACGGCAAATGGGTTGCGAAGCAGCTCGAAATTAATTTTTCGTGCTTCAAAGTCACCAAAGCGCCGTGCGAACTCAGTGCGAAGTGCGCTCAGTTTATCAGCAAAGTGCGCATTTGGGAACATCATTGCGCCGACCTGGTTCAACATTACTTGGCAATAGGGAAAATGAGGTAAGTTGCACTGGTGCATTTGTGTCTCCCATAAGAACAGCTTCACTTGAAATGCCTTCACTGCATCATACATGTCAGTGATTATGCGGTCACGTCCCTGGAGCTGAAGGTTTAAGACGCTGAGATGTGTTGTTATGTCAGCCACATTAGCTCCACAAATAAGACACACGGGTTTACCGGCAATGTCAGTAAACAAATACTCATCGGTTTTGAAAGACTCTTTTTTTCAGAATCAACTTTTCTCTTCGCCATTGTTAGGGGTTAGCTTTGACTTCAGAATAGCGTTGTATACAGCAACAGACGCTTGACGCGGGAATGTTCCCGGGTAGCCTATCGGCAGCTGTTGCGCTGCATTATGGGATCTGTAGTTTGTGTGTTATCAGCGCTTCGTATCGCCGGGCCATTAATAATTAAAATAATAGATCTATCTAAAATGATCTCGCGGGCCATATCTGGCCCGCGGGCCTTGTGTTTGACACCTATGGCCTAGACTAACAAAAGCAAGCAAGCCATATGCCTTCTTAACTACCCTATCAGCCCGTGTAGTGCCTTTTTGGGAACTATGAGTTTGGTCCCCAAGATCCCTCTGTTCATCAACACTTAATTATCTTGCCTTTAATCCACCAAGGTGCAACACTTCACATTTGGCCAGGTTAAACACAATCTGCCATGTCTCCACCCCTGATCTATATCCCATTGCATTCTTTCCCAGTCTTCTATGTTATCCACACCACCACCACTCTTCCTATCATCTGCAGACTTACTAATTCACCCATTTATGTTTTTGTCCAGGTTATTTATATACATCACAAACAGCAGAGGTCCCTGTAGAACACCACTAATCACAAATTAGCTAGTATTAGACCCTTCATCTACCACCCTCTGCCTTCTATGGGCAAGCCAATTCTGAATCCAAAACAGCCAATTCACCATGGATCCCATGCGTCTTAATCTTCTGGATGAGCCTCCCATGAGAGACCTTGTCAAATGCTTGACTAAAATCCAAGTAGACAACACCCACAGCCCCAACTTCATCCTTATCACCTTGTCAGAAAACTCAATAAACTTAGTAAGACATGACTTGCCCAATACAAAGTTATGCTGGTTCTCCCTAATTAGGCCATGGTTTTTCAAATACTCTTAAATCTTTTCTTTAAGAATTCTCTCCAGTAACCACCTACTACTGATGTGAGACTCACCAGCCTATAGTTTCCAGGATTATCTCTTAATCCCTTCTTGAATAATGGAATAACACTAACTACTTGCTAGTGCTCTGGGACCTGTCCTGTGGCTAGAAAGGACACAAAGATATTGGCCAAGCCTCTGGCAATCTCCCCCTTGCCTCTCTCAATAACCTGTGAACTTATCGATCTTAATGCTATTTAAGAGATCCAACAGTACCTAGCATATCAATTCACTCAGCACTTGATCTCCCTATCCTCCACGTCCTTCTCCTTGGTAAATTTTGATGTAAGGTACTCATTAAGGGCCTTACCCACATCCTCCACATCTAAGCAAATGTTTCCTCCTTTTTCTTGAATAGTCCTCCCTAGTTACCCTCTTGCTCTTGATGTATATATAGAGTGCCTTGGGATTCTCTTTAATCCTACCTGCCAAAGACTTTTCATGGCCCCTCCTAGCTTTCATAATTCCCTTCTTGAGTTCTTTTCTGGGTTCATTGTAATCCTCAAGGGCTCTGTTTGATTCTAGTTTCCTAAGCTTTACATACTTTTTTTTTCCTGGACTGGATTCATCACCTCTCATGTTATCTGAGGTTCTCTTACCTTGCCTTCCTTGTCCTTCCTTCTGACTGGAACATCCCTGTCCTCTGCTTTTTGTGCAGTTGGTCTTTAAACACCCTCCACTTGTCTGATGTGGCTTTGCCCAAAATAGCTGTTACCAATAAACTCTCCCTAATGCTCAAGTAATTTGCCCTGCCCCAATTGGACCTCCCCTGCATGGTCCATACTTATCCATATCTATAGCTTTTAAGTAGTTGTGATCATGATTCCCTAACTTCAAACCCACTGAAAGGTCGGTCATCTGGTCAGGCTCTTTACCCAACACCAAGTCCAGTACTGCCCCTCCTCTTGTAGGACTATCTACATATTGATTTAAGAAACCCTCCTGGATGCACCAAGCAAATTCTACCCAATCTAAACATCTTCCACTCAGAAGGTCCCAGTTTATATTAGGAAAGTTGAATTTTCCATATCAGCAACACTATTGTTTTAACACCTTTCCTTAATCTACTCCTCAGTGTCCCAGTCACTACTGGGGGTGTCTGTAGTACAATCCCATCAGTGTGATTTGCATCCTTCCTATTTCTGATTTCTACCCATATACTGGAGACTCAGCGGATAAGCCCTTCATTATGTCCTGTTTGAATGCAGTAGTGATATTGTCCCTGATTAGTAATACAACTCCCTCATCTCTTTTACCTCCCTCTCTATCTTTTCTGAAGCATCAAAACCCTGGGACATTAAGCACCCATTCCTGCCCCTCTCTCACCTGTCCCTGTAATGGCCACAAGATCATATTTCCCTGTACTGATCCATGTTCTAAGTTCATCACCTTTACTAATAATACTCTAGCATTAAAATACGCACACTTCAAACTATCTATCCCGTTCTATCTATTACTTTGGTCCTGACCTTGACATCTACCTTTCTCTCAATCTCAGTTCTGGTGCTCTGATTCCCGTCCTCCTGCCATACTAGTTTAAACTATCTGGATTAGCTCTAGCAAACCTTCTGGCCAGGATATCAGTTTCCCTCCAGTTTAAGTGCAACCCATCCCTCTTGTACAGGTCACCACTGCACCAGAAAACGTTCCAACTAACCAAAAACCTGAAACCCTTCCCCCTGCGCCAGTTCCTCAGCCACTCATTCATCTGTACTATCATTCTATTCCTGCCCTGACTAGCACATGGGAGTAATCCAGAGATTTATACCTTGGAAGTCTGTGCTTCAGCCTCTTTCCTAACTCCCTATACTCACTGCAAAGGACTTCTTCCCCCTTTCTACCTATGTACACCAATGTGCACCACGACCTTTGGCTGCTTACCCTCACTCGAGAATACTCTGCAGCAGCTCTGAGGCATCCTTTGTCCTTTAACACCTGGGAAGCAACATGCCCATCTGGCATCTCTCTTGCAGCCACAGAGTCTCCTGTCTGTCTGCGCGTGGCCAAGTGGTTAAGGCTTTGGGCTAGCGATCTGAAGGTCGTGAGTTCAAGCCTCAGCCGAGGCAGCGTGCGTGTCCTTGAGCAAGGCACTTAACCACACACTGCTCCTGCACGTTTATAGCCCAGTGGCGGTGGTTGGTGCAGTACGGACAAGACAAGAGTCTCCTATCGCTGACTTCACCTTTCCTTGCTGAGCTTCTGAGGGCTTGGCTGTGCTCGGATAGGTCCAAAGAGCATCCAAGCAGTATCCAAAGAGGTATACTTGTTGCCACAGGGTATTCTGTACTAACTCCTTACTCCTTTTACTTCTCCCAGTGGGATACGAATAGGATGGACAGTGTAGGAAAGTGATGGTCATGCACTTTGGTAGAAAGAATAAAGGTGTAGACTACTTTCCAAGAGGGGAGCGACTTCAGAAATTGGAAGACCAAAGGGACTTCAGAGTCCTTGTGCAGGTTGAGTTGGTAGTAAGGAAGGCAAATTCAATGTTAGTGTTTATTCCAAGAGGACTAGACAATCAAAGCAAGGATGTGATGCTGAGGCTGTATAAGGCATTGACCAGATCACATTTAGAGCATTGAGAGCCCCTTATCTAAGAAAGCTGCTGGCACTGGAAAGAGTTCACAGAAGGTTCATGAGAATGATACCAGGAAAGAAAGGGTTATTTTGTGGGAAGTGTTTTATGGCTCTGGTTTAGAAGCAGAAGAAGGGTTCTCATTGAAACCTACTGAATATTAAGAGGCATAGATAGAATGGATGTGGAGAGGATGTTTCCTATACTGTGAGAGCCTAGGACCAGAAGCAACAACCTCAGAACAGGATGGCCCTTTAGAACAGAGGTAAGAGTGAATTTCTTTAGCTCGAGGGTGGTGAATCTGTGGAACTCAATGCAACAGATGGATGTGGAGGCCAAGTCGTATTTAAAGCAGAGGTTGATAGGTAAATAGAGCATTAAAGGTTACTGAGAAAAGTTAGGAGAATGGAGTTGAGAGTGAAAAAAAACTCAGCCATGATGGTGGAGCAGACTCAATGGGCTGAATAGTCCAGGTCTGCTCCTACGTCTTATGGAATGGAAGTGCTTGATACGGTGAGACCGCAGGTATCTTCCGCCATGTAGGAACAGGTCATTTTCCACATACTCTCTCTCCTGACTGGTGCTCCTCTACCAACACCACCCTCCCCCTGAATCGCAACAGAGCCTGGGTCAAGTCATCCAGGGATCACCGACCAGGGTCACTCACTGAGACCTGCACCCAGACAGAGCTGGGATCACCGACCAGGGTCACTCACGGAGACCTGCACCCGGACAGAGCTGGGATCACCGACCAGGGTCACTCACTGAGACCAGCACCCAGACAGAGCTGGGATCACCGACCAGGGTCACTCACTGAGACCTGCACCCAGACAGAGCTGGGATCACCGACCAGTCTCACTCACTGAGACCTGCACCCAGACAGAGCTGGGATCACCGACCAGTCTCACTCACGGAGACCTGCACCCAGACAGAGCTGGGATCACCGACCAGGGTCACTCACGGAGACCTGCACCCAGACAGAGCTGGGATCACCGACCAGTCTCACTCACTGAGACCTGCACCCAGACAGAGCTGGGATCACCGACCAGTCTCACTCACGGAGACCTGCACCCAGACAGAGCTGGGATCACCGACCAGGGTCACTCACTGAGACCTGCACCCAGACAGAGCTGGGATCACCGACCAGGGTCACTCACTGAGACCTGCACACAGACAGAGCTGGGATCACCGACCAGGGTCACTCACGGAGACCTGCACCCAGACAGAGCTGGGATCACCGACCAGGGTCACTCACTGAGACCTGCACCCGGACAGAGCTGGGATCACCGACCAGGGTCACTCACGGAGACCTGCACCCAGACAGAGCTGGGATCACCGACCAGGGTCACTCACGGAGACCTGCACCCAGACAGAGCTGGGATCACCGACCAGTCTCACTCACGGAGACCTGCACCCAGACAGAGCTGGGATCACCGACCAGGGTCACTCACGGAGACCTGCACCCAGACAGAGCTGGGATCACCGACCAGGGTCACTCATATAGACCTGCACCCAGACAGAGCTGGGATCACCGACCAGGGTCACTCACGGAGACCTGCACCCAGACAGAGCTGGGATCACCGACCAGGGTCACTCATATAGACCTGCACCCAGACAGAGCTGGGATCACCGACCAGTCTCACTCACGGAGACCTGCACCCAGACCGAGCTGGGATCACCGACCAGTCTCACTCACGGAGACCTGCACCCAGACAGAGCTGGGATCACCGACCAGGGTCACTCACGGAGACCTGCACCCAGACAGAGCTGGGATCACCGACCAGGGTCACTCACTGAGACCTGCACCCAGACAGAGCTGGGATCACCGACCAGGGTCACTCATATAGACCTGCACCCGGACAGAGCTGGGATCACCGACCAGGGTCACTCACTGAGACCTGCACCCAGACAGAGCTGGGATCACCGACCAGGGTCACTCACGGAGACCTGCACCCAGACAGAGCTGGGATCACCGACCAGTCTCACTCACGGAGACTTGCACCCAGACAGAGCTGGGATCACCGACCAGTCTCACTCACGGAGACTTGCACCCAGACAGAGCTGGGATCACCGACCAGGGTCACTCACGGAGACCTGCACCCAGACAGAGCTGGGATCACCGACCAGAGTCACTCACAGAGACCTGCACCCAGACAGAGCTGGGATCACCAACCAGGGTCACTCACTGAGACCAGCACCCAGACAGAGCTGGGATCACCGACCAGGGTCACTCACTGAGACCTGCACCCAGACAGAGCTGGGATCACCGACCAGGGTCACTCACTGAGACCTGCACCCAGACAGAGCTGGGATCACCGACCAGGGTCACTCACGGAGACCTGCACCCAGACAGAGCTGGGATCACCGACCAGTCTCACTCACGGAGACCTGCACCCAGACAGAGCTGAGATCACCGACCAGGGTCACTCACTGAGACCTGCACCCAGACAGAGCTGGGATCACCGACCAGGGTCACTCACTGAGACCTGCACCCAGACAGAGCTGGGATCACCGACCAGGGTCACTCACGGAGACCTGCACCCAGACAGAGCTGGGATCACCGACCAGTCTCACTCACGGAGACCTGCACCCAGACAGAGCTGAGATCACCGACCAGGGTCACTCACTGAGACCTGCACCCAGACAGAGCTGGGATCACCGACCAGGGTCACTCACTGAGACCTGCACCCAGACAGAGCTGGGATCACCGACCAGGGTCACTCACTGAGACCTGCACCCAGACAGAGCTGGGATCACCGACCAGGGTCACTCACGGAGACCTGCACCCAGACAGAGCTGGGATCACCGACCAGAGTCACTCACAGAGACCTGCACCCAGACAGAGCTGGGATCACCGACCAGGGTCACTCACTGAGACCTGCACCCAGACAGAGCTGGGATCACCGACCAGGGTCACTCACGGAGACCTGCACCCAGACAGAGCTGGGATCACCGACCAGGGTCACTCATATAGACCTGCACCCAGACAGAGCTGGGATCACCGACCAGGGTCACTCACTGAGACCTGCACCCAGACAGAGCTGGGATCACCGACCAGGGTCACTCACGGAGACCTGCACCCACTCAAGCTCCTGTCTGTTTCTGCGATTGTCTATATACAGCACATTGTGTTTATTGAGACTTACAAACAGCAGGATAAAATCAGTTGTAATGTGAGGAGTGCCTGCAGTTGAGGGAATTTATTTTTCTTCACAAGAGGATAAATGAATTCAATTTAGATTCAGATTTAATGTTTTGTACATGGATATTACTTGACAACATTTAAATAAAACACAAACAATCCTTAATGATATGCCATTGCATTTTAAATGCATAGATGAAGATGAATATTCCAGACTTGGTCACAATCTTTATATTAGATATTTGACTTGAAGTTGCTACTTTTGTTAAAAAAATTATACTTAGTGGTATTTGACTTTAGTTACAACACAGTGGATAAATGTTTTGAAGTTACTTAAATGAAAAGTATCACTAAAATTTGAAAGAAAATAAAAATGATTAACTTGCAATAAAAATCCAATATGAACAGTTGGTGTATTTATATTTACAATAGCTGTTGTCCATAAATTTGCAAAAATTCATATGATTTTAAATCATGAACATAGTAATACAAGACAATTCTAAATTTATAAATAATAAGTAATTAGGATACAGATTGAGATAACAGACTTTAATTAATTAGAGAATTCTTATACGGAACATAATGTGGTCCGAGCACTAATCACGTGACAATAATAACATTTTGATATAATTAGTCTTGCAACACACAGGAAGTGGGGTGGATAAATTGTCACTTCTTGGCAGCAATTTCTTTTGCAGATTTAGGAAAGATGCAATTAATCCCAAATCAAACAGCAACCAAGGGTTAAGCTATCCTGAATTTAAGAGTGAAATATTGTGTGATTGAGTAGTGCCCAAACTATTTAATGCTATTAACACACGCAAAATGTTGGAGGAACTCAGCAGGCCAGGAAGCATCTATAGAAAAGAGAAACCAGTTGACATTTCAGGCCGAGACCCTTCATCAGGACAGAAAAAAGATGAGAAGTTAGACCGAGAAGGTGGGGGGGAGGAAGAAATACAAGGTGGTAGGTGATAGGTGAAACCGGGAGAGGGCAAGAAAGGGGCTTTGCTTCCTTCAGTATCAACGCTGCCCTCACCTGCATCTCTTCCACTTTGTGCAGATCTGCCCTCACCGTACCCTCCCACCACCCAACCAGGGATAGGCTCCTCTTGTCCTCGCCTACCACCAATGTTCCCTCTCATTTGTAATGACCAGTGTGCACAAGTTTATTGCCCAGCGACAACAACATGTGTGCGTCGAATAATTTATTCAGTAAAACAAGTATAAATAAGTCAGTTCCAAGCCAACGAGGTAGGGGGCAACAAGCTTTCGTGAGCAGTTTAAATTCCTTTACGCACTCCTGGCAGAAGATGTGTTCACATGCGCACACTTAGCAGGAATATGGCCTACCATCCCAGTAGCCTCTGCATCCAGCACATAATTCTCCATAATTTCCGCTATTTCCAACAGGATCCCACCACCAAGCACATCAACTCTCCCCCTCCACCTCCCCCTACTTTCCACAGGAATTGCTCCCTACGTGACTCCCTTGTGCATTTATCCTTCCCCACTGATCTCCCACCTGGTACTTATCCTTGCAAGCAGAACAAATGCCATCCTGCCCCTACACCTCCTCCGTTAGTCTAATTCAGGGCCCCAAATAGTCCTTCCAGGTGAGGTGACCTTTCACCCGTGAGTCTGCTGGGGTCATCTACTGTATCCAGTGCTCCTGGTGTGGCCTCCTGTATATTGGTGAGACCCGATGTAGATTGGGAGACCGGTTCACTGCATATCTACGCTCCATCCAACAGTAAAGGTGGCATCTCCTGGTGGCCACCCACTTCAATTCTACTTCCCATTTCCACATGTCAGACCACGGCCTCCTCGACTGTCGTGATGAGGCCACACTCAGGCTGGAGGAGCAATACCTTATATTCCATCTGGGTAGCCTCCAACCTGATGAACATTGATTTCTCAGACTTCCGGTAATTGCACCCCCCCCTTCACCATTCCCCATTCCTATTTCCCTCTCTCACCTCATCTCCTTACCTGCCCATCACCTCCCTCTGGTGCTCCTCCCCCTTCCCTTTCTTTCATGGCCTTTTGACTACTCCTAACAGATTCCCCCTTCTCCAGCCCTTTATCTCTTTCACCTATCAACTTCTTAGCTCTTTACTTCACCCCTCCCACTCCTGATTTCACCTATCACCTTTTCTTCTTCCTCCCCTCCGCCCACCTTCTTGCTCCAACTTCTCATCTTTTTTTTCCCAGTCCTGATGAAGGGTCTCGACCCAAAACATCGACTGTTTACACTTTTCCATAGATGCTGCCTGCCCTGCTGAGTACCTCCAGCATTTTGTGTATGTTACTTGGATTTCCAGCATCTGCAGATTTTTTTCATATTTAATGCTATTTACTTCTTCACAAAGTAAAGCATTCACATTTCCCAACATTCAGATTGAAATTTAACTACAATGAAATACATCATATCAATTTCCTAGGGCATCGTTACATTAAAATCAGAATTCCCCAACTCAATAAACAAAATTGCCAAACTTTTTTTCATTAAAATAACATCTTATTGAACACTGAATTTGTTGAACTTCAAAAGTAAAACACACATTTCATAAAAATAATTAATATAAATTTATCCATTAGTCTTCAGTAAAATGATGTATATATCTTGTAATTTAAACAGTACAAAAGATTTATTCAAAAGAGAATATAAAAGGTATTGAACTTTACATAATATGTAACATGTAACATAAACCGAGGTTCATAGATACTGCAGCTAAAAACACGTGTAGTTGGTAAATTAACTCATGAAATATGGTCACTGTCAAAAAAATTCCTTTACAGCTGGAAATGTGGTATTTGTCTGTTATTTTATCATAATTTTCTCCGATCCAGCATGCTTTCCTACATAGCAAACTATTTACTAATCCAGAGCAACTGGCCAGTGTGCTGTAAAATACCTGCACTTGTAGAATGTGGATTTCCAATATTAGTGAAGAATTCTAAAGCCGACAGCTTAAGTCTCCAAGTGGTACTTAAGCTTAAGATATAACTTGCAAATGCATTCCTTAAAAAAGTCATTGTAGCTAAATGTGATATCAATCTGATTTGTTAAAATAAAACTAAGATGAACATATTTAAACTGGAAGTTTGAAACCATGTCTATATGGTATATCATCGCTTTGCTGTGGATCCATTTGCCCTGGATGCCACCGGATCAAAGTGATCGAAGGAAAACTCCATTGTTGTGCTCATTCTGTAAAGGTACATGATGCATGACTGACTTTGGTGTGTAGACATCAGCTTTTTGAGAAAGTGAATTACTCAACATTGTCTGAGCATCACACTCATTTGTTACCACCCCTTGTAAAAAAAAAGTTAAATACCATAATGGTAACTGGTAACTAAACAGCTTGTGATTGCTTAACAGTATTGAGGGGCATTGGGACAGATTATAGAATCCATTATTCCAATTTTTTTGTTACTATCATAAATACGGTAGAGAAAGACCATTAGAATTCAACAACCCAGTCTGATCCTAATGGTCACATAATGAAGAAACGTTTTCTTTGCTTTCAGTTTTGTCTGATTCTATCCTATACATTGATCACCTTGTGAAAATCTAATTGTTCTATTCTTGTACTTTAAAATAATAATGTGCAATAATAAAATATATCTTAGAAAGTTGACTGCAGTCAGTAGTTAAGATGTGCTCTTTGTTGCTCTGCCTATATGGGACATGTCTACTGTGAAGTGTGCAGCAGATCTGGGAATTTTTCAGCTTTCTCCTTTGCTACTTTGATACTGTTTCTGGTGTAGGTGAACAATTGACAATTTTGCTATGATGCAAAGATCTTTCAAATATACCACACTGCATCTTCCATTGTTCCACCAATCTGTACATTTTTCCATTTTGCTTTTATTTCCAGTCTCTGATTTCACCACCCTGTTAGCTCATTATTATCTCAATTGAAAGATCGTATTGTGTGTGTCCAGTACTTCATTCCCTCCCAGGCAGGTAGAGAAAATAATTTTTACTGACAATTCTATTATTTACATTGTGCCTCATGCATTGGAGCTCAAGCGTCCAAACGGGTGTCTATAAGTGCCATCATAGTGGAAGTGTAAGGAAACTTCATTGGGGATTGTGTCAGTTCTATGAAAGGAAAGGACATTTATTGATGTTAGCAGATATTTTTCAAACAAGTATGAAGGAATAACACTATCACAGAGCCTTGTTCTTGGAAAAGTCGACATGGAATTAACTACTCCGTTGAATTAAAACAATTGACAGTTATTAACTTACTTACCAAAGGAGCCTCGCAAATTTATATAGATGTGCAGTGGGGAGCATTTTGTCTGGTTGCATCATAGCCTGTTTTAACTCACAGGATTGCAAGATGGTTGTATCCATCACAGACAAAACCCTCCGCACCATCGAGGATATTTTTAAGAGGCAATGCTTCAAGAAGGTGGCATTCATCATTAAGGACTCCTACCATCTTGGTAATGCTCTCTTCTTGTTTCTACTATCAGGGAGATCCAGGAGCCTGAAGACCCACACTCAACGATTCAGGAGCAGCTTCCTCCCTTCCATCATCGGATTTCAGAACGGTCCGTGAACACTACCTCGTGGGTTTTTTTTGTACTATTTACTCTGTCGTTGATAGTAATTTAATATCTTTGTACTGTATTACTGCTGCAAAACAGCCAATTTCAAGTCACAATAAATCTTATTCAGATTTCAGGAAACATTTTCTGATATATGGACTACATCACCTATCAATCTGAAAAAAATGGTAACTTTGACTTTATGGTTTAACAATCTGAAGGGTTAGAAGTTAATAACAAATCTATCACAATCTACTATCCAAAGCTATACCAAACTACACAGGAATATAGTTTAAATATATGTTCACAGTCAGACCAACAGCTTAATTTGTTAAGGATTGGGAGCTCTTAATTCAGAGAGCATTAACTACACTAACACGTACCCAGGTCTAGGAAAACTAATCGCTTATTTAACTATCTACTTACTTGAAAAAAAATGAGGATCTATATCAGATCCTACTTGAGAGAAACATAATTGAAAGTGCCTGTCAGTACTTTACACCTGATTGTACATTCACTTCAAAAAGCATTGCAGTAATGACTGATCTAGCTGGAGTTTGAAAACACATAGGAGTCAGTGGCGAGCAGTCTTTGAAGCCGATGGGTGGAATAATAGTTTCTTAAATATTTCTGTTACAGTAACATCACAAGAATAACTTGTGTGCAGATGAGTAATTCAACCCTTCAACTAAAGCCTGAAATTATCAGGCAAATTGATTTCTTGTACAAATCGACTAAAATAACTAGAGGAAGACCAGAGTGAGAAGAGTTTGTGTAACACTTCCCTGTCATTACAAGCAGTCAGTGCTGAATAAACCTGACCCAGAGACTTTGTGCTTTTCTATAACTTGAGAAGCAAGTGCAGTTAAGGTTGATTTCTGGTGCAGTGGGTTGAATTAGCCACTTTTTCCAGAGGTTAACTTTCCAATTTTTCAGAAATTCTTTTGGAGACAAGCTTTATACTTAATGGAAGACATGTCATTTTCTTATTAGAGTAACACCAACAGGAGAAAGGTAGCTGAGGTTTAGTTGACAAAATGCTTCAATAGTATAAAGCGTAAAGTAGGAAACAACTCAGTGGGAACACAAAGACTGTGGTTGCACCTGATTGACTTTAGACCCAATTCTAATTGACCTGGAGCATAACCAAGCAAGGAAAGTTTAAGTGGTCAATCATATGCATTCAATTCTTAATTTTTTTTGTTCTACACACAATACTTCTTAGCCCTTATGTCACAAGACATGTACTGCACTCAATTCTTTAATTTATGTTAATTCACTTCTTTGCACAGCTCCCCCACCCAAAAAAAACCGATCTGTTGTTGTGCTCTTTTGTGCCTAACTCAAAGTAAAATAACATCACATTCATTCCTATGAGTCTTAGTACAGCTCAGGAAAATTGACACCCGGTTTTTGAGTAGAAATTTCAATTGTGGTAGCACCATTTTTTCCCCCTCCCTGGCATGCAATCTCTCCACATGATGTCAACAGTGTGCAAACACCAAAATTCAACTCCAGGGTCATTTTTAACCTCACTGGATCTGAAAAAACAACAGTACTTCCTTACTCACAAAGCCTTAATTAACCGAATCTCCCATCAAATTGTGCTATTTATAGAGTCAAAACCAAATGCACTATTTGCCTTCCATGACTTCCTGCGATCTCCAGCACAGCACTACGTGCACAGGGATAGCTTTGTTGGTGGAAGTCATGCTGTATACCTCAAACTTCTTTGCCTTCCGATCATTCTAGGCAGCCAGTCTCTGCCACATTTCATTGTCTTGTGCTTATTCTTGCATTAGAGAGAAGAATTCATTTTGCTTTCATGCCACAGGGTGGGGCAGATGGGAAGGAGCATCTGCCTCCAAAGTCCAGATGTTCATGGGGAGCATTCATGTGGTATGACTTTTTTAAGAACACCTCCCAGCAATGTCCAGTCTGGAGCATGTCAAACAGGCCTCTTATACAAAGAATACAGCTCTATCAGGCAATATCCTTCGCCAGTCTCCTTTGGCCATTTGGAAGCAGTCTGTCGTCTGCAGTCCTACCATTACGCTATCGATTCGTAACACTGCTCCTGAAACATTGCAATTGAAGATCATATCCCTTAAAATAATATTACAAACACCACATTTGATCCACGGTGCTGATGTGATGCCACATTAAAAATGTAGTAAAGCAATTTCTAGCCCTTCTTCCCTAAACAAAATTAAATGTAAGTTCCATGTTTACGTTATATGAAAATGACAATTGCACTAACTGCAGCCCTTTCTACAACTTAATCCGCACTACTTTTGCATGAAGATGTGCAACCAGAGAAACAAAGGTTTCCAATTTTCTATTCATAACCCTTAAAATAATTTTGCCCTCCCCCTCACTCATGAACACAAAGGAATAAATGCCATCAAATTATTTCTTCCTTACATTCTATTTACAAGGTACCTAACTGCATGTACTCAGATGTTGAACAGCACAGGAACTTTAAAATAAAAACCCAAACGATGTGCGTCAGCAGATTTGCAGGAGGTTCTGCAGTTAAACCGCAGGGTCCTGGTGTGTTACTTCTGACTCACTTCACGAATGCTTTCATAATCATTCTCCCCCTGGCAGGTAGACTGGTTTCCACCAGCCTCAGTGTTCTGTTCTGGAGGAGCCTCTTTCAGACCACTGATGGCTTCGTATCCCGGATCGAGATCTTCACCCCCAGCATCCGCAGACTTGTTTTGCTCTGCTACTTTAGGTGATCGTTCATAGTCACTCACAGATGCATAGAGATGGTTGGGTGTAGACGACAGTCTGCTGGGGGTCACCTCCTCAATACAGGCATATCCAGATTCTAACTCCAAATCTGTCTGACACCATTGCTGTGATGATTTACTCACAGTGGAGTACACGGCAGCAATCTGGGGAGAGACCATTTACATTATTAGAATCCCAGATGGGCAAAACAAGAGACTTCAAAATATTTTCTCTAAATAGCTGAAAAATATTACTTTCCATTCTTCCGCTGACTGAACAACAATAAACCTAAGATCAATACACAGCAAACACGAGGAAATCTGCAGATGCTGGAAATTCAAACAACAACACACACAAAATGCTGGTGGAACACAGCAGGCTAGGCAGCATCTATAGGGAGAAGCACTGTCGACGTTTCAGGCCGAGACCCTTCGTCAGGACTAACCGAAAGGAAAGATAGTAAGAGATTTGAAAGTAGTGGGGGGAGGGGGAAATGCAAAATGATAGGAGAAGACCAGAGGGGGTGGGATGAAGCTAAGAGCTGGAAATCAATACACAGCATTTTTCCAATTGGTTTATAATAATTTATAATATCTCACCTTTTTTGATAGCTAAACAATTTAAGCATCACTTGTTGTAGCAATCAGTTTTACTATTAATGACAGCAGAATGTATTACGAATTAGTTTTACAGGGATAATTTACAAGGATTTTACCTGGACTTAACGACCAGCGTTATAGGGAAAGGTTGAATAGGTTAGGACTTTATTCTCTGGAGTGTGGGAGAATGAGGAGAAATTTTATGGAGCTATGCAAAATTATGAGGGATATAGATAAGTTAAATGTAAGCATTAGTATACATTAATTGTATGTGTCATCACACTACCAAGTGATACATATGTACCTCGCTAGAAATAAACTCAAAGTTAGACTTGCATTTTGGACTCCCGTGCCTTCCTTTGAATTGGTTTAGTGTGTTGAAGTTACAAAACATAACAACTAGAACCAGAAGTCATGGGTTAAGGGTGAAAGGCAAAATGTTTGAGGGGAACATGAGGGGGATCTTCTTCAGTCAGAGAGTGGTGACAGTGTGGAACGAGCTGTCAGTGCAAGTGGTGGATGCGATTTCTACCCCAACGTTAAAGGGAAGTTTGGATAGTTACTGTACATGGATGGGAGGGGTATGGAGGTCTATGGTCCAGGTACGGGTTGATGGATCTAGGCAGAATAGCAGTTTGGCACAGACTAGATGGGCTGAAGGGCCTGTCCTGAGCTGTATTACTCTATGACTGTATGAGAAAAAAAATCAGCTAAATTAGGTGAAGAGTTCAAATATCACACTTTTTCACAATATTCAAATGAATCAACTCAACAAGAATGTAGATAAAGGTTGTTATTTTTTTCCTGTAAATTTCAGATTAGTATGAACACTGCCGTGCAGATTAATTCAGAGCGAGATACAATTACAACAGAGGTTCATTAAGCACAAGGACTGAAGGTGCAGTTATTAAAATTATAGAAAAATTAATAAAGGTAGCTAAATTATACGCATGCATGCCTACTAACAAGATAGCATTAGAGAGAGGGATAGTTGTTTTCACTGTAAAGTTTGATTGGAAATTGGAGTTATCTCAGAGCAACTTCTAAATCCATAGAACAGGCTCCCAAAAGAGGCAGTGGAATAAAAAGCACTGGTAAACACAAATATAAATCAGATACTTTATTTCACATTATTGCAAGCAATTAAGTGGATGGTAATTTGGGAAATTACATAGTTAAGTATAGTGTGCTAATTTGAGTTATCCTGGCAGTTTTCAAGTACGATAAACAAAATTCAGCTGCAGCTGTAGGAATGATTTAATTAAGTTGTTATACTGAAATGAAAACAGAGACACTGGAGGTTTGAAAGTGTTTCAGGCATACAAAATCAGATGTCCCCATTAACAATTGCTTTCAAAAAGCATCCAAATAAAAACAAATCTTATGTTTAGTGTTATATTTCTGAATAATTTCTGAAACATTAAGCTTGCTTTGGTACATTGAAATTAACTTGATGTTTACAGACTTATCACAGAACTTCCCAAACCCTGGTAAACTGAGAGAACAAGGACAGCAGGAGACTGGAAGCATCACTTTTCAAATCAAAATCAAATTAAGTTTAATTATCATTCAAACCATACACAGATACAGCTGAATGAGACAACGTTCCTCTGGGGCCAAGGTGCAAAACATTCAAAATAGCAAGTAAACACTGAAAAATAGTGAGTAACATAATTCAAAATATTGAGCAAGGAAGCATATTCACTCAAAAAAAATCCTATATAATCACCCAGAGGCATCCTTCAGAGCCACACAACTTCCTGACACAATATCCTTTCCTTCCCCAGCAATGTTATAAGGAAAGATTGAATATGTTAAGACTTTTATTCCTTGGAATGTAGAAGATTGAGAGGAGATTTGACAGAGGTATACAAAATTATGAGGGGTATAAATAAGGCAAATGAAAGCAGGCTTTTTTCACTGAGGTTGGGTGGGATGACAACTAGAGGTCATCAGGTAAGGATAAAAAGTGAAAAGTTTAAGGGGAACATGAAGGGAAACTTCTTCACTCAGAGGGTTGTGAGAGTGTGGATTGAGCTGCCAGCACAAGTAGTGCATGCAAGCTTGATTTCAATGTTTAAGAGAAGTCCAGACTGGCACATGGATGGTAGGGGTATGGAAGGCTATGGTCCCAGTGCAGGTCGTTGGGAGTAGACAGTTTAAATGGTTCAGCATGGACTAGATGGGCCGAATGTTTTTGTGCTGTACTTTCCTATGACAATGCTCTGGGCATCCTTTCACTGCCTGGAATGGAGTGGGTTTATTAAGGTAACTCACAACAAGCACCTCAATGGCATTTAGAGCAGGATTTAAACACTAGCCTTGATATCCAAGGGGGAAAAAATGGTAGGTCAATTCAGTGACCCGTCAACAGTTATGTCAAAGCATTAACTCAGTCCTGAAACACCAACCAAAAATAGCAGCTTATTTGAATAGTAGTAGTTTGGACTGCTTTCCTATAGGTCAAAGCTCTTCACCAATTTTGGAAGGGATGTACTACAGGCATCTACAGCAGCCAACTGCACTAGTGTATTACTCAACACTTCAGCTTTGAGTACTTAGCAATTAACATTATTTGCAAACATACAGTACTATATATACAGCTAGGGTGCCTTTGCTCAGTGCTGTATTTGCAAATGTGGAGTGGAGACGGAGTTCGTAAATCTGGCCAGAGGAAAGGATGCTGGGAACGGCGAGGGTAGAGTGCCACGGGAGGGGAGTGGGTGTGGGACAGGTGGCAGAGAAGAAATGCCAGGAACACATGTAAGCAATTTTTGATAAAATATGACATTTAAGATGCAGAATACATAAGACCAGGGAAACATCACCCACTGCAGCTTGTGTCAGTGACGAACCCTCATGTTGAAACTTGTAGTTTTGTGCCTGAGAAACACAAGGTAGATTTTTTATTTTAAAGTTCAATTTGTGTTATATTTTGCTTGACTTGCAATAACTAGATGACAGACACTGAATTTGGTGTTGAAGTTCAGCTTTGGTGTCAGTGCATTAACTATCATAGATTAAACCCACCCACACAAACAAATTTTTAAACCTTCAGGAAGAGAATATCCTATTTTTAAACTTAGTACTTAAGCACTGAACTGGCACAGAAGATTTCAATCTTCCAGTCTTGTGGGAGATTGAAACATTGGGAGAACAGGCGGTGTGCGCTGCTGTTGGAAGAAGGCCCCTGTACTTGAGAGACCCTCTCTCTCTCTCTCGATGGTGAGTGAGAGCCTGCCAGTCCTCGAGTCAGGGGGCTCAGAGAAGCAACGTGGAAGAACGTACCATTGGAACGGTGAGCCACTCTCTTTGTGGCAGAAGTGACCTCGCTTTCCCTCGCTGGAGAGAGAGAGCCTGTCTGAGATACCGAAGCGCTGGGTTGTGGACTGTAGTTGCTGGTGGACTCCAGATCAAGGGTTCTTTGGGGGCTTTTGCTGTAGCTTGTATGGAGGGTGGTGGTGGGGGGGGGGGCGTTCAGTGCTTTTGCTGGTGCAAGTGGGGGGAGGGTTGACACTTCTGCTGTTGCTTGTGTGTGGGATGGGGTAATTTGGGGTTCTGATATTTCATTCATTCTTTGGGTTTACTGTTCTGTGGATGTCTGTGAAGAGTAAGAATTTCAGGCTGTACGCTCTATACATTCTCTGACATTAAATTGAACCATTTAAACAAATTTGAATTGCCCACTAAACAAAGACAGCTGAATAACAGTTAGTTTTAATGATTTTCAACCTCTTGTGACTGTTAGGTAAACAATAAGTGTGGATCTCTTTAGATCAAAACCTGAACGTTTTACGGGGGATTTTGTGTCAAATTGAAAATATTTTCTTTGTTTTACATATCTTGTTTACTGCTTTTTGTATACTTCGATTCATGACATCCAGACATCCATTTCATTAATTCAACCACTTGCTCAGTCTTTCCTCTTCTTTCTCAACTCCCAAACTCTTTATGGAGGTGATAATGGACAGTTTGTTCCATTGCTTAAGGACCAGATGTCTTCTGTATGCTGTTATCAGTTCAACAACTCAGCGGGTTAGAAGTTTATAAAGCTAAATGTGATTGACAACTCCCAGTTGTATATTTGACCTTTCAAGTCAAACTGTATTTATCGTTCCAAATAAAGTTCTGTTTCTGCTGTTGGTGTTACTGGCACATTATTGATTTCTGTAACAACACACACACAAAGTGCTGGAGGAACTCAACAGGTCAGGCAACATCTACAGAAAGGAATAAGCAGTTGACGTTTCATGACAAAGCTGTTCATCGGGATTGGATGGGTGAAATCAAGTGAGGCTTTCTTTCATCTTTTACCTCATCCACCTATCACTTCCCTGCTTCTTACTTCATTCTTGGTTGATTCGATTCTTGATTGGTCAGGGCATGGGGGGGATACAGGGAAAAGGCAGGAGATTGGGGCTGAGAGGGAAAATGGATCAGACCCAATGGGTCAAATGACCTAATTCTGCTCCTATATCTTATGGTCTTATAGCCTTCATTCCCCACTCCCACATCCACCTTCCCTCTCACTCGGTTTCACCTTTCACCTGCCAGCTTGTAGTTTCACTTATTTTATTTACTGAGATACAGTGTAGAACAGGCCCCTCCAGCCCTTCAAGCTGAGTCGCTCAGCAACCCCTGATTTAACCCTAGCCTAATCACATGACTATTCACAATTACCAATGAACCTGTCAACTGGTACCTCTTTGGACTGTGGGAGGAAGCCCACGTGGTCATGGGGAGAATGCACAAACTCCTTTCAGGCTGTGGTGGGAATTGAACCTGGGTCGCTGGTACCGTAAATCATTGTGCTAACCACAGTGCCACTGTGTTGCCCCTTTTCTTCACCTTCGTATTCTGGCTTCTTTCCCCTTCCTTTCTAGTCCCGAAGGAGGGCCTCAGCCTGAAACATCAACTGTTTATTCCTCTCCATAGACACTGCCTGGCCTGCTGAGTTCCTTCAGCATTTTGTGTGTGTTGCTCTGGATTTCCAGCATTTGCAGAATCTCTACATTTTTGTTATCAGTTACCATAACTTAGTTTTGTAGTGTCTATAGATTGTGGACTTGGGTGAATTAGGAGTAACAGAGTGGCTCTGTAATCAAATTAAACAAACAACATCAAAATCAATAAACAAACAATTTAATAAACACATTTAAGGCAAGCATAGCTGATTACACACAGGAGTTGTTGAAAATGATGGAGATCTGTCATGAACACATGTATATTAAGCTTCATTTCACAGTTCATGAACTGGAGATGGAGAATGAGATATGGACACCAACTTATCGACAGGATAAGGTTACACAAACACTTATTCCAACCAATCACACCCATGAGAGATTATTCTGTCAAAAGGGACTGCAGGCTGAGGCAGTTCCCGAAATTAGCTTTGAAGGAGCCTCAGCCATTATACATGTCCAATAGATAAAGGTTCTTATATTAGGTGGAACATGAGCCAGACTACTGAAGTAACACACACAAGATGCTGAAGGAATTCAGCAGGTCAGGCTGTATCTATGGAAATGAATAAACAGTTAATGTTTCAGGCCATAACCCTTCTTCAGTATATTGAAAAAATGACCAAGGATCTTCTCCAGAGGCTACCAAGGTTGAATTCCTCATTTTCCACCTTGGCAGGCTCCAGCAAGACAGCATAGACATCGATTTCTCTAATTTCCAGTGACCACTCCCCTCTGTCGCCGTATCCTACTAGCCCCATCACACCTTTTTCCCCTTCCCCATCCTCTCAATCGCACAACTTCCTTGCTCTGATTTCCCTCCCCATCTCCTTTCCTTTTCTCCATGGTCCTCTCCTATCAGATTCCATCTTCTTCAGCCCTTTCTCACATCCACCAATCAGCTTCCAACTCCTTACATCAATCCTACTCTTCCCCCTCCCTCCACCTGCCTACCACCACCCTCTTGCCTGGATTCACCTATCACCTGCCTGCTCTTACTCCACCCTCCCCATCCCAACTTCTAGGGCTGTCTCCGTCTTTCTTTACAGTCTTGATGAAGAGTTCTGACTATTCCCCTCAATAGCTGCAGCTTGACCTGCTGAGTTTCTACAGAATTTTGTGTGTTGCTCTAGGGAGCTGCATTTGGACTTTCATTAGTCCTCAGGATACCATACAGGTAGAAGATAATCAGCATTAGCGTACATGGGCTTGGGGATAAAAGCTAGTGTGGATTGAGGACTAGTTAAAGGGCCTAATAGCAGGGATTTAGCACAGTTCTTTACAGACTGGGGTCCGATTCCTACTGCTGTCTGTAAGGAGTTTGTACATTCTTCTTGTAACCACATTGATTTCCTGTGGATGCTCCAGTTTACTCCCAGCATTCCAAAGACGTATGGTTAGTGTTAGTGAATTGTGAGGTGTGGGCACGCTATTTTGGCTCCGGAAGCATGGTGACATTCAGTACAATCCCCGCTGATTTGAATTGACACAAATGAAGCATTTCACTCTATGGTTCGCTGATAAATAAAGCTCATCTTTATCATTTTCAGGTTGGGAACCTCAACAGAAAATTGAGACGGGAGAGAAAAAGAAACATCTTTTGAAATGGTCAGAAATTGAGAACTGCTGGTTTTCAGAAGGACCTGCTCTTCGTTACACATAGGCATGCAGGTATGGCGAGCAGTTAGTGAGGTCAACAGCATTTGCCTTGCACTGCTGTTGGATTTAAATGTAAGAATTACATTTACACTGGGAAACCACACCTGGAAGGTTGGGTATCTGGACTTCCAGAAAGCTTTTGATAAAGTCCCACATAGGAGATTAGTGGGCAAAATTAGGGCACATGGTACTGGGGGCAGAGTACTGACATGGATTGAAAATTGGCTGGCTGACAGGAAACAAAGAGTAGCGATTAACGGGTCCCTTTTGGAATGGCAGGCTGTGACCATTGGGGTACTGCAAGGTTCGGTGCTGGGACCGCAGCTGTTGACAATATACATTAATGATTTAGATGAAGGGATTTAAAGTAACATTAGCAAATTTACTGATGACACAAAGCTGGGTGGCAGTGTGAAATGTCAGGAGGATGTTATGAGAATGCAGGGTGACTTGGACAGGTTGGGTGAGTGGGCAAATGTATGGCAGATGCAGTTTAATGTGGATAAATGTGAGGTTATCCACTTTGGTGGCAAGAACAGGAAGGCAGATTACAATCTAAATGGAGTCAAGTTAGGAAAAGGGGAAGTACAACGAGATCTAGGCGTTCTTGTACATCAGTCAATGAAAGCAAGCATGCAGGTACAGCAGGCAGTGAAGAAAGCTAATGGCATGCTGGCCTTTATAATAAGAGGAATTGAGTATAGGAGTAAAGAGGTCCTTCTGCAGCTGTACAGGGCCCTGGTGAGACCCCACCTGGAGTATTGTGTGCAGTTTTGGTCTCCAAATTTGAGGAAGGACATTCTTGCTATTGAGGGAGTGTAGCGTAGGTTCACAAGGTTAATTCCCGGAATGGCGGGACTGTCATATATTGAAAGATTGGAGCGACTGGGCTTGAATACACTGGAATTTAGAAGGATGAGAGGGGATCTGATTGAAACATATAAGATTATTAAGGGATTGGACACACTGGAGGCAGGAAGCATGTTCCTGCTGATGGGTGAGTCCAGAACTAGAGGCCACAGCTTAAGAATAAGGGGTAGGCCATTTAGAACAGAGATACGGAAAAACTTTTTCACCCAGAGAGTGGTGGATATGTGGAATGCTCTGCCCCAGAAGGCAGTGGAGCCCAAGTCCCTGGATGCATTCAAGAGAGAGTTAGATAGAGCTCTTATAGATAGCGGGGTCAAGGAATATGGGGAGAGGGCAGGAACGGGGTACTGATTGTGTATGATCAGCCATGATCACAGTGAATGGCGGTGCTGGCTAGAAGGGCCGAATGGCCTACTCCTGCACCTACTGTCTATTGTATCAGAGTGGTTCATTAGCAAGGAAAAACAAATTTGCTTCAGAGGAAGTGCAAGAAAGGTTCATCAGATCACATCCTCATGTCTCTTACAAGGACAGATGAAGCAGACTGGGCCATTCCTCTCTTGAATATAGAAGAATGAGACACAGTCTCATTGAAACCTAAACTTCTTTATTTTCTAAAGAAAACAGGGTTTAGATTGGCTAACCACATAGTGTGTCTAGAAACTGGATTTCAGAGTCTCAATCTAACAGAATTGTCATTCAGCACAGATGAGAAAAAATTTCTTCATTCTTATGGTAGGGAATTCTCTACCCAAGGAGGTAACACAGGTAAAATTCATGATAGAGAATAATAGTTCTTTTGGATATTGAAGACATCAAGTGATGTGGGTTAGTATATGGAAAGTGAGATGGAGGTAAAATATCATGTGGTCATATCAAACAGAAGGCCTGGTCGGTATAAGTAGCTGAATTGTCTAATACAAAAACCAGGTACGGACCATGCTTTATCACACTTCAATGTACTTAGGAGTCAAATCAATGCTTTGGAGCAACACATTTGTTATTGTATATTCTATTCTGCATGTTTGTGGAATTATTAATTCTGTAAGATTAATCTAAAGTCGCGATTAAACTACTTTATTTCATAGACCCTTGAGAAAAGGCAGTGGGTAATAAATCCAAAAACTGTAATGCAAGTCAATGAACCTGCAACCTGAACATAGCACGATACAACAGAATTAAATATTAGAGCCGATTACTGCACTTGTTAACTAAGGATGGTAATTAAGCAACAAATTGAACCAGGTGAAAAAGCTGATACAATCCTCTCAATGCATTCTGGAAACAAACAAAGCTATAGTTTTTGCAGCTTAATCTGTAGAACACCGTGATGCAAATAAAAGAACTAATGTCTCTGCTAACTGAGACTAGGACTGCCTAAAATTAGCAGCATCAATCATCAAGAGCTCTTGTAGTGCTCATCTCTTGACAGAATTTAAACACCTCTACAAAGATGTTAAAGATAGCTATCTATTCAACCACTTAAAGCCACTTAATTTAGCAATGTAATGAGTCAGTGAATTTTTCTAAAGACCATTCTTCCACCGCTGTAATCCTACAGATTGTAAATTTGTAGAATACAAGGAAACGTATAAACACCTAATGTTATTGAAATCTGAAGGAAAATGTTCATGTGGTTAAAACAGGGATAATTATGAGGTAGGTAGAGATCTCTCAAATATGCGCACACAGGCATTTGCTCAAGGAATGCAAAGCATTCAAATTTACCAGTGAATGTAAATCATGTGGTTTTCCCTCCACCACTATTGAGAACCACTGAGAACCAGAAGCATGAAAGCCAAGAGCATGTGACTGCTAATAAAGGAATGTTAATTATGGGGATCATTCTCCACTACTCTCCTCACCCAAGTCTGTCAGCCAGTTATTAATGGCCAAGAGTACGGGCACATCTTCCTGCTGTGGATGTATGAAAGTATTATTGTGCCATGTTCATCCAGCTAATGATCTGCAAGAAAGCCTTCAAGGGAAATAAGACTGCTAAGTTGCTTGGGTGGACAGATGAGGAGGTTGGAAAAGGAGAGCTGGTAAACACAGTTAGAAAACCCAACAATCAAGTACAATGTTTTTTGGTAGCCAGCCAAAAAGCACATTTACAGTAAAATACACATCTCAGGAGAAACAGCATGGGCTCATTAATAGGCTGGGAAGAAGCTCTCCAATGCTTGAAAACACTTCAAAGTCCATTACCGAAGCTGAGGACTTATTTCTGTGATAAATTAATGGAACAACTCAGTCTCTTGTGATTTTGAACAAAGGGCAGATTTTTGCCTTTCACTTTGGTTTATGGTCATACATAAAAAAAATCCAAACCTTGTTTGCACAAGAAACCAAGTAACTATTTTTTCAGCATAAAATACCATAGGAAGCCCTGTGATGGATGTGGCGTGGTCAAGGAAATGGAATATTTTCACTGAAGTGAGAGTGCATTGAAATACCTGCAGGGCTTTTGAAAGATAATTTGACCAAACCAGCGACCTTTCTCCCCAATCAATTTTAATGTAATTCTGGAGTCAGATTGGATGGCACACAAGGTACAGCTTTAGCTCGGAAACAAGAGAGAATCTGCAGACTTTGGAAATCCAAGCAACACACACAAAATGCTAGAGGTACTCAGCAGGCCAGGCAGCATCTATGGGAAAAGGTACAGTCAACATTTCGGGCCAAAACCCTTCAGCAGGACTGGAGAAAAAAGGGTGAGGAGTAGGTTTAAAAGGTGGGGTGAGGGGAGGGAGAAACACAAGGTGATAGGTGAAACCAGGAGGGGAAGGGGTGAAGATAAGAACTGGGAAGTTGTTCGGTGAAAGAGATACAGAGCTGGAGAAGGGGGAGTCCGATAGGAGAGGACCAAAGGCCATGGGAGAAAGAAAAAGGGGAGAGGAGCACCACAGGGAAGCGATGGATGGGCAAGGAGTTAAGCTGAGAGAAGGAAAAGGATATGGGGATTGGTGAAGGGGTGGGGGGTATTACCAGAAGTTCGAGAAATCGATGTTCATGCCATCAGGTTGGAGGCTACCCAGATGGAATATAAGGTGTTGTTCCTCCAGTCTGAGTGTGGCTTCATCACAACAGTGGAGGAGGCCACGGATAGACATATCAGAATGGGAATAGGAAGTGGAAGTGGAATTAAAATAGGAGATCCCACTTCCATAGGTGCTCAGCGAAACAGGCTCCCAATCTACGTCAGGTCTCACTGAGATACAGGAAGCCACACTGGGAGCACCGGACACAGTACATGACCCCAACAGACTCACAAGTGAAAAGTCACCTCACCTGGTTTGTGTGTGTAACTCTAGTTCAGTGAGAGGCAGTACAAACTGAGCTTAATGTCTCACTTGTGATTACCTTAAGAAATTATTTCCCACGTGTGCAGACCATTAAGAGTTTTCTAGGCAGAGATAGAGTTTAGCACATACACAGGGTGGCCAATTGCAGCTGACAATATTTTCGGAGATTTGATCATATGATCAAATGACATACAACTTTGGTAGTATTCTGATATTTTTGCATTTAATTACATCATTGCTATTGAAATGAGAGTTGCTATGGTAGGAAGCTTTCAGGGAATGTGGCATGATGGAAACGAATAAATTAGAGGTCAAGAGCACCATTTCTGAGGCAAAACTAGAAACGCGAGGATCTTTGATTCTGTTAGAAATAATTAATCAAACTACATTGATAGCCAATTGTAAAATCATAACATTCAGATTCACCATGTTATTGTTGCTGTAGGATCAGAGGGCACAGCCTCAGAATAAAGTGATATCCCTTTAAAACAGAGGGGAGGAGGAATTTCTTCAACCAATGAGAGGTGATTTCATTGCCACAGTGGGCAACGGAGACCAAGTTACTGAGTGGATTTAAGGCAGAAATTGATTGGTTCTTTATTGGTAAGTGGGTTAAGGTTTACAGAGAGGAATTGGGAGAATGGAGTTGGAAATAAAATCAGCCATGACATAATGGCAGAGCAGACTCAATGGGCCAAATCTGCTCCCATTTCTTAGGGTCTTATAGTACTGAAGTATTGGAGAGTCGGCCATTTTTGTAAAATCATCTAAATGCACTGTGAACAAACCAACATCAGCATAAATCAACATTTTCCTCTCCAGAATCGGGAAAGATACACTACTTTAGCTGACACAAGAGTATCAGGTCACAAGCCAGATGAAAATGTGAAGGCTCCAAGTGGGTTCATAAAATAATTACTGGATTAAATAATGGTCTTAAATTAGTGGATATAGATTAGAGAAGCTAGGGTTTCTCTCCTTTGAGACAAGGCACTTGAGAGAGAAACTGAAGAGGTGTTTAAAATCGGAAAGGCACAAGGCAGTATGGGAAAAGGAAAATAATGTAACCCTCAATAACGAGACTGATTGGTGGAAGAGCCAAAGTGTACTTAATGAAAATGTTGAGCAGTTGTGTTCTGGAATGGGCATTGAAACCAGAAGGGAAATGGACAGGTATCAGGGAGAAAACAGGTGCCATAGTAGCGAGAAGGTTAGCATGACGCTATTTCAGCTCAGGGCATTGGAGTTCGGAGTTCAATTCTGGCATCTTGTGTAAAACTGTATGTTCTTCCCGTGAGCTTGTGTGTTTCCTCTCACAGTCTAAGGACGTGCCAGTCAGTAGGTTAATGGATCATTGTAAATTCTTCTATGATTAGGCTAGTGTTAAATAGGTGGGTTGCTGGGTGGCGTGGCCTGTTGATCCATATTGTATCATTAAATAAATAAATAAGTACATGACACACATACATACAAACTTTGGAAGACAAGTTAGATCGAAGAAAACAAACGGTTACATGACAAGTTTGATAAGTACAAAATATTCCTGTTCGTAAATTTTATTTCTGTTTGTAAATCAGTCAGCAGCATCAATGAAAAAATGTCTAACATTTAATTTATTTTTAAAATTGTAGAAGAAAATTTCAGATGGATGGTGGCTGGTAGGATAAAAGAGCAAGTGAGATCTATAGACTATAAGACATAGATATTTAACAATGCAATACTCATCTCGGAAGATTTTAATTTGTTTCTCTGGAAATTAATTTGCTTTAATGAAGTGCTGTTTAGTTTCTAACAACACAAACACCAAATATCTTTTCTACCCATTCTATTGTATTATTCAATGCATTGAGGTTGGTGTGCAAGAACAGGATCAAAGTAAAAATGTTTAAAGCTATAATTTTCTTTCAGTTTTATTCTCATTAGTAAAATGAATTGGTACAGGTTAAAAGAAAATTCAATTAATTGTATTTTCTCTGCTAATTGCAGGAACTTGTTTTTTCCCCTTTTCAGCTAAAGATTGTTGAACAATTCAATCAAATTTTATTTATATGTCATTTGAATTATTAGTCACTTTATAACTAAAGGTTAATTGGCTGTTATAATTATAAATCCTTCAAAATTCATTTCTGATGTAATTCTGGTGTGGTTTCCTTGGAAACAAGATTGAAAGAGTTTAATCTGATCTACAGCTCCACCCATTAACCACCCCACCACCACTACATACACATCACCTTAGCTTTACCTTATAAGAAAATGAATCTCAGGGTTGTATATGGCGACGTAAATGTACTTTTCAAAGTAAACTTATTGTCACTTTGTACATACAATCAGTCTGTGTAAATAACTGTTACTTGTACATTGGGTTTTATAGGATAGCTTTCATATTGAATTTTTTTGAGTTTTATTTTGTGTTCTTTTGCTTATTATGTTTTTACTTCATGCTTCATCAAATCCAGAGTAGCAGTCACTTCATTCTCCTTTACACTCGTTTATAGTAAACAATCTTGAGTCTTGAATCTCCTCGAAGTTAGAAATCAAAGTGTGAAAGGGCAATTTTGTTGATGAAGAAATGTCAATCTCATGAGAACAGAGCCACAGGTAGCCATAACCATAAATCGAAATTGCCATAAATCCTCAAAAACTGCCAGTCGTGCAATTAATGTAACTGGAACTGGTATTAAAATGAGGAAGAGCATTTTCTGAGAGGGTCAAGGAATGAGTTTAGCTCTGCAGAGCCACAATTCTTTCCCAGATAACCAACACATTGAAAAGGCAGCTCCCTTTAACTTGTTAGGAGGAAAGCACTGACCTACCTTGAAAACACAATGGACCAGATTGACTTCTTAATATTTCAACTTCCTAAAAACAAAGCTGAATGCCCGAAACCAGGAAAATACCCTTGGTGGCCACTTTATTGGGGACACCTGTATGCTAATTCAGATATCTAATTAGCCAATCATGCGGCAGCAACTCAATGAAGAAAATCATGCCGATGTGGTCAAGAGGTTCAGTTGTTCAGACCAAACGTCAGACTGGGGAAGAAATATGATCCAAGTGAGTGACTGCAAAATGATTGCTGGTGACAGATGGGATGGCTTGAGTATCTCAGACACTGCTGATCTCTTGGGATTTTCATGCACAGCAGTCTCTTGAGTTTACAGAGAATGGTGTGGAGAACCAAAAAAAAACATCCAGTGTGGTGAAAATGCCTTTTCACGGGAAAGTTCGGAGGAGAATGGGCAGACTGGTTCAAGCTGACAGGAAAGTGACAGTAACTCAGATAACTACATGTTACAACAACGGTGTGGAGAAGAGCATCTCTGAATGCACAACGCATCAAACCTTGAAATGGATGGGCTACAACAGGAGAAGCCCACACTGGGTTCCACTCCTGTACCTAATAAATTGGCCACCGAGTGTATATAATGACCTACACGAGGGAATCTGCAGATGCTGGAAATCCAAGCAACACACACAAAATGCTGGAGGAACTCTGCAGGCCAGGCGCTTCTATGGAACAGAGTAAACAGCCGATATTTTGGGCCAAGACCCTTCACGAGGACCTGATGAAGGGTCTCGACCCAAAACGTTGACTGTTTACACTTTTCCCTGGATGCTGCCTGGCCTGCATTTGTGTGTGTTGCCTTGTATCTAATGACCTGACCAGAACAGTCACCAAACTACCTTCCACACTGGGCAGTGTAGTTAGAATGCTGTTGAAATTATTTAATCAGTAACCCGGACTGAAAAGTCTTTAAAAGGTGCAGAGAAGCTGTTTCTTTGTTGTGTGTTGAGTATATTTCTTCTCACCCTAACTTCACTGACCCCCACCCCCCATGTTTTAGCATTTATCTGGGTGGTGACTGAAGCACCCCCCCCCCCCGCCCCCCATATCCCTGGGACTGTTGCACGAATATGGGTGTGGCAGATGCTGAGCTCAGACTGGAGGGAGGAACAAAGCAAACTGCTACAGGAAAGAGGCTCTCTGCTCCCCACCCATCCCAGCCATTTTCATAGGCCGCCTCATCCCGACTGAGAAATTCAGCATCCTGTCCTTATTTCTACGTGAGATCCTGCAAGCCAGCTTTGCAAAATTCACCCACTACTATCATTCTACTTGAGGATGTCTGATGTCGTTGCAGACTATACCAAGCATAGCTCACCATACAGCAGGCTGTATCAATAACTTGCAATTATTCTGACCCGGAAAAAGGCAGCCTTGTCTCTGCCCATACAGGGCACCATCACTCAGGCTCAACAAAACAACCCTCTCAAGAATAGATGCACTATTGGGAGCAGCCAGCCAGTGTACAGTACTTCCACAGGTGAAGTTTCCTTCTCAGCCACAGTCGTGCACAGGAAACTTACTGGCTGGAGCTCTGTAATCCTCAATGGTGCTGTGTGGCTTTGCCGATCATCAAAAATGCAACGTTTCAGAATGTTAAATATTTGCTCAAATTATTCTATGTTTTCAAATTGTATTGTATACATTTCGTTCATTTAAGTTGGCAACTGGTCCAGACTACTGCCTTTGCTCACTGAAAGCACTATTTCTGTAAAGAATTGCTGAGAGCACTGAGACACTGCAGTTAACCTACTGAAACTAAATACTGAGGAGCTATATTTCCTTTAGCTTTGCATGTTTTTAGCAATCTACACCTGCTTACATTTAAGTTACTATAAAGCTGTATTTGCTTCTTTAAATTACTATCTCTGTGATTACAGCAATCCGGCACCACAGTCTGATCTTTTACCCCTCTCTGAAGCGGCCTCCAACAAGTATAGACCCTCCTCTCGCAGTAAGCTCCTAACTCTAGACTTTGCATCATACCGTATTTAACCATCACCCTCACTCTCTTCAGACCCTTAGAATTCACTTGCAAGCTTGTTCTTCCTAAACATCCTAGATTTTATACACTTCTCAGCCCAAAATTGTACACAAAATTTGGCCTCACCTTTGCCTTGGCCTACAACTGCATACCCTCACATCAGCGTGGAAAAAAGTCCTTCTGTCCAACTCACCCATGCCAACTGTGTTGCCCAGCAAGCTAGTCCCATCAGCTTGTATTAGGCCCAAAGCCCTCAAGACCTTGCCTACCCGCCTACTACTCTAAGTGGCTTTTAAAAATTGGCTAATATGCCCATCTCAAGCATCATTTCTGGCAACTCATTCCAAATGCGTACCACCCATTACATGAAGAAGCTGCCCCGATATACTTTTTAAATCTCGCTCCTCTGATTTTAAACTTACTTCCCCCTTCCTGGGGAAGGGACCATGCACCCTCATTACCTTACATACCTCTATCAGCTCGCCCCTCAATCTCAGATGTTCCAGAGTCCCAGTCTGTGCAACCTCCTCATAACTCAGGCCCCAAGTCCGGGCAGCACAGTGATAAATCTTTTATGTACTCTTCAATGTTCAATGACCACTTTCCTATAACAGGGTAATCAAAACTGCGCACAACACTCCAACTGCACCTCACCAATGTTAGATATCTGCAATATGACTTCCCAACTCCTATAATCAAAGCCCTGACTGATGAAGGCCAGAGTGTCAAACACCCCTTTCACTACTCTATTTACCAGTAACTATACTTTCAGCAAACTCTGCACTTGCACTCCCAGGTACCTCTGTCCATAGCACTCCCCAGGGTCCTCCTATTCACTATACAGGTCCTACCCTGGTTTCCTGCCATCAAGCAGAAAGCTAAGCAACTATCAATGGGGAGGTTTCCAACCTGGGGTCCACCCAGAACCCTTGCTTAATGGTATTGGTCCATGACATTAAAAAGAAGGTTGGGAACCCCTGCTAGAGAAACTTTTTCAGGAGCAGGACATTTTTGTCCAAATGATCCTAGATTGTGCAAGAGGATAACAAGTTCTAATTGACCTGAAGGTGCATCTGCTTACAGTAATGAGACCGGTGGTCTTAAGCAGGCCGTCAATATGGACGCAGTCAGGCAAGATATATACAGTGGACCCTGGCTAAAGGGACACCTCAGAACCATTACATTTTGATCCAATTAAGCAGCTGCCCCAATTAGCGAAGTTTCATAGAAATAGTTAAAAAAAAGGTATAAAAAAGAAAACTACCATTTAACTGAGTAACAAGTTATGTATTTAAATGAAAGGCAGAAAAAATTAGAACACTATCAATACTACTACAGTACTACAAAAATGTGTATTAGTTCCTAATAGTTATCAACAGAGGAATTCACCCATTGTATGCTGTGTGTTCTTTCGATTGACAACTGTAAATGAACAAAATCAGTACAGACACCTGGTGCAGACAATGGACTACCTTCACACAATACTTTCAACCCCTGCATCTTCATTTTCATTTCAACATGCAAGATGATTATCGATACCTTCAAACTCTTTGTAATTCCTAACTTGTGGTGAAAACAGTTCATTTTTACTCCTGGCCATTTCTGACATCTCCAAGCAACACACACAAAATGCTGGTGGAACACAGCAGGCCAGGCAGCATCTATAGGAAGAAGCACTGTCGACGTTTCGGGCCGAGACCCTTCTTCAGGACCACCAGCATTTTGTGTGTGTTGCTATTTAAAAACCATTTGCTCTAAGCACAGTGTAGTGTCTAACGGCCACACAAGTGCACGCGACTGATGCTAGTTAGAAACTTTTCGGCAACAGCCTCCTGCCCCTATTAAGCGCCAGAGTGTCCCAAATAAATGAAAGGAATCCAGGCTATTTACTGGACTAGCTTCTGCTGTTTCAGAGTTGTCCCTAATAAACGGCTGCCATGATTTACTGATGGCCCAGTGAACTGGGATCCACTGTACAAAGCTTGCAGCTGCAGTGGACAGCAACTCCATACGTGAATCAGTCTCCGGCCAGCCCGTGCCTTGTGATGCTCACATTCACAAGGTTCTCCGAGACCAAAGCCCCTCCACAAAGCACAATGGTCCACACGTGACAAGTGGGCTGCAGGCAGCAGAAAAAACAGCATCCGTGACTCGAACGACTTCCGACACTCATACTGAGATTTTTGGAAAAAGTTAAAATAGATATAAATAATGAAAATAATATTTAACAAGAGATTCTGCCAGAAATCTGGAGCAACAAGTACAAAAAGCTGGGGGAGCTCAGCAAGTCAGGCGGTATCTGAGGGAAGTAATAAACGGCCGGTGTTCGGGGTGAGACCCTTCAGCGGTAATGTTTAAAAACATTTGAGGTATCTGAGGGAAGTAATAAACGGCCGGTGTTCGGGGTGAGACACTTCATCGGTAATGTTTAAAACCATTTGAGGTATCTGAGGGAAGTAATAAACGGCTGATGTTCGGGGTGAGACCCTTCAGCGGTAATGTTTAAAAACATTTGGTTTGTGAAAATAATTTTAATGTTTTAGGAAGATAAGCCAAACTACTCATCTGCACTTACAGACCGACTTACACTTACACGTGCAGATCGACAGCCCTGCTATTTCCAAGTGTGACAACAACAGCTGCTATGTAGTGAGGGGTCAGAAATGAAAAAAATGTAATCTCATTCAGTTTAATAAGAGAGTCATAGAAAAATACAGCACAGAAACAGGCCCTCTGACCCATCTAGTCCATTTAAACTGCCTACACCCATCGACCTGCATTGGGACCATCATCCTCCATACCACCATTATCCATGTACTTACCAAACTTCACTTAATTAAGTGCCCGTGGACCACTTTCCGCACTCACCCGACCCTCTGAGTGTAGAAGTTTTTGCTCATGTACCCCTTAAACTCTTCACCTTTTATCCTTAACCCATGACCTCTGGTTATAGTCCCACCCAACCTCAGTGTAAAAAGCTTGCTTGCATTTACCCTGTCTATACCCCTCACAATTTTGTATTCCTCTACCAAATCTCCTCTCAATCTTCTACATTCTAAGGAATAAAGTTCTAACCTATTCAATCATTCCTTATAACTCAGGTTCTCCAGACCCAGCAACCTCCTTGCGAATTGTCTCTGCACTCTTTCAACTTTGTTTACATCCTTTCCTGTAGGTAGGTGACCAAAACTACACACAATACTCCAAATTAGGCCTCACCAATGTCTTATACAACTTCAACATAACAATGCATCTTCAGCACTTTGATTTATGAAGGGCAATGTGTCAAAAGCATTCTTGACAACCCCATCTACCTGTGACACCACTTTCAATGAATTATGGGCCTGAATTTGCAGTCCCTTTGTTCTACCACACTCCTTAGTACTCTACTGTTCACTGTGTAAGACTACCCCTGCTGGCCCTACCGAAGTGCAAAACCTTGCTCTTGTCTGCATTAAATCACTGCAAGGCTTCAATGGCAGGTTCAGGTCCACAGCAGGAGATCCACAGTGTGAAGCCTCAGAGAGACTGATATGTGCACTGAACCTGAGGGTGCACTGAATTCATAAAGGCAGCAAACAGCAGGGAAACCAATACTAATTCCACATCGTACCAAGTGCAGGTGGCAGTTTGCAAGATCCTCCAAGCAAAGTGCTGGGAGCCTCTGAAGTAAGGAAGACGTTTCCATGAATTAAAACCAACAAACAAAATGGCTCACCTCTACGTTTTCATCCAGCGGCTTTATCGGAAGTTGAGGAGGTTCATCTTCAGTAACCAGTATCTGCTCTGTTGAGAGACTGCGATTCACTTTCACCTTGCTTACTGTTGCGTAAGCCGCAGTACCATCAGCGGACTGTTGATTTTGATCTTGTACCACAATATTCAAATCTGGAGTTTCTGCCTCACTATAAATTTCATTGACCACACTGCCAGTTTCTTCTTTTAGCTCTTTCACAGTTTCATAGAGAGAGTCTTCAATGACTATGTCCTGCGAAGAGCTGTCCTTTAACACTTCATAGGTGTTGCACACCCCATGCGAGGTCTTGGCTTCATTCACTTCTGTAGATTCTGCGGCTGCTGTTGGATCGTTGCCTGGTATTTCAGGCAGCTCTCTACTCTGAGTACATTTTGCAGATTTAAACTGTGCATCCTGGTTTGGCTCAACTGGAAGCAATGCATCTTCAGAGGAATTTACAATTGTACTTTGATCTGAAAGGACTACCAAAGCAAAATTATATAGCAACATTTCTGTTTTTATAAAGCACAATAACGGAGTTGATTTTTCCCCCCGCCCAGCTGCAATTAAGGTTTGACAACCAAAAATGGGCATTGATGCAATTAAACAGTTGATACATAGGAGGGAGCCTAATTATGAGGTGATTGGAGGAAAATATGTAGGGTGGAGGGGAATGTCAGAGGTAGATTTTATTTTACACAGAGAGTGGTGTGGTAGGGTGGTGGTAGAAGCAGATACATTAGGGACATTTAAGAGACTCAAAATCAGAATCAGAATCAGGTTTATTATCACCGGCATGTGACGTGAAATTTGTTAACTTAGCAGCAACAGTTCAATGCAATACATAATCTAACAGAGAGAAAAAAAAATAAAATAAAACTAATAATAAATAAACAAGTAAATCAATTACATATATTGAATAGATTTTTAAAAATGTGCAAGAACAGAAATACTGTATATTTTTAAAAAGTGAGGTAGTGTCCAAAGCTTCAATGTCCATTTAGGAATTGGATGACAAAGGGGAAGAAGCTGTTCCTGAATTGCTGAGTGTGCTCCTTCAGGCTTCTGTACCTCCTACCTGATGGTAACAGTGAGAAAAGGGCATGTCAAACTACCTGCGTCTCAATATCACCAAGACCAAGGAGATGGTGGTGGACTTTAGGAGATCTAGGCCCCATATGGAGCCAGTGATCATTAATGGAGAACGTGTGGAGCAGGTTAAGACCTACAAGTATCTGGGAGTACAGTTAGACGAGAAGCTTGACTGGACTGCCAACACAGATGCCTTGTGCAGGAAGGCACAGAGTCGAATGTACTTCCTAAGAAGGTTGGCGTCATTCAATGTCTGTAGTGAGATGCTGAAGATGTTCTATAGGTCAGTTGTGGAGAGCGCCCTCTTCTTTGTGGTGGCGTGTTGGGGAGGAAGCATTAAGAAGAGGGATGCCTCACGTCTTAATAAGCTGGTAAGGAAGGCGGGCTCTGTCGTGGGCAAAGTACTGGAGAGTTTAACATCGGTAGCTGAGCGAAGGGCGCTGAGTAGGCTACGGTCAATTATGGATAACTCTGAACATCCTCTACATAGCACCATCCAGAGACAGAGAAGCAGTTTCAGTGACAGGTTACTATCGATGCAATGCTCCCCAGACAGGATGAAGAGGTCAATACTCCCCAATACCATTAGGCTTTACAATTCTACCGCCAGGACTTAAGAACTTTTTAAAAGCTATTATTAATGCTTTTTGAGACGGTGATTTAGATGCATATCATATTTTTTTTTACTGACTTAAGTATTGTATGTAATTAGCTTTGCTACAACAAGTGTATGGGACATTGGAAAAAAAGTTGAATTTCCCCATGAGGATGAATAAAGTATCTATCTATCTATCTATCTATCTGTCCTGGGTGCTAGAGGTCCTTAATAATGGACGCTGCCTTTCTGAGACATGGCTCCCTAAAGATGTCCTGGGTACTTAATAGGTGGGTGCCCAAGATGGAGTTGACTAGATTTACAACCTTCTGCAGCTTCTTTCAGTCCTGTGCAGTAGCCCCTCCATACCAGACAGTGACACAGCCTGTCAGAATGCTCTCCACAGTACAACTATAGAAGTTTTTGAGTGTATTTGTTGACTCTTAAGTAAACAAACGGATGAGAGAAAATGGAGGGCTTAGATGGAGGGAAGGATTAGACTGAACTCGCATTCAGTTAAAAAGGCAAAGAGTCTGTACTTAGCTGTACTGCTCCATGTTTCTAAATTACACTATGCTGATGAAATGATGAAATGAATATTGGACAATGACAATGCTAAAATAATCAATATCAATGAAAATAAATGGCGACATTTTGACGACTTCCAGAAATGGACCATTAACCCACCCAGAGCTGTTAAAAATCTCCCCACCACAAACCATTTAAAATGTTATTTAATTATACCAGTTGCTGCCTTACCATCTCCATTTGTGAGGCTCTCAGTGTGACCATTTGCTGGAAGTTCACTTCTGAAGCTCACGAGATAACTGTTGGTATCCTTCTCTGAAGGCTGAAAAACATCGGCACAATTGATGTCACTATGCACTTTTCAAAAAACAGCTACAATAAGAAATTTGTTCCGCCACTTTTCTTTGAAAAATTTTACACTTGGGTGTGCTTAGGCTGACTGAAATTTTAAAAAAATCTTATACTGCAGGAATAAGATAGGTCTATATCAATTATTGCGCTTTTCAAAAATAGAAATGTTGCTATATAATTTTGCTTTGGTGTATCGATAGGTTCTTGTGCGGGTTTGGGTCATTTGAATGGAATTATAAAGTGATTCTGCAGATGCTGGATATCCAGAGTAATAGAGAATGCTGGTGGAACTCAGCAGATCGAGCAGCATTGGAGAGGAATAAAGATCAATGCTGCTTCTTTATGACAAGAAAGGAAGAGTGAAGATGCCAGAATAAGGTAGTGGTTGGGGGGAGGGGATGGAGTACAAGCTTTAAGGTGGTGGTCCTATCAGATTCCTTCTTCAGCCCTTTTCCAGCTATCACGTCCATGCTTCTTAGTTCATCCCCCTTCCTACCCCCCTCACCTGACTGCACCTGTATCACCTGTATGAGAGAGTGATATGACACAGAGATTCACCAGAAGTTTAAAGTAGTGAGTGGCAGGGGAAGGCCTGAGGAAATTAAAGGGGATCTGCTTGAATCTGACTGCCAGTGGTCTTGGTTTGTTGGAAGCCCCCTGTAAATCACGGTGCTGTTGTAAGATTGTTCTGAAAGTGCACATTTAATTTCTACTAAGGCAATGCACAACAATTTCCTCATTGTGCTGTGCTGTTCAATGCCCTTAGACCTGGCATTTGCACTTGGCAATTTGCAAATGAGTGCCCCATTGAATTTCTGGAACTGAAGTAAATGAAAAACAAAAACAAAAAGACCCCTCCTTTTCACATGTTTAATGCTCAAAGAAAAACTACATCATGTTTCATTGGAAGGAGACTGTAAGGCTTTTGGAGATAAAAATAAACTGCGGTATACTTGTTTAAATGCTAGGATATAGATTCTTGTAATACTCCAAGTGACAATTCAAAAATTAAATTGCAACACAGAGGTAAGAGAGATGGGAAATGCAATTGGAGATAAACTGGATGATTAACAAGCAATCTGGAGGAACGCAGCAGGTTGAGTAGAATCTGGGAAGAGGAAGGGAAATGGCAACATTTTGGGTCAAAACTCTGCGTCTCTGGATGGTGAATCAATCATTTTGTTCACTCTTTTGCTTCTCATAACTTGTGGAGCATCACGGTGGTGTGGCGGTTACAACGCTTTACAGCACCAGCGACCCAGGTTCAATTCCCACTGCCTCTATGGAGTCTGCATGTTCTCCTCGTAACTGCAGTGGGTTTCCACCAGATGCACTGGTTTCCTCCCACAGTTGTACCAGTTGGTAGGTTAATTGTCCCATGATCAGGCTAAGGTTAAACCTGGACTGCTGGGCGGCATGGCTCAAAGGGCTAGTAGGGCTTATTCCGCGCTGTATCGCAATAAATAGAAAATAAATAAATAAAAACTGGCTCAAAAGTCTGAGATAATTCACTTTGGAAGGTTGAATTTGAAGTCAGAATACAGTGTTAATGGCACGGTTCTTGGCAATGTGGAGGAACAGAGGGTTCTTGGGTTCACGTCCATAGATCCCTCAAACTTACCAACAAGTTGACAGGATGGTTAAGAAGGTATGGTATGGTGTGTTGGCCCTCGTTAATCATAGGGCTGAGTTCAATTACATTGCAGCTCTATAAATCCCTGGTTAGACCTCAAGTGGAATATTGTGTCCAGTTCTGGCCTCCTCATTATGGGAAGGATGTAGAAGCTTAGAGAGGGTGCAAGAGGAGATTCACCAGGGACTGGTTGGATTAGAAAGTATGTCTTATAAGGATAAGCTGAGCAAGCTTGAATTTTCTCTTTGGAGTGATGGTGGATGAGAGGTAACGATAGAGGTGTAAAAGATCATAGAGAGGCCTGGAATGTGTGGACTGTTCCTCAGGTGGAAATGGCTAATGTCCAGGGACATAGTTTTAACTTGATTGGAGGAAAGTATTGATGGGAGGGGGGTGTCAGAAATAAATTCTTTACACAGAGATTGGTGAGTGTATGGAATGCCTTGCCTGGTGTGGTGGAAGAGGCAGATGGATTAAGGGCATTTAGGAAACTCTTTGACAGGAACATGGATGACAGAAAATGGAGGGCAATGTACGAAAGAAGGGCTAGATTGATCTTAGTAGGTTAAAATGTCAACCGACACCCCATGGCCTGTACTGTGCTTAGCTTAGGCAGGGTTAATTAGGAATAGAAAATAAAAAGATAATAGGCACCAATAGTGACCAGGCACAGTGAAATTAATAAAATGTAACAGAAAAGTTCATATGTGGGGGTGGAGTTAGTGTGGAGGGAAGGGGAAGAAGAAAGAGATATAGAGCATGTTCAACGTAAAGTCATAGAGTCAAAGTACAGCACAGAAACAGGCTCTTTAGCCCATCTAGTCCGAGAGCACATCCAACGTAGTCATAGAAAAGTACAGCAGAGGCCTTTCACCTCATCTAGTCCAGTTAAACTGCCTACTCCCTTCAATCTACACCGATACCTCCATATCTATCCAAACTTCGCTTAAACATTGAAATTGGAGGCTGAATGTACCACTTGCACTGGCACACTCTCACAGCCCTCTGAGTGAAGAAGTTTCCCCTCATGTTCCCCTTAAGCATTCCATCTTTCACTCTTAACCCATGACCTCTAGTTGCAATCCCACCCAATCTCAGTGGGGAAAAAAAAATCACAAAGAAAATCTGCAGATGTTGGGAATACAAAGCAACACACACAAAATGCTGCAGGAACTCAGCAGATCAGGTAGCAGAAGGGTATTGCTCCAAAATTGAACTGTTTACTCTTTTCATAAATGCTGCCTGGCCTGCTGAGTTCCTCCAGCATTTTATACCTGCTGCTCAGTGGAAAATGCCCTCTTGCATTTATCCTATCTATATCCCTCATGAAGTTGTATACCTCTATCAAATCTTATCTCATTTAATGGATTCAGCAGGCTGCTGCTTTACTGTAAGGAAATGAGAATATGCAAATTAAATTAGAGATGCTGGGGACAGGGAGAGAAAAGGGGAAGGAAGCAGAGGCAAAAAGGAGAGAGGGAGAGAAAGAGGGCATTAAAATCAGTGCAACATCATTAGCTGAATGACTTATCCAGTGATGTACTACCGTATTTGATTCATAGAAAAATAAAAGTGTTGTAGAACACCTACCATGTTTAGTAGATTGTCATCCTTTTCTGAAGATCTGTCAGTAGAAGGACAAATTCATTGTTAGGTCATCAAATGTACTTAAATACATGTTTTGAAATAACAGTTAACCTTGGTCTTCCTTGCCCAGTGATAGTGGCGAAGTGTGCATTACAATAAAGCAGTTGTTTGAAAGCTCTATAATCTAACACAACAATCGACACATTAACAACCTCAAAGCATTAGTCGTTCACATGGTCCCAAACAATACTCCTTGTAAACAGGGATAATGATTTGAAAAAGAAAGTTCCTAGGTTTGGCTCTGACGCCATCCTTTTTACGCAAATTTGGAATTACATGCTGAGTCTGGATTATCTGATCGTTTGGGTAGGAATATTAAAGACAGGTGTACAGCCTATTGATCCAACTCATTCATGCTGCCCAAAATACTTGTTCTTAGTTTTTTTTGTGTAAGTGAAGAATGGCTGGGGATATATGTTGGTAAAAGTGTTACCCTAGCAAATAATAATAACCAAGTAAAACTCCCCACTGATAAAAACACTATGCTTTTGATTCTGTTGTGAGTACATTCCCTGGTTCCATAAGTACTACTGATGATAAATAAGTCTACAACTGCAATAATTAAACAGCTACAGGGGAAAAAAGGTGTATGTTTTCTGTATAGCTATTAACAGCTGTGTAATTCTATAGATATTCGAAACAACACACAGGTACATTGGCGATGATACATCTTTTGAAAATGAAAGCATACCTTCATCTTCCCTTCTGAAAAAAAATCACACTGAGATGGATTCAATTTAAAGGGATCACGATTATTAATTAACTTCAAGTTTGGTCACGATGAATAGCGTTTCCATTCCAGAAGAGTTTGTTCTGACCTTAAGTCAGTCATGTGTTGGGGCACATTTTCCATCCCTCTGTTGTCTGGGCAATAAGAGACTGAAAACAAAGCACCAAACGTTCCGAATACAGCCTAAACAAATCCCTCAGAGGAGAAAAATGGGGCAATATTTCTCTTTTTATTGTATTAATAAAAACACCTGATCGATGGGAGTAGGCAGTTTTAAATGGTTCAGCATGGGCTGAATGGCCCTGCACCTTTCTATGACTTTACACCAGTTCATTACTCAGAAGAGTTTTAAAAATGCAGATGTTAATGGGGTGATTAATGGAATGGACAAACTATCCTCTCTCAGTTGGTGCATTCACTGTTGAAATCTTTTTAAGGATACCATAACTTTACAGGATTTCTATTTTAAGCTAGTTAGTCTGACTTCTGGGGCCTTGGGAAATTCATCAGGTAAAATGAATGATAACCTGCTGTATCATGCCTTTATAATGGCTTGTTGGAAACAGCTATGCTTTGCTTGGAGCATTAGGCTAATCAAAGCAGCCAAAATTTCATTCCAATCTCCACAATTCCACCCCCCACCCCCGACACACTAGGATCATCAACCTTCCCAACACCCCTTCCATCTTAATATTCCTGATCTCTTAACCATACCCATTCCCTTCTCCATTATTTCCATCTCAAAAATGGGCCAAACTGATCCAGTTCTTGGACTGCCTCCTTTTCTGTAACATTGGTTCCTTATCAATACTTTGTGTATAAACACTCACTGGCCACTTCATTACACACACCTGCTCATAAATCCAAATATCTAATCAGCCAATCATGTGGCAGCAACTCAATGCATGAAAGCATGCAGACATGGTCAAGAGGTTCAGTTGATATTCAGACCAAACATTAGAATGGAAAGAAATGTGATTGAAGTGACTATGAGCATGGGATGATTGTTGGTGCCAGGTGGGAGGGTTTAGTATCTCAGAAACCGCTAATCTCCTGGGATCTTCATGTACATCAGTCTCTAGAGCAGGAGCTCCACAGACCCCCCAGTTAACAGTAAGACTCCATGGCATAAAAAAGGTTGGAAATCCCTGCTCTAGAGTTTATAGAGAATGGAGCAATAAACAAAAAAACATCCAGTGAGCAGCTGCTCTGTGTGTGAAAATGCTTTAGAGGAGACAGAGGAGAATGGCCAGACTAAATCAAGCTTACAGGAAGGTGGCTGTAACTCAAACACCAGTAGTGTGCAGACGATCATCTCTGAATGCACAGCACGTCAGATCTTGAAGCAGATGGGCTACAGAAGCAGCCGACCATGAACATGCACTCAGTGGAAGTACCTAATAAAATGACCACTGAGTGTGGAGCATAATCCATTTGAAGAAAAATCTAACTGTGGAAGAGCTTGTGCGTTGTCTGGATGCACCAGGTCATCCCACCCACAATCATTACAAACAAATTAAACATCCTTTTGGATGACTCCCTTCTGGAGATATGTACATATAATTTTAATGCATTTCCAGTATCTTTATCTTTTTGAATGCTATTGATTGTCATTATCTGTATATTGTACGCCTACTATGTCTATAATGGAGAAATTGTATTTGTTTGACTTCCGAAATCATTTGCATACTCATTGAATGATTACTCATGGGTGACTTTAACTTCTGCAAAAGTAATTGGACAATTCATTTTTACTTTTAACACAATAAAATACCAAATATACTTTAAGTACCAATGCCTGTACAATTATTCCTAGAGATGGAAATGTCTTGATGCCACACAATAGAGCTTAAATAAAAACTCAAAAGAATTGTAACACTAACATGAATCCTTATTGTAGATTGATGCACAGACATTTCAGTCCATTCAGTTATGGGATTGTGATGCTAAATTTGCCCACATGCTGGGATGCACGATAACCAGACTGGCATCTACTGCAAGACCGTATTGATAATCTCAAAAAGAAAAGGGCATTATAGACTTGCTACATCCATAAGCTCAAATTGTGTTCAGGGCAGATTTCACAAACCAGCAAGAGATTAATAGCAAATTATTAGAAGACCAGCCTCTCCTGCATAAGCTCTTTAATCTTCTGCCCACAATGTTTCAAAAAAACTCACTATAAACAAAGAAATCTAGGTCATGGTTCCCCTCGCTACAATGAGGAATCTTGGGAGTTAATTAAAATGAATTCACCCTGCTCTCCATTCTCAACGCCAGAGCAGAGGATACAGATTTGGAACTGCTGTATTCCTTAATTTCCACAATCCAGTTATTCTCCTTAGAATGATTATTTTCAGCTGGCTTTGTTTTTATATAAGAGGAGAGAAATATAAATGAATAAGCATTGCATTTCAGTGGAAAAGGTGAAGTAGCTAGATTAACATTACATAATTTCAAAAATACATAATCTCAATTCAAAGTCCCTACATGGACTCATCCCTAGCCTTTCCCCTTTGGATCTCTTTGCATCTTTAATTCTAGCCTGGTTTTAATTGGTTCACCAATATTGCGATGACTTCATCTGAATGAGCAGAGATGGATGAAGATTCTGAAAATATTTCACAAGGGTGCAGGGAATAGTAGAGGCTGATACACTAGGGACATTTATTTAAGAAAATCTTAGATAGGCACATGGATGATATAAATATGGAGGGCTACAACGTATGCAGGAGGGAAAGGCTAGATTAATCTTAGAGTTAGCTCAAAGGTTGGCACAATATTGTGGACTGAAGAGCCTGTACTGTAACATTCCGTTAAGTATCATTACTCACTGATAAAATAATAATTGGTACATGAATACTTTCCAGTAGTCAGCTGGCAAACAGGCATTCCTGAAATATCAGCATCTCAACTTTTCTTTCCTCTTCTCAAAGATGATGACTCCTGTTGGAGTACAAGTGAAAAGGCACCATGGGCTTCTGGTGCCTTGCAGGGACGTGGGCAAAGATGGGCCAAAGAGCCACTGAGCACATCAATTTTCCCATAGGCACGCTTTTAAACCATACATACTTAGTAAAAGGAATAGATACAGCAATGAACTGTGTGAGCAGAAATAGTCTCTTTGAGTGGCAAAGATAAAACGGATCAAAACCCAAGTTGGCGACTTGAAACAAAAGGAGCTGGTACACATTATAACTTTCACCATTGGTAATCTATAATTGGGTGGTGAGGTGGAGATACAGCTCTATCCAGAGGAGGTATGTAAGCGCTCCTTCCATCTGCTAGCTTGCAAGTCACTCTTGGGCAAGGTGTAGCACCTACTTAGCCCCCCGATCAGGGTCACATGAAGCCCCAGGAGCAGATGGTGGGTGGTTGAATGAGCAGCTGGTGCATACACAAGACCTGGTTATGAGACCATTGGCAACAGGCAGACAATCTCTGAAAAGTATTGATAGTGGCTGGGGTCACCCGTTTTCTAAAGACACTGCCAAAAAGGAGGCAATGGCAAACCACTTCTGTAGAAAAATTTGCCAAGAACAATTATGGTTGTGAAAAGACCATCATTGTCCATGTCATATGACATAGCACATAACAAACTCACTCATTTGCAAATCCCAAAGCATTATCCATACCATCTAGGATACTAAACTCTTTGGTCCATAGAAGGGTTATCAGGTTTCACACTTCCCTTTCTTTCCTGATCTTCCCATCCTTCAATCCCACTCTGAAGCCTGTTCCTTCAGCCACTTCCCACATCCTTGAATTATATTTTGGTTCTCATCCTGTGTACTGACCCAGTGACAGGCACCGATATCTGGAAAGTTACACGAATGTTACATTAAACAGAGGAAAAGCTGCTTATTGGGTTCTGAGGACCGACTGAAAACTGGGTAATGCATGATTTAGTAGAATAGGAAAGGATACACTTTATTTTGTTTGTTAAAATTAATTTATCTTACCCGTTGCAGCTACTGCACAAGAAAATGAAAACAGTCATGACCAAAAAGGCACAAGCAAAGGTAAACAGGCCCCAGAAAACAACTTGATATTGTCCACTGTCAAGAAACCCTGGGATAACGCCAACAACGTCAGGAGAATTTGGAGCCATTAGGAAGGCAGGAGGTTCCTATTACCAAATGACATCAGTGTAGAAATCTTCTTACAACCTGAAATATATAAAAAGCACAAAAAACATTCTGATTAGTAATCAGTCATACATGCAAATAGGAGTAGGAGAAGGCTTTTCAGAAAACCATGGCTGATCTTCTATTGCCCAAACCTCACATTCCTATCCTAGCTCCGTAATTCCTCAATTCTTTAGAACCAAACATTTGACGATAAATTAAATGTAATTACTGACCCTGCAGAGGGCATTGGGCTGGAGAATCCCAAAAGCTCACTATCCTTTATGTGAAGAAATTTCTCCTCATCTTAACTCTAAATGTCCTATGCTTTGAGAACGAACCCCAACTCTACACTTATTAACCAGGGGGAACATTCTCTCCAGATCTATCATGTTGCCCCCTATCATCTTTCTGAACTTGTATTACTGCAACATGGCTTCATACCCTTTACACTCAGTGCTACAACCAATAAAGGCAGGTCAGGCATGTCAGTTTTTTGTGTATTTGTACTTGTATCGCCACTTCCAAGGGGCTACAGACTTGCACCCCAAGATCCCTCTGTACGTCAATGCACCCAAAGGTCATACCAGTTACTGCACACTTTCCTCTTACATTTGATCTCCCAAAGCGCAACACTTCACAACTCTCCATATCAAACTCTTCAAATTCATAGCAACATTTTGATTGGCGTTGCTTTCATTTCCTGAAGGCAATCAGAGTTTGCTTGCCAAAGAGAACTGAAAAATGTATTCATACTTCAAGTGATTTTTATTTTAATGGTTACTCCAAACAATATCAGTTGTATGTGATAGGTGGTAAAGTTGAAGTCAACACAAAATGGTGGAGTTGTGGTTTGCTAGGATGGTTGTCAAGGGATTCAGCAGGATATAGATCAGTTGGAAATATAAGGCCACAAATGTCAGATGGGATGCCATTAATTGTAAATCCCACATCAAATCTCTTTGTGGCCTCTTACGAAACCACAACATTGCAAGCTTTGTGAAACCAACTATGTTCAACAAATGTGCACTGAAAATAGAAAATGACAGAATAACAATTTTGCAAAAGTACTTTGGCACTGGATGAGAGTACTTTAAAACACTGTCACATAACCTCAATGCAGAGTGCAATTAATGCATTGGAATCAGCTTGATTTACTTAAATCAAGATTTATCTTAATTTAACATATTTTTGAAGATGAATATGCTCCAGTTTTATATCTCTAGATTTATTCTCATTTGAACTTGCATTTTATAGACTTCCTGTTTGATGCATTTATTTTAAGTTAATAAGTTCAGTCACTTTGAAACAGGGAACATGCTTCACTGCCCTTAATCTCAATTTGAGAGGCCACCTCTGATTTTACACAAGTATATTTTTTGTATCCTTGAAAGTCCTTGTTGATGACCAGAATCATTTTAACAGCAGACTTATTTTTAGACTTAAGTTGAGACGATTATGTACAACTAGATTGTGGAAAGTTCAGAAGGGAGAAAAGGGGTAATTATTCTTCGAACTCTTTTTGCTGTTAAAGTACTTAAATGAAGCATCTTTAATGAGGAAGACATTCAGATGGCAGCTGGCTATTACTGTATAACTATCTGAATACAACTTACATATGCTGTGTATTTTGCATATATATTAACACTTTAATCTTTCAAATAAATTTTATATATTAATATATTAAAGAGATGATTTTTAATGGTCTCTAAATGTCCAATGATAAATATTTTTAAAGAGGCAGTTACCTGTTTAAGGGTTGAGACTTCAGCTGTACAGAAGTTTGAATTCACAAAGTTAAATGACAGAATCAGAATCAGGTTCATTATGCCATATGCTGTGAAATGTGTTGTTTTGTGGCAGCAGTACAGTGCAAGACATAAAAATTACTATAATTTCAAATAAATAAATTGTGGAAAAGAGGAGTATCAAGTTCATGGACCGTGCAAAAGTCTGATGGCAGAGGGGAAGTTGTTCCTAAAATGCTGAGTATGGGTGTTCAGGCACCTGTATCTCCTACCCAATGGTAGTACTGAGAATAATGAACTACGCAGCAAATCCTTTTAAGTTTCTACCACTCCAGCATCAACGTATTCTCAGTTCCATTCTAGTGCAAGCGTTACACAACCTGAAGTTGTGATGAACAGGCCACTTTGAATACCATGCTGATATGGCAGGTAATTGCTTAAACTAGGCTCAAAAGGTTTGAGGATGGAGCTTTGTTTGCCACACGTACATTGAAACAAAGTGAAATGCATTACGTGCCTCAAATCAAATTAGTGAGGATTGTGCTGGACAACCTGCAAGTGTCACCACACATCTAGATCCAATGTGGCAAGCTCACAACCATTGTTGTATGCCTTTGGAACGTTGGAGGAAACTGGAGCACCCAGGGGTCAACCGGCATGGTCAGGGAGAGAACTCCTTACAGGCAGTGGAGGGAATGGAGCCATAGTCTTACAGCCGACACAGGAAAGCAGTGCGCTAACTGTTACTCTACCGCACTGCCCACATACTCTAGTGTCCAGAGTTTGCTTAAAGCCCCAGTGGGGGTGCAAAGGGAGTTGGGAATTCTGGGGCAGGATTTCCAAAAGGTTAACTTGCCGGCTGAATCAGTAGTTAGGAAAGCTTATTCAACGTTACTATTCATTTCAAGAAGACTAGAATATAAAAGCAGGGAAGTAATGCTGAGGTTTTATGAGACTTTGGTCAGACCACATATGGAGTATCGCAAACAGTTCTGGACCCCATATTTTTAAAAATAAAGATGTCCAATACTGGGTGAACGAGTAGTCTTTGGGGTACTGCGTCTGTAAGTATTAATACTTTGCTGCACGCTTGAGTGCTCGGTAGAGGGTACAGATGATTTTTTTCCTGGTGGGGGAGGGAGTTTGCTGCTGCTTATGTGTGAGAGGGGGAGCTGGGGGGGCTTTGGGGTTCTAACATTTAAAAATTGTTCATTCTTTGGGGCACTCTGCTTTTGTGGATGTTTGCAAAGAAAAAGAATTTCCGTATGTATATTGTATACATTTCTCTGACATTAAATGTACCTACTGAAACCTATACAATACTTAAAGTGAAGGTTGATATGTTTTTTTTTAATAAAGGCATCAATGTTTATGGGAAGAAGGCAGGAGAATGAGGCTTAGAGGAAAAATAAATAGCCATGATCAAATGATGGAGCAGGCTTGATTAGCGGAATAACCCAATTCTGTGCCCATGTCTTACGGATTTTCCTTATCATCGCTAATGCTTATAGTAATATATCTCATCTAGAGTTATTTAGCAAGGAATCCATAGATTTCTGGCTAACATCAGGACTTCATAAAAAACTGGAAAACGTGAACTTTATCATAGGAAACACTTGCGGCACAGGGCTGGGTGATAAGCTACCTGTCCTATTCGTTTTACACCTAAGATGGTGTGGCTCAGTCCAGCTCCAGCACCATATTCAAGTTTGCTGATGACACCACTGTTGTGGGCTGTGTCAAAGCTGGTGGTGAATCAGCATACAGGAGGGAGATTGAAAATCTGGCTGAGTGGTGTCGTAACAACAACCTCTCACTCAATGTCAGCAAGACCAAGGAGCTGATTGTTGGCTTCAGGAGAAGGAAACCAGAGGTTCGTGAGCCAGTCCTCATCGGAGCATCAGAGGTGGAGAGGGTCAGTAACTTTAAATTCCTGGGTGTCACTATCTCAGAGGACTTGTCCTGGACCCATCATATAAATGTAATTGCAAAGAAAGCACAACAGCGCCTCTACTTCCTCAAGAGTTTGGGGAGATTCAAAAACTTTGACAAACTTCTATTGATGCGTACTGGAGAGTGTACTGACTGGCTGCATAATTGCCTAGTGTGGGAAAACCAATGTCTTTGAATGGAAAGTCCTACAAAAGGTAGTGGTTTTGGCCCAGTACATCAAGGGTAAGTCCCTCCCAACCATTTCTAAGACTGCAAAAAGGTAGTTCCACTCTATGCTTTCTCCGCATCAAGGGAGATAACACATTCAGGAGTCCCAGTTGGAGCTGAGTATAAAATATTAAATAGACGCTGAATGTTAAAAAAAGGGAGACGGTTTTTAATAAAGCCTGTTTGGTCATCAGAGATAATGGAGGGAATAATGGTTTCTAATCTATGAGCCAACACTTTAGCTAAGATCTTTACATCAACATTGAGCAGAGAGATCGGCCTGTACGAGGAACACTCTGTCGGGTCTTTGCCCTTTTTTAAAAGAAGAATAATAGATGCCTCATTGAAAGAGGGTGGCAATTTGCCGTAATTAAACGAGTCAGATAATACTGAAAGTAACTGAGGAGAAAGAGGTGAAGAGAATGATTTATAAAATTCTACAGGGAACCCATCAGGTCCAGGAGATTTCCCCGAGGACAGTGCAGAAATTGCAAAAGATATTTCTTCTGGTGATATAGGCGCATTGAGTTTATCCCTCCCAACCATTGAGCATATCTATATGAAACACTGTTGTAAGAAGGTGGCATCCATCATCAAAGATCCCCACCAGCCAGGCTATCGTTTATCTCACTGCTGCCATCAAGCTAAAGGTACAGGAGCCTCAGGACTCGCACCACCAGGTTCAAGAACAGTTACTACCCCTCAACCATCAGGCTCTTGAACAAAAGAGAATAACTACACTCATCTATTGAGATGTTCCTACAACAAATGATCTCACTTTAAGGATTCTTTATCTTGTTTTTCATGTTCTTGCTATTTATTTATATTTGCATTTGCACAGTTTGTTGTCTTCTCTGCTCAACTTGATCGTTTATTGATCCTGCAGGATAAAGAATCTCAGGGTTGTATTTGGTGATGCATAGTTACTCTGATAATGAAACTTACTTTGAACTTCAAATTGTATTCAAAGTAGTTCAGTTGTGTAAAAAATAGTCTTATAACATGACATTAAATTGGAGTCTAGAACAAATGAAAATGAATTCAAAGGACTGTAATGAATTACTGGGCTAAAGTTAGGACAGCTTGAATGATATCATATGAAATAGGCCACATAACAATTCCACAATGATTTAAGAAATTCAGAAAAATGCTAGGGGATACTGGGACCTAGCTGGATGGATACATTTAGGTAAGTTGAGTAACCTTTTCTGTAATTATATTGAAAATATTACCCTTTTCAAGGATCCTGAATCTGTCAGTCTGATTACAAGCAAAAAATACTTTCTTCCACAAGAATGGGGTTAAGACCACACGATATACAGTAGGAGTAGAAGTAGGCCATTTGGTCCATCGAGTCTGCTCTGCCATTTTATCATGGCTGATCAATTTTTCCTCTCAGCCCCAATCTTTTGCCTTCTCCCAGCATCCATTCATGCCCTGACCAATCAAGAATCTATCAACTTCTGTCTTAAGTATATGTAAAAACTTGGCCTCTAATGAATTCCACAGATTCACCACTCTCTGGCTAAAGAAATTCTTCCTCATCTCCATTCTAAAAGGACGCCCCTCTATTCGGAGGCTTGTGTCTTAGACTCACCTATCATAAGAAACATCCTCCCCACATTCACCCTTTCAAAGCCTTTTGCCATTCAATAAGTTTCAATTAGGTCACCCCTCATTCTTCTGAATACTATTGAAAACAGCCCCAGAGCCAAACGTTCTTCATGTGACAAGGGGTGAAATCCAGGAATGATCTTCATGAACCTCCTTTGAAACCACTGAAGTTTCAGAATGTCCTTTCTAAGACAAGGGGCCCAAAAACTGCTCACAATACTCCAAGTGAGGCCTCAACACTTCATCCTTGCTTTTATATTCCAATCCTCTAGAAAAGAATGCTAATATCACATTTGCCTTCCTCACCACAGACTCAGCTTGCAATTTACCCTTCAGAGAATCCTGAACAAGGACTCCCAAGTCCCTTTGCACCTCAGTTGTTTTTGTATTTTCTCTCCATTTAGAAAATTGTCTACCCTTTTATTTCTTACACCCAGGTGCATGACCATTTACTTCCCAACATTGTATTCCACCTGCAACTCCTTTGCCCATTCTCTTAATCTGTCCAATTCCTCCTGTAGCCTCTCTACTTCTTCAAAATTACCTGACCCTCCATCTATCTTTGTATTGTCTGCAAACTTTGTCACAAAGCCATTAATTCTGTCATTCAAATCATTGGCACGTAATGTAAAAGGAATTGGGCCCAACAAGGACCCCTGTGGTACACCACTGGTCAGTGGCAGCCAACCAGAAAAGGCTCTCTTTACTCCCACTCTTGGCCTTCTGTCATTCAGCCACTGCTTTATCCATTCTAGAACCTTTCCTGTAATACCATGGGCACGTAACTTGTTAAAGCAATCTCATGTGTGGCACCTTGTCAAAGGCATTCTGAAAATTCAAGTACACAACATCAACAGATTTGACGGGTAAGATTTTCCCTCGAGGAAACTGGCTGACTACGGCCTATTTTATCATGTGCCTCCAAGCACCCTGAATCCACAACCTTAACAAACAACTCCAACATCTTCCCTATCACTGACTTCAGGCTAACTGATCCATCAGTTCCCTTCTGAGTTTTCTGGAACCATTAAGGAATGGGATCAGCCATGATGAAATGGTAGAGCAGTCTTGATGGGCCAAAAGGCCCCATTCTACTCCTATGTCTTAATGGTCTTATAACAAAAATAAAACTGTGGTCATTCTTATTCAGTAGCCAAAGTTAGAATAAAAACACAATGCTCAAAAGAATGGAATGGACTAGATGGGCTGAAGGGTCTGTTTATATGCTGTATTTTTCTATAACTAAGACTCTAAAGTGTTGTAAAGATCATTGCTCCAAAATTAATCTTGATTAGTAGTGCAGCGGCTGTTTTACAGCAATTTGTTGTTGCTTTAGAGAAAGAAACCATTGCTGGAATTATGCTGCTGACAGTGCGCTGGTTGAGTGGAATCTGCATTAGAGGCAGCTGCACCAATGGAAACTAAGAAACCCATAAGCTGCATTTATTTGTTACAGATGGCTAAGCCAGGAAGAAAGTTAGCTTGTACTGGAGAAACGCCACCAGCTTAGCTGCCAATAATTACAATATATCCAAGCCAGATAGGACATCGAGGAAACCAAGCCAGTTAAATACTGGGTGAACATTTTTGTTGTCACTGAATTGGCCAATTAGGGTGAATGGTTTGTAGAGAACCATTGACAATGAGCAGAGAGTGGGCCAAGTGTGGCACATTGATGTGAGAGATAGCAGGCTAAATAGGAAATCAGAAATTCAGGAGCTAATTGTGGGCATGTTTCTTTTCCAAAGAGTAGGGAAAGGTTTTTGGGTGGTTGGAGGTTAGAGGCACATGGGATATAAGCAGAGTTCAGAGTCCCAAAGATCAATCATACAAACTCTTTACCGTTAGCAACCATCTAACATTCCACACCTCTAACTTATGTCCTGGCAATTTCCAGCTACCCTGGAAATGATTTGCAAGTACACAGCACCAGAGCTCCACGTCCACTTTAAAACATTTGCTATTAAAAGCTCAAACAGCTTGTGAAGTATTAAAGCTGTCCAGAATTAACTTTCTTGATATTGAATCTCTGTATTACTCAACATCAGATCTCTATTCATCCAGTATTCTGAGTTATGATTTATCCCATGAAGATTTAATTTGAAAGCAATCCAAGTCACAAAACAATCAATCACACTCACACACACAATTACCCAGTATTATTGTGTGATCAATGAATACCATTGCTAATACCTCCTTCACTTTAAACAGAGCCAATTACATAACTGGCTCTGGCATATATTGGGAAAACTGGCATGTATCACACATGAAAACAACAAAGGCAGTTTACTTAATTGCATAATATACATTCTTAAATGAACTGGACAACATTTATGTAGAAGTGATAAACTTGTCCACAAATCTTTATTTTTAAGAAAATGCAAACTTGATACCAGTTTAGATTATGATGGGTACTTCAATTTAGTGAAAAACAACTGCTCTTAAAGATCGTTAAGAGCCAAAGTAAATTGCTTCTGCATGCTCTGCATATCTTGTTCCACTTTCTGCGTATCGAGAGGCACTGCTGCCACTGAGTGTCTGCAAATGGAATCACACCAGCTGCATTATTAGACACAGGCTGACCACAACTTGGATCCTCCATTCACTTCCAATCCCACAGATCATTGCTGACGTTCTGCTTTTAACAGAGAGTGGTCTTTATTCAGCTTCATGGTGAACCTGACACTTCGACTCTCAATTAACAGAGGTTTAATTGAGGTTTTTGTTATAATGTTATCACATTTGTTGTCGCGTCTATTGCTCCTTGCTAGTTGCCCTGGGAAATCGATAGAAGACTACCTGTAAGTACGTGGAATTTCCACCAAACTGGTGCAGCCGTAAGTCTATGCATTTATGCTCAGTAGCCACTTTATTAGGTACAGGAGTGGAACCTGGTGTGGTCCTCTGCTACTGTTGTCCATCCACTTCAAGGATCAACATGCTGCAAGTTCAGAGATACTCTTCTGCACACCATATTGGTGTTGGGTGGAGGGAAATAGAGATACTGAGCTAGTGACATTGACTGCACCTTGGATGAGAACTTTAAGTACTGCTTAAGTATTGAATTGAATTGACTTTATTACTTACATCCTTCATATACGCGAGGAGTAAAACTCTTTATGTTATGTCTCTGTCTAAATGTGCAATTTATAATAATTTATAATTATGTACAACAGGGCAGTCAATATAACATATAAATACAATAACATCAGCTTGAGTTCATCAGTCTGATGGTCTGGTGGAAGAAGCTGTCCCAGAGCCTGTTGGTCCTGGCTTTTATGCTGTGGTACCGTTTCCCCAATGGTAGCAGCTGGAACAGTTTGTGGTTGGGGTGACTCAGGTCCCCATTGCTCCTTCGGGCCCTTTACACACACCTGCCTTTGTAAATGTCCTGAATAGTGGTAAGTTCACATCTACAGATGCACTGGGCTGCCCACACCACTCTTTGCAGAATCCTGCAGTTGAGGGAAGTACAGTTCCCATACCAGGCAGCGATGCAGCCAGTCAGGATGCTCTCAATTGTGCCCCGTAGAAAGTTTTTGGGATTTGGAGGCCCATACCAAACTTCCTCAACTGTCTGAGGTGAAAGAGGTGCTGTTGTGCCATTTTCACCACACAGCTAGTGTGTACAGACCACGTGAGATCCTCAGTGATGTGGATGCCAAGGAACTTAAAGCTGTTTACCCTCTCAACCCCAGATCCATTGATGTCAATAGGTCTGTCTCCGTTCCTCATGTAATCCACAACCAGCTCCTTTGTTTTTGCAACATTGAGGGAGAGGTTGTTTTCTTGACACCACTGTGTCAGGGTAATTACTTCTTCTCTGTAGGCTACCTCATTATTATTTGAGATTAGGCCAATCAATGTAATACTATCAGCAAATTAGCAGATTGGAGGTGTGGGTGGTGACACAATCATGAGTATACAGAGAGTAAAGGAGGGGGCTTAGGACACAGCCCTGAGGGGCACCTGTGTTGAGGGTCAGAGGGGCAGAGGTGAAGGAGCCCACGCTTACCACCTGCCGGTGACCTGACAGGAAGTCCAGGATCCAGCTGCACAAGGGTGAAGGCCGAGGTCTCTGAGCTTCTTGTCGAGGCGGGAATGGGGGTGGAAATCATGGTATTGAATGCCGAACGGTAGTCCAAGAACAGCATTCCCACATAAGCAACCTTCTTCTCCAGGTGTGTAGAGTTGTGGCTATTGCATCATCGATCAATGGTTGTGTCGGTAGGTGAACTGGAGGGATTCCAGTGTGGGTGGTAGTGTGCAGCAGATATAGTCCTTGACCAGCCTCTCAAAGCATTTGCTTATTATTGAGGTGAGTGCGACAGGACGCCAGTCATGTGAATACATTGCTCCTCTGTAGAGAGATTTAAGTGCACCAAGTTCCTGGGACCTCTCCTGGTCCCTTAATATCGCCTCCCTGAACAAGGAGGACTTCACTTCCTAAGGAGATTGGGGGACTCTCCACCTCCCATCTTAACTGCATTTTACAGGAGCACCGTTGAGAGCACCCTTCCAAGTGGCATCTCTATCTGGTATGGGAACAGCCAAACATTGGACTGGATCAGAAGTCCTTACAAAGGACTGTGAGAATGGTTGAGAGGATCATAGACATCACAGACCCTAACCACCCATCAGAGACATTTATTGGGAGCGCTGCATATGCAGGGCTCTTAGTATTATTAAGGATCCCACCCATCCATCCAGCATCCTCTTTAAACTTTCTACCGTCAGGCAGGAGAGTCCAATGCATAAAAACAAGAACGGTTAGAATGAGAAACAGTTTCTTCCCCCAGGCCATTAGGCTTCTGAACTCCCTGCTGCATTGTATTCAAAGTGTCACTAGTTAATCTGATATTTAATTTATTCACCTTAGTTTGTTTATTCATGTGTAATCCATCTGTAGATTTCATCCTTATTTTCATAAGTTATTATGTGTTACGTGTGCTTTGCATCCTGGTTCAGAGAAACATCTCATTTGACGGTATATGTGTATATAATTAAATGACCATAAACTTGACTTGACTAAGGTTTAGTTGCACTGTGCCAAAAGGATGTCTCATTGTAATTTTCCCTTTAGATTGCATATGGTCCACTCATGGACTTTAAGCTAAGTGACAATGCACAAAGAGGAAATGGCCATGTCCAGAACTATATACACCCAGTGGCCAGTTTATTAGGGGCACCTGCTCATTAATGCAAATAGCTAATCGACTAATCATGTGGCACCAATTTCAATGCATAAAAGCACACTGACATGATCAAGAGATTCAGCTGTTGCTCAGAACAAACAACAGAATGGTGAGGAAATGTGATCCAAGTGACTTTGACCATGTACATGCCAGACGAGATGAATTGAGTATCTCAGAAACTGCTAGTCTCCTGGGATTTTTCAGGCACAACAGTCTCTAGACTTTACAGAGAATGATGCGAAAACCATCCAGTGAGCCACAGTTCTGTGGGTAAAACTGCCTTGCTATTAAGAGAGCTCAGAGGAGAATGGCCAGACTGGTCCAAGCTGACAGGAAGGTGACAGTAACTCAAATAAGCATGTGTTACAACAGCGGTGTGCAGAACTTACAACATGTTGGACCTTGAAGTGGATGGACCACAGCAGCAGAAGACTACACCAGGGTCCACTCCTGTACCTAATAAAGTGGCCACTGAGTGTAAATGCACAGACCTACGGATGCACCGATTTGATGGAAATTGCATGTACTTACAGACATTTACTGAAGAGACTTTCAGATATCTGCAAATATTCTCCTTACTGAAGATTACAGCTGACCATGTAGAGATCTGTAAAATTAAGAAGTGCACTGAAAGGATAAACAGAGTAATTTTCCTTGGACAGGTGAGTCTAGAACGAGAGGGCAGAGGTTTAAGGTGAGAGGGGAGAGATTTGACAATGCTTCCCTAGAGTATAATAGTTATCTGGAACAAGCTGCCCAAAGAGATGTAGTAGCAGATACAATTACAGCATTTAAGGGAGATCTGGACAAGCACTTAGAACATTGGAGAGATGTGGGCCTAATGGGATTTGCGTGGACAGTCAGTATGGTTGAGCTGTGCTGAATGAGCCTGTTTCTGTGCTGTATAACTGACTTAATATGAAAAATGTCTCAACCCTGCTTTTGCATACACCGTGTTAACTTGTCAGCAAAATTAAGCTTTCGGAAAATGCTGAGGTGCTGGAATTTACTGGTGGCAGTATTGCTGAAACGCAGAAAAATATGGCTGGTTTGAGGTGGTCAGCAGCAGAAACATTACAATCATTGTGAATTTCTTTGCTGAACGATAACACCAGACTCATTACACTGTACTGGAGACAAATCAGAAAACGGAATCATCACCTGGAAATCCTGCTCCATGTCAAACACAATTTTGACATTAAGAAATCAAAGAACACTGCAGACAAACAGACATCTGGACTGTTCAGGCTGTGCTGGTTCTTTGAAAAGCAGGGTCATAAAGAAAGCTTTTGGCGCATTGCCCTTTATAAATCAATGTACTGTGTATAGGAGATGGCATGTTATGTTGAATCAAGATGTACAAACAAGTTGGATGAACTCAGCAGGTCGGGCAGCATCCGTTGAAATGAGCATTTCAATGGATGCTGCCCGACCTGCTAAGTTCATCCAGCTTGTTTGTATGTCTTGATTTGACCACAGCATCTGCAGTGTACTTTGTGTATGTTATGTTGAAGTCGTGTAAGACATTGGTGAGGCCTAATTTGGAGTATTGTGTGCAGTTTTGGTTCCCTACCTGCAGGAAAGATGTAAATAAGGTTGAAAGAGTACAGAGAAAATTTACAAGTATGTTGCCAGGTCTGGATGACCTGAGTTATAAGGAAAGATTGAATAGGTTAGGGCTGTATTCTGTAGAACATAGAAGATTGAGAGAAGATTTATGTGAGGTATACAAAATTATGAGGAATGTAGATATGGTAAAAGTAAGCAGGCTTTTTCCGCTGAAGTTGGGTGGGACTACAACCAAAGGTCATGGGTTAAGGGTGAAAGGTGAGAAGTTTAAGGGGAGCAGGAGGGGAAACTTCTTCACTCAGAGGGCCGTGAGATTGTGGAATGAGCTGGCAGCACAAGTAGTGCATGCGAGCTCGATTTCAATGTCTAAGAGAAGTTTGGATAGATACATGGATGGCAGGGATATAGAGGGCTACGGTCCTGGTGCAAGTTAGTTGGAGTAGACAGTTTAAATGGTTCAGCATGGACTAGACAGGCTGAAGGGCTCGTTTCTGTGCTGTTATTTTCTATGACCCTATGTGCAGTTGTGCACACATCACTCCTTGACCAGAAACCTTCCACAATAAAATGCCCATTTTAATGTGACTTTTGAAAACGAACTTCAACTTTAGAGGTTGATGCTGACAACTCAATGAAAGAATTTCTAGTATGTTCCCTTTAGCGCTCTTGCCAGTGGTTCTGAGCCCTTCACGTGCAGAGACCAGTGACCACAGATCATTATCGCATCAGCCGGAAGGAATATTTTCTGCTTCATTAAACTCTCATCTCCATTTAAACATACGCGATTGAATCTTAAATTTCTTCATACAAAGATGACATTCTAACCTTTCCGAGCTCTTAATCGAAATCATTCAGCTATATTACACTGCGGGGCCCTCGCTTTCCTGAATGTGGATCCTACAATTGCCCACAGCTTGAGTTGGATCCTTTCAGCTCGAAGATTGCTTGCCCATTTGCAGCATTCAGAGGAGAAGGGAGGAGCCAGCAGCTTTTTGGGGAGTTGTTTTTCACTTCCGGGGTTCCTGACCCAGTTGTTTTTTTTTTAAACATAAAAGAGAAACAGGCTAGAGTGGTGCATCCATGCTGGGGATTTAAATGCCACGACTGACACAGGTGCTGAGGCTTTGGTGATAGGCACATGAGCAGGTGAGTACAGGTGAGGTTCTTCGTAGAATTGTTCCCATTAGAGTAGCTGGGAGGTCAGTTAGGACAGTGGTCTGTGGGAGATCGGGGAGACTACCCGTGTACCTGCCGCAGCTCCTGGCAGAACGTGCGCTGTAGTCATATATACTTAGGATTGTCCGGGGTGCTGACTGCAGCATAGAGGAGTTAAGTGAGGTGCTTACAGCCACAGTTCAGGCAGCAGCTCGCTGACGGATCACCAGGATAGATGAGGAGTAGAGACGGTCGATGGCAAACTCCTTGTAGGGAACGGTGAATTCACGACTCTGGAGTACAGCAGAGAGAGAAAGGGGGACGGAGCATGAAGATGTGAGATAAAGGGAGCACCTACAGGGTTGGTACCAGGCAGTGGAAGTCTGTAACAGGCTCACCTGGTCAAAACCACAAACTGTAAGCTAAAGTGAACCCACGTCCCGTAACTACCCTAGCAAAAACTTCAAAAAAAACCTCCAGGAAGCTCGACATAGTACACAAGGTAAAATTGGAACTGCACACAGCTCACGTAGCATATTGGTTCTGAAGCTTGAGACTGCAAAAGCTTACCCCACTATGCATACATAGCACAAGTGCGGTACAGATGATTGGGGGGGGGGGGGGTTAGAATGTAGATGAGAGGTAGTTTAAGAATAATGAAATTGTTGAATGGGGAAGTATTCGTTTTAGGGGGAGTGACTCTTCTATTGATGTCAGCTTGTAATAAAGAGGAAGTTTATTCTGAAATTAAATGCCAGACTTCTTTCCGTCTACAGAAAGTGCTGAATGCCCCTGTGGCCGTTCCCCTCAGCAACAAGTCTGCACCATCGGTCATCCATCACTTTGGATACAGCTGGGAATGGATGACCAAACAGGGCACAGCCACTGCCAGCAGGTCAGGGTAGAGTCAGGCAGAGCGATAGCAAGAGGGGGACAAATGGGAGATCCTGTAGCTGCAAAAGGGGCACCGGGGTGGTGTGTTGCCACCTGCGATGTCTCACAGTGGCTGCAGAACATTCTCGGAGAACTTGAGCAGCCAGATGTTGTGGTGCATGTCATCGCTAAAGACACGGGCACCATGCTATTACCGCTCGGGCCATCGAGAATTTGGAGTTCAAACCCAGTGTCCTCTGTAAGGAGTCCCTATACGTACTCCCTGTAGAGTGCACGAGTTTTCTCTGGGGCCTCCAGTTTCCTCCCACTGTCCAAAGGCATACCAGGGAGGTCATTGTAAATTGTGCTGTGATTAGGTTAGGGCTAAATCGGGGATGTCAGGAGCTGCTGGGCAGTGTGGTTCACAGGGCCTAGTCCACCCTGTATCTCTAAAAGAAAAACGGGGAAAGAGGTCCTACACAGGGAGTATAGGCAGTTAGGAACACAGCTGAAAATTATTCCTGAGGCCACGTGCTAGTCAGGGTAGGAATAGCTGTGGCAGGGGCTCAGGCTCCTGGACCACTGGAACCTCTTCTAGGTGACCTGAACAAGGAGGATGGGTTGCTCCTTAACTACAGGAGAAATAACATCCTGGTTGGGAGGTTTGCTGGTGTTACTAATTTGACAAGGGATGTGAATCAGAGCAGCAGGTTAGAATGTGGAGGGATTGACCAGGAAGGACAGGCAGGAGCAAGGTAATAGACACAATGGGACGGGCAAGTTGAAGTGTGTGTATTTTAAACGCTAGGAGCATTAAACGTGTAGGTGATGAACTTAGTGCGTGGATCAACACATGGGACTATGAAATTGTAGCCATTACAGAGACTTTTGGTTGAGTGAGGGGCATAAATGAATAGTGAATGTTCCAGGGTTTCAATGTTTTAGAAAAGATAAAGATAGAAGGCCAGCAGGAGTTATGCTATTAATTAGAGAAGAAATCACTCAGATGGAACAAAATGGAAGGCTCAACCTTTGGATCTATAATGTTAAAACTCAAAAGTTAGAAAGGTGCAATAATTCACAAAGACCTCCTTAGCACAAGAAGTTTATATGGGGCAATATTTGTTAGGTGCATCCAGGAGGTTTTTTTAAATCAGTAGTCTAAACAGAGCAGGGGCCATAATGGACCCAGCCAGGTGACTGATCTTTCAGTGGGAGAACTGTTAGGGAAGAGTGATCACAACTTCAGTTTTAAGATAGCTAGAGACTGTTATGAGTGATGGACAATGGGGTGCAGAGTTAACCATTCCCCCCCTCCTGAGAACTATGAACCATTGCTGTTGCTATGCTGCTATTGAGAGAGAGAGAGATAAAGCCCAGGCAAGAACATCTGCTACAGATAAGGGGGAAGAGAGACTGTTGATTTACTGTATTATGACTCTTCCTGGATTATTTAACTTCCACTACAAGGACTGTACTTTGCTCGTTAACATTCCTCAGGAGATAGCAGGAGTGGCCTGATTTGATGGACACGGTCATTCAGAGTTGATGGATAGCTGAGACCCCGTGAGTGGGGATAAAAGACAGGTCTGGAGAGACACCCTTCAGAATCATCAGTGGACAATGACTGAGTGTTGGGAACCCACAGAAAGGTGGGGGCTTCGGAGACCGAACCAGGAGATCGGTCAGTAAAGCTCACAGTGTTACAGCAGGGCCGGTGGGGACGTGTGTGTGTGTCCACTCATGCCAGAGTGACGAGTCCACCACAGAAGAACGGTCTAGCTTAAGACCAGAGGGGTCATAACTGCATGACCACAACGGGTTAAGAAAGCCACAAAAGGTTTGCCTGCCGCAGCTGTTGCTGTTACATCTCACTCGCTCTCTCTCTCTCTAATGATTTCAACACAACAACCATAACCACCTCAGCATTTATGAACTGAACTCTATACTTTCCTATGACAATTCATTTACCCCTAGACATCGATAGAGCTTGTTTATTATTGATTATTATTATTCCTACACTTTTAGGTTTATTACTGCTAACTTGTTTTATATGTATATTTGCATTTTTGATATTGTATTGTGTAGTTTACTAATAAACACCTTTAGTTTGGTACCACCAGACTCCAACGGATTCTTCTTTCTCTGCTGGTCAGACACCCAGTTACGGGGTACGCAACAAGACAAGTATGGATCTTGCAGGAAAGTATTAAATTCAAGAAAGGCAAATTACATGAGTATTCGGCACTAACTAGGGAAAGATAATTGGGAACAGCTGCTTCTGGGTGTCCACAGCTGATGTGTGGAGGGTAAAAACCACCTGCACAGAGTGTAGGACAGGAACATTCCGGTCAGAAGGACAAGGGTGGCAAAGAAAGGAAAACAGATATCAAGAGGTGGTGAATTCAGTCAAGAAGTAAAAGGAAGTGTATGTAAGGTTTAGGAAGCTAAAATCAAAGAGCCCTTAATTATAAAAATGCTATACAAGAACTCAAAAAGGAAATTAGGAGAGCCAGGAAGGTCTACGAAAAGTCCTTGGCAAATAGGATTAATTAGAATCCTAAGGCATTTGAACACATGCATCTAGAGTAAGAGGATGACTTGGGAGAGGGTAGGACCACTCGAGGATACAAGAGGGAACACATGGTTGTTGAAGGAGGATGGGGGCGAGGTCCTAAATGAGAACGTTGCATCAGTAGTTACCAAAGAGGATGTGGAATTTGGGAAGATCAGTGTGGAGCATGGTAATATGCTTGGGATTTGAGATAAAGAAGGCTGTGGTGTGGGGACTCTTAAAGAACATCGAGGTAGATCAGTCCCCAACACCAGACTATTGAGACACAAGAGCTGAGGTTGCTGGGGCCTTTGTCCAGTATCGTGTCCTCTCTAGCCACAGATAATATTAACAGTGTTCCATTAGTCAAGAAGGGAATTAAGTATAATCCTGGAAATGAATGAATTGCACTTCAGTTGGAAGGAAGTTACTTAGGGATAGAACTTGTGTACATTTCGAAAACCATAGCCTGATGACAGACAGTCAGCATCTCTTTATGAGGGACAAATCACATCTACTAACATGATTTGAGTTTTGAAGAGGTGATTGAGGATGGAGAGAAGTGTTTGACAAGGTCCCTCGTGGGAGACCCACCCAGAAGAATAAGATGCATGACTTGGTGGTAGGAATTCAGAATTGGTTTGCCCATAAAAAGAAGGTAGTGGTCGATAGCGCATAGTCTGGCTGGAGGTCAATGACTAGCAGTGTTCTGCAAATACTGTAACCTCTGCAGTTTGTAGTACATATACATTAGGCTTTGGAAAGTAAGAAGAGACCAAAATGCTGTCAACATTAGAGTGCACATGCTATAATGAGAGATTGGACAAACCTGGGTTGCAGAGGCTAAGGGGAGATCTAACCCTAATTACAATAAGTATATATTTAAAAAAAAGCTCCACGAGTAGCATTAAAAAAAAGAGGGGGAAAAGAAAATACCAAGAAAATATTCATGGATTCATTGTCCATTCAGAAATTTGATAGCGGAGGGGAAGAAACTGCTCCTGAAACATTGAGTGTGTCTTCAGACTCCTGTACCACCTCCTTGATGAAGAGGACATGTCCTGTGTGATGGGGGTCCTTAATGATAGATGCCTTTTGAAGGTGTCCTGCATGCAGAGGAGCCGACTGTGTGTACAATTATCTGCAGCTTTCTCTGATCCTGTGTAATGGTCTCTCCATGCCAAATCCAGTCACTTTTATTGTCATTTCAACCATAACTGTTGGTAATAGTACACAGTAAAAGTGAAACAACGTTCCTCCAGGACCATGGTGTTACCAGATGGTGATGCAACCAGTTAGAATGCTCTCCTTGGTACATCTATAAAATTTGCGAGTGTCTTTGGTGACATACCAATTGTCTTCAAACTCCTAATGAAATGCAGCCACAGTTGTGCCTTCTTTGTAATTGCCTCAATATGTTGGGCCCAGGAACTTGATACTGTTCACCCTTTCCATTTCTGACCCCTCAATGAGGACTGGAGTGTGTTCCCTCGACTTCCCCTTCCTAAAGTTCACAATCAATTTTTGTCTTACAGATGTTGAGTACAAGGTTGTTGATGTGACACCACTCAACCAGCTAATTTATCTCACTCCTTTATGCCTCCTTGTCACCATCTGAAATATTGCCAACAATATTTGTGCTATCAGCAAATTTATAGAAGGTGCTTTGAGCTGTGCCTGGCCATGAAGTGGTGGATATAGAGAGAGTAGTGGGCTAAGCACACATCCATGAGGTGCACCACCATGGACAGTCAGCGAGGTGCTGTTATTTCCAATCCGCACTGACTATGGTCTCCCAATAAAGAAGGATTCAGGTTGCAGAGGGAGGTACGGAGGCCCAAATTCATGAGTCTTTTGGAATAGAACTGAGGGTGTGATGCAAACTGTGATACCATGGAAGCATATCTGTGGGCTGCTGAATTTGAGATTCTTTTTTTTCTGAACTCCCTCTCTATTATCAGCAGAAAAGACTTCAGCAAGGTAGAAGGAGACCATGTAAAGCAGTTGGGGCTGGTTCTCATATTGCTCAGAGTTGTCATATGGTGAGGTTAATATCCTCTGTTCACTTGGAAGAAACAAACCCACACCGAGTTAGAGAGTAGCTCCTAAGCCATTAGATAGAGGCGGTTGAACTCTTTAATTCTCATAAAATGGGTCCATTGATTTTCTTCACAGTGAAGAATCAATCTCTTTACAGTGCAAATTACGGCAGACTACAGGGCAGCCCTTAAGTTGTGGGTGCATATTAGAGACACTTTAGACAGAGGTCCAGCAGAAAACCCAACCCCTAAGGAACAAATGGGGGATGCAAAGAGCACTGGAGCTTGCCAACAGCCATGATGTATACAATCTTTAATGCTATAAGAAAAAAACTTCTATGTTCCGAGTGCCCAGATCCCCCAAAGTGCTTTCTTTTTTCCTTCTTAATTCTCATCTGCTGCTTTCCTTTTTGCATTCTGCCTATGTCACTGTGAAGCCTCTAAGCTATTCTATTTTATCGTCTTTTATGATTTTGCCAAGTTTCATATCAGCTTCAAACTCCAGCCGCCACATCCTTTACACAAGTCCACCAACAGATGAAAAATAATAAGCAATTTCCAAAAAAAGCTTTTGTGAAAACCTCAATGAAAATTATCTACCCACCACATTTAGTTTCTTATTACTTGACGAATTTCGGATCCCTGATCTCACTTTCCACAAACTGCATGGTTTTCAATATTTTTTGAACAAACCACCAGTAGGCCACATTCCTTAAAGCCTTCTGAAAGTCCTGTCATGCATTACCTCAAAAGTTTAAAATCAGATTTGTCAGACATTTCTGTTGCCTTTTCTTGATTAAGCCCCAACTTCACGAATGAAAACCATGCCCCGATATTGATCTCCAACAACTTCCCTCTCAATAGTGTCAGACTGAATGAACTGTAACTCTTTGTTAGAGCTTTTCTTTCATATGTGGTGCTCTTACATTAGCAAATCTCCAGTCCTCCAAGATCGGTGTTCTCATTAAGAGTAGAGCTGGGGGTGAAGTGACATCTGAAACAAAAACAAAAATTAATATCATTACTGATGACCAGAAATCTAATTAGATTACTGTAAATTCACCAATATCTAATGATATCTGACTGGATATACACGCCTTCAAGGCCTTCAATAACTAATACCAATTGTTTTAATGATCACCAGTCTCAACTGCATACCACTCCAGCGAAAAAGCAATCTGGTTGATTCTTAATACGCTTGTCCATCCAAAACATAGAGAGAAGCTAAAAGCTGTCTGAAAAGATGGAGCAGTGAAACTTATGATATTAAAAAGAATATATCCAGAGATACTGCAACTTAGACAGTGACACACCATGAGGAAGGGAGTGCAAGATGTAAAAGTTATTTTTAGCAAACCCAGACCAGGGGCTGAATGGAGTCCTTCTTAATACAAGGAGAAGGCTAAAGAAGGCTACATCGCTCACATTATGCCCTTTTCTCTCTGTTACGATCATTTAGGAGGTACAGGAGCCTGACGACACACATTCAACGGTTCAGGAACAGCTTCTTCCCCTCTGCCATCCGATCCCTAAATGGACATTGAAGCTTTGGACACTAACTCACTTTTTAAAAAAATATACAGTATTTCTGTTTCTGCACATTTAAAAAATAATCTATTCAATATACATAATTGATTTACTTGTTTATTTATTATTGTTTTATTTTATTTATTATTTTTTTCTCTCTCGCTGCTGGATTTTGTATTGCATTGAACTGCTGCTGCTAAGTTTAACAAATTTCATGTCACATGCCGGTGATAATATAGCAGATTATCTGCTATGTTCAGTGAAGTAAAAATGCTTCACATGGTTACCACTAGATGGAGACTACTTTGTTTAAAACTGCGTACAAATATCAAGCCTGCCATAATTCAGTTTTCTAATGAGCACCAGTTTTCTGGAACATTTCATTGCAGAATAAACAACATCAACAAGAGTGAAGTACAGCAGAGGACAATGCAAACTATTTATGTAATCTGAAAAAAAGCCAATAATAAGTAGAATTTTTCTCATTCCCTCTGTACAAAGGAGGTCCAGCCATAAAGAAAGCAACAGATCCTTAAAACTCCAACTATGTGTTACATGTACCCATCAAGAAGTGAAACCTAGCTTATTAAGCCAGACGTGAAAGCATTAAAAAAAAACTCAACAACTTATGTTAAGAGACCAGATGTGATACAACAGCTGCTGTTTTTCGATGGGGTGGATCGCAGCTCTGAAGTGCATGTCTCAAAATGGAGTTGGCCTGCTGTAAGCGTTGATCAGGAACTAAAGGCACGCGGCTGGCATTTGCTGTCCTTTGCAAACAATGTTGAAAAAAGAAAGAATTAATGTTTCCAGCTGACATCCGCTTATCGGTGGCAGATTTAATAGATCACAAGAAAATACAGAATCATGGAGAAGAGAGAGAGAGGAACAGACAGACAATGTGAAGATCTGAGATAGCGTTCTAGCTGAGAAAATGTGAAGGGGATGGTGCTCTGTGTAAAGGGATAAGGGACAGTGTAGTTGATTGCAGAACAGGGGCCCCCAACCTGGGGTCTATGGACCCCTTCATTAATGATATTGGTCCATGGTATAATAAAGGCTGGGAACCAGTGCCCTAGAAGGTTGTGAGAACTCAATCAAAAACTGTTCAAATTCACTAGAATAGAATAATTTTTTGGGGTGGAATTGAGAATTCAAAGGGCAAATGGCAGCTCCAGAATACAGTTTGTTTGTAGACTGAATAACATGATTTGGTTAAATGATCACCATAATCATGTTCAGGCTTCCCACTGCCAAAGATACCACATTCTAAGCAGCAAATGCAAGGCACTGGAATTGTTTTTCCATGATAGAGTTCACTGAATTCTGTCTAAATATAGAGGGAGAAGGAATGGAAGAGGCAGTTATCATACCCTTTAACCTTTTATGGGATGATGTTGAGGGAAGAGAAACAGCTGTCATCCAAGAGCAGATTAAGATGATCAAGGAGGGAACAGTTTTCTTAGAATTAAAATGGAGAAGTAAATAGATGTTATTTTTAACAATTACGTATTAGTGTAGGTCATGTAAATCACCTAATCTCATAAGAGTTTACTGGGGTGGAAACTGGTGAGATTCAAGTTGAGGGTACTAGGAGCCTCAGTTCTTGGGGAAAAGCAAATGATTAGAGTCCTAGTCACTATAGTTAAATGCCCGTGTGGAAGGCAGCATCATATACTTGGCGTTTCAGAAAAAAACTGATAGGGAGTCCTCACAGTAGACAAGGTGGCCAGATCTGTGGGACTCAGTTGACATTGGTGGACAGTTCACATTTGGAATGAAGTGTGGAGGTGAACAACGGAAATTTTTTTAAAAAAAAGCAAATAAAATGGACTAAATGAAATTGAACAAGTGGGCAAAACTGTGAACCAAAAGAAATGCAAGGGTATTTAAATGACTGAATTTGTCCAACTAAAAATACAACGATGCCTGTCCTTAAAATGAAAGGAAACACCCCAAAGGTTACAAGTAGTTTTTTTTCTGTTAAGTGTAAAAATAGTCTTTGATTTGATTGCTTAATCTCTATAAGTGTAAAGTAACTCTTATCAGCACTTTAAAGCACAGGAAAAATTATTCCCACTCCTTCTCTTCTGCCAGTTAGCCAATCTTCTATCCATGTTAGTACCTGTCCTGTAATACCGACTCTTACCTTGTTAAGCAGCTTCATGTGCAACACTTTGTCAAAGGCCTTCTGAAAATCCAAACAAACAACATCCACTGAGCAAACACGAGGAAATCTGCAGATGCTGGAAATTCAAACAACACACACAAAATGCTGGTGGAACACAGCAGGACAGGCAGCATCTATAGGAAGAAGTACTGTCGACGTTTCGGGCCGAGACCCTTCGTCAGGACTGACCAGCATTTTGTGTGTGTTGTTTGAACATCCACTGATTCTCCTTTGTCTATCCTGCATAGTATTTCCTCAAAGAAACCTTTGGTGCATTTCCTCTTTTGTATTTGCAGAGTTTGTTGTTTGTCCACCCTGTTAGGTGCAGTCTTTTATTGATTCTATTATGGTTTTTGGACTTACTGAGTATGCCTACAAAAAATAAATCTCAGGGCTGTATATGGTGACATATATCTATAATAAATTTACTTTAAACTTTGAACAGACTTGGCAGGAAAGAGTTCCCCTTTATAAAACCATGCTGACTTCAGCCTATTTTATCATATGCCAACCACTTAAGTCAGACTAACTTGGCTGTAATTTCATTTCTTCTGCTTCCTTTGCTTCTTAAAGAGTGGAGTGACATTTGCAATTTTTCATTCCTCCAGAGCCATTCCAGAATCTAGTGATTCTTGAAAGATCTTTATTAATGGCTCCACCATCTCTTCAGCCACCTCATTCAGAATCCTGGTTGTGTCCATCTGGTCAGACTTTTCAGCTTCCTAAGCACCTTCTCCTTGGTAAAGGAATACCACTCACTTCCGCCCCGACACTCATGCATTTCTGGCACTCTGCAAGTATCTTCCGTAGTGAAGACTGAAGCAAAATACTTATTAAAGTCATGCCCCATTTCTCTGTCCCCAATTACTACCTCTCCAGACATTACCAGAACAGAATTCAACACTGAATTTGACAGAATTTCATCACATCCCACTACATTTTATTTAATTCCTCTGATATACTGTTTTGCTTATGTGGTTTAATGACACTTCTAGTCATTAGAACAAAATAACTACCACTGCAGGAAATCTGACACAAAAACAGAAAAGCTGTAAGAAATCAGCAAGTCATGTATCATCATGGAGAGATAACATTTCATCTTAATGACTCTGCAAAACTGCAAAGAATAATTTCAGTTGGATAACTTCAACATGTTTCAGATATTTGTAGCAGATATTTGTAGTAAACACAAGGTGGTGATTGTGGGAGATTTTAATTTTCCACACATAGATTGGGAAGCTCATTCTGTAAAAGGGCTGGATGGTTTAGAGTTTGTGAAATGTGTGCAGGATAGTTTTTTGCAACAATACATAGAAGTACCAACTAGAGATGGGGCAGTGTTGGATCTCCTGTTAGGGAATGCGATAGGTCAGTTGACAGATGTATGTGTTGGGGAGCACTTCGGGTCCAGTGATCACAATAGCATTAGCTTCAATATAATTATGGAGAAGGACAGGACTGGACCTAGAGTTGAGATTTTTGATTGGAGAAAGGCTAACTTTGAGGAGATGCGCAGGGATTTAGAGAGAGTGGATTGGGTCAAGTTGTTTTATGGGAAGGATGTAATAGAGAAATGGAGGTCATTTAAGGGTGAAATTATGAGGGGACAGAATCTTTATGTTCCTGTTAGGTTGAAAGGAAAGGTTAAAGGTTTGAAAGCGCCATGGTTTTCAAGGGATATTAGAAACTTGGTTCAAAAAAAGAGGGATGTCTACAATAGATATAGGCAGCATGGAGTAAAGGAATTGCTCGAGGAATATAAAGAATGTAAAAGGAAACTTAAGAAAGAGATTAGAAAAGCTAAAAGAAGTTACGAGTTTGGTTTGGCAAATAAGGTGGAAGTAAATCCGAAAGGCTTTTACAGTTATATTAAAAGCAAGAGGATAGTGAGGGATAAAATTAGTCCCTTAGAGAATCAGGGTGGTCAGCTATGTGTGGAGCCGAGGGAGATGGGAGAGATTTTGAATGATTTCTTCTCTTCGGTATTCACTAAGGAGAAGGATATTGAATGGTGTAAGGTGTGGGAAACAAGTAAGGAAGTTATGGAACCTATGACAATTAAAGAGGTGGAAGTACTGGCGCTTTTAAGAAATTTAAAAGTGGATAAATCTCCGGGGTCCTGACAAGATATTCCCCAGGACCTTGAGGGAAGTTTGTGTAGAGATAGCAGGAGCTCTGACGGAGATCTTCCAGATGTCATTAGAAATGGGGATTGTGCTGGAGGATTGGCATATTGCTCATGTGGTTTCATTGTTTAAAAAGGGTTCTAGAAGTAAGCCTGGCAATTATAGACCTGTCAGTTTGACATCAGTGGTGGGTAAATTAATGGAAAGTATTCTTAGAGATAGTATTTATAATTATCTGGATAGACAGGATCTGATTAGGAGTAGCCAGCATGGATTTGTGCGTGGAAGGTCATGTTTGACAAACCTTATTGAATTTTTTGAAGAAGTTACAAGGAATGTTGACGAGGGTAAGGCAGTGGATGTAGTCTATATGGACTTCAGCAAGGCCTTTGACAAAGTTCCACATGGAAGGTTAGTTAAGAAGGTTCAGTCATTAGGTATTAATGCTGGAGTAATAAAATGGATTCAACAGTGGCTAGATGGAAGATGCCAGAGAGTAGTGGTGGATAATTGTTTATCGGGATGGAGGCCGGTGACTAGCGGGGTGCCTCAGGGATCTGTTTTGGGCCCAATGTTGTTTGTAATATACATAAATGATCTGGATGATGGGGTGGTAAATTGGATTAGTAAGTATGCCGATGATACTAAGGTAGGAGGTGTTGTGGATAATGAGGTGGGTTTTCAAAGCTTGCAGGGAGATTTATGCCGGTTAGAAGAATGGGCTGAACGTTGGCAGATGGAGTTTAATGCTGAGAAGTGTGAGGTTCTACATTTTGGCAGGAATAATCCAAATAGAACATACAGGGTAAATGGTAGGGCATTGAGGAATGCAGTGGAACAGAGAGATCTAGGAATAACAGTGCATAGTTCCCTGAAGGTGGAGTCTCATGTAGATAGGGTGGTGAAGAAGGCTTTTGGAACACTGGCCTTTATAAATCAGAGCATTGAGTACAGAAGTTGGGATGTAATGTTAAAATTGTACAAGGCATTGGTAAGGCCAAATTTGGAATATTGTGTACAGTTCTGGTCACCGAATTATAGGAAAGATATCAATAAATTAGAGAGAGTGCAGAGACGATTTACTAGGATGTTACCTGGGTTTCAGCACTTAAAGTTACAGAGAAAGGTTGAACAAGTTAGGTCTCTATTCATTGGAGCGTAGAAGGTTGAGGGGGGATTTGATCGAGGTATTTAAAATTTTGAGAGGGATAGATAGAGTTGACGTGTATAGGCTGTTTCCATTGAGAGTAGGGGAAAGTCAAACGAGAGGACATGATTTGAGATTTAGGGGGCAAAAGTTTAAGTGAAACACGAGGGGGTATTTCTTTACCCAGAGAGTGATAGCTGTGTGGAATGAGCTTCCTGTAGAAGTAGTAGAGGCCAGTTCAGTTGTGTCATTTAAGGTAAAATTGGATAGGTATATGGACAGGAAAGGAGTGGAGGGTTATGGGCTGAGTGCGGGTAGGTGGGACTAGGTGAGATTAGGGGTTCGACACGGACTAGGAGGGCTGGAATGGCCTGTTTCCGTGCTGTGATTGTTATATGGTTATATGGAGAAGAGCAGAACGTCCTGAAGCTACAAGGAAGGCAGACAACTTTACATTGCAAATGAATTACTGGGTCTCGTCATGTGGAACTACAACTAATGACTGAAAGCGTTGAGCAAAGATGAACAGATGCCCCAAATCTGAAGTAGTGTTGATAGCACACAGTTAGCAAAAGGATTTTGTGCCGGAAAAACCTTAAAAATGTTTATAAAGTTTGCAATCTCTCACTAGGGTTAATCACACTGTTGTATATTTAACTACATGTTATATATGTACTTTGTCAACTTGTACAAAATTAATAATGTTAATAATGCTGTGTTAATATTATTTTGTGCTGTATTTGATATATGTACAGTGGTCCCTGAGGAACATAGTTTCGTTTAGCTGCATACAGTTGAATGATGAACTTGAACTATAGTTTCTTCCTATTTTCTACTGGTTAATTTCATTTCCCATTTGGGTATTTCTAAAACAAAATCACTTGTTTGATAAGGGTAGACTTTTGTTGTGAATTGTGCCTCTTCAACATGAGGCATCATTAGTTGCTGGGAATGGAACATTATTCCAAAGCTTCCATCACTACTGTGGTACCAAACTTCGTTGTAAATACTTTGATTTTAATTTCTATCAAGGGGTCTCCAAAAGACATCATCCAATTAATAGCAATTCATGGTGATGTTGTTACAGTGTGAACTTCTGATTTGAAATTGCATTGATATATTGTTGAAATACATTTGCTTGATGCAATACTAAATCAAAGTTCCCTCTACAGCAGGGGTTCCCAACCTGGGGTCCATGGACCCCTCAGTTAATGGTAAGGCTTCATGGCATTTAAAAAAAAAAGTTTAGAAACCTTGGCTCTACAGCCAGTTGAAGACGAAATAGGTCTGAAAGCACACAGCAGCAGCATATAAAATTGGTGAATCATCCAGTAACTTAAAACGACTGCATTGATGAAACTTTTATGAATCTGACCAAACACTATGAAAGGGATCAGGACACTGGGACAACAGAACCAAAGACAGATAAGGAGATTAGTATTATTCACATGTCCATCGAAAGATAGCGAAATGTGTTGTTTCTGTCAAATCAAATCAGTGAAGATTGTGCCAGGAAGCCCACAAACGTCACCACACAAGTGCTTCTGGCACCAGCGTAGGATGCCCACAACTCTAACCTACCCTAACCGCACATCTTCAGAATGTGAAAAAGGAGTGCAGAAAACCTCTGTGGTCAGGGGAGAACGTACAAACTCCTTATAGTGGTGGCACTTGAACCCCGATCCAACGGGGGAGCTGTAAAGTGCTGCGCTAACCATACTGTCCAATTATCTTTAATATTAAGACGCAAGTTTCTGAACCAGCTGAAAAGAGCTTGTACAAACTCTGTTTGTAATAACTAGATGGGAGGTGGTGGTTTTGCTTCAATGTGGCATGGCACTAAAAAGATTTAATGGACCAAAAGGCTATTTCCTCTTTATGCAGTCTGAAGTCATGCATCTGTACACCACCAGCTCAACTTTCATCTCACAGTGCTGTTCCAAACATGTACTTACTTCAGAAATTACCAAGGGTTACACATAGCCCTCCATTTTTCTAAGCTGCATGTACCTGTCCAGGAATCTCTCAAAAGACCCTATTGTATCCACCTCCACCTCTGTCGCTGGCAGCCCATTCCACGCACTCACCACTCTCTGCGTAAAAAAAAACTTACCCTTGACATCTCCTCTGTATCTACTTCCAAGCACCTTTAAACTGTGCCATCTTGTGTTAGCTATTTCAGCCCTGGGAAAAAGCCTCTGACTATCCACACAATCAATACCTCTCATCGCCTTATACACCTCTATCAAGTCACCACTTATGCTCTGTCACTCCAAGGAGAAAAGGCCAAGTTCACTCAACCTATTTTTGTAAGGCATGCTCCCCAATCCAGGCAACATCCTTGTAAATCTCCTCTACACCCTTTCAATAGTTTCCACATCCTTCCTGTAGTGAGGTGACCAGAACTGAGCACAGTAGTCCAAGTGGGGTCTGACCAGGACCCTATATGGCTGTAACATTACCTCTCGGCTCTTAAACTCAATCCAACGATTGATGAAGGCCAATGTACCATCTCCTCTTGTAGGCTTATCTACATATTGTGGCAGGAAACCTTCAAATATTTGGGAAGTTAAAATCTACCACTACAACATCCTTATTATTATTACACCTTTCCAGAATCTGTCTCCCTATCTGTTCCTTGATGTCCCTGTTACTGTTGGGTGGTCTATAAAAAACACCAAGTAGATGTATTGAACCCTTCCTGTTTCTAACTTCCACCCACAGAGACTCCGTAGACAATCCCTCCATGACTTCCTCCTTTTCTGCAGACATGACACTATCTCTGATCAGCAGTGCCATGCCCCCACCTCTTTTGCCTTCCTTCCTGTCCTTTCTGAAACGTCTAATCCTGACACTTTAAGTAACCGTTCCTGCCCCTGAGTCATCCAAGTCTCTGTAATGGCCAGAATATCATAGCTCCAAGTACTGATCCACGCTCTAAGTTCATCCGCTTTGTTCATGATGCTTCTTGCATTAAAATAGACTAATCTCAAATTATCAGTCTGAGCCTATCCCTTCTCTTTCACCTGCCTATCCTCCCTCCCATACTGTCTCCAAGTTTTCTCTATATGTGAGTCAACCGCCCCTTCCTCCATCTATTGAGTTTGGTTCCCATCCCCAGCAATTCTTGTTTAAACTCTCCCCCAATAGCCTTAGTAAACCTCCCTGCCAGGATATTGGTCCCCCTCAGATTCAAGTGCAACCCGTCCTTTTTGTACAGGTCACACCTGCCCCAAAAGAGGTCCCAATGATCCAGAAACCTGAATCCCTGCCCCCTGCTCCAATCCCTCAGCCACGCATTTATCCTCCACCTCATTCTATTCCTGTTTTCACTGTCGCGTGGCACAGGCAGCAATCCCGCGATTACCACCTTTGAGGTCCTGTTTCTCAACTTCCTTCCTAACTCCCTGTAGTCTGTTTTCAAGACCTCCTCCCTTTTCCTACCTAGGTCGTTGGTACCAATATGTACCATGACCTCTAGCTGTTCACCTTTCCACTTCAGGATATCGTGGACACAGTCAGAAACATCCCGGACTCTGGCACCTGGCAGGCAAACTACCATCCGTGTTTCTTTCCTGCGTCCACAGAATCACCTGTCTGACCCCCTAACTATAGAGTTCCCTATCACTTCTGCCATCCTCTTCCTTTCCCTACCCTTCTGAGCCACAGGGCCAGACTCTGTGCTGGAGGCACAGCCACTGTTGCTTCCCCCAGGTAGGCCGTCTCCCCCAACAGTACTCAAACATGAGTACTTATTGTTAAGGGGGATGCCACAGAGGTAATCTTTTGTACCTGACTCCTGCCCTTCCCTCTCCTGACTGTTACCCACTTATCTGTCTCCTGAGGCCCAGTGTGACTACTTGCCTATAGCTCCTCTCTATCACCTCCTCACTCTCCCTGACCAGATGAAGGTCACTGAGCTGCATCTCCAGTTCTCTAACACGGTCCCTAAGGAGCTGCAGCTCGACACACCTGGCACAGATGTGGCTGTCCAGGAGGCTGGGTGTCTCCTAGCCTACCCACCTCTGACACCCAGCACAGAACACCAGCCTCACAGACATACTTCCTGTTTCTATTCCTCACAGGCAACTTACCTCGCCTCAACCTGTTATCGCCAAAGCCCGAACGAGCCAAAGCCTTACCACTCTGCCTCAGATCACTCTGCCAATGACCTCTCCACTAGGCAGTGTCTCCCTTTTATGCCTGACCCTTCCCTGCCATCTACTCATGATCGCTGCTCTGGTTATAGCCACTGATTGGCCACGTACAAACGCTCTCAAAGCTCCCTTTTTAAATAACCGCCACCGACCCGCGAGCAATCCCTCTTGGTAAAGCTCTGTTGACGCCGCTGATAGGCCATGTACAATGACATTAACACAATTAACATGACATTAATACAATTGTGTTGTAAAAGCAGCATTAGACCCATACAAAAAAGGCTACCATTTCCAGTGAAGGATTAGTGATCTAACTCATACCTTTTAGACATGTTTTAGCTGTACTTCCTCCTACTGAAGAAACAATGGCTGAACCACCCCTTAAGCAACAGGCTCTTGAACCAGAGGACAATTTCACTTGCTCCATCACAACCGATGAACTCACACTCAAGGATTTGTCACCTCATGTTCTCGATATTTATTGCTTATTTATTTATCTATCACTATTATTTCTTCTTTTTGTGTTTGCATAGTTTGCCGACTTCTGCAGTCTGGTTGAACGTCCTAGTTGGGCAGTCTTTCATTGCTTCTGTTATGCTTATTGTTTTACAAATTTATTGAGTATGCCCGTGAGAGAATGAATCTCAGGGTTGTATGTGGTGACATGTATGTACTTTGATAATAAATTTACTTTGAACTTTAATTAACCTTCGAAGTTATTCACTGGCTGCTGTTGCTGGATTAAATTAAAACCTTTGGTAGTTTAGAAGAGAAATTTAGTTTTAAATTTTGTGTAAAAGGTAAATGCACTTGTAGATCAGTCATTAACTATCTATACAGTAAAAAAAATCTGAAGGACTTAACCCAGTACTGCAAATAAGTTAAGTAGATCAATTCAAATGTCCCAGTGCAAATACCCCAAACATTCTGGATGTATTTATATGAATAACCAAATTCAATAAATGGATCTTTACATCACCCTTTACAAAATGGTCATAGAGTGTAAAAGCCAGCATGCATGACAGTAATTAGGTTTAATATATCACAGCAGTGAATACAAATCAGGAATGATGCCACAAAATAAGAGAACAAAACTAAAGCCTTGTTAATTCTGGCCAAGGAGAGACAGAAAAAAAACAGAATTCCAGCTATATAGACATTAATTCTTCACAGATCTAAGCCACAATTCCATCATCCTGCTTTTCCTGGAGCTGGCAAAAAGTTGATTCTCCTTCCACATCAAGTGGATAGAGGTCTGACGAACTCCAGACTGGAACCTCTTTCATTTTAAATTTTATAAAATAATCAAAATGGAGGAAGGGGATTGCTTCCTGATGTTTAATTACGAATGTTGAAGAATGCTGGAATGGTCTCAAGAATCTGCGGACAAGTTTGTAAATAAAGGAAGTAAACAAGCAGTTCAGAATAGAAAAGAGGCGAGTTCAAACATTTTGATGAAAATCAATAAATTTACTTAGGAAACAGTCATAAATCCAGTCAAGGTCAGTGCTGGTCAAAATAAACAGCTCTCCAAACTAATTCCATCTTCTAGCATATTGTCCACAGCTCCAGTTCTTTAAGTACACATACCATGTTTTATTTAAATCTGATTGCCTTTAACATCCTTTCTTGCCGTGAGTACTACAGCCAGATCTCTTGGGTGAAATTTATGCTCATTCCCCTTTTAAGCTCTCATAGATTCTAACCACTCTGTTAAGGTAAATAAGGAAGGACTTGTTTCCTTTATCTAGGTTTCTTACATTCATGTACCTTAAATTTCCCCCGTCAGACTTTCATTCTAAGGAACTTTACTTTAGCCAGCCCTCCTCATAGCTATACCCACAAAATGCTGGAGGAACTCAGCAGGCCAGGCAGCATCTGTGGAAAAGAGTAAACAGTCGACATTTTGGGCCGAGACCCTTCAACGTGACTGGGGAAAAAACAGATTAGAAGTCAGTAAGAAGGTAAGTGCCTTATAAAGACTCAGAATCACATCCCTGCTCTTGTATCCTAGACCTCTTGAAAGGAATGCTAACATTACATTTGCCTTCCTTACCACCGACTCAACCTGCAAGTTAAACTTTAGGGCGTTCTGCACAAGGGCTCACAAAGCTCAGATTTTCTCCACATTTAGAAAAGAGTCAGTACATTTATTTCTACTACCAATACGTATGACCATGCATTCTCCAACACTGTACTTCATTTGTCACTTCGTCATACTCCTAATCTGTCCAAGTCCTTCTGCAGCCGACCTGTTTCCTTAACACTACCTGCCCCTCCACCAGTCTTCGTATCGTCTGCAAACTTGGCAACAAACCATCTATTCCATTATCTAAATCAGTGATATACAGCATAAAAAGCAGACCCAACATTGACCCCTGCAGAACACTGCTAGACACTGGCAGCCACCAGAAAAGGATCCTTTTATTCCCATTCACTGCCTCCTACCAATCAGCCAATGCTCTAACCTTACCAGTAACTTTCCAGTAATACCATGGGCTATTAACTTTTTAAGCAGCCTCATGTGTGGCACCTTGTCAAAAGCCTTCTGAAAGTCCAAATATGCAACGTCCACTACATCCCCTTTATCTATCCAAAGTGTAATCTCCTCAAATAATTCCAACTGGTTCGTCAGGCAAGATTTTCCCCTTAAGGAAACATTACTGACATTGTTCTATCTTGTCCTGTGTCACCAATACTCCAAAACCGCTTCCTTAACAATTGACTCCAACATCTTTCCAACCACTGAGGTCAGGCTAACCGGTCAATAATTTTCCTTCTTGTTGCCTTCCTCCTTTAAAGAGTTAAGTGATATTTTCAATTCTCCTGTACTCTGGCACCATGCCAAAGTCTAATCATTTTCATAAGATCATTACTAATGCCTCACCAATCTCTACCACTACCTCTTTCAGAACCCTAGGGTGCAATTCATCTGGTCCAGGTGACTTATGTACCCTTAAGTCTTTCAGCTTTGAGTACCTTATCCCTTACACTCACTTCTCTTCCCTCACACCCTTCAACATCTGGCACACAGTAAAGACTGATGCAAAATACTCATTTAGTTCACCTGCCATCTCCTTGTCCCCTGTTATTATTTCTCCAGCCTCATTTTCTACGGTCCTATATCTACTCTCATCTCACTTTTACTTTTTTCTTACATAATTGAAAGAGCTTTACTATCCACTTTGATATTGTCTGCTAGCTTGCTTTCATATTTCATCTTTTCCCGCCTTATGATTCTTTTAGTTACTCTCTGTAGGTTTTTAAAAGCTTCACAATCTTCTGTCTTGCCACTAATTTTTGCGGTGTTGTATGCCCTCTCTTTTGCTTTTACATTAGCTTTGACTTTCTTTGTCAGCCACAGTTGTACTCTTTTGCCATTTGAGTATTTCTTCATTTTTGGAATACATACATCTTCCTCATTTTTCCCAGAAACTCACCACATTGCTGCTCTGCTGTCATCCCTGCCAGCATCTCCTTCCAATTTACTTTGGCCAACTCCTCTCATACCACTGAAATTTCCTTTATTCCAGTGAAATACTGCTCTGCCAGACTTCACTTGCTCCCTATCAAATTTCAAGTTGATAGTCCTAAGATATTTGAGGCTGGGCCCTTTTCAAAGATAATAAATGACTCAGCCCTTCTATCACATTTCTCACATCTAACATTTAAAATATATTCATGTTAACAATGACATTGTCAATGTTCCCTTTTAAGACAGTTGCAATAAAATCAAGAACCTTTTCTAATTTGGTCTACTCGATCCTTAGTTATCATCTTGCACTTAAAACATTTTTGAATTTTCCTTCATTTTATTTTTTCCACATTCCCCCATTTCCCTTTTAATTACTCTTCCACACTTCCTCTTCTAAGCTTTCTGATTTACAAATCTCTTGAGGTTATCTTCTATGCATATAGTCCTGGAAGTTAGATTTATTTTTCCAAGATGGCGGCACGACACAGCTTGCAGCGGCCTCTCCAGAGCTGATTATCTGTTATCTGTGAAGCAGGGTGCCGTGCGCCATCATAATTGATTGAAAACGGATATGGGAGCACGGAGGAACATCGGGAAATCTCCAGGAAGACCACCTTCGTTGCTGTTGCTGCTGTTGTGAGGTCCGGGTCTCTGCTGGGAAGAACAGGCCCCCAGTCCTCGGGGTCACGTTGCTGGTGGCCGTTGGCGGGGCCGTCTTAATAAGCTCGGCAGAGGATGGTGCTCGGAGAAGCTGTGCCGGAGGGGATAGTCGGAGGCTCGGAGGTTCGACGGACTCGGAGTCCGCTGCAGTCAGGTCGCTTTTGGTGTGTGCTGCGTCTGCGAGGCTGAGTCGGGCGGCGCCGTGGAAGTCCATAGTGGGGGTATTCCCTTCTGCCGCCAGCGTGGGATGGAGAGTCTGTCGGGACCCTGGGGACTTGTGGAACTGTGTGGTGATTTCTTTTGAACTTATAGTCCTTTAACATCTTTGGACTATTTTTACTGTGCCCATAGTCTGTTTTTTATCAATTATGCTATTGTTCGCACTGTTGTAACTATATGTTGCAACTATGTGGTTTTGTGCAGGTCTTGTAGCTTTAGTTTTTGTTCTTGTTTGTCTGGTAAATTTGGAGCTCCTTTCTGGGAAACGCACTAAGACGGTAGTGCGATATTAATACGCAGCAGCCTCTCCAGACTCTGGATTGGGGATTGCCAAATGTTATGTGGATTTTCTGGTGTAGTCTGTTTTGTCATGTGCATTTGTGATATCATTCCGGAGGAACGTTGTCTCATTTTTTTAAACTGCATTGCATTTGTGGTTTCTAAATGACAATAAACTGAATCTGAATTTTGTAAAAAATTTTTATAGTTCATTTATTCCTCAAATGCCTCCATTTCTCAAAGACCAATTTACCTTCGACATGCTGTTTCCAGTCCATTTACACTTAAATCAATTTAGTTTAGCAAAATTGACCTTCCCACTTTGAAATTTTATTCCTGTTTTACCTTTGTGCTTTTCCTAACTAAATGCTGATTTCCAAAAAAACTAAAATGTACTCCCACTGATAATTCCTAATGTAGAAACATCTTTTTGCTCCCATCATCACAATCCCCTGTGATTATTGCTCCCTTGACTTCTACCCTCCTGTCTCTGAAAGGCTGAGCTTCCCATAATGCTCTGTCCTTGGTGGCTCTGGCAGCCCAGAGAAAGCCTCTCTATCAGGGTGCAGAGCAAAATATAAATGATACACCTTAAATAGCAAATGCTTTAAGCTAACATCTTGAGATTGTGTCTGTGACCACACTTTGCATAATATTTTTCAGTTTTGCTGTTTAACCAAGGGAGAATAATTATAAGGTGACAAATTTACACCAGCAGTTATGTTATCAATATGTACAGATACAATTGAAAAGCTGTAGAGGAAGTAAATTCTTTCAGACCAGAAGTAACATATTAAATATAGTTTAGATATATTAAACGATTTAATCTTACACACACACACACACACACAATACAAAATAACTTGTACCGTGCCTTATCATTCATTTTTTTTCCGCTGCAATTTTTAGAAATCAATTTTCAGCATTGACAAACACAATTTAAACTAGAAAAACATGTTTTATTGATATTCTGATCCTTACTGTGAGAAAAAATATTGCCAGGGAAAACATGACCTAATGATATTAGACATTGATCTGGATAGAAGAAAGGCAAGATTTAATATCAGATTTATCCAGTTCATTTGAGTTGTGGTCGGGATAAAAATCCTTGGTAACAGTGAGTCAAAAAGGATCCTGCTCCTTTGAACTGGGGTAGTTTGTTAACGCTGTTCTTTGAGATTGCATCTTCTGAAGGGAGAAGTGACCGAGATGCGGTTCCAGATGTATAAACATTGGCTACGTTTCTTCTCAGTTTCAACACTCCACAGCACAGTCAAGTCACTTTTTATTGTCATTTCGACCATAACTGCTGGTACAGTACATAGTAAAAATGAGACAACACGAGTGAATCTGCAGATGCTGAAAATAAATAAAAAACACAAAATGCTGGCAGAACTCAGCAGGCCAGACCGCATCTATGGGAGGAGGTAGTGACGATGTTTCGGGCCGAAACCCTTCATCAGGAGACAACAATGAGACAACATTTTTTCAGGACCATGGTGTTACATGACACAGTACAAAAACTAGACTGAACTACGTAAAAAACAACACAGAAAAAAGACTACACCAGACTACAGACCTACCCAGGACTGCATAAAGTGCACAAAACAGTGCAGGCATTACAATAAATAATAAACAAGACAATAGGGCAGCAAGGTGTCAGTCCAGGCTCTGGGTATTGAGGAGTCTGATAGCTTGGGGGAAGAAACTGTTACATAGTCTGGTCATGAGAGCCCGAATGCTTCGGTGCCTTTTCCCAGACGGCAGGAGGGAGAAGAGTTTGAATGAGGGGTGTGTGGGGTCCTTCATAATGCTGTTTGCTTAGCGGATGCAAAGTGTAGTGTAAATGTCCATAATGGCGGGAAGAGAGACCCCAATGATCTTCTCAGCTGACCTCATTGTCCACTGCAGGGTCTTGCGATCCAAGATAGTGCAATTTCTGAACCAGGCAGTGATGCACAGACACTTAACTATAATGACTGTCTACATTTTAAGCCATTTGCCATATTTCTGCCCATTCTCTCAGTATCTCTGTAGCTTGCTGCAGTCAACCACACTCTGCTTACAAATACCGCACATGCCAAAACCATCCACTGGGATTGAAAACCTCAGTAACTCTGAGGACAATGAAACATTGAGCTAACCTACGGAATAAATGCCTTTAAAGGGAGCTCTCAAGTGGAACAATATGAATAATTATTAATAACTAGAATTATTATGAGAGTTGTGGACTTGGAGAAATGAAAAATGAAAAGTACTTTGAGTAGCTACCAGTATGAGAATCAGATCTGCATAGTGGCAGGTCAGGAATAACACAGCTATGTGTATGGTAGTTGACAACATTTCATCTTCACAATGTGAAGTCATGGAATGGCTTTACAATCAAATCTGATGTTGTTATGCTGTGGATAAAGCAATATTGACTAAGTTTGTGAAGAAAGCAGCCCAATAAGCTGTTCCCATGCCATAGATGTACAGCACATTCCAAAGCAAAGGACATGAAATGAATTTCATGCAAAAAATAGCTCTATTATTCCCACATTAGATGAAAACACTTCAGCTAATATCCATGGCCTGAGGCAGAAGCAGCTGCTGAACTGGCTCCTTAGAAGAGTTCGGCAATTCACAATACGTCAACTACACACGTGGTGTTTTCACCATCTAAATCAGGTCTAAAAAGATGCTCCACTGAATACATTTGCTGCTTGGAAATAAAATCTTCTCGTGCAAAGACGACCTATTCATCTGAAATGCAGATTTGAAAGCTACCCTTTTCATCTGCATGAAATGTTTTTATTTTGCAGGCCAAGTACAATTTCGTAACCTTGAGCACAAAAAACAAAATTATTCAAAGTTCAACATGCATCAGCACAGCTGCTCAGTCAGACCACAGGAGATACTGGGGCTTGAGAAAGTGCATTTCTGGGTCTGCAGAATTCCTCTCGGGCTGATTCAGAGTACAGCTCTGCACCTCTAACCCCCGTGCCTGCTGAGAAAATATTTGACATGGAATTGTTGAGTATTAACATTTAAAAAAGACCTTCAGGGAACATGGAAAAAGTATTTATCAGCAGCTTCTGATCATGAGGAATGCTTCTGACAAAAGGTCTTGTGATTTCTTTGGCAATAGCTGTTATCTTTGCCAAAACCCACCGTTATCAAGAGCCTCTCCAAAGGGACTGTTGAATTTAGCAGATGGTATACTATCGAAATAGCACTTTAAATAATTCACACAATCTGAACACCAGAAAAAAGAGAATAATTTGACTGTAATCAACAAATTATGAAGTTCTAAGACTAAAGTTCTATGATTTAAACAATTGAAGTTTAAATCTGCAAAATAATTTCAAAATCCTTTAATTTAAAACATTCAAAAGGAATAAAAGATATACACAAATATAGTTTATTTTAGGGTCAGTCAGTGACTTTAAATGACATTAAAATGTTGATTTTGTAATTTAGCACAAAATTCTCACTGCATTTTAAAACTGGCCATAAATATCTTGAATTGTGGCAAGTTATAATTTCCTCTGATTGTGGTGAAGACCGTTTGTGGTCAAAAATTATGGAAGAACGTAATGTAAGGATTTCCATATCAAATGAGCCATGCACGGAAACCCCAAATTCACTGTCTATTTGTGAAGGCTAGTAGTTTTACATTGTTAAACCTGGGCTTTCGTGCTTGATAAATCCACTTGGTAAGTCGTAAGTTTGGGGTGGGTGGGGTGGGGGAGAAACTCAGCAGCTGAAACATTTATGACATGTGTAAAAAATATTTGATGAGAAAAACTGAAAATTAAAAGATAGGCAGTATTCATTCTCATGGTTTAGAGGACTTATTAACAAGCCGAGAATAGAAAGAATAAACAGATTTGTTAACTGGACCTTTAGAATATCAATGTAACCAAGTCTTCCAAAATGAGTCTGCTTTTCTAGTTTCCTTCTCCTGATGCAAGTGGCACATATTCGAAGCTTTATGCTTCTCTTATGCAGACTCTTTGTATGCTCCACTTAGCTTGAATATACATGGAACACTGATAATATATCTAGTTTTTCCTCATTCTCTAATTAATCTATAAGAGTTAAGCAAGTTTAAAAGATTGGCTTGCTGTTAGGTACAACCGACTGTCAAAGATTAGGAATTTTGAAAGCTTCAGTAAAATTCTGTTCAGAAACATTCAAAAACAATTAAAAGAATGAAAATTAAAGACTTACATTACTTAAGCCGCAATACTTTAAGCAAATCAGAAGAACAGGAAAATTACTTTGTGAATTATGCTCTCCCTCATCACAGTTCCGTCCACTCAAACGAGGGCGTCCACAGGGACTGGCCATCGGCTGGAAAATTGCAGCAAGCAATTCAGCAAGTGCAGCTCAATTACTGGACTCTGAGTTCCACATTGGAGTGCAGATGAGTAACCACGCTGGAGCTGAGACAGCAAGCTTGGGTTTTTCTTGTTCGCACAAGAATCACACCCTTCCTGGCAGCTAACAGTTGTGAGTGGTAGTAGTTCCACCTCATAAATTACTGAGGGACTTGATGAGGTCAACGCTGCGAGGTCACAGTTTAAGAATAAAGGGTCAACCGTTTAGGACAGAGGTAAGGAGAGATTTCTTCTGCTAAGATCCAAAAGTTCATCCTCATAGAACCCCACTGGCCAAAATATTCATGCAGTGGAAATACCTGAACTCAAGTTACATCTAGTGAGTGTATCCACTTGAATGAAATGGAACAGCCACGAGGGTGAAGGCAATCAACAAGAACTTTAATCATTTACAACTGTGAAAGGATAAAAACTCCTAACATTGAAGAGTAATAATGCTTTGACATACCCATACAAGCAGTTGATGTTCAGTTAAAACATAATAAAATCATGAAATGTGGAATGAACACAGAAGATCTTCCATGATCACAGTGAACACAGAATAACTTTGTTCTCACCTTTTTTGAAAACAGAACATTTCTCCATTCCATATTGACCTGAGCAACTCGTGTGTTCAGTCATCCAAAGTTGTAAATAAATTTGATTCATTGTCCCATGGTACTGTCACCCAACTACTATTTTGCGCTCATTTTTAATATTGCACTCTGCTCATAGCACAGAAGTGAGAGCTTAACCATTGTTTAAATCTTAGAATTGTTTTTTTAATACTTTTTGTCATAGAAACTTGATCCATTCTCAGAGCTTACAAATTCCATAAAGCATTATTAAGGAAGTATTTCAGGATGTATATTGTATACATTTCTTAGTCATTAAATGTACCTATTTATTAATTTCTTAAATTACATATGGTATTCGTCCTATTAAACTTGGGTCAAAAATTTGTAATTTCCACTTGCTTTTGTACTCTTCTACAGAAAGATTTTGCAATTTTTTTCATAATCTTTTAATGTCAATCTAGATTTTTTTTACTGTCTCACTGTTTTGTTTATGTTGTTGTTTCCAGAGTTTGGTACACCAGTAGACACAGCATTTCACACACCGTTTAATCCCAGTGCTAACATTCACACAAGTGAACAATTTGTTAAAATCACTTTCTTTTTTTAATAATTTTTTTAATTGAATTTTCAAATGGTTACAGAAGGAAAAAAAATTATCAACCCTTCCCCCCTCCCCCCTAACATATCCCTGTAGAAAGAGAAAAAAAAGAGAAAAAGAAAGAAAGAAAGAAAGAAAGAAAGAAAGAAAGAATGCCTGGATATCGGAAGATCCCCACATGCTCCACGGAGTTCATAATAGCTTTAATATATGTATTTATTTCTTTCCCCAAATAACCAATAATTTTATCTTTGGAGCACCTATATATTTAATCCTATCTTTTGTAAATAAGGGTGCCAAATTTTCAGAAATATTTCGTATTTATCTCTTAAATTATAAGTATTTTTTTCAAATGGAATGCAGCTAAAAGCTATATCTATTTTCATTTTCTTAATTTATGTTAAAATTCTTTTTCTTTTCACTGGTCCATTAAGCCCATTAACATTAAAACTTAAAAAATTCAGTAAATTGGTCATTATTTTTAACAGGGTTACTCCAGTCTATAGTAATACCTAACTTTCCAACTTTCATAGTACCTTGGGGAATCTTTTTTAAAAATTCTCCGTGTTGCTATGTGTCTCCCCCCACCCCCCCGATTGTCCAGGCAAAGAAAGAAAGACTAAAGGAAAAAAATAACAAAATACTCCCCTACTAATGTTGTGAATAAAGAAAAAAACACAACATTACCCCCCTCCGTAGTGCGGGTCATGGCAATCGCCATGATTACACACGTGAATCCTGTAGCAATCGATCCGAAGTTCCTCCAGCTCCCCCGTAACATAAAAAAGTATATATAAGAGAAGAAAAAATAATATCACTACTCTCGATTAATATTTCTCAAATTTTTACCTTTCTCCCCCTGTATCATATAATTAAGAATATATTTAAATATTCTTCTGCCTTAAACATCCATCAACTCCATTCACTGTCCCTGTCTTCATCTTTAATCCGTTTCACTTTTAAATCTTTGGCTGTGGTTAGCGAATATTTGGGAGTTCTTGTGCAAATTCTTCCGCATCCCGATAATCAGTAAAAGATCTTCTTTTTCCGTCATCCAAAAAAATTATCAGGGTTGCCGGGTGGCGCAATATAAATTTATAACCCTTTTCCCATAAAACTTTTTTCGCTGGGTTAAATTCCTTCTTTCTCTTCAAAAGGTCATAGCTTATATCAGGATAGAAAAGAACTGTTTTCCCTTCTATCATCAATGGCCCGTTTCTCTTTCTGGCACGTTGGGCAGCTGCCTTCAGGATCTTTTCTTTATCTTGCTATCTTAAGCATTTTATCACCATTGATCGTGGGTTTTGATCAACTTGAGGTCTTGATTTTAAGGCTCTGTGAGCCCTTTCAATTTCAATTAACTGGGTTTCTTCTTTCATTACCAAAATTTCTGGAATCCATTTTTGAAAAAAATTTATTGCATCTTCTCCCTCTATAAGGCCAACAATCTTAATATTGTTTCGTCTGCTAAAATTTTCAAGTACATCCACTTTTTCCAACAACCGTTTTCTTTCTGATGTCCAGGCAGAAATATCATCTTCCATTTTATTCACTCTATCAATGGTGTCTCCCGTTATTTCTTCCAAGTTTTTAATTTTCTTGTCCATTTTGTCCTGTCTTTTCATCATTTTATCAAACATAATCTTCATATTTTTAATATCTTTTTTATTACTTTTAATGCTTTTAATTCATGCATTATTTGCACTAAAGATTTTTTAATGTCTCCAATATCACCTCCAACCTCTTCCTGTTGCTCTTCTTTGTTTGTCTCTTCATCTTCATCTGATTTATCCGGAGAATCTTATTCCACCTCATATTCACTTTCACTTTCAGTTCCGATCATAGCTGGGATTTGTAGTTTGGGTTGCTCGTGTTTGCGCATGCCCCTTCCTTCACGCATGCGCAATTCCTGTTGCTCTTTTTTTTGGAAATGGTTGATGTTGCCGCAGTTTCCTGTTCTGTATCGCCGAAGGTAAAATGCACTTGAGCCCGAGGCTCTTTCATGGCAGCCGGCCTTGATTCTTTTCCAACTTGTGTTGTCTTCAAAGTAGTAGTCTTCTTCTGCTTCTGTTTAGGAGACATATCTTAAGACAATCCTGAGTAGTTTATAAGTAATTTAAAAAAAAGTATTTACTAACTTTTCTTCACTTAAACATTATTTTACTAGTTTTTTTTTTACGGGAGAGCTGGATTTCCACATCTCGATCCTACGTCATCACGTGACGTCCCCCAAAATCACTTTCTGATTCACTATTTCCTGAAATATATTGCAAATTAATTGATTAAAAAATCAAATGCACAACAGTAATTGTGCAGTACTTTGTTCAAATACTGAAAATGCGATAAGGAACATACACAAAATGCTGGAGGAACTCAGCAGGCCAGGCAACATCTATGGAAAATATGTACTTTTTTTCCCCCCACAGATGCTGCCTGGCCTGCTGAGTTCCTCCAGCATTTTGTGTGTGTTGCTTTTATTTCCAGCATCTGCACATTTTCGCTTGTTTGTAATCTGTAAGGAAGATGTCCTCATTTGAATTCATCCTTAGAAAACTTGTTAGTGCCCTTTGCATACATGAAGATAACAGAGTACTGGAAAATTTGCCAGACCTACTTCAATTACCAACATTCCTTTCAATCTGGCAATTCTAGGCTTGAAATATTCTCCATGTACATTAGTATTTAGTTAAACAAAAGTTTTTGAAATATCTGAAAATTCTGTATTCCATGCTAAACAAAGTGCAGTCCTATTAAGTCAACCACCACCACAACAGTATTAAGTTTAAAGCAATTAAGTTTAAACCCCTAGCGGGCTCAACCACAAGCTGCTTGAAGAAAATATCACCTCGTAGACATTCTACAACTTCCCTCCCTTGGGATCCAGTATCAACCTGATATTCCCAAACTATGTGCATTAGGAATACTGTAACATTATTGTAATGTTATTCTTTTTACATGCCTTTTCTATCTCCCATTGTAATTTGTACCCCACATCCTGATTACTCTTCTAATGCCTATATATTACTCCCATTAGGGTCATTTAAAACTTACAGTTTCTTTACCCACAAGGATTCTATATCTTCTGATCATATGCCACCCCTTTCTAATGGTTTCATTTCTCTTTTTTTTTTAAAAAAAACCCACAGCTGCTCCACCCTTTCTGTCCACCTGCCTGTCCTTTCCACACGATGTGCATCCTTGGACGTTAGGCTCCCAACTGTGATCTTCTTTCAGCCATGACTCAGTGATGCCTACAAGGTCAATCACTAACTTTGTTACATGATCATCTACTTGATTCCGTACATTTCCTGTATTCGAATATGACACCTTCAGTCCTATATTCATCACCTTTTTTGATTATGGCCCCATGTTACACTTGAACTCATCCTACTGACTGCAATTTTGCCCCATCATCTGGCAATTCTCCCTCGCAGCCTGAATACACACTGCATCCAACTGTGTACCAACTGCCCCATCCTTAGCCCTATCACTCTGATTTCCATCCCCCTACCAAATTAGTTGAAACCAGTTTTCCAACCTTTTTTTTAGGCCAATGCCCCCCAAAAGCAGCTTCATAATTGCCAACAACCCTCTTAGGCACAATATACTTCCCGGAGCCCCCATAGTGTAAAAAATGTCTACCATATGCCAAGATGAGAAAAACAATACTGCTTTAATTTTTTGTCATTAAACATGGCTTACACAGTACTTGTGTGCTGTATAGCAGCTTTACTATCAATGAGCTTGGTTTTTAGCAAGAGTTGATATATCTGGTTCAAGTTGTGACAGCAAAAGCCTCAAGTCCCATGCATAACAATGTCCAAGTGGTTTCTGTTTTTTGTGAGTATATGGTTCTGAAGTGCACTGTACGTGCACTGAAGCCTCTTTCAACAAGGTAGGAGAATGGAAATGCAATGAAGAGTAGTTTGGCTCTTTTCCAAAGACCAAGAAACTTCATATGACAGTATAGCCACATATCACAAGAGCTGACATTTTTGAAAAGCATTTTGCTTCTTCATCATTCTGAATTTTGATCATTTCTCCTTGCAAGCTCTCTGCTTGCTCTTCCACCTTGCAAAGAAATGGGTTAATTACCTAATCTGGAATTTCCAGATCATTCAAATCCTTGAATTGATTCTGAAAATCCTTCTTCAGTGACTGCAGATGTAAGCGGTACTCCTGCAAATCACTGTCTGTGAAAGAGGATGTTATACTTACCATGCAGGGGAACTGTGAGAATATTCTTCTCCCAATGTTTTGCTTAAATATTTCAAATTCTCCAATAAAAGTAGACACTGTACTTCTTGCCTGGATTAAATTGAAATTCTCACCCTGCAGTTTCATGTTTAGAGTGTTCATTTTGTCATACAGGTCAGCTAGATATGCCACATCTCCACGTAGAAATTCAATCTTGTTTCCCAAGCTCTTGTCGACTTTGAGCAAAAATTCAATCAGTGTCAAAAAGATCAAAGAAATGTTTTAAGCAGCAGCCTTTTGACAGCCAACACACTTCACTGTGAAGAAGTGAGCGTCAAGCTCTCCATTGTTATTTTGGCATAACTGGCAAAATATTATGCTATTCAATTTTGTTGATATCAGATATTACAAGAGCCATGCTTGAAAAAAAGTCACTGGCTGAGGTTTCTGGCTGCAAGAATTTTATGATGAATTACAGAATGGAATGCAAATCGACTTGGAATTTCCTTTTTCATAAATGCCACTAAACCAGCATGGCAACCTGTCATAGATGGTGCTCCATCTTTTGCACAAGAAATCATGTTCCTAATCGGAATACTTAGATCCTCAAAATACATTTTGAGCTTGTCGTAGATTGATTCTCCATTGATATTTGTTTTTAACTTTTTACAAAAGAGTAGCTCTTCATAAACCTTTCCATTTTTGATAAACTATACATATGCCATTAGCAACGTCTCCTTGTCTCACACAGTTCACTCAAGTTGTATCTACAATTCTGTATTTTGTAGCTCTGTGCATAGTTGATACTCAATGTCTTCACTCATCTCATCAATACAATGAGGTACAGAGTTATTACTCAAAATAATTTATTTTAAAATACTGGTATCCATTTTGAGAACAGCGGTGAGCACTTCTGATACAGCAGGCATTAATCTTTCACCAATTTTATGAGATTTTCCACACTTTGCTATCATTTTGGAAATGGAACAATAGTGCAGATTATTATCTAAATGGGGAGAAGGTTCAAGCAGAGGTACAAAGGGACTTAGGAGTCCTCATGCAAGACTCCCAGAAGGTTAATTTACAGGTTGAGTTTATGGTAAAGGCGGCAAATGCAATGTTGGCATTTATTTCAAGGGGAATAGAACATAAAAGCAAGGAGTTAATGTTGAGTCTTTATAAGACACTAGTCAAGCCGCACTTGGAGTATTAACAGTTTTGGGCCCCATGTCTCAGAAAGGGTAAGTTCTCATTGGGGAGAGTCCAGAGGAGGTTCACAAGGATGATTCCAGGAATGAAAGGGTTATCATACAAGAAGCGTTTGGCAGTTTTGGGCCTGTACTCACTGGAATTCAGAAGAATGCATGGGGATCTCATTGAAACCTACCGAATGTTGAAAGGGCTAGATAGGGTGGATGAGGAGAGGATGTTTCCTATGGTGGAGGTGTCCAGAACTAGAGAGCACAGACTCAAAATTGAGGGTGACCTTTTAGAACAAATGTAAGGAGGAGTTTTTTTTTAAAAGCCAGAGAGTAGTGAATCTGTGCAATGCTCTGCACTGACTGTGGTGGAGGTCAAGTCTGTGAGTAATTTAAGGCGGAAGTTGATCATTTCCTGCTTGGTCAGGGCATCAAAGGTTATGGCGGGAAGGCAAGTGTATGGGGTTGAGTGGATCCGGGATCAGCCATGATGGAATGGCAGAGCAGACTCAATGGGCTGAATGACCTAATTCTGCTCCTATGTCTTATGGTCTAAATGTTATAAGAAGCAATGAGACCACTAAAAAAAAAAGTCATTTTTAGCTTTCTTGGAATTGAGTGTGCAACACTTTTCCAATGCTTCTTTCATCTTCTGGAATTGAGTAATATCATAAGTATCCTTTTCAGGGTGTCTTTTATGGAATCTTTCTGCACTCTTAATGGTTTCATGACTTCATTAGACAGTACAGTATTACAAATAAGACAAATGGGGGGGGGGGGACACTGCTCTGAAGGGAATGGAATAAAACCATACTCCTGGTATGTAACACTTTTACCATACTCCTTACTCTTAAAACCATACTCCTGATGCATTTTTTGTTGTTTCTAGTTCTTAGCAGCATTAGAATTCAAGGCCTCACCACCTTCAGACTCAGAGATCGTGTCTATGTTTTATCCATCATTAACGGGGCTAAATTAAACTAAATAATTAACACAAATTGGGAATCCCTATTGGACGCCGGTGACAGCAGCGAGATGACATGGTCAGTCAGGTCTCCTGCCTCAAGTTAGGGTGCCGCTTACCCCCCCCAAGAATCTTGAACGTCTCCTGACGACTTATATTTCCCCGAACACGCCCCTCCCCTTAGGGCACGTAACCATCCCCACTGGTAATCACTGGTTTAAACCCTCCCCAACAGCTCTAGCAAACTTACCCACAAAGTTCCCCCATCGTGTTCAGGTGTAACCCATTATTTTTATACAGGTCAGACATTCACCCGAGGAAATCCCAGTGATCCAGAAATCTGAAATACTGCCCCCTACTCCAATCCTCAGCCACACATTCATCTGCCAAAACATCCTATTCTTGCCCTCTCTGGCGTGAGGTACAGGCAGTAATCCAGAGATTACTACCCTGGACGTTCTCCTTTTCAGCTCTCTATATGACTCCCGTTCTACCCAACTTTGGCTCTTCCATACGCTGGGGAAAAGACTGTCACCATGCACCTCATCTACGTCTCTCATATAATTTCTTTACATGTTCTCTTGTGTTCCAAGGAATAAAGGCAAAGCCTGGCCAATCTCTCCCTCTTGCTTAGGGATTTTAGTCCTGGCAATATCCTTAAACAAGAGAAAAGCTGCAGATGCTGGAAATCTAAGCAACATACACAAAAAATTCAAGTGTTTCGGCCCAAAACATCAACTGTACTCTTTTCCATAGATGCTGCCTTGTCTACTAAGTTCCTCCAGCATTTTGTGTGTGCTCCTTGCAAATCTTTTCCAGTTTAATGACATCGTTCCTAAACAGGGTGACCAAAACTGTACACAGCACTTCGAGTGCGGTCTCACGAATGATTTACACAACCGGAACATAATGTCTTTTCACCAGAGCAACACAGACCTGCTGGGGGATCTCAGGTTGGGCAACATCTATGGAAATTTTTTGCATAGTTGGGGAATTAAGGGTTATACGGAAAAGGCAGGTGGGCGGAGGTGAGTCCACGGCCAGATCAGCCATGATCTTATTGAATGGCAGAGCAGGCTTGATGGGTCTGCTCCTATTTCTTGTGTTCTTATGTAACGGTTAATGTTTTGGGGCAAGACCTTTCATCAGTACTCAAAAGGAAAGGGGAAAAAGCCAGAAGGTGGGGGGGGGGCGAGGGGGAGAGGAAGGGGAAGGAGTAAAAAACTGAGAGGTAATAGGTGGAAATGGTAAGGGGTTGAAGAAGGAGGAATCTGATAGGAGAAGAGAGTGGACCATGGAATCATGGGAAGGAGGAGGGGCATCATCAGAATCAGGTTTATTATCACCAGCGTGTGATGTGAAATTTGTTAACTTAGCAGCAGCGGTTCAATGCAATACATAATATAGCAGAGAAAATAATAAATAAAAATTATATCAATTACAGTATATGTATATTGTATAGATTAAAAATCATGCAAAAACAGAAATAATATATTGAAAAAGTGAGGTGTTGTTCACGGGTTCAATGTCCATTCAGGAATCGGATGGCAGAGGGGAAGAAGCTGTTCCTGAATCACTGAGTGTGTGCCTTCAGGGTTCTGTACCTCCTACCTGATGGTAACAGTGAGAAAAGGGCATGCCCTGGGTGCTGAGGTCCTTAATAATGGATGCTGCCTTTCTGAGACACCGCTCTTTGAAGATGTCCTGGGTACTCTGCAGGCTGGTACCCAAGATGAAGCTGACTAAATTCATGACAGAAGTTCTGCAGCTTCGCATTAGAGGTGTTGATTGTGACGTATGGCAGGTGAGGCAAAGAGGTAAGAGGAAGGTCAGAGTGGGAATTGAAGAAAAGGTAATGATGAGGGAAAAAGTTTATGGGAGGTTGGAGAAATATTGATGCATCAGGTGAAAGTTAACCAGGCAGAACATGTAACACACACAAAATGCTGGTGAAAGGCAGCAGGCCAGGCAGCATCTATAGGGAGAAGCACTGTCGACGTTTCGGGCCGAGACCCTTTGTCAGGACGCAGGCAGAACAGGAGATGTTTCTCCTACAACCTGAGCAGCCTCACCATGGTAATAGAGGCCGCCATAGACCACGCTGTCTAACTGTGATGGCACTGTCAATACACTATGCATTTGTACTCCATTACACTGTCTAGTGCCCTACTCTTCAAGGTGCAAGTCCTAAACGGGTTTGGATTTGGGATATTATTGTCACATGCAGAGTTATGAAGGCTTGCTTTGCATATTGTTCATACAGATCAAATCATTACACAGCGCACCGAGGTGGATCAGGGTAAAAATAATAATGCAGAATAATGTGTCGCAGCTTCAGAGAAAGTACCGTGCATATGAACAATAAAGTTCCAAAATGCATCAACTCACACTGAAGTCCATTTGCCCTCCTCTGCCAACTTCCCTAACTGATGAAAATCTATGGTCCCCTTCTTCCCTTACAATGCCACCTCCTAATTTTATATCAGTTGAACAAATCAGAATTGTGGTGTTACTTTGTTCACTCAAAAGGACACAGTATGGCTCCCCTGACCGCACACTTCGTCAGTACTCTACGACGTTAATGCTGGCAGCACAAGGCCCCAAGAGCAGAAAACTGAAGGAAACAGTGTAAAAAATATTTGGCTTAATTTTGTTCGATGGTGACTAGATCTTTAAATATTGCTTTCCAAAACACTAATATGCTGCATGTTGCAGTAGACCTTTGGGAACCTTGCTCACAGACCAAGAATAAACCAGCTTAGACCAACCAATTTTTAACCACTTCTCACAATACCTCTTTGGGTTGAAAAAAGCAATGTTTACAGGCATTCAAAGGCTGAAGTATAACCATGAATATCTCAATTTGGATCACACTTAGAACATAAATCACTTGAATATTTTTACCGTCAGTTAAATTGATTTTAGCTGAAAATAACCTAGTGCAATATTTTCTTTCCAATTTAAAAATCTATACTTAAAACAAATTGCCATTAAAATAGATGGTCAGCTGCAGAGATCAAAATTTGCACAAGTCTGATGAATCAAGAGTCATCAATTTTCCAAAGGAACCAGGACATTGCACATAGTTTCCAACATTCAGTGTGTTGACCTGTCTGACAAAGTAGCAAGCTTAGTGCAAGCTGCTCTTTTTACAGTAAACCACCTCCCTTCAGTATAAGTCCTCTGTTCTGGTGAACTCCTGTTACTTCTTCTTTCTTCACTGACTTCCCAAATTCAAACTCCTCAGTAGAATGGTGATTTTTTAAAATGTATTGTCTCAATTCAAAATCTACAATTTTCCATCCTGTTTTTGTTTGATTGGAATTCCAACAACATGATTTGTTTTTTTTTGATAAAATCTCTGTTTTAATTTTTTTTTATAGATAGATAGATAGATAGATACTTTATTCATCCCCATGGGGAAATTCAACATTTTTTCCAATGTCCCATACACTTATTGTAGCAAAACTAATTACATACAATACTTAACTCAGTAAAAATATGATATGCATCTAAAATCACCCTCTCAAAAAGCATTAATAATAGCTTTTAAAAAGTTCTTAAGTAGTTTACTTAAATACATTGAGTCCTAACCCCGGCACTTTAACATATCTTACTCCTGGCGGTTGAATTGTAAAGCCGAATGGCATTGGGGAGCATTGATCTCTTCATCCTGTCTGAGGAGCATTGCATCGATAGCAACCTGTCGCTGAAACTGCTTCTCTGTCTCTGGATGGTGCTATGTAGAGGATGTTCAGGGTTTTCCATAATTGACCGTAGCCTACTCAGTGCCCTTCGCTCTGCTACCGATGTCATACTCTCCAGTACTTTGCCCACGACAGAGCCCGCCTTCCTTACCAGCTTATTAAGACGTGAGGTGTCCCTCTTCTTAATGCTGCCTCCCCAACACGCCACCACAAAGAAGAGGGCGCTCTCCACAACTGACCTATAGAACATCTTCAGCATCTCACTACAAACATTGAATGACGCCAACCTTCTAAGGAAGTACAGTCGACTCTGTGCCTTCCTGCACAAGGCATCTGTGTTGGCAGTCCAGTCTAGCTTCTCGTCTAACTGTACTCCCAGATACTTGTAGGTCTTAACCTGCTCCACACATTCTCCATTAATGATCACTGGCTCCATATGAGGCCTAGATCTCCTAAAGTCCACCACCATCTCCTTGGTCTTGGTGATATTGAGACGCAGGTAGTTTGAGTTGCACCATATCACAAAGTCCTGTATCAGTTTCCTATACTCTTCCTCCTGTCCATTCCTGACACACCCCACTATGGCCGTGTCATCAGCGAACTTCTGCACATGGCAGGACTCCGAGTTATATTGGAAGTCTGATGTGTACAGGGTGAACAGGACCGGAGAGAGCACGGTCCCCTGCGGCGCTCCTATGCTGCTGACCACCATGTGAGACCTACAGTCTCCCAACCGCACATACTGAGGTCTATCTGTCAAGTAGTCCACTATCCAATCCACCATGTGAGAGTCTACTCCCATCTCCGTTAGTTTGTGCCTTAAGATCTTGGGCTGGATGGTGTTAAAGGCACTAGAGAAGTCCAGGAATGTAATCCTCACAGCACCACTGACCCCATCCAGGTGAGAGAGGGATTTGTGCAGCAAATACGTGATAGCATCCTCCACTCCCACCTTCTCCTTATACGCAAACTGAAGAGGATCCCGGGCGTGCCTGGTTTGTGGCCTCAGATGGTATAGACTGATAACTGAAGTATCCTTAGGGACCACATACCCATTTCTGGAAGTAACACGTGCAAAACACTAAAAGAATCAATTGGTCAGGTAGCATCAATGTAGAGGAATAAACAGTTGCTGTTTTGGGCTGAGATCCTTCATCAAAACTTGGCTCAAAACATCGACTGCTTATTCCTCTCCGTAGATGCTGCCTGACCTGCTGGGTTCCTCCAGCATTTTGCACGTTACTCCAAGATTTCCAGCATCTGTGGAATCCCTCGAGTTTATGATTTCCATTTTTGGAAGGCTGTCAGTTGCCCAAGGGAAAACAAATACTGCAAAGGGAACCAGAAGAGAATTTAGAAAAAGTTATGTAGAAAAACCCAAATTGATAGCATGCACAAAAAGGTATCAGTGAGCTCCAATCCCTTGTAGTCCGGGGAATTTGGCCGACAAACTTCGAAATCTGAAGTTGAAACTTTATTATTTTAATATTTTGCTAAAATGAAAATCATAAATAAATAACCTGCTCCAGCCTGCAAGATAATCTCGTGGAGGTTGAGGTTTTCATCTCTGCCAGTCCGCAGAGGATACATGAATCATGAATTGCAACCCACACAACAAATTCCCATCCAAAGGGCGGTGCACAATTGTGCAAAGGCTCAGTGGAAAAGATGGGTGGACACTGACCACAGTTATTCAATTTGAGATCAAAGCTGTGTAAATTAGTCACCCACCACCATCAGCTGTTAGCTGAATCCACGAAAGTATATGCAATCTATTTTAACTAAGGCTTTAAATATACAACAATCATAAAATTCTCTGTCAGGCAGCTTCCAATCATAAAAAAACTTGCAATCAACAGAAGTAACCATTCAATTCAAAAATTGAACTATTGTTATGTATTAGAACAAATCATAAGTTTATTCAATGCTATGGGGAGTTGTGGGGAGAGGAAGAGAAATCACAGGGCAAAATTTTTATCCAATATAAATGAATTTTAATTGGACATCCTTTGTCTACCCACCCAGCAGTCCTTTTCCAACAGCTCCCTTCTGGAAAATGCTACAGGGCTATTAAAACAAAAAAACTTCACGCCACCTCAAAAGTTAGACTAGGGTTAATCGGGGTTGTGAGGTTGCAGGGGCAACATGAATCAAGGGGCCAGAAGGACCCACTTTGTGCTGCGTTGCTCAGTAAATAAATAACTGAGATATTTGCTTGCCTTTGGCTGACAAATCAAGCAGTTGGAAGCTGACATTCAGGTCAAATGTTCAGCCACAACCCTACTTGCTCAAAAGCACATACAAGAGGTCCCATGGTACTAGTTTAAAAGCCAGGGGATTTCCCACTGATTTCTTGATCAATCTTTAATCTATTATTTAACATTGCTAAAATGGATCAGTCATACTTCCTAGGAATCACTGTGCAGTTAATGGTTGTAGTCATCCTACGCCAATGTCTGCATTGTGAAAGCACTTGATTTGCAGCAGCCCTTAATCACAGCATCTACAGACCCCAAGCAGAAGAGGCTGTGAGAGAACGTGTGCGTATGTATGTATGTGGTATCTGTGGTACGCGTATGTGGGCATATGTATGGTATGTGGTGTGTGCATGGTTGTGGATGTGTACGTGCATGTACGTGTGGATGAGCGTGTGAATACATGCCAGTACTCAAGAATACATGTGCACGTACACACACGTATATTGTACATGTATAAGCTTGCATATGTGTATGCAAATAGTGTGTTTATGCATTGGTGTATGTACAAGAGTGCATGCAGATGCGGATGAGCAAGCGTGGTGTGTGGGCCTGTGCACATTCGTGGATGTGTACATGTGTAAGTGTACCAGTGTGGTGTACGGGTGTGGTGGGTGAGTGGGTGCGTGGATGTGCATATGTGCATGGACATGTAAGGTGTGTGGTGTCTGGACATGCGTGTGGTGTGTGTATGTGTATATCCGTGCACGTACATGCATGTGTGCACACTGAGTCATATGTGTAGTGTGTGTGTGGTGTGTGCCCGTGTACGTGGTGTGTACGGTGTATGTGTTTATACGTGTGTGGTGTGTGTACATGTGTAGTATGGGTGTGCGTGCATTCCTGTGTGGACCTGTATGTATGCGAAAGGGTAGGTGTATAGATGCACATGCATGTACGTGTACAGTGTGTGCTCACGTACTGCACATGCATGTACATACATGTGTGTGAACTCGTACATATGTGGGCGTGTATGTGTGCACACATGTATGGTGTGTGGGTGTGCATACATGTGGTGTGTACACACGTGGATGTGCACACAGTGAATATATTAGTGAGCTTGTATGGTGTGTTTACTTGTGTGTGTATGGGTTGTGCATGCGTGGATGCATGGGAGTGCGTGCACGTGTGTACTCATGTCTGTGTGCATGCGTATGTACGTGCACATGTGTATACACACATAGAAATATCTTGGTGTAATACATGTTTTTTTCCCCTCAATTACATTGTACTGCTGCTGCAAAGACAACAAATTTCTCAACACATACCGGTGATTTTAAACTTAGAGAAATATCCCACTTAATCTTACATTTAAAAAGTTTGAAAATGTCCTAATTCCCCATTTGTATGACGTTAGGAATCAACTGAATATAGCATTTTTAATGTCACAGGTGTACAAGAATATTCAATTGTTTTGACTTGGCACTGAGGTCATGCAAAAAGGGACAGCCAGGTATCTAGAGTAACAAACACAGAATACTGGGAACAACTCTGCAGGGGGTCAGGCAGCATCTGTGGACAGGGCTGAAGAAGCAACATCTCAGGCCGAGACCCTTACAGGTATCTACACATCCTTCTGACACCAGTGAAAAATTCTGGAGTAAATTCAGAACAAATTTTTCTTTCTCTAAAATTGATTCTGAAATATTCCTCCACCAATTAATTCGGGCATAGCAAAGGTACAGTATGTGCTGTGCCCCAGTTGTTTTTTCCATCAAGACCACTCTGCAGTTCCAGCACTCCAGTTCCTCCCGGGAGCCAGCTAATGCAGTCTAGAAAAGTGGCATTAAATCACTTTCAGTATACATCCTCAGTTATTGCACATTACTGTCCCGGTTTCAAATCCTGGTCAGCTTTAATGTTTCTTGGGGTAATGACAAGCTATAAGCAACGTTATTAGCAATGCTAATCTCGACGACCTGTCAGGAAGAAGAGTTGCTCTATGATTTGTGAATCACCACTAACCACAGATCATTTCCACCCCTCCACTGTTTGCCACAACTCAGAAACTGGAGACTGGTGCTAAGAAATCATATTTACACTATTAAATAAACCAATTCATCTGTATGGGTTTCAAATATGTGTCAGAGTCACAGAATCCTACAGCAATCAGCCCTTGAGCCCACCCAGTCTGTGTGAACTAATATTTAGTCTAGTCCTATTAACCTGTCCCTGGACCATAGCCTTCCATACCTCTCTCATCCATGTACTTATCCAAATTTCTCTAAAATGTTGAAATCCAACTCTCATTCCATTTCTGCTGGCTGCTCGTTCCAGAACTTTCAGCGCTCTGAAGTTCCTCCTCATGCTCCCCTTAAGCATTTCACCTTGCAACCTTAACCCAACCTAGGTAGAGAAAGCCTGCTTGCAGTTATCCTACCTACACCCCACATCATTTGGTATAACTCTAACAAATCTCCCCGCATTCCCCACCCTATCAAATCTCCCCTCATTCTCCTACGCTCTAGGGAATAAAGTCCTAACCTATTCAACTGTACCCCATAACTTAGGTCCTCAAGTCTCGGCAAGATCCTTCTAAATTTTCTCCGCACTCTTTCAATCAGGGCAGGAATGTAGAAAAACAAAATTCAGTTTCTCACATTAGGCACATGATTTAAAAGGTTCCTCGCCGTATAAAATGCACCAAATCAATCCACAATTATTTGCAATAAGAATGAATTCAATTTTTGTTATGTCCGTCGTGTAGTCCATGCTTTATATTCAATACAATACTTTTAAAGCTGCTGGGATATAGGAATGTAAAATATGCAGTGGCCGAATCAGCAAAACTATTTGATAGCATTGTGGTTTCAATTAAACATATTTTCAACCTGTTTCACAGAATAGCCATAAGCCTGCAAGATACACAATAGATGACTTGCCTGACCACAGCAGTGATTTAACAGTACATTCACCAATCACTGCTGCTCGACATCAATCTTATCAGAAGAGGTTTTCATTTGTTACTTGCTCCTTCGGAAGTTTACAGAAATTTAATAGACTGAAACTTTATGGGTAATTTCTCAATGAACTACATATACTTCACTTTATTGTGTACACACACACACACACACACACACACACACACACACACACACACACACACACACACACACACACACACACACACACACACACACACACACACACACACACACACACACACACACACACACACACACACACACACACACACACACGTACGTGTTTAGGACTCTGTTTGGAGTTCAGTCCAATAGAGAAGTAACTTGTCAGATGCCCAGTAATCACACATGAAAGAATGAGTATGAGAAAAAATCAGAAATACTCACCTTTCACAAGCTTCCAATCTGACAGCGTTGACACCTGGTTCAGCCTGGATGTGTGGCTTTGACCATTGTTAAAATTATCAACCATTCTATGAAAGATGGTTGTCCTGGACTGCAGGGATTAATTTTGTCCCCAGCAACCATGGAAGGCTGTGCCATTTGTGATCAAGAGGGTGCTAAATTAGCAAAGCAACATTGGAGTATGTAGAAAATACAAGATTGCATCTTCATATTGCAGGAGCAAGTACAGGTAGCTTACTGTTAGAATATCGGGGCTAATATCACGGTTTCTTTCCACAGTAAGGATTTGAACATTTGCAAAAGCAGCTTTACAATGATTCTGCCTAGTATGAAGAATGGCAAATTAATATACACAAGAATCATAATTGTACAAAGAAGTGAAAATTTGCAGATGCTGTAAATCCAAGCAACATACACAAATGCTTGAGGAACTCAGCAGGCCAGGCAGCACCTATGGAAAGGAATAAACAGTCAACGTTTCAGGCAGAAACCCTTCATCAGGAGTGGAAAAAAAAGGATGAGAAGTTAGAGCAAGAAGGCTAGGGGAGTAGTACAAGGTGGTAGGTGATAGATGAAACCGGCAGAAGGGGAGGGGTGAAGTAAAGAGCTGGTGATTCAAGGACCAACTGGGAAATTAGGAAGGGAAAGTGAGAAATACAGTAGATTCCAGTTAAATTGGCCTTCAGGGCGGTCATTTATTTGAGACAATGCTTAGAGAACAAAAACTAAACAAGAAAATAACCAGGATTCCTTTTGTTCCCTTGGGATATTATGCCGCTTAATTGGGGAGGAAGACTGTTGCTGAAGTGTTTCTAACTAGCATCAGTCATGTGTGCTTACATATATGCAATGGTTAGAGCAATCAGTTTTTCCAATAGCGTCAGTTGCATGTGTTTGTGTTCAATAAGCAGTGATTTTTGTCACTGATAATTGGTGAGAAATAAGCAGTAAGACAATTCAAAATTGGTTTACACAATGCAGTTTCAAGCACTCAGGCTTGCCAGGAGTAAAAATGAAGGCTTGAAGGATGCAAACGTCTAAATCAGGAGTTCCCAAACTTTATTTTGCCGTGGACCCCATGTTGGGGTCTTAAGCCTTGTACGAAGGCGATCTGCACTAGGTATCTGTGCTGATTTTGTTCATTCCAGACAATTGAATGAACACGGCAGATGAAGTCCTCTGTTGAAACTGATACAGTTTTACAGTACTGTCAGGTAGTGACAGTGTTTTAATTTGCTCTACATTTCATTTCAATACATAAATTGTTACTCAGTTAAACAGTAGTTTGTCTTTTGTATACCTTTTAACTATTTCCATTAATCTTCAGCTAATTGGGATAGATGCTTAATTGGGCAAAAATATACTGGTCCTGATGCATCTCAATTAATTGGAATCCACTGTATTTTCAGATGACTATTGTATTTGATTCCAGTGAAGAAACTATTAATGCACAATATTTTTCTTTCTTTTGGTAACCAAAGATGCTGAAGGGATCTAGGAAGGCAGGTCCAATCACATTTACAGCTGCAGAAACCACTGATAGCTCAATAGCAACACTATGGCTCAGTTTTGGTCATTTAGCTTTTGCCGAGCTAAAATGTGATTATTCATGCAATACTTCAATACCGCACTAAGTGAAAGCTACTTTGGATTGAGCAGAAGTTGATGGCAAGGCTTGCAGTTTAATGTAAACCAGGCCACAATCATTTGCGACAAGAACAATGTCCAAACGAGAGAAAATCTGCAGATGCTGGAAATCCAGAGCAACAACACAAAATGCTGGAGGAACTCAGCAGGCCAGGCAGCATCTATAGAAAAGAGTACAGTCGATATTTCGTGACAAGACCCTCTGTCAGGACTGGAAAAAAAAAGATGAGTAAGAATGGGGGAGGGGAGGAAGAAATACCAGGTAGTAGGTGATAGGTGAATCGGGGGGGGGGGGGGGGGGGGGTGCAGACAAGAGAAGTAGAGGGCTGGGAAGTTGATTGGTGAAAGAGATACACAGCTGGAGGAGGGGGAATCTGAAAGGAGAGGACAAAAGCACATGGAAGAAAGGGAAGGGGGGAGGCGCACCAGACAAAAGTAATGGGACAGAAAAGGTGATAGGGAGAGAGAGGGAAATGGGAATGGAGAATCGTGGAGGAGGGTGCCATTACTGGAAGTTCGAGAAATCAATGTTCATGCCATCAGGTTGGAGGCTACTCAGAATCAGAATTTAATCGCCAAGTACCTATGCACATACAAGGAATTTACTCTAATGCACCAGAGCGCCAGTTGGTCCACCTGCTGTCGTTATGCAGACTCATCACTATTCTGGATGACCCTCAGATGGAATACAAGGTGTTGCTCCTCCAACCTCAGTAGAGGTGGCCCTGGACTTGCATGTCGGAATGGGAATGGGAAGCGGAATTAAAATGGATGACCACTGGGAGATCCTGCTTTTTCCTTGCGGACAGAGTGTAGGTGCTCGGCAAACCGGTATCCCAATCTACGTTGAGTCTCACCGACATCCAGGAAGCCACACCAGGAGCACTAGATATGGTAGATGACCCCTACAGACTCATAGATGAAAGTGTCACCTCACCTGGAAGGACTGTTTGGGGCCTTGAATGGTAGTCAGGGAGGTGGTGCAGGGGCAAGTGTGACACTTGTTCCACTGCAAGGATAAGTGCCAGGAGGGAGATCTGTGGGGAGTTACAAATGGACAAGAAAAGTTGCATAGGGAGGTATCCCTGAGGAAAGCAGAAAGTGGGAGGGAAAGATGTGTTTGGTGGTGGGATCCCATTGGAGATGGTGGAAATTACAGAGAATTATGTGCTGGACACAAAGGCTGGTGGAGTGGTTGGTGAGGACAAGAGGAACCCTATCCCTAGTGGGGTGGCAGAAGGATGGGCGGAGGGTAGACGTGCGTGAAATGGAAGCAAATGGGTTGAAGGCAGCGTTGATGGTGGAGGAAGGGAAGCCCCTTTCTTTGAAGAAGGAGGACATCTCCTTCATTCTGGAATGAACAACTTCCAGTTTCATTGAAGTGCCCATAATTTATAGAAACATAGAAAATCTAGAGCAAGCCTAGCCTCCCCTAGCCTTCTAACCTAGAGCCCTTTGGCCCACAATGCTGTGCCAAACATATACTTACTTGAGAAATTACCTAGGCTTACCCATAGCCCTCTATTTTTCTAAGCTCCATGTACCTATCCAGGAGTCTCTTAAAAGACTTTATCGTTTCCGCCTCCACCATCGTCGCCGGCAGCCCATTCCACGCACTCACCATCTCTGAGTAAAAAAACTTAACCCTGACATCTCCTCTGTACCTACTTCCAAGCACCTTAAAACTGTGCCCTCTCGTGATAGCCATTTCACCCCTGGGAAAAAGCCTTCAACTATCTACACGATAAATGCATCTCATCATCTTGTACACCTCTATCAGGTCACCCCTCATCCTCCGCTGTTCCAAGGAGGAAAGGCAGAGTTCATTCAACCTATTCTCATAAGGCATGCTCCTCAATCCAGGCAACATCCTTGTAAATCTCCTCTGTACCCTTTCTATGGTTTCCACATCCTTCCTGTAGTGAGGTGACCAGAACTGAGCACAGTACTCCAAGTGGGGTCTGAGCAGGTTATTATATAGCTGCAATATTACATCTCGACTCCTAAACTCAATCCTACGGTTGATGGAGGCCAATGCACCATTTGCTTTCTTAACCACAGAGCCAACCTGGATAGCAACTTCGAGTGTCCTATGGATTTGGACCCCAAGATCCCTCTGATCCTCCACACTGTCAATAGTCTTACCATTAATACTATATTCTGCTATCATATATGACCTACCAAAATGAACCATCTCACACTTATCTGGGTTGAACTCCATCTGCCACCTCTCAGCCAAGTTTTGCATCCTATCAATGTCCCACTGTAAACTCTGACAGCCCTCCACTCTATCCACCACACCCCCAACCTTTGTGTCTTCAGCAAATTTACTAACCCATCCCTCCACTTCCTTATCCAGGTCATTTATAAAAGTCACGAAGAGTAGGGGCCCCAGAACAGATCCCTGAGGCACACCACCAGTCACCGACCTCCATACAGAATATGACCCATCTACAACTACTCTTTGCCTTCTATGGGCAAGCCAGTTCTGGATCCACAAATCAATGTTCCCCTTGGATCCCATGCCTCCTTACTTTCTCAATAAGCCTTACATGTGGTACCTTATCAAATTCCTTGCTGAAATCCATATACACTACATCTACTACTCTTCCTTCATCAATGTGTTTAGTCACATCCTCAAAAAAATCTATCGGGCTCGTAAGGCACAACCTGCCTTTGACAAAGCCATGCTGACTATTCCTAATCATATTATGCCTCTCTGAATATTCATAAATCCTGCTTCTCAGGATCTTTTCCATCAACTTACCAACCACTGAGGCAAGACTCACTGGTCTATAATTTCCTGGGCTATCTCTACTCCCTTTCTTGAATAATGGAACAACATTCGCAACCCTCCAATCCTCCGTAACCTCTCCTATCCCCATTGATGATGCAAAGATCATTGCCAGAGCCTCAGCAATCTCCTCCCTCGCCTCCCACAGTAGCCTAGGTATATCTCGTCCAGTTCTGGTGACTTATCCAGCTTGATGCTTTCCAAAAGCTCCAGCCCATCCTCTTTCTTAACGTCTATATCCTCAAGCTTTTCAGTCCACTGTAAGTCATCCCTACAATCGCCAAAATCCTTTTTCGTAGTGGATACTGAAGCAAAGTACTCATTAAGTACCTCTGCTATCTCTTCTGGTACCATACACACTTTGCCACTGTCACTCTTGATTGGTCCTATTCCCTCACGCCTTACACTCCTGCTCTTCACATACTTGTAGAATGCCTTGGGGATTTCCTTAATCCTACCCACCATATTTATATTCAATTCAATTTATATTCAGTATAACACTTTTAAAGCTGTTGGGATGCGGTAAACGCAAGATATGCAGTGGCATACAGTACAGCGCAAACCCAATCTTCAAAACGGATGAGTTCAAGTAAAAACATGCCGTGTAGAAAGAACCACAGATTGAAATACCTTCTTTTTGATGGAATGTGGAAATAGCCTTTCAATTTTCAACCAAAGTAAAATTCCATGACATCAAGGTAGGACTGTCTTCTCAGTAGTCTGGCCAATATGAATCCCACAACACAATGAATGCAACTGACTTTATGCACAGATTGACTATGATAATTCCTTGCAATACAAATCTACAATGTAGCACACCAAGTTTAACAGTAACCTTTCAGTAAGTGCTTCATCAGCCTGAAAAGAACAATGTTTCCATCTTGCTACTTTTATGTGTTTATATTCATTATGATTAGGTACTCCCCCAAGCTAAAACATGTGAAGCAAGTGTTTTTGCTGTGTTCAGATTCGTGAAATCTATTCTGATAGTTAACAGCCTTTTAGCAGAATTTGTTTAAGGAGGGCAAGGATGGGAATGAGAGTGCACCGGGACAAGCGACAGTCCTGGAAAGATGTCAGACAAGGCAACAAAGTCATAGAAAAGTACAGCACAAAAACAGGCCCTTTGGCCCATCTAGTCCATGCCAAACCATCTAAACTGCCTACTGTTATTGAGCTGCACTGGGTCCATAGTCCTCCATACCCCTACCTATCCAAACTTCTCTTAAACGATGAAATTGAGCTTGCATCCATCACTACCATTGGCAGCTCGTTCCATAATCTCACCGCCCTCTAAGTGAAGTGTCCTCTCTGGTTCCCTTAAACCTCTCACTTCTCACCCTTAAACCCATGATCTCTGGTTGTAGTCCCACCCAACCTCAGTGGAAAAATCTTACTTGCATTTACCCTGTCTATACCCCTCACAATTTTGTAAGGGAGTCAGAGAATCTATCAAGAACACAGTGGTCATAAACACAAGAGATTCCACAGTCGCTGAAAATAGAGAAACACAGAAAATGCTGGAGGAACTCAGCAAGTCAGGCAGCATCTATGGAAGGAATTAAACTTTCGACATTTCAGATCAAGACCCTTCAAAGGATAGGATTCCCATCTATCGATTCCCTTCCATAGCTGCTGCCAGACTTGCTGAGTTCCTCTATCATTTTGTGTGTTTGTTCTTCACAGTCACACAAAATGCAGTGTTCCTTAATGACCACTGGTTATGCCTAATTTTTTGCACACTGTAGGATACCTAGCATTAGAAATAAAGATAATGTCAGAGCTGGAGAAACATAGTTACGAGGAGAGGCAGGAACTGTTTTCTCTGAAACAGAGGAAAACCGATTGAAGATTTAATTGAAGCTTATAACATTCTTAGATCTACAATTTTGAGCGAAGAACAAAAGAAAAAGGACTTCTTAACAGAGGGATGAGTAACAAGTTGAAATTACGTCCTGGAGGATAAGAAAATTCAGAAATGATTTCAATGAGTAAGTCAGGATATGGAATTCACTGCCTGAACAAGTGGTGGTGCTGGAAATGATCAGCAGCATTTAGAAACGCATGAAAGCCATAACCGGCGAGGCTGTCAATTGAGAGTAGGAAGTATAATTAACTAACTGAGCAAGGACATGGATCCATCGCATTCCGTCTACACTGCAAAGGTGGATACAGACTCACTGGCTCTGAGCTCAGACTTGCAGCACCTAACAACAGCAAAACATACGTTACGCTGCTGCTTATCGATTACAACTTTGTGTTTAACATCATTGCCCACTCAATATTAATTAAAAGGCTTCAAAGCCTGTGCCTCTGTATACCCCTCTGCGACTGGCTTCTCGGCGACGTCATCAGGAGACCAGAGTCGGTGCAGGTCCGTTAACAGCATCTTGAACTCGCTAACAGTCAACACAGAGGAACATCAGGAACACGTGCTGAGCCCGCTCCTCTCCCGAGGCACGGAGGAGTGAGATAGGTTGTTGAATGATGTTGCAACGACGACATTGCGCTCAAAAAATAAATCATCAAGACCGAGGAATTGATAGTGGACTTACTCCATGAAGGGCAAGTCGGGAGAACAGGCGTCAGTTCTCATTTGAAGGCTCAGCATTGCAAGGGTGAGCAGCTTCAAGATCCGGGGTATCAACCTCTCAGAAGATCTATCCGGGGCTCAAAGCTTCGATGTAATCGCAAAGGCGGCATGCCGGCTGCTGTGCTTCGTTAGGAGCTTGAGGAGGTTTGGTGCGTCATCACAGGGTGCTACAACATTTCTATCAGTGTAAAACAGAGAGCATTCTGTCTGGTCGCATCCCAGCCTGGTACGGAGGGTCCCGTGGGCAGGATCATAAGAAGCCGCTTTGCATTGCAGAGACAGCCAGCTCCATCATGGATCTGAACTGTACTGACATACGCCTGTAATTTCAACTTCTTCTTGTTGCCATTTGTGCAATTTTTTTTGCGCACGATGGAGAAGGGGAGCGTGATGTTCTTCTTTGTTTCATGACCGCCTGGGGAAGATGAGTTTCGGGGTTGTAATGCTGCATACGCCCTTTGACAATAAATAGACTTTCAATCTTGAATCTCCACACCAGTGAGGACCATTAAAGTGGTGGTGCTGTCACTCAGGGCTCTCACCATCTGAGACATACCCTCGTCTCATGGCTACCACTGGGGAAGGAGGCACGAGAGCCTGAAGACCCACATTCGGCGATTTAGAAACAATTTCTTCCCCCACAGCATCATTTTTCTGACACTCCATGAAACCATGACCAACACATTATTCCTTTTATTCATTATCCATTTTTATTGCGCTATTTATTTTTGTAATTTATAGCATTTCTTCTGTCTCTGCACCGTACTACTGCTGCAAAGCAATTTCATCTCACAAGTCAGTGATAATAAACCTGATTCTGAAATAATAGGCTGAACAGTTACCGCCTCTATGATTTTAGTAAGGCAGACACATTAAATAGATGACGAGATGTGCAAGTTGTAAGTGATCACTTTGGAAGGAGTGAAACACAATTGTATACTCCGTAAGAAAAAGTTGTCACTGGGAGCAGGAGTACAAGAACAAATAACAGCTGTTATTTAAGTGTTAACTAGCTTCAGTCTGGGACATTTGCCTTTGGTGTGACATCGTTAAATCCATGTAAATTTTGATTTATTGTCAATTTCCCAGTTTGGATTGAAAACAAAGGAGCGAAAACTCATTATCACTTGCACTATTGATTCAGTGACAACTCAGATGCACTGCCCAGAATGTCACACTTGGCTTGAAGCAGCAATTTATGATTGTGCATTCTCCTTTGGCTACATTTTTCTCAAGGGAAGGCAGGCAATTATTTTCAGATCTTGTCCTCGCATCACTTCCTTCTTAGTTGGGGTCTCACTGACGACTTGTAGCTCGACGTCTCCATGTCACTTGATGATTGGCATCATTCTGCAATTAGCTTTGCATAAATAGCAGCTCATCAACACCACAGTTTTATAAAAAATGATGCATTTGCACATGAATTATTGATCCAACTTTCTTCACTTCATTTGATGTAATTCATGTTTCTGCAATTCCAATTAATGTTGATTTTAAACACAGAGCAGTAGAGCACAGGACAGAATCTTTATCTCATGATGTTGTGTTGACCTTTTAAACCTACCTTTTAACCCGAAGGATCAGTCTAATCCTTCCCTCCCACGTAGCCTTCCGTTGTTTTTTCATCATGTAACTTAAAGGGACAGGACAGGCCCTTCAGCCCACAACATTGTGCAAACCTTTTATTTATTTATTGATTTATTGAGATACCGCATGGAATAGTCCCTTCTGGCCCTTTGAGTCTTGCCACCCAGCAATCTTCTGATTTAACCCTGGCCTAATCGTAGGACAGTCTACAATGACCAGTTAACCTATCAACCGGTACATCTTTGGACTGTGGGAGGAAACCCACTTGGTCGCAGGGAGAACGTACAAACTCCTTGCAGGCAGCACTAAGATCAATCTAACTCATCCCTCCTCTATAACCCTCCATTTTTCTACCATCCATTTTCTACCTACCTAAGAGTTTCTTAAATGCCCCTAATACATCTGCCTCTACCACCACCCCCTGGCAGAGCATTCCACGCACTCACCACACTGTGTAAAGAGCTTACCTCTGACCTCTCCCCTATCCTCCAATCTCCTCAAAATGATTCCCTCTTCTATTCATGACCGAAATCCCAATGAAGGAAATATTCAAAGACAATGTTCCTTAGTCTACGTTTGGTAAAGTTACACTCAGCATGAAGGATGGGATGGCAATGAAGGATGTGGTATCAAACAGAAGGAAACTGGTTTATTTATCAGTGTTGTGAATGAGAAACAGAAAAGCACAGCATGGGAACAGGCCCTCAACCCATTGACAAACGGTAAATTAAACTAATCCCCATCTGCCTCATGGCCCATACATTTCTACTTTGCGTCTTCATGCATCTTTTTAAATGTTCTTTTAAACTACGTTAGCATATCTGCCTCCATCACCGTTTCTGGCAGGTACCTAGCACTCTGTGGGGGCAAAAAAAAAAGACTTGCTTCAAAACTCCCGAAGTCATTGGTGTGCAAGTTATTAGAGGGGATTCTGAGAGATAGGATCTATTGGCATTTGGAAAGACCAGGACGGAGAGTGAGTCAGCATGGCTTTGTGCATGGGAAATAGTGACTCAAAGTTGGAGTCTTTTTGAATATTTGACCCAAGATGATAGACAAAGGAGGATGGTAGACAGCCGACATTTAGCAAGGATTTTGAGAAGGTACCGCAGAGTAGGCTGGTCCGGTTAGTTAGAGCACATGGAATCCAGAGCGAGCCAGCTAATGGATGCAAAATTGTTTTGATAGTAAGGACAGTGGGTAGAGCTAGAGGATTATTTCTCCAGAGAACACCAGCGGTGTAATGCATTGAGTGTTGTTTGGTCCACTGTTGTCCGTCATTTATATTAATGTTTTGGATGAGAATGTAAATTCCGAAGGGGCCTTCTGGTTTAACAAATTCAGTTAAGCCCCTGAGAATGAGATTTCCACACTACAGGAAAGACATGATGTGGTAGAGAATGCAGAAGGGATTCACCTGGATGTTGTCTGGAATGGAACGTGGTAGTTATAAGGAGAGATCGGAGTCTATTCTCACCGGAGCATAACAGGCTGAAGGGTGACCTTATGGAGAGTTACTAATTTATGAGATCCAGGAGCACAGGCAGTATAGAATTGTAGCTCTGTGAGAGGACCTTTTTTTTTTAAAAAAAGTGATCTGACGGGCAAGTTTTTCCACATAGGAGGAGAATATCTCAAATGAGTGTCGGGGGAGTGTTAAATGTAGATACAATTACAGGATTTAAAAGCTGTTTAGACAGAAAAGGACTTGAATAGAAAAGACACAGAGAGATAAAGGCCTACAGTGGACAAATAAGATTAGCATGGATTGGCATAATGACTGCACGGATGAGTTGGGCCAAAGGGCCTCACTACTGTACTCTACAATTTTCCAAAGCACCATGCAACGCACTCGTACAAAATTCAAGAGAAAACTGAAACTGAGAAACTGAGAAACTTCCCCATTCCTGATGAAGGGTCTCGGCCCGAAACGTTGGCTACTCTTTTCTCACGGATGCTGCCTGACCTGCTGAGTTCTTCCAGCGTTGTGTACGTATTCTTTGATCCACAGCATCTGCAGTTGTATTTTTGTGTTTTGAAACTGAGAAAATTGTGCTCTCATTTCAAATGTGACTAGAGCCATCGTCTATGCAGTGCTTTGAAGTAGCTTTGCATCTCAGAGTAATGGAAGCTGCTCACTGACTGAACGATTACATGGCAATTACTCCAAGAACTCGCAGATGCTTAGCTCAGGGTCTGCCAGACCTCAGCTCAACCACTGGCACATAAAACAGATCAGCAGAGAGAGCTGGCTCCCTTGATGACAAGGGGTACATTTAACCGGGTATCAAATCAAGAAGTTATCATAAAGCTGATGATGACGGGAAGGAGGGGATTGCACCCCACCCACCCACATGGTTCGAATTAAAGGAAGCAGCCAATCATTCCAGCCTCCCAGCAGTCTGCTGCTGCAGTTTCTCAATGCAGTATCCAGGCCTAATCACACCTGGTTACACCAATGATCTGGCCCAACTACAGCTCAAATAAAGACAACAATCCCCATTCAAGACCTGGACTACACTCAGATTTTGAAAATATGCCTCACAAAAGTTTGACAACAACCATCTTTGGCAAAAATTGAATCACCTATTCTGGTGATCATTTATATAAATTGGAACTAGAGTGCTTTCCAAATTCTACAAGGTACCCATTGCCATGTAAAGATTAGCTTTATTTGTCACTTATACAATGTGTTATTTGTGTCAATGATCTACACAGTGCAAGGCTCCAATATAAAAGACTCCAACTTCTAATACAGATAGGGAAGCCAGTTAGCAGAAATAGCTCTTTGGCTCCAAGATTATGATTTTGCCTCAGCTTCTCTTCTCTTCCCAATGGCTCTCCCTGACCAGCTATCTCCAACATACACCTTGGTCAACCTAGAAACATTAAATCCTCAGCAACCCTCTGTCCTATCACAGTTATTTCCGGTGTCCTATCCATCCCTACAACCACTTTTGCTGCAGCTTAAAAGTTAACATTTTTTCCCACTTTTTCCACTAGTTCTTTGATTTGAAACATTAACACTGATCCTGCCACACCGTTCAAGTGCTTGATAGCAATTTTCATTTTTAACCAGGCTGGAGGAAAGGTCATTTTAACTAAGTTTATATTCTCCAGATTTAACAATGAGAGGAAATTGCACTAGAATTAGAAACAGAATCCATACTAAAATATTGAGGATTCTTACACCTCAACACATTAGATCCAGGGAGGATGTTTCCCCTGAATGAGGAGTTTGAGCAAGAGGCCAGTCTCAGAACAAGTCTAATTTATTCAAACTTCTTGTTCTTTCCCTCACCCTTTTGAGAAGGCTGTGAACATTTGGAATTCTCCATAGCATTCTGGGGTGAAGGTTCAGTCATTCAAAACATCAAAAGGTTTTTGGATATTAAAGAGATTGGTCAAAAGTGCAGGGAAATGGTCTTGATTAAGTCAGAGCAGGCTCAAACTGCTGAACGATCTACGCTGGCTTCCTACATTATAGCAGATCTGTGGCAATATCCAAGTCATGCCACATGGAATTTGTCATCAGTAGCATGAGAAACCCTCTTTTTCTTCATAGGGAAAGATGTAAAGATACAGAAAAACAGGCTATAGATAATAGCAGGAAGAATAAAAATAACTGACAACTGGGTTGTGGCCCTGAACCAATTCTTTGATCTCTTGTTTTTTTGATTTATTGAACTACGAAATTAGACTTTCACTGCAGAACATAACTATTTCACCAAACTGACATTGACATTGTGGCAGAGAATTACTCTATTTTGTGAACTGGGCTTGTGTTAATATATTTCTTTTTTTCATTTCAGTCAATAGTCAAGAGATAAATCTTGTAAACAGCACCTATGTTAAAGACACTACTCTTGTCAATGTGATTTATTTGCAGTTTCAATTGAAATATTCAGCTGGGTGCTTCAAATTCACACTCATTTCTACTCTCTGTATCGGGCAAAATAAATCCTGCCATGAAGTCTTACTTCGTGACAGATTTATTGTTTTAAAAGCTGTGCAATTCATCATTATTTTGTAACCCATGCTGATTTTAAAGACCTGCAGACAAAATTCACTTCGGCATGCTTTCTCAGAACAGCCAAGAACTATTTCTAAATGATGAAGGAAAATACATAACATATTTGCTTCTTTTGAAAAAAAAGCATGAATTTGAGAAAGTTATCAGCATTTCGTTCTACACATTTTCCACAAAATGCTAACACGAATTTGAAGGCATCTCTTGAACAAAGAGAAAAGCAGCAAGTAATGAAAGAATGATTGCACACAGGATTAAAGCAACTATTAAAATCTTTAAGACGAAAAGTAAAAATCATTTAGTTAATTCATAAAATGAATGAAAGATGTAGTTGAATTCTAGTCCTATAGCAGTATTCAAGGGATTGCTTTCTTAATGCTTGGCCAGCAGCATTCTTTTCGACATTTTAAACTGTTTATTAGACATTGCTATAATTGGTTGCCAGATTTCTTTATAAAGAGACAGGTCTGACCAATGTCCCCTCTAATTTGTAATGGCCAGTGTGAGCAAAAATCTTGTGCTGTGCAATTTATTGCCCAGCGACAACAACATGTGTGAACTGAATAGTTTATTTAATAAAAACAGCATCAATAAGCCAGTTCTAAAATCTGCAGACAAATCATCACAAACTCCAAGTTGTCCACACCGTCCGCATCAGAAACCGGAAAAGGAAACGCGATTGATCCTGAAATATACTGAGGGTGACAACCTTTTGTGCGCAGTTTAAATTCCTTTGTGCACTGGTAGCAGAAGGTGTGAGGGAACACTGGCACTGAGCCTGAGGTGATGATTCCTCTTTATCTCTCCACTGACGCCTTCAGACCTGCCAAGCATTTCTATCGCCTTCTTACTTTACAAAAAAAAGTTACGAACAAATTTTAAAAATTGGAATTATCAGTGACTACAGATGAGAAAACAGTGCAATTCAAATTTGAAAATCCATTATTCCCTTGTGGGCGATGGTAGCACGCTGCTTATATACAATTTAAAAATCTGCTAGATTCCATTTTGGAACTCCTTCCTAACCACATAAATGACTGCATTTTGATAATTTGTCCAATCGGGGGGTGGGGGGGGGGACCATATGGGTTTCCTGTCACTACCAACAGGTGGAAGACTAGGCCCAATCTGTGTACTGGCAGCGAGAAGGGGGAAGGGCAAAATGGAAAATAAGACCATAAGACATAGGAGCAGAATTAGGCCATTTGGCCCATCGTATCTGATCCACCATTCAATCATGGCTGATCCTTTTTTCTTCTCCTCAGCCCCACTCCCAGGCCTTTACTCAGAACCTTTGTAGCCATGTCCAATCAAGAACCTATCAATCTTAGCCATAAACACACCCAACAACCTGGCCTCCACAGCAGCCTGTGGTAACAAATTCCTCAAACTCACCACCATCAGGCTAAAGAAATTTCTCCGCATCTCTGTTTTAAATGGGCAGCCCTATATCCTGAGGCTGTGCCCTCTTGTACTAGACTCACCAACCATGGGGAACATCCTTTCCATATCTTCTGTCAAGGCCTTTCAACATTCAAAAGGTTTCAATGAGATCTCCCCTCATCCTTCTAAATTCCAGCAAATACAGACCTGGAGCTGTCAAACGTTCCATGTATAGTAACTCTTTCATCCCTGGAATCATTGTTGTGAACTTACTCTGGATCCTCTCAAACGCCAGCACATCTTTTCTAAGATGAGGGGCCCAAAACTGTTCACAACACTCACCAGTGCCTTATGAAGCCTCAACGTCACATCCCTGCTCTTGTATTCCAGATCTCTTGAAATGAATGCTAACATTGCATTTGTCTTCCTCACCACAGACTCAATCTGCATGAGGATCCCCAAGTCCCTTTGCATCTCAGATTTTTGGATTTTCTCCTCATTTAGAAAATAGGCTGCACATTTATTTCTGCTACCAAAGTGCATGACCATGCATTTTCCAACATTGTATTTCATTTACCACTTTCTTGCCCAATCTCCTAAACCAGGGGTGGCTAAACCGCGGCTCGCGAGTCACATGCTGCTTTTTGGCATTCAATGTGCGGCTCATGGAAATATGCTGGTTGACCTCCTTTTTACCACGTGCTGCCATTGCGTAGAAATGAATGGGAAAGCATTTTGGCAATAAATAGAACTGCGGGAAATCCCTTGAGACTTAATTCTCAAGAGTTGAGACTCAAGAGTTAGTGAGAATCGCTACGTGGTGCTGAAGACAGAGGCGCGAGTTTCAAAATACATGACGCAGAGCTACGTCGTTGGGCGCTCGAAGTGTTAGTGAGTCTAGGCCTGACCTCACTCACGTCACGTACATTAATGCAGTGTAACACAGGACGCTGAATTGTGCAGACCTAGCTGGCACACTGCGGATACAAGTTTTGTTTACAAGTGTCTGTGAAAATTTTGTGAAGGAAGATGGCATCATCAAATTGTAAGAAACGAAAATATTTTAAGACATTTTAAGCCACAGTGGGAGGAAGATTTTGCATTCACTGTTAAAGGAGGTAAACCTTTGTGTCTTATCTGCAATGTGTCACTCAATCATTACAAAGCCAGTAATTTGAAACGCCACTATGAAACAAATCACAAAAACTATTTGGTTGATTATCCACGTAAATCCGAATTATGGAAAAACAAATTAACTGTGTTAAAATCATCTCTAAATAGCCAGCAGACACTGTTGACAACGTTCAGTAAGGAAGCTGATACAATGACTGAAGCTAGTTTTGTTATGTCATGGAATATTGCTCGTGCTAAACGCCCATATTCTGATGGCGAATTTGTTGAGAAGATTATAGCTGAAGTTGTTGCAGTGTTAGATCCAAATAACACAAAACTTCAGCGACTAATAGCACAAACACCAGTTTCACACCACAGTACAGAGAGGCCTATCTCCCACATCAGTGCTGATGTTGCAGGCAAAATGATGTAAAGAATTCCCTTGCAATCAGCTTCACTCGATGAATCTACAGACAAACAAGACAACCCACAACTGGCGGTATTTATTTGCTATGTTTTCTCTGATGTAGCTGTGAAAGAAGAGATGTTGGACTTGGTGGCATTAAAAAACAACTCGTGGTGTTGACATTAAAAATGCGCTTGACAGAGCCTAACAAATGCTGATGTTCCACTGAATAAACTCATCAGATGGAACACCTGCAATGGTGAGGAAAAATGCAGGATTAATTGCACTTATGAAAAGTGATCCCAGCTTTCCAGAGTTTCTCCCTGTTCATTGCATTATTCATCATGAACACCTGGCAGCCAGATACTTCAACTATGAAGATGTTATGAAATCTGTCCTTGAAATTGTCAATTTCATTCGCTTAAATGAGAAGACCCACTGCCCATTCAAAAATTTTATTGAAGAACTGGAGCTTGAAGATAAACCCAGTGATGTCTCTTTCTACTGCATTGTGAGGTGGCTGTCAACCAGCAATGTCTTGAGTAGCTTTGTGGATCTGTTGGAGCCTATTATTACTTTTCTTAAAGAAAAGATCCTATCCTCAACTGGAAAATGATGAATGGATGCAAGATCTGATGTTCCTTACTGATCTTACTGAATCATCTAAAAACTCTCAACTTGGCACTCCAGGAGAAGAATAAGATTGTTTCTGATCTTACTCAAACAATTTTCAGCTTTCAGAATAAAATAAGAATTTTTCAAAGAGACATATTGTTAAGAAACTTCCTTCACTTTCCCAATCTCAGGAGAAGAATAATGCATTCCCTGATATTGAAATAAAAGACCACAAACTGGAAGAATACAAAGATAAATTACAAGGACTGCTTGATAATTTCCTAGCTAGGTTTGATGACTTGCAGAAGTTGAAGCCCTGCTTCGCCTTTCTTGTAAATCCATTCATAGTTGATGTGGTCAATGATGGTTGTCCAATTCTCGAACCTCTGGTTACAGAATTGTGGTGAACTACATATACCTGTCTGGACACGCCCTCCCCGCTGACTGCTCCTGTGGCTCCTCCCACAGACCCTGGTATAAAGGCGATTGGAGCCTGGGCCCTGCCCTCAGTCTCCAGGATGTAGTATGGTGGTCAATTGCTGCTTGTTCTTTCTTCCAGCCAATAAAAGCCAATATCTCGCCTCACGTCTCGGAGAGTTATTGATGGTGCATCAAGAATCATCTGCTGTGGAAATGGAACTAATGGAATTACAGAAGGACCTGTGTCTAAAGATGATCCATAAATACCAGTCTACAACTGAGTTCTGGAAACAAGTTTCAGAAATAAAATATCTTGAACTGACGAAAACTAGTGCGCGACTCATCTCAATTTTCAGCACAACATACTGCTGTGAATCACTGTACACTGTATTGAAGTTTGTCAAGTCGAAGCATTGTGCAATTCTTACAAATCAACACCTGATGGAACTAATTCGTATAGCCTTGACAACTTATCAGCCGGATTTTCAAGAACTCACAGCCAAGATGGAGACCCACAAGACCTCTACTGGCAGTAAATAGCGGCTTTAATAGCCTGATAATTGTAGCATGTCTGTTTATGTCATAAAAATTTGATAAGACTGTAATTTTGTAAGGTGGTACCTGATTAAAATATCCCTAAGTTTATTGGTTTGCTTTTTTTTAAAACATATTTTCCTCCATATTTTGACCAGATATTTACTTAGACAAATAAATATCATTAAACATTTCTCAGTTTTTTTTCCCTTTTATTTTTATTTTTGGCAGTCTAATCTTTTGTTACTGAAACACAAATTCGCATATTTTTCTTTGATGTTCCCGTAGTTCATTACCGTATTAAATATGCTCAATATAATTAAAACAATCAGTCAAGATTTTGAAAACATTTGGTATATATGTACATTATGATTACTGAAACTAATACAAATTAACAGTTTAAAAACTACATGCATGAATAAATATTATTGCGTACATGTATTTCTTAACATTTATATAAAATTTTTGTAACAAAATGTGTATGTGACAATAAAAACGTGTGTAAATTTTGTTCATGTCTTGCAGCTCTCAAACATCTGAAGTTAATTGTATGTGGCTCTTACATTAAGTTTGGCCACCCCTGTCCTAAACTGTCTAAGTTCTTCCGCAGCCTACCCGTTTCCTCAACACTACCTGCCCCTCCAACAATCTTTGTATCATCTGCAAACTTGGCAACATCTATTCCATCATCTAAATCTTTGATACACAGCTTAAAAAGTGGTCCCAAAACTGACCCCTGCAGAACACCATGAGTCACTGGTAGCTAAACAGAAAAGGATCCTTTTATTCCCATTCCCTGCCTCCTACCAATCAGCCAATGCTCTAACCATGCTAGTGACTTTCCTGTAATACAATGAACACTTAACTTGGTAAGCAGCCTCATGAGTGGCACCTTGTCAAAGGCCATCTGAAAATCCAACTATACAACATCCACTACATTCCCTTTATCTGGCCAATTTGAAATCTCCTCAAAGAATTCCAACAGGTTCAACAGGCAAGATTTTCCCTTAAGGAAACAATGTTGATTTTGTTTTACCTTCCCCTGTGTCACCAAGTACTCCATAACCTCATCCTTCACAATTGACTCCAACATCTTCCTGAGCACTCAGGTCAGGCTAACTGTTCTATAATATCCTTTCTGCTTCAAGAGTGGAGTGACATTTGCAATTTCCTAGTCCTCTGGCACCATGTCAGAGTCCAATGATTTTTAGAAACATAGAACACCTACAGCACAAACCAGGCCCTTTGGCCCACAAAGCTGTGCCGAATATATCCTTACCTTAGAAATTACCTAGGGTTACCCACAGCCCTCTAGTTTTCTGAGCCCCAGGTCCAAAAGTCTTTTAAAAGACCCTACCACATCCGCCTCCACCACTGCTGCCAGCAGCCCATTCCACGCACCCCCACTCTCTGCATAAAAAACTTACCCCTGACATCTCCTCCGTACCTACTTCCAAGCACCTTAAAACTGTGCCCTCTTGTACTAGCTATTTCAGCCCTGGGAAAAAGCCTCTGACTATCCACAAGATCAATCCTCTCATCATCATATACACCTCCATCAGGTCACCTCTCATCCTCCATCGCCCCAAGGAAAAACGGCCTTTGAAAGATCATTACTAATGCTTCCACATTCTTTACCACTACCTCTTTCAGAATGCTAGGGTGCAGTTCATCTGATCTGGGCGACTTATGTACCTTTAGGTCTTTCAGCTATAAGCACCTCATCCCTTGTAATATTAACTGCACACTTCTTTTCCATCACACCCTTCACCATCTGGCACACTGCTAGTGTCTTCCACAATGAAGGTTGATGCAAAATACTCATTAAGTTCATCTGCCATCTCCTTGGCCCCCGTTATTATTTCTCTGGCCTCATTTTCTAGTGGTCCTATGTCCACTCTCACCTCTTTTCCAAAACATACTTGAAAAAACTTTTACTATGCACTTTGATATTGTTTGCTAGCTTGCTTTCGTATTTCATCTTTTCCCTCCTAATGATTCTTTTGGTTGCTTTCTTTAGGTTTATAAAAGCTTCCCAATCCTCTGCCTCACCGCCAATTTTTGCTCTGTTATATGCCCTCTCTTTTACATTAGCTTTGTCAGCCATGGCCGTACTATTTTGCCATTTGAGTATTTCTTTGTTTTGGAATACATCTATTCTGCACCTTCCTCATTTTTCCCAGAAACTCACCCCATTGCTGCTCTGCTGTCATCCTCGCCAGCATCTCCTTCCAATTTACTTAGGCCAACTTCTCTTTCATACCACTGTAATTTCATTTACTCCACTAAAATAATGCTACGTCAGACTTTACTTTCTCCTTAATAAATTTCAAGTTGAACTCAATCATATTGTGATCACTGCATCCTAAGGGTTCTCATACTTATATTCCCTAATCACCTCCGGTTCATTACGTGACACCCAATACCTGATTCCCTATTTAGGAACAGATAACTGTTGAGAGCCCAGTAAACTACAATCAAGGGAACAGAAACATATTAATGATACTGGTTCGAAATGAGAAATGAACATAATAGGAAGCTGAAGGTTTTTGACGAGCAACATTACAGATTTCTGGATCATTGAATTCTATAATTTCAAATGAAAAATGTTTCCTGCCTTTGCCATACACACCTCAAACATCTGTTCACTTCAAGCAAATTAATCTATTAACAGCTCCTCCAGACTTAACATTACTTCATTTATTATCAAAGTACATGTACGTCACTATATAGAATCCTGAGGTTCATTTTCTTGCAGGCATATTGATGCACCATCAATAACTCTCCGAGACATGAGACGAGATATAGGCTTTTATTGGCTGGAAGAAAGAACAAGCAGCAATTGACCACCACACTACATCCTGGAGACTGAGGCCGGGGCGGTGTCCCCAATCACCTTTATACCGGGGTCCGTGGGAGGAGCCACAGGAGCAGTCAGCGGGGGGGGGGGGGCACATCCAGACAGGTATATGTAGTTCACTACACATACACAGTATATCCAAGAAACATTATAGAATCAATGAAAGACTGCCTTTGGGAGGACAAAACCAGCGTGAAAAAGAGTTCAAGTACAAGTTAAAAGCAAAAAAATATTGAGAACATCAGATGAAGAGTCCTTGAAAGTGAAATCTTCGGTTGTGGCAACAGTTCAGTGATGGAGCAAGAGAAGTTGAGTGAAGTTATCCCCACTCGTCCAAGAGCCTGATGGCTGAGAGGTAATAACTGTTCCTGAATCTGGTGATGTTTGTCCTGAGGCTCCTGTACCTTCTTCCAAATGGCAGCAGTGAGAAAAGAGCACAGACTGACTGATGGGCAACCTGGATGATGCTTTCCTGCGACGGCGCTCCGTGTAGGTATGCCTAACGTTGGGGAGGGCTTTGCTGGGCCATATCCACTACTTTGTGTCGGATTTTCTGTTCAAGGGTGCTGGTGTTACCAATCTATTTACCACCCTTTTTATCCTGCTATTGCTTCATTTATCTGCCTTCCCTTTTCCTCTCCCAACCTATACCTCTCCTCTTCTCTACAATTTAAAGCTCATTCTAGACCATAACCATAAAACAATGGAGAATTAGTCCACTCGGCCCATCGAGTATACTCCTCCATTTGATCATGGCTGATTTATTATCCCTCCCAACCCCATTTCCTGCCTTTCCCCCATAACCTTTGACACCCTTACTAATCAAGAACCTATTAAAGTCTGCTTTAAATACTGTACCCAATGACTTGACCTCCACAGGTCACCCTTGATTTCTAGATTTTTTGACTGAAAAATAATTTAATTGAGCATTAATATTACCTGACCCGGTGAGTAATTTCTCTACATCCCCATTTTATATTTTCAGTTTTTTTCTTTTGCTCTTGATCTACACTCAGTGGCCACAATGTACTGTACACCTGCTCACTAATACAAATATCTAGTCAGCCAATCATTTGACAGCAACTCAATGCATAAAAGCATGCAGACATGGTCAAGAGGTTCAGTTGTTGTTCAGACCAAACGTCAGAACGGGGGAGGAATGTGATCCAAGTGACTTTGACTGTGGATTGATTGCTGGTGCCAGACAGGTTGGTTTCCACATCTCAGAAACTGCTGATCTCCTGGGATTTTCACACACAACAGTCTCAGGTTTTTACAGAGAATGGTGTAAAAAACAAAAACAAAAATCAAGTGTGTGGCAGTTCTGTGGGTGAAAAGGCCTTGGGAGACGTCAGAGGAGAATGGGCAGAGTTTCAAGCTGACAGTAACTCAAATTAACAACAGTGGTGTGCAGAAGAGCATCCCTGAATGCCCAACATGTTGGATCGTGAAGAGGATGGGCCACAGCAGCAAAGGACCATGTTGAGTTCCACTCCGCACCCAATGAACTGACCACTGAATGTATATCAAGGGTATTCTATGCATAGAATGACAATGTTGATATCACAGTAGATAAAGATCCCTCAGCCATATTCAAGGCAAGAAGTGTTTTGTTGACCATGGCATCACCATCTCTCAGTTAATCTACTTCATTGGCTGTTTACGGGATATTCTGCGGTGTAAAATGACTTGTGGGCAAAGCATTAGGCACAATTTCATAGTAGTTTTAAATAGATCCTTCTCATCTTAGCTGAAATGTCTCAACAGAAATAAGACATCTGTGTTATTTGCAGCCCTGCCTATTGCACCAACTTGTCAGCTGACATATGCAGACAAAATTCTTAGAGTCATAGGAAAGTATAGAACAGAAACAGGCCCTTTGGCCCATCTAGTCCATGCCAAACCATTTAAACTGCCTACCCCCATTGGCCATATTATCACTTTGTATGTTTTAACCCATTAGAAATTATTTATAATCAATGTGAAAAGATGTCAATAGCTTTGACTGTTCATCTGAAAGGATTTTGACAATAAAATACAAAATAATTATTAAATGATTAATAGCATACTATTTCAATAGCTGTGCGCACCTTGCTTACTCACTGCAAATTAATATAGAAAGAGAATTCTTTCCAGAAGTTATAACTAATTCTGTTTTCAAAATCAGCAGAGTAACTGAGTATATTGTAATCCTACACACAAGCATTACAATATTATTTCAGTTGAAGTTCACATCCAGCGTCTATTTATGCTCCTATTAACAGTACGACATCACTAAAATGCAGTCTTCCCTCTTAAACAGCTACACCTTCTCATTCACCCTGTGGCTTTAAACAGGGCTCGAAGAAATACTCTGATAATTCATCATCTCTGGCTTAAATACTACCTGATGTTGCCGCTGGTAAGTTCAATCAACAGCTGAACCGACAGCATTGGGCTGGACAAGAGTGGATGCAATAAATATGATCTCCTCACATGACCCTTCTTACACTTGATGAATTTTGAAAAGATTTTATGGATACAGCGTCAACAATTTAAGATAATTTGCACGTTGTCAGAATTGCTCATCCTATCAGTCACTTGCCATCATGACTTATTGGGAATTTGATGTAGCCAACCTCACTTTTGATTTGCAGGCATAAATGAACAATGGACACCAGGGCATTTTGTCTCCCCTCCTTCCCTCTTTTTCAATTGCCATTCCAGATCCCCTCCTATCCCTTCTCTTCACCAGCCCATCACTTCCCTCAGTGTTCCTCTTCCTTCCCTTTCGCTGTCCTCTCCTATCAGATTCCTCCTTCTTCAGTCCTTTCCCTCATCCATCTATCAGCTCCCAGCTTCCCAGTTAGCTCCCCCTTCCCAACCACCCACCTTCCTCCTCGCCTGGTTTTACCTATCACTTACAAAAAATGCTGGAGGAACTCAGCAGGCCAGGCAGCATCTATGGAAAAAAGTACAATCGACCGTTTGGGCTGAGACCCTTCAGCAGGACCAGGGGAAAAAAGATGAGGAGCAGAGTTAAAAGGTGGGGGGTGGGGGGGAGAAACACCAGGTGATAGGTGAAACTGGGAGGGGGAGGGTTAAAGTAAAGAGTTGGGAAGTTGATTGGTGAAAGAGATACAGGGCTGGAGGAGCGGGAATCTAATAGGAGAAGACAGAAGGCCATGGAAGAAAGAAAGGGGGAGGAGCACCAGAGGGAGGTGATGAGCGGGCAAGGAGATAAGGTGAGAGGGGAAAAAGAGTATAGGGAATTGTGAAGGGGGGGCATTACCAGAAGTTTGAGCAATCGATGTTCATGCCATCGGGTTGGAGGCTACCCAGACGGAATATAAGGTGTTGGTCCTCCAACCTGAGTGTGGCCTCATTGTGACAGTGGAGGAGGCCATGGATGGATATATTGGAATGGGAATGGGACATGTAATTAAAATGGGAGAATCCAATTTTTCTGGCGGACGGAGCGTAGGTGCCCCAACAGACGAGGCAAACACTGTGTCCAGTGCTCCCGGTGTGGCTTCCTGTATATTGGTGAGACCTGAAGATTGGGTGACCTCTTTTCTGCGCACCTACTCACTCCAATCAACTTCCCAGCTCTTTGCTTCACCCCTCCCCAACCTAGTTTCACCTATCGCTTTGTGTTTCTCCCCCCCCACCAGCTTTCAACTCCACTCATCTTTTTTTCTCTAGTCCTGCTGAAGGGCGTCAACCCAAAATGTCGACTGTACTCTTTTCCATAGCTGCTGCCTGGCCTGCCGAGTTCCTCCAGCACTTTGTGTGTGTTGCTCTTATTTCCAGCATCTGCAGATTTTCTCGTGTTTGTGACTGGCTCACCTATCACCTGCCAGCCCGTACTCCTGCCCCTCTCCCTTCCTTTCCGGACTGGGTGTAGGATCTCGGCCTATTACATCCACTGTTTATTCCTCTCCATACCTGCCGAGTTCCCCTGGCATTCTGTGTGTTGCTCTAGATTTGCAGCACCTGCAAAATCTCTTGTGCATTTGATCTCTAACCCAGTACAATGTACAAACCCCATTTCCAGAAAAGTTGGGATATTTTCCAAAATGCAATAAAAACAAAAATCTGTGATATGTTAATTCACGTGAACCTTTATTGAACTGACAAAAGTACAAAGAAAAGATTTTCAATAGTTTTACTGAACAACTTAATTGTATTTTGTAAATATACACAAATTTAGAATTTAACCCTTAACCCATGACCTCTAGTTCTTGTCTTACCCAACTTCAGTGGAAAAAGCCTGCTCGCATTTACCCTATCTATACCCTTCACAATTTTGTATAACTCTATCAAATCTTCTCTCAGCCTTCTATACTCCAAGAAATAAAGTCCTAACGTACTCAATCTTTCCTTCCAACTCGGGTCCTCCAGACCTGGCAGTATCCTTGTAAATTTTCTCTCTATTCTTTCAAACTTGTTTACAACTTTACTGTGACTATGTGACCAAAACTGCACACAGTATTCCAAATTAGGCTTCACCAATGTCTTATACAACTTCAAAGTCCCAGAGTCTTCCTCGACCTTCCCAACTCCCACCCCCCACCAATCACATTTTTCATTTTGAACCACTTTCCTGGTCACTTGCCACATTATCACTACCACTGGGTTTAAGCAGAAATTATCAGGGATTTCATGGGCTCCATCTGGGGCCTAAAATGACAAGAGTTCTCCATAGTGCATGGTTACACAAGCTTGCTATTCTTTTGATGTTGCATCTGTGGCCCAAAATTTATATGATATGTTGGGCACATCCATAATTATAAAATATATTTAAAGCCATCATTCTGAATTTTCAGCCAGAGCAAATGATAAAACTCTAACATGGAAAATAGGTGGAATTGCAGAAATCTGAAATTCTCATTAAATAAAATTAAATATTAAATAAAGCTGAGTACACAAATTGTAAAAAAAAACCCAAATTTTCAAATATCATGCAACACAAAAATGTCAGTAACTTTAAAAATGCCTAAAAATAATACCAAATTTAAAGTTCAGAAACTCTTAAATTCAAACTACATCACCACCAACTTCTTTCACTTCCAGTTTCACCTTTCACAAGACTCTAGGCTGGGATATCAATAATCTTACATTTCATGCAAGAGCAATTTGACTCAAGAGTCACACTGGCCCCAATTTGCAACTATAGATAATAGACAATAAGTGCAGAAGTAGACCATTTGGCCCTTCGAGCCTGCACCGCCATTCTGAGATCATGGCTGATCATCTACTATCAATACCCGGGGTCTGCCTTGTCCCCATATCCCTTGATTCCCCTATCCATAAGATACCTATCTAGCTTCTTCTTGAAAGCATCCAGAGAATTGGCCTCCACTGCCTTCTGAGGCAGTGCATTCCACACCCCCACAACTCTCTGGGAGAAGAAGTTTTTCCTTAACTCTGTCCTAAATGACCTACCCCTTATTCTTAAACCATGCCCTCTGGTACTGGACTCTCCCAGCATCTGGAACATATTTCCTGCCTCTATCTTGTCCAATCCCTTAATAATCTTATATGTTGCAATCAGATCCCCTCTCAATCTCCTTAATTCCAGCGTGTACAAGCCCAGTCTCTCTAACCTCTCTGTGTAAGACAGTCCGGACATCCCAGGAATTAACCTTGTGAATCTATGCTGCACTTCCTCTACAGCCAGGATGTCCTTCCTTAACCCTGGAGACCAAAACTGTACACAATACTCCAGGTGTGGTCTCACCAGGGCCCTGTACAAATGCAAAAGGATTTCCTTGCTCTTGTATTCAATTCCCTTTGTAATAAAGGCCAACATTCCATTAGCCTTCTTCACTGCCTGCTGCACTTGCTCATTCACCTTCACTGACTGATGAACAAGGACTCCTAGATCTCTTTGTATTTCTCCCTTACCGAACTCTACACCGTTCAGATAATAATCTGCCTTCCTGTTCTTACTCCCAGTGGATAACCTCACACTTATTCACATTAAACATCATCTGCCAAGTATCTGCCCACTCACCCAGCCTATCCAAGTCACCCTGAATTCTCCTAACATCCTCATCACATGTCACACTGCCACCCAGCTTAGTATCATCAGCAAACTTGCTGATGTTATTCTCAATGCCTTCATCTAAATCGCTGATGTAAATCATAAACAGCTGTGGTCCCAATACCGAGCCCTGTGGCACCCCACTAGTCACCACCTGCCATTCCGAGAAACACCCATTCACCGCTACCCTTTGCTTTCTATCTGCCAACCAGTTTTCTATCCATGTCAATATCTTCCCCCCAATGCCATGAGCTCTGATTTTACCCACCAATCTCCTATGTGGGACCTTATCAAATGCCTTCTGAAAATCGAGGTACACTACACTACATAACCCAATGCTCTGCAGAACTTCTATACATCTCATGAGCAGCAACTGTTGTTGGCTTTTTAAAAATCTTGTAATGATCAGGTTTATCACTCACATGTCATGAAATTTGTTTTGCTTTGCAGCAAGCAGTACAGTGCAGCACTAGATTATTATTGTACTGTGCAAAAGTCTTAGGTTCCTGAGCTTTTGCACTGTACTGTATTAAGGAAATTTAATTCAGACACTCACTTTGGTACTTGTTATAGAGCAGTATCATGTTCCAACATGTTCAGAGAATTAATTCATTATAATTTTCAAAGCCACTTTCCTTACCGTTTCAACATAAAACCTGGCAAAGTTTTAAGGGACTCCTCCATTTGGAGTTTAGACCACTATATATAAACTACTACTTTTACATATAATTATAGAAGAGGTCCTGGGTCCATGCCACAAATCATGGTTCTAAAAAATGTTGAAAATGTGTACAGTAAGATAACAATATGACCCAACTACAGGACATCATTCTTTTCCTAGCCAAATGAGCTTCTTGTTTTACAAAGCTTGTAAATTTGTTAATCAATGCAAATCAATATAAAGCAAAATAACAAACCCTGGCCAGAGTTTTCTACATTTTGCAAATTTCAAGCTATACTTCAGAGTTTATCAAACATGGAAGGAATTCTGCTACAGAAACCTTGGGACAATTCTGTTTACTATCCTTTGGGTGTGTAATTAAAAAGAAAAGGGCCCATTTTAATGAACCAGTCTAACGTGCACAAGTTGGAGCTCACGGTTTTCCCCTTTCGATCTCCCCGGGTTTCGTCGGATCATGGCCCCACTCCAGGTTGTGTCCTGGAACCTCTTCTCTCCGGCAACTTCCCTTTCATCTCCCACTGAACCAAAGACCCAGCTGACACTGGTGTCAGGCATACAACATGGAAACACACTCCTTTCATTGTACTGCTCACATTCGTTATCTCTAACCACAACCCAAACATTGCTTCTACAGAAAAACCATTACATTAGCAGTGAACAAGGTGTTACCGGTGTTCCATGAAAATTGAAGATAATTGAATAAAGATGATGCTTTCAAAAAATGCATCTAATCACCAACCACCGCATTTTTTTATACCTTTCTTCTCTACCACTTTATTGAGATATACAATGAAGCTTATCAAACACAACTTAACTTTAATAGATTAGATTAAGGGCTTTCCCTGATCAGTTACGGTAACACACACAACATGCCAGAGGAACTCAGCAGGTCAGGCAGCATCGATGAAAATGAATAAACAGTCAATGTTTTCAGCCGAAGACTGGAACGGAAGGGGGAAGGTGCCAGAATAAAAGGGTGGGAGGAGAGGAAGGAGGACAAACTAGAAGGTGATAGGTTGAGCCAGGTTGGTGAGAAAGGTAAAGGGCTGGAGAAGATGGAATTTGATAAGAGAGGAGATTGGACCATGGGGGAAAGGGAAGGAGGAGGGCCACCAGGGGGAGGTGATAGGCAGGTAAGGAGAAATAGTAAAAGTCCAGGGTGGGCAATGGAAGAAAAAGGGAAAGGGGGATGGGTAAAAGAAAAAAAATACCAGAAATGGATGTTCATGCCATCAGCAGCCACCGTCAGCGGTAGTTGTTCAAGGAGCTACACGTGAAAAAATAAAGCAGATCATTTGGCTTGTTGTACCTACTTCGCCATCCAGTAACATCATGGCTTATATTTTACCTCAAAGTTTCTTTCATGTATTAACCTCATATCAAGCCAGTAACCACTCCCCTATACCCACATCCTTTGTTTTTCTTCATTGTTGTGGCCATTTCACCCTTCTCTTCTCCTCCCTCAACTTGCCTATCACATTCCCCTTTATCACATGGTCTTCCGTCCTTTCCTATCAAATTTCTTCTTCAGCCTTTACTTCTTCCACCCATCAGCTCCTAGTTTCTCACATCATTCCTCCTCTCCCATCCCCTCATGTCCCTGCTTGTGCTCCTCTCCCTCCTCCAACCTTCCTGTTCTGGCTTCTGCCCTTTCAAGTCCTGATGAAGGATTTCAGGACGGTTCGTTTCCCTCCATAAACGCTGCCTGACTGCTGAGTTCCTCTAGTACTGTGTGACAATTAACTTTATGAATCTCCAATGCCACAATATTCTTTTTCCAATAAAGGGATCAAAATTGTGGCCAGTGATCCACGTGGTGAACAACAGTTCAGAGTGCAAAAGTTGTACTGATATATCAACTCCTGCCTGGGGAGTTACATGGATCCACTTCAGTTTGCCTCCCATCACAAAAGCTCAACAGCAGGTTGCATTTCATTGGCTTTTTGCTCAACCCTGCACACCTGGACAATGAAGATATATACATCAGAATGCTCTTCATTGACTACAGCTCTGCATTCAACACTATCATCCATTCAAATTAATCTCCAAGATCTAGGCCTCAATACATGCCTGTGCAACTGGATCCTCTATTTCCTCACTTGCAAGCCCCAGTCAGTCTGGACTGGCAACAACAGCTCCTCCACAATCACCATCAGCACTGGTGAACTGAAAGGCTGTGTGCTTAGACCACTGATTTACTAGTTTTACACTTATGACTGTGAGACTAAGTATAGCTCCAATGCCATATTTAAGTTAGCTGAAAACACCACTGCTGATGGCCAAATCAAAGGTGGTGATGAATCAGCATACAGGAGGGAGACTGAAAATCTGGCTGGAGTGGTGGCACAACAACAACTTCTCACTCAATGTCGGCAAGACCAAGGAACCGATAGTTGGAGGAAACCAAAGGTTTATGAGTCAGTGGTGGAGATGGTCAGTAACTTTAAATTCTTTGGCACTATCATATCAAAGGATCTGTCCTGGGACTAACACATAAATGTCATTACAAAGGCGGCATATCAGAGCCTCTACTTTATTACAAGTTTGTGAAGATTCAGCATGTCATCTAAAACTTCGACAAACTTCTATAGCTGCATGGTGAAGAGTACACGGACTGGTTGCATCGCAGCCTGGTATGGAAACACCAATGTCTTTGAACAGGATTGCCTACAAAAAGTAGTGGATACAGCCCAGTCCATCACAGGGAAAGCCCTTCCCAACAACGAGCACATATACAAGGGGCGAAGTCGCAGGAAAGCAGAATCTATCGAGGACCCCCTCCAACAAGGCCATGTTCTCTTTTCACTCCAGCCATCATGGAGGCACAGCAACCTCAGATCCCACACCACCAGAAAAAATATTACCCTTCAAACATCAGGCTCTTTACCAGAGAGTATAATTTCACTCACCCCTATACTGAACAGATTTCACAATCTATAGACTCACTTTCAAGGACTCCACACTACACGTTCTCAATATTTCTGAATTTTTTTTTTGTCTTTGCACCTTTTGTTGTTTTCTGCACATTGGCTGTTTGTCTGTCTTTGTGTACAGTTTTTCAGTGATGCTATTGTGTTTCTTTGTATTTACTGTGGATGCGTACAGTATAACACCAATATTTTAATTTTTAATGGAATATGAGCAGGGATTCCATCAATAGGTACATTTAATGTCAGAGAAAGGTATACAATATACATTCTGAAGGAGTGCCCCAAAGAATAAATGACAGTTAAAATATTAGAACCCCAAAGCCCCCCCACCCCCAAAACCAGCGAAACAAAAAGCATTGGTGTCCTCTACCGAGCACTCAGCAAAGTGTCAATAAAAACACTTGTAGTACCCCCAAAGACTACTCGTTCACCAGGTAATTAATTAATATTCCCTCTCCCTCTCTCGAAAAATATGGAGTAACACTCACCAAATGCTGGAAGAACTCAGCAGGTCAGGCAGCAGTTATGGAGAGGAATAAAGAGCCGATGTTTCCGGCAGAGACCCTGCATCAGGGTTGGTGCGTGTTACTTTGGATTTCCATCATCTGCGGAATCTCGTGTTTATGTAAAACATGGAATTCTTGTTAAAAAAAAAGAACAGAATATCATTAGATGAAAAGTATGATAATGTATATCTAACATTGATTCCATGAAGAAATTGTTACTTTACCAATCTCAGTGAATTTTAATAGATTAATGGTACGCTATTAGTGGTACATGCAAATTATTTACTTTTTTGAACACCTTCAATAAACCACTTCAAATTAGACTGATGAAATACTCCACAGAATACAGAATGGAGGGATTTGTTGGAGAATTAATTGCTGGCAGGCTTTAGGATAGAAAAGTGTGCAAAGCAAAATAGGCAAAAGTTCATGATAGGTAGCTGTCCTTCACAAGGATCAGTTCTGGGACATCTGCTGCTCTTAATAGCCGATTAATAACAGAGTCTTAAAAAACACACATTTTCTAGATGAATAGAATTGCAAAGTAGTTAGATTATCCTCAATCAATATCAGACCTAAGTTAGAAATCATTTGGTGTACTCCAGATCACTCTTGTCATTGCACCCAATGAGAGATGTATTAAGGCACTCGAATGAAGAATAGATTTAGAAGGATTACACAAGAAATGCAATGGTATACATGCACCGTACAGAACAAACAGACTTGGCTTCTTTACTCAGAAAGTGGATTGTCCAATCGAGGTCTTTAAAATTATGGAAGATTTTGATTCAGCCGTTGTAGAGAAAATTGTGGCAAAGAAAGTCACAGAATTCAAAACAGAATACCCTCCAGAAGAGGAGAGAGAGTGAAATGGAAATGAACAATATAGATACATTTAAAGGGAGACAGGATAACTATATAGAGTGAGAAGGGAATTGACAGCTCACTATTAGATGTATACAAGGATTATGCAGGAAAGGCCAAACGGTCAGCTATTGTGTTATACGTAATGCAAATCCGAACTTTAACATCTGAAATGTGATCATTTTGAATGTTACTCTATCTATAGAACAATGAAATCGATTTTCATTGATTCAGGTATAAACTATACATATTTTACAACTTCATGAAAAGCAAGAGTGGGATTAACCAAACACAGTCATATCTCACAACACAGCAAACTAACAAACAGCCACTATGGGTTTTGTGGTATCGGTCAAGGAATAAACATTGGCCAAAGAGAACTTCCTTGTTCTCCAGTGTGACTCCTGTGATTTATAGCATAAATGAGAGGATAGGATATTAGCATGTCATCTGAAGTAAATGCACAGTACAGTATTGCACAAAAGCCTTGGGCATATATACACATACAGATGCCTAGGGTGCCCAAGACTTTTTGCACAGTACTGTATTTGTCAATGTGGGAAAGAGTGAGTTTGTAAATTTGGCGAGAGCAAAAGATGTTTGGAATGGCAAGGGTGGAGTGCTGTGGGACAGGTGGCAGAAAAGGTGTGCCAAGGTGGGGGGGGGGGGGGGTTATGGGGGAGTGGTGCAGGTGCAGACACATCCAGCCCTGAGACACCAGGTGTATCCAGAGATAACTGCCACGTGACAGATGCACTGCCACCTGGCTGGTTGGAGGATACACCACACGCCAATCAACATTTGGTCCCTCCCAACTAATCAATGCACACCTAAATTATTGGTCACCTTAATTGGATTATCTCACCCAGCCCCATGCTATAAAAGGTGAGACTTGTCCCTGGCTCGCTCTCTTACAGACCACCTCATTGAAGGTAAGTGCATTGATTTATGTTTGGGAAGGTCTATCGTTTGTCCTGGTAAGGGAGCCGCAGCTATCCAAGGTCAAGGGAGATAGCTGTCGTAGTGCTTTTCCCTTGTTCTTTGTATGTGTAACCGTACCGTCCCCACACCGCTTCCTGTGTATTGTAGTTGCTTGTGTTGACCCGACTTCCCCTTGTAAATAAATTCCTTATTATTAAAACTGTGTGTGTCCAGGCCTCTACTGTTGAGACTCAAAGAACCAGTTATTTTCCATCACAACACCAGGCAAGGTCATTTGATTCCAAACAATTAGTTTGTTGATCATCACAGAATGTCTCTCTGGTGCTTCCCACTCCCTCCACTCTCCCTTCCCCATTTTCCAACCATGATTTCCCTCCCCCTTCCCACTCTCAGTCCACAACAGAGACCCAAATCAAAGTCACGCTCATCATCACTCACATACATCACAAAATTAGGTTTATTTTTGCTTTAGCTTATATACATGTGCCCAAGACTTTTGCACAGTGCTGTACATTTTCCCCATGACAGTCATAATTATGTTTCTAAACTCCTGCACAGATGAGATATTTTCATGGAACAACTCCTGGTGACTAAGTGGAAGTCACGAATGCTACTGCCTTGCTCATGCAAATGAGACTGGTGGCGGCTACCGCATACAGTTAGTCTTCGGGATGCGTGGGGGGAAAATACATGCAAGTGGATATCAAGTTATGTAAAATAGATGCAAACTTATTTTCCAGGAAGATAAAATAGTAATTGGAAATACACAAGCCAGTTGATTAACGTGGGGAGAACAGATACTTTGGATGGTTGCTTTTTACAAGAGGGACTGAAATAGCAAAATGTGGAAAGAACAGTTAAATAGAAACAGAAAAAGCTGGAAATACTTAAATTGCCAGACCACATCCGTGAGGAGAATAAATTTAGGGCCTCAAAAAATTGGTTCTGTCAACTGCTATGCAGTTGAAGGTCTGTTCAGCCTGGAGCACAGTTAACAAAAAATAAAACATGTATATTCCCAGGCATCATCATTAAATTTTTATCCTTCCAAAAAACATATCAGGAGCCACTTCCATAGGCAGAACTATTTGAGGAGAGAGCGTGACACGAGTTGCTGTTCATCATAACAGCGCTCACTGTGATTGGCACCTCCTGCAACCTTAAATTCTGCAACGCATAGGCAACTGAACTACTTTGCCAGCGACGATCAAAGACGTGATCACCCTCACCATCCTCTTTCCAGGATCATTTGATGCTCCTGCAAATACCTAATACTATGTCTCAATTTGCATTAGGGTGTCACCCAAGCTCCAGATTCCAAAGGAAGAATTGACTTCGTCTGCCTTTCCTTCAGCCAGCAACAGCAAAATGAGCATGCAAGTTAATCACTGCAGAGCGAAGGCATTCACAGACAGCACATAATTATTACTCCCTCCACAGGCTTCGTGGACAAACTGTCAGAAGCATCTAATCCCAGAGGATCTCCATAGCCTCTTGGAGAAAAGACCTTTCATCCATTAAGTAATGGGCTTTGCGGATACTTTGAGCCTTCAGGGGTTTTCTCCATTACTGAGGCATTCGTTCTCAATGCAACAGAATTGCCTGCATAACTGCAAAATTTGACACCAGATTAATGCAACAGCATGTGCTGAAATCAGGCTTTATCCAAGAGAAATCCCAGCAGCTCTGTTCTAGGAACCTCAGAACTTATTTCACACAGAATTCTTTTTGGGTGGTAGCAAAAAAAGTGGAAGAGGAATTTCTGGGCCAACGTTTCAAGCCAAACACCCTTCATTAGAACTTGGAGAAGCTAAAGCAGAATAAGTGCTAAGATGACGTGGAAACCAAAGGAGAGGCAACAGTGAAGAAGGTAGAGATTGAATAATGTAATTCTTGCTGACTATGCGGGGTTCCACATAGCTCAACTTCCTTGTTCTTTTCTGCTGTGTATAAATGAACTACAGTGTAGTTCATGACAAAGCAGTATGCAAAACAGTGCGTTTTTAAAAAATGAAACTGCAGGAAGATATCAACTGACAGGTCAGTAGACAGAAAACTGACAAGTGGAATTCAGCTTGAAAAAACTGTACAACTACTGCATTTTGGAAGCATAGAAAGCTATCAAGAAGTGCATGAAAGCTATCAAGAAGTGTACAAAGATCAGAGGGGTCTTTAAGTCTGTAATTATACATCTCGGAAGAACAGCAAGTTTGTTAAATCAGTAATACATCCTTGATGTCAGAGTTGAGGCAAAGAAATTAAGAACTAAAAATGTACGAGATATATTTTGCGTTAATTGATATAATTCATTGAGAGAAAGAAATCACCCAACTTTTCTCGTGGAAAAGGAGGAAACGCATGTGAAACAGTATTGGAGTTAGAAATGTTCTAAGCATTTAAAAATAGTAGTCAAGAAGAGTACTTGAGTTGCCAAGGACATGATAGGTCAAATGGCCTCTTTAGGTCACAAATTTCTCTGAGCCTCAATATTAAATTTCATGTTCCCAAGTTATACATCCAACTATCTGCTGATGCAAAGGCACTCAAACAGCTCTAACCAGCATTTTCACATCTCTAGCTAAATATATTTTTAGATTAATGGGGCGTCTTCCTCTTTGAAGTTGTTACCTTACCACAATTAAAAACTTGACCAAATATGCAATAAATATATTTGGATTACATCTATTTTATATCCTTACCTCTTGGATTAAAAAAAAAAGATCACTCCTTGTTAGATATCTCTGTAGAGATATCCAGATGGAACATTTGCCATGAGAATTACCCTGAACTGTATATAAGTGAATCCCCAGAGCACATAAACCACAGGAACTTGTGGTTAACACTGAAATAGTTGCAAACATGCATATTACTATTTATAGAAACATTTACTGCAAGGGCATCAATACTACAAAAATCTTAGTTGAAATATTTCAGGATGTGTTTTGGATATTTCTACTAAAATTGCAGTGTTTCTGTTCCATTTATGCAATAGCATCAAGAAATTAGACCCTTTATATTTTGCACCCATGAATTCTGCTAGATCAGAGGACAATTGTGATTGCATTTCAAAACAAATTCATCTTGCCTGGCTTTTAAATGGACTCCAACTTGTTATCTTGCAGTGTTGAGTAAAGGTGAATTTCCCTACCTCTTAAGGCATCGATCAGTAGGTTTAATTCTCCAAATGAAAATCTGCTTCCACACATTGCTGTGCAAGTAAATGCTGGTGGTGAGATTTTCAAAGGCTAGTTTATCAGCACAAGCCTTACCATTCTCTTTGTTTCAATCAGTTATGAATGCTGAGTTTTAAAAATCAAAACACACGATTAATACTTATTCAACATGTTTATGTTCTGTATTTTTGAGACATATATATATACACACACAAACACACACATTATTTATATAAAGTCTGTGACATCTGTGATATATTCATTCAGATCCACTGATAAGTCTCAGTAACAGAATGTGTAACAATATCAAAGAAACCCACAGATACTACAAAAGTGTGTGAATTTTGCACATTATTCAAACTAAATTTCAAATACACACTTTCAATATAATGTGAGGATAATGCAGCATTCCTTCTCTTCCATCCCTTCTGCAACAATTTGGGAATTCTGTCTGTCACAATTGTTTTTAAACAATAAGGCACTTTAGAGAACATACCAATTCAAATCATTCATTTTATTTAAATGAAAACGATTTACTTTGGATGGACTCAAATATAAAAATAATACAAATAAATTTCCGTTCAAAATGTGATTTCTGTAAGGAACTGCTTGCAGAATTCTGATTTTTTTTTAAGATCCAAGTATGAGAAACATGGGCGGTGTGGCTCAAGAAGCCAGAAAGGCCTATTCCACGTTGTATGTCAATAAATAAAAGAAAGAGAGACCACCATAAGACATAGGTGCAGAATTAGGCCATTTGGCCCATTGAGTTTGCTCTGCCATCCCATCTTGTCTGATTAATTATCTACCTGACTCGCATTCTCTCGTAAATTTTGATGCCATAACTAATCAAGAACTTATCAACATCCACTTTAAATATACTCAATGACTTGGCCTCCACAGCCATCTGTAGCAATGAGTTCAACAGATTCACCACCCTGACTAAAGAAATTTCCTCCTCATCTCTTTTCGAAATGGACGTTCACTAGATTGAAGCTATGCCCTGTGGTTCTAAACTCCTCCACATCCACTCTATCCAGACCTTTCAATATTTGATAGGTTTCAATGACATCCATTTCTCAATCTTCAAAAATTCCAGCAAGTACAAACCCAGAACCATCAAACACTCCTCATATCCCTTTTATTCCCAGAATCATTCTGGTGAACCACCTCTGGACCCTCTCCAATGCCAGCACAGCTTTTCGTAAATAAAGGGCCCAAAACTGCTCACAATACTCCAATTGCAGTCTGACCAATGCTTTACAAAGCCTCAGCAATACAACCTTACTTTTGTATTCCAGTCCTCTTGAAATGAATGCCAACATTGTATTTGCCTTCTTTACTGACTCAACTGCAAGTTAACCTTTAGGGAATCCTACACAAGGACCCAAGTCCCTTAACATCTCTGACTTCTGAATTTTCTCCCCATTTAAAAAATAGTTTCTACCTTTATTCCTTCTACCAAACTGCATTACCATACACTTTCCTTTGCTATACTCCATTTGCCACTTCTTTGCCCATTCTCCTAATCCAAGTCCTTTTTCAGACTCTCTACTTCTTCAACGTTACCTGCCCCTCCAATTATCTTAAAGTCTGCAAACTTGGCCACGAAGCCGTCAATTCCATCATCCAAATCGCTGACATATAACATGAAAAAAAAGGCCCCAACATGAACCTTTCAGAACAGTCACCAGCAGTCAACTTGAAAAGGCCCACTTTATTCCCACTCTTTACCTCCTGCCAGTCAGCTAATCTTCTACACATGCTAGTATCTTTCCTGTAATACCGTGGGTCTTATCTTGTTAAGCAGCCACATGTGTGGCACTTTGACAAAGGCCTTCTGAAAATCCAGTAAACAAATTCCTCCTAGTCGTCTTTGTCTATCCTGCCTCTTGTATCTTCAAAGAATTTAAAGAGATTTGTCAGGCAATATTTCCCCTTAAGGAAACCATGCTGACTTCAGCATTTTTACCATGTGCCTCCAGAAACTCATCCTTAGTAATGGACTTCAACATCTTCCCAACTACTGAAGTCAGGCTAACTGGCCTATAACTTCCTTTCTTCTACTTTGCTCCCTTCTTAAAAAGTGGAATGACATTTCCAATTTTCCAGTCCCCTGGAACCATTCCAGAATCTAGTGAATCTTGAAAGGTTACTAATTCCTTCACAATGTCTTCAGCCACCTCTTTCAGAACCCTAGAGTGTAGTCCATCTGGTCCGGGTCACTTATCTACCTTCTGACCTTTCAGTTTCTTAAGCACTTTCTCCTTAGTTATAGCAAATACACTCATTTCTGTCCCCAGTACTCTCAAATTTCTGGCATACTGCTAGTATCTTCCGCAGTGAAGAGTGATGCAAAAGATTTAAGCTCATCTCTCATTACTACCAATCCACCATCATCTTCCAGTGGTCCAATTTCCACTCTGGCCTTTCTTTTGCTCTTTATATATTTGAAAACAAAACGTTTGGCATTGTCTCCTTATGGTTTTCTAGTTGCCTTCTGCTGGTTTTTAAAAGCTTCCCAATCCTCTAACTTCCCATTAACTTTTGCTATATTTTATACCCTCTCTTTACCTTTTATGTTGTCTTTGACTTGCCTTTTCAGCCACAATTGCCTCCATCTCCCTTTAGAATACCTTCATCTTTGGGATGTATCCCTCCTGTACCTTCTGAATTGCTCCCAGAAATTCCAGCCATTGCTGCTCTGCTGTCACCCATGCTAGTGTACCCTTCCAATCAAATCTCTCATGCCTCTGTAATTCCCTTCATACCACTGTAATATTGATACATCTGATTTTAGCTTCTCCCTCCCAAACAGCTGGGTGAATTCTATCATAATAATCAGTATTTACTAAGAGTCCCTTTCCCTTAAGGTCCCTAAACAAATCTGGTTCATTGCATCACACCCAAACCAGAACTGCCTTTTGCCTAGTGGGCTCAGTCATAAGCTGTTCTAAAAAACATCTCGTAGGCTTTCTACAAATTCCCTCTCATGGGATCCAGCAACAACCTAACTTCCCCAATTTACCTGCATGTTGAAGTCCCCCATGACCATCATTACACTGCACATTTGACATGCCTTTCTATCGCCATTGTAATTTGTATCCCACAGCTTGGCTACTGTTCAAAGACCTGTATATAACTCCCTTCAAGGTCTTTTTACACCGACAGCTTCTAAACTCTACCCACAAGGATTCTAAATCTTCTGATCCTATGTCACTATACACTAGAATTCTGCAGCACAGTACAGGTCCTTTGGCCCTCCATATTGTGCTGACCAAACAAGTCTTATGAGGCAATGTTAGCACAGCTGGGACTTCTCTCTTTTGAGCGTAAAAGGATGAGAGGGGACTTGATAGAGATCTACAAGATTATAAGAAGTATAGATAGAGTGGATAGTCAGTACCTGTTTCCCAAAACACGAATAGCAAACACCAGAGGGCATATGTACAAAGTTAAGGGAGGGAAGTTTAGGGGAGACATCAGGGGTAAGTTGTTGTTTTTAATATAAACACAGCAGGTTTTGGGTGCCTGGAATGATTGCCAGGGATGGTGGTGGAGGCTAGAACATTAGGGGTATTTAAGAGCCTCTTGGACAGGCACATGGATGAAAGAAAAATAGAGGGTTATGGGGTAGAGTAGGTTTAATACTTTTAAAAAAAAAAAAAAAAAGGAATATATGGGTCACTGCTTTCCAAAGATGTGAATTCACTTTTTACCAACAGAGACACCCTCTGTCTACCCACCTGTCCTTTTGATAGAATGTCCATCCTTGGATATTAAGCACCCACTATGATCTTCTCTCAGTCACATCTCACTAATGCCCAAAACTTCATACCTGCCAATCTCTAACAGTTTCAAGATTGTCCACCTTATTCCAATATACTGCATGCATTCAAACAGGACAACTTCAGTCCTGTATTCACTCTTTTCAATTTTGCCCCCATGTAACACTTCAACTCATCCTTCTATTTGCAATTCTACCCTGTCAGTCTGCTCTTCCTTGGTCTCTCTAAATACTGTATCTACTTGTATACCAACTGCCCCATCCTCAGCACTGTCACTCCAGTTCCCATCCCCCCTGCCAAATTAGTTTAAACCCACCCTAACAGCTCCATCAAATCTACACACAAGGATATTGGACCCCTCAGGTTCAGTTGTAACCAATTCTTTTTATACAAGTCGTACCTTCCTAGAAGAGATTCTAATTATTCTGAAGTCTCAAAATCTGTCTCCTGCACAAATTCTTCAGCCATGTGTTTATCTGCCAAATTACTCTTCTCTTACCCTCACTGGCCTAAGGCACAGGCAGCAGTCCAGAGATACCTACCCTGAAAATCCTGCTTTTCAGCTTTCTACCCAACTGCCTGTATTCTCGCTATAGGACCTCCTCCATTTCTGATCCATGTCATTGGTACCAATCTGTACCATGACTTCCGGCTGTTCACATTCCCCCCTTTATAATGCTGTGGACCAGATCCAAGACATTCCCCAACCTGGCACCTGGGAGGCCCAATACCATCCAAACATCTTTATCACATCCACAGAGTCTCCTGTCTGCTCTTCTAACTATGGAATCTCCTATCACTACCTGACTCAGTGCCATAGATCTGCTCACTGTGGCTTCTCCATGGTAGGTAGTCACCCCTATCCTCCCACCATTATCCAAAGCTGTAAACTTACTAAAGGGGAACAGCCACAGGGGGTAATCTGGTAGCCTATTCCTTTCCCCTCTCCTGACAATCATCCTGGTACCTGCCGCTTGCAACTTAGGGGTTAATACCTTCCTGCAGCTCTCTTCACCTCAGTCTCCCATAGGACCCAAAGTTCAAGCTGCAGCTCCAGTTCCTTAACACAGTATCTGAGGAGTTGCTGCTCGATACACCATGCAGATGGAGTTATCAGGGACACTGGAGTTCCCGCATCTCACACGAAGAACACATTAACAACTTTGGACCCATTCTCAGCACACTACTTACATACTAATAGACAAAGAGAGAGGAGAAAAAAAACTTACTTAGATCCTCTGGCTGCTCTTGCCAAACCCAGCCTGCTCCTCTTGCACCTCCCTTGGCTCAAATAAAACTCAGCCCTGATGAGACTTGCAGCTTTCAACTGGCTCCCACCCTGCAAGATGTCACTCTCTTACTCACTACTTTAAACAATGACTCATTCTTGATGAGACTTGCAGCTTTCAAATGACTCCTGACCTGCAAGATACTGTTCTCTACTTTGCTACTTCAGACAAGTTTCATATAAGAAATGATGCAAAAGATAATAATATTCATTACTAAGGTTACCAAAATGCTATTTCAAACTATATGTAGCACTTCAGATTAAAATTAACCACACACCTAGAAGAGCTTATTCAATTTTTCACATTTACATGACATCTGGCCTCAACCCCAAACACATGTAGCTAGGCTTTATTTCCCCACCTGTATATTTTAAATTTCTTTCTCAACTCACCTCCAATTCAAAAATATGGGTTACAGTACACATCATTCTCTACGCTCATTGAAAAAATGATTCCAAACATTTCTTACAATGCATCAGCACCTTTCTTAAGGCAGTACACCTGAGAAACTTCTGAGAGAGTGCTAAGCAAAACCCAGACCATCAGTGGCAGGACCCTCAGCTGTGTACCTTTTGCACAAAGCCTTTGTAGTGGCTGTACCCAGATTCAGCATCTCTCTCAGCATGTCAGCAGATGACAGCATTTATAGGTGGATATCTCCTTTCACAGGAAGACAGTTCAACAAGTTTAAGACAGATCAAAGTATGCCTTTCACCACGTTGATGATCTTCATTGGCAACAGCCCATACATCATAGAATGAACTTCAGTAAGGACCAATGCAGTCCTTTCCTTTGGCAAACACATAGTCCACAAGGAGGTGGATAACGGTCTCATTTGTACTGAAGCTGAAGTCAGTGGTATGGTGGAAGTGAAGCTGCGACTATGCACAAGGATATGATGAAAAGAGTTCCTACTTATAGCCAGGTAAGGTTTAGTGCTTGTTTGTGAACTCTGCTGATAAGACATTTTGCCAAATGACTGATAGTTAACTCAGGAATCCATTCTCTCCGTCACATCAGTTTCCTCCATGACCTTTCAAAGCTGGTGTTCCTCCTTTTCAGCACCTCAGAGTATACAACAGGGGTTCCTAAAGGGGTTTAATGTCATTGGTCCATGGCATAATGAAGGTTGGGAACCCCTGGTATACACCGTCATTTTTTTGGTTTCACAAATTCAATTCATACTAGTTAGTCAAAGCTACAAAACCCATGTCATATCTCAGACCAAACCCTAACCTTCTAGCAGTCCTCCTACCCTTCTACATACAATTGTGAAAAGATGTTGGGTGGGGGGGGTGGGAAGAGAAGAGAACTAGGTAACCAATGCAAGGAGGTGTCACCATGAATATTCCTTTACAAAACAAAGCACAGTGTGCAAATTTAGAAGGCAGAAACTAAAGCCAGACTAGAAAACCAGCAGGCCAACTACCGAGTGTCAACAAGTCTTTCACCCATCAAACAGGTTGAAATATGCTCTCCATTTGCCCAGAAGCAAACTATCTCAGCAAAACTACTTCAGGTCATTAGAGAAGCTCACTTGATTGGCACCCAATCTTGACCTTAAATTTTCGCTTGCCCCACGCCAGGCGTAGCACTACAGCTGAAAACTTCTTCAGCAGCACATCCCAAATCCACAATCTTCATCAGATAGAAATATACTTTTTTCTTCACTTGTAATCATTTAAAAATTTAATTAAATAAAATTTAGAAAAAAAAAGAAAAAAAAAGATAGAAATATACAAGATCCATTAAGGGCAGAGCAGGAAGGAAGAAAGCAAACCATTACACAGCAATTTCCCTTTATATTCTACACCTTCCTGACTTGTAAATGTCTTATTGGTATATCATCTAAATCACACAGGATTCCCGCTCTTAGGAACAGCAGCTATTTGTTAATGTCGCATGAAATACCAGCCTTGCTGACATACTGTAAATATATAGAAAGAAGAATTGCCAATCAGTACTCCTGGACCCTACTTTTGTCTCAGTTCACTGATACCATCAATGTGCTGGAGGAGTTCAGTAGGTCAGGCAGCATCTATGGATGGGAATAAACAGTTGACGTTTTGGGCTGAGACCCTTCACCAGGACTGTAAAGGAAGGGGAAAGAAATCAGAACCTCTGTCTTGGATCAAAACATCAACTGTTTATTCCCATCTATAGTTACTGCCTGACTTGCTGAGCTCCTCCAGCACATTGTGTGTGTGTGTTGCTCTAGATTTCCAGCATCTGCAGTACGTCTTGTGACACTGATACCACCTTGTCATTCAGATCAGGACCGGTACCTCCCTTCATTGTGTCCACTGCTGTCAGGTTTGCAGCACATACCTTAATGCGAAACTATTTACTACCGATATACACACAATTGGTATGCTCAGCCCTGAGCGCCAAGTCTGTTCCGAAAGAAGTGAGACCTGACTAAATTGAAAGACTATAAAAAAAAATCATTTAATGTACTTTATCAGTCACATCATGGATACGTGCAGCGGGGAAAGAGACCAGCTAACCTACCAGCTGCGTGCATATCATAAAGGAGAAAAATACTTAAATTCTACTTCCTAACACTAATGTTCCTGACGAAGGGTCTCGGCCTGAAACGTCGACAGCGCTTCTCCCTATAGATGCTGCCTGGCCTGCTGTGTTCCACCAGCATTTTGTGTGTGTTGTTGTTTGAATTTCCAGCATCTGCAGATTTCCTCGTGTTTGTTCCTAACGTGTTGCTTTGTTTTGTTCTACAAGCCACTGAACAATAGTAACTAGACATTGAATCAAAACAGTTAACAAGGAAGGGGGCTGGGGGGGGGGTTGGTGGGGTTGAGTAGAGTTGAGAATGGTATGATCAGTATCCAAATAAAGGACTGAGTGGTAAAACAAATGGTCCATGAACAGTGTATATGAGAACAAAGATCGGGGGAAATTGATTGATGGTGGAAGAGAAATAAGTAAAATGAAAGGTAATAGTCATAGAAAAGTACAGCTCTGAAACAGGCCATTTGGCCCATCTAGGCTGTGCCAAACCGCCAACTACCTACTCTCATGTAAAAAATCCAAATCGAGCTCACTCACGTGCACCACTTGTGTTGGCAGTTCATTCCATACTTTCATCACCCTCTAAGTGAAGTTTCCCCTCATGTTCCCCTTAAACTTCTCCCCTTTCACTCTTAACCCATGACCTCTGATTATAGTCCTACCCGACCTCAGTGGAGTAAACCAGCTTGCACTTATACCCCCCAATTTTGTATATCTGTATCAAATCTCCTCTCAAACTTTTATGTTCCAAGGAATGATGTACTATCCTAATCAATATTTCCTTTCAACTCGGGACCCTCAAACACAGCAACAAAAAGAGCATTTGAGAAGCAAACAGGAAAGAAATTAAGTTTGCTGCTAGCATCATCAGTAAAAGAGAGCAGGGGCTAGCTGGAAATGTCCATGTCTTTGGTATAAATTACGGAAACATGGCTTGCACTTACCATCTAATAAACTGCACACAGTAGGATGCATGTGGCAATGCTGCCATTCATTCTACAATGCTTGTACGGATCTTTGCAGCTGAAACCAGATACTTTTCTGATTTGAAAACATTGTAGAACTTGTGGGTTACAGTATTTATATTGAACCAGGTTTTCAGATTCACATCAGCTGCACTTTTACTATTTTTAAAACTCTGCTGTCTGAAGGCAGTCAGGGGTCACAAGGCCAACTAGAAGTTGTCCCATTGAATAAGATGCACTCATTTCTCCACTGCTACATCTTTGCCACAATTTGTTCTACAGAGCCCCTGCTAGAACAGTCCAGGAGCTGGAACCACAGAACAAACACTGGAGGCAGGGAAAAACAACTACTCAGATTTTAACCTGAAGAGTACGTAGACAGCCAAGCTCTCTACCTCCCACAGCAAGTTGGCTACTCTCCGGTTTAATACACGCTCTCCAGCTTTATCAGATGGGCACAGCCACCAACAGAAACTGGCAAATACCAGCTGCATCCAATGCTGGTACACTGACAGAAATTCCTTCACACCCAACTTCAGTGCACGGAACCTTCAGCTCTTGGAAAATGTCTCTGCACACTGAAGTTACAGATTGGAGTTGCCAAATACAAACTGTGAGCAAACAGTACACAATTTAGCTTGATATCTACAAGTGCCTACAGTCCAACTTCATGAGCCAATGTTACTGATGTACAATGATGGGTGAAATGATAAATGAATATATTTGTGCAATATAGTTTACTGATTTTTTTTCTAGCCATTGAATATTCATCGGATTGAGGATTATTGTTCAAAACAATGGCAGCTTAAAATATCATGAAATTCAAATCAAGAAAAATGGAATTTTAAAAGGTTCTTATCACAGATTAATCAAATTACACAGTAAATGTCTGTCTATAAATAAGTGTAAATTTCCATTAAAACAATGGCATTTAGATTGAGTAGATAGAAATGCAATAGTAGAGAATAAAACATTAAGCCAGAATTAACATTGTCTTTCAACATGACAACCAGGTAACTTTGACAGTTATATACAGTTCCATCCCATGCCTTGTTTGGCATATTGGGTGGCAAACTTGCTGTTTCTTCATCATTTGTCTGTTTTACAAGGCCGAATTGCTAGCTCAACACTCAGTCCAGCACCGATGGAGGAAAAAAAGCATGCAAGGAGCCGGCCAGATTTGAACCTGGGACCTCTTGTCTGGATACCACTACACCACTGGCGCAAACTAGTTGCACGGAACCGTGTTGCTAATCAAGTTAATTATTTGCGCTTTACTGTGTTGAATACAAGAGTCAATTATAGGAAAAGGATTTAAAAAAAAAAGAGACTGCAAGGTCTTATTGCATCTATTAAGTAGCATAAATAAACATTTCAAATGAAGTCAAAACCTAAAGCAAGGTGAGCAAAATACCATAGAAGTTCCTTGAATGAATAAACACCTCTGCTTTCCAATATTATCTTCTGATGCTGCAAAATCTTTCAGCCATTCCTTGTCTGACCTCTGACAAGGTTTCAGCTTGACATACTGTAAGGATCAGGAACATGATTTCTTCTTTTCCCCCAGGGCACACTGCAGTCCTTTAACTAGCTTTTGCAGACATTATCCAAATTCTTTTCATGTTGGAATCACACATACCACACCAAGGGGAACTGCAATTCAGACTTAGTAAATGAGTAGGTTTTTATGATATTGTGCTAGAAGCCATATCAAGCCTTTCCACTGTTCCTACAAGCACAAATAAACCTATTTGTTTTTACAGGTGATGGCATCCATATCATGAGTGTCTTCAACTTAGAAACAGTATATTCCTTTCATTAATTTTAATTAAAAGTTGCAAGGTACAAATTCTTTTCAACAATTGATAAAATTGGACAAAGTTACCTCCAGTTTTACCTACATAAATGTGTACAGAGGTAAAAATGTCTCCAAAGTAGCAATGAACTGGGTAAAATAAAGTTGAACAAAACCATTATTGCATTTTGCACCATAAATGTAAATTAGGACTGAGAAATTACTAAAATTCAAGACTTAACACCATTTACAAGTGCTAAAAATACAGCATGTGTTTCACCCTCTAATTTGACTACGAAGTCTTACTTTAATGAGTAACATTTCTTTTGTCCTATCACTAGAAGCTTTTCTTATGCCATGGACCAATACCATTAAGCAAGGTGGGATGCACCATCAATAACTCTCTGAGACGTGAGGCGAGATATAGGCTTTTATTGGCTGGAAGAAAGAACAAGCAGCAATTGACCACCATACTACATCCTGGAGACTGAGGGCAGGGCCCAGGCTCCAATCGCCTTTATACCGGGGTCAGTGGGAGGAGCCATGGTCAGTGGAAGGAGCCACAGGAGCGGTCAGCGGGGGGGGGGGGGGGGGGGGGCGTGTCCAGACAGGTATATGTAGTTCACCACAAGGTGTTCATGGACCCCAGGTTGGGAACCCCTGCACTAGAATATCAGTTGACATGCAGTGTATATCCAACACATGCTAATACAGTGAACCTCTCCCACAGATTTTTGAGAATTGGAGACAATCTCATTTGTGGACAAGAGATTCCCAAATAAAGCCAAAAGTGCAATGAACAGTTTTTTCCAGGAGTCAAAAAAGTACAGGACAGAAACAGACCCTACGGCCCATCTAGTCCATGCCGAACTATTTAAACTATCTATTCCCAAAGACAATTTAAACTGTCTATTCCCAGGGACCACACCCCCCCGGTACCCCTACCATCCAAGCACCTATTCAATCTTCCCTTATAACTCAGATCCTCTAGACCTGGCAACATCCTTGTAAATTTTCTCTGTATTCTTTCAACTTTATTTACATCCTTCCTGTAAAGATGTAAGAACATAAAGAGAGGAAGTGTGTGACGCCCTTGTCCACTTGTCCCTCCCTTCTGATCTACCTCCTGCCACTTATCCCTGTAAGCATGACAAGTACCACACCTGCCCTGACACCTCCCCCCACCCCCAGTCAAGGATACAAACAGTCCTTCCAGGTGAAGGAATGCCTCACTTGCAGGTCTTTGAGTTACTTTCTCACATGCTCCTGGAGCTGTCTCCTCTACATTGGTGAGACCCGACGTAGATTAGGGGCCGTTTCATGGAGACCTTCATTCCATTGGTTGCAAAAGACAGAATCTCCCATTTTCAGTTCAACTTCCCATTCTCACACGTCTGTCCATGGTCCCCTCTACTGCCATGCCGAGGCCACACTCAAACTCAGACTTTGTGCCTGCATTTTCCATCTGCTTAGCCTCAGACCAGAAAGCATGAACATCAATTTCTCTAACTTCCAATAATTATCCCCCCACCTCTTTATCCACTCCCATTTTGGTTCTCCCTCGCCCCTTCTCTTCTCACCAGCCCATTTCCTCCCTCTGGAGCACTCCCCCTTCCATACCACACTGTCCCTCTCCTATTAGATTCCTTCTTCTCAACCTCTTCCCTCTCCCACCTATCACTTCCCAGTTTCATACTTTATCCCACCTACCAACCTTCCCCCTCACCTGGTCTCAACCTACTAGCTTGTTCTTCTTTCCTTCACCCCACCTTCTTAATCTGGCATCTGCCCTTTCCTTTCCAGTCCAGATGAAGGGTCTCAGCCCAAAAGGTCAGCTGTTTACTCCCCTCCAATAGATGCTACCTGCCTTCCTGGGTCCCTCCAGCATTTTGCTTGCGTTACTCGAGCTTTCCTTCATCTGCAGAATCTCGTGTTTAGAAAGCACGCCCAGCTCCCTGGCTCAGAACATAAACTCTTCCCAGGCAAAGACAGCTTTTGAAAATTATCTTACGGTTCTTAAGTACCAAAATGCTGTATATCTATTACATGAGAGGATGTTTTAAAAAATGACGAGATCACTATCACAAGAAGGACCATGTTACATGGTTAATTATTAAAACATCGCTTTTCCTGCAGTCACTCTTCACAATTGTGTATACTTGATGCCCTTGCCTCTGTTGAGCAAATGCATGAAAGGATTCTCAGTTGTAGACAAGCATAATATGATACACTACATTGGCAATAAGGATGGGTCACACAGAGTTCCCAGGCTGTAGACTGCATTAAGATAGAAAACTTAAAGGCATTTCTGGCAATTAAGTGATTAGGACTTCCCAAAATGAAACTAAGGGTTCAGATTAGGTTCGGTGCAGGCACAAAGGGGGTGCATTACAATGCTTAGGAACTCCAGTGTGGGGGGGGGGGCTGATGGGGGTGGAAATAGGGGTTGGATCAGTTTGGACACGTTCTGCTGGGTTAATACACCGTAAAGGCAATGGCTAGCAATGCTGAAACACAGAACATAGTTTAGAATTGGGATTCAAAACTGATGCACCATCAGCAATCCTGTTGCCTTTGTGATAAGGCAACTGATACTCAATTCGAAAAAATAATTTAAGCCAGACGCATGCCACAAACCTGCACTGATGAAAAGTATTTCAGTTGGAATTTCAATCCTCCTATCAAGATACCAGAAGCATTAACTGGGGATTACAAGTCTGAAGGACTTGTCAAAACAATACAAATTTGGAACACTTTTGTAGGTCAGCACATGGATACAGGCCTCCCCCCTTCTGCCACAGCTCTTTACTTTTCTGAAGCCAGAAAGAATGGGTGGAAGTGATACTGACAAATGTGAAGGCGCTTGCATAAGCACAAGCTGCAGGTGCAGATTTACCTGGCAAAGCTATAGGAACGGGTTTATCAGGCACATTTCCTCCATCGGCGCCCGGTAACTGATATGCAGAGGCTCATTTTGAATTATTGGAAACATGCTAACCACCAGAATCAGAGAATTGGGAAACCATGATTCACGTGACTGTAAAATGGTCTATAACCGATATATAACCGATTATGTCTGGCCAGGACTGAAGCAAAACCACAAGTCAGTATTTGGGAAAGCATGTGACCTTAGGGCACAGCTTTAGGCATCCATCAGCACGAGCCACGGAAAAAAGCACTTCAGAGGCAGGGAGGCACAGAACCTACAAGTGAAATGGCCCGGGAAACAGCTTCCAATGAGATCTGCACATTAGTGATGAAGCCGTAGACTTCAGGAGCACAACCCTACGAGGATAAGAATATGTATAATCCTTCTCTTCCCAAGCTTCTCCAGGGAGAAGCTGGCAACAAGTGGTCCCCATATGACTAGTGGCAGCAGCCTTGTCCATACTTGCGCTGTTTAAATTGCATCTGCTTACACAATGCTTCCTTCCATAGCAGTGCTCATTGTGGTTCTGTTGGTAATTTCCTCCACAAGGCACTTGAGAACATCTGTTCCCGTTCCGACATTCCTCTCACCCACATCATTCCAGAAACATGGCAAGCTTCTCCTCAACTTCACCTCCACCTCCCAACCCTGACTCCTTTTTGGAAGGGTTATGCCCTGACTTGTCCAACACGAGGCCACAAATCACAACAGGATTGGAAAAGGGAATGATCCCGCCAGGGGACATTGAATGGCTTTGATATTTCCAGTAGTGTCCACTCCTCTTCCCTATGCACCATCCTGAGCACTGTAAGGTATGTATCAACATTACTTGAACAACCCATTAGACCCCTCATCCAGTGGGGTTTTAAAAAAATGGCAAAAATACACAAAATTATAGGGATTGGAATACTGAACAGGTACGGAACATTCAGCCACACAAACCTAGCAATTTCAAAACATGTTCCTTGCCCCTCAATATTCTTTAAAAAAATGTTAGTCCAATTCACTTTTAAAATTGTCAGCTGACGGGAGTTGGTGCCTTTTCTTTCATCACTACTCATGATCTTTCTGTATTTAATGGCTATCTGGCAAAAACAAATATTATGCATAAATACTTTACAGTAAAATGAACCTTTCAGGAAGACATTTTTCTAGTAGCTGAAGGAATCGGTCCTGACATCAGCTTGTTTTACTGTCACTTAATTCTGATCTTGCACATCAGAAGTGATAGCCTCCGTAAGCAACCCTTTTACAAAACAGAAAATGCTGGAACCACTCGGGCAACATCTGTGGAATGAGAAACAGTAAAGTTTCAGGTCCTGAACTGGCGAGGTATCCCAGACCCCAAACTTTTAACTGTTTGTCTTTCCACTTATTCTGCTTAATCTGCCCTGTGATTCCAGTATCCTCTATTTTTATTTCAGACTTCTAGCATCATTTCTTGTTTTACCACTTCCAAATCCTTTGATCCTCTCAAACACCAGAAATGACATGGGAATTAACATTACATCAACTGCTCTATGCTAGAGTTCCCTTTCATCCCTCTGCATCACACACCCACCACATCAGTGTACTCCTTTTTCACTTCAGCTTGGAACTTGACAGCTTAAATTTAAGAAACCAGATTACATTATGAATTTCTTTCAAAAGTAGAACAGCAGTGAGAAACATTCAGTGATGCAGTTTATTTTCCCCGTCGATGATATGCTTGATGTATTTATTTAATCAGACCACCCCCCCCCCCTTGCCGTTGGGAACTTCATGTAAAAATATTGGTAATGCCAAGCATTTCTCTACATTAAACACGGAAATGCTTTAAAAATTTTAAGCATTGTGAATTCACTTGTTAGTTTAAACAAAATAAAGATTAGGTAAATCATTAAAACTTAATAATAGCGCAATAAAGGACACATTTTCTTGCTGTACATTGGAGTCCTATCAATATGGAAGGAATATTAAGCAGGAACACAATAACATAAGAAATAGGAGCAGGAGTAGGCTATTTGGCCTGTCGAGCCTGCTCCGCCTTTCAATAAGATCATGGCTGATCTGGGCATGGACTCACCTGCTTTTCCCCCCATAACCCTCAATTCCCCTACTATGCAAAAATCTATCCAACCTTGTCTTAAATATATTTACTGAGGTAGTCTTCACTGCTTCATCAGGCAGAGAATTTCACAGATTCATCACTCTCTGGGAAAAGTTCATCTCCGTCCCAAATACACCTCCCCAAATCTTGGGGCTTTGTCCCCTGGTTCTAGTCTCACCTACCAGTGGAAACAACTTCCCTAAATTCCAGTGAGTACAATCCCAGGCTCCTCAACCTCTCCTCGTAGTCTAACTCCCTCATCTCTGGAACCAACTTGGTAAACTTCCTCTGCACTGACCCCAAAGCCAGTATATCTTTCTTCAAGTAGGGAGACCAGAACCACACGCAGTACTCCAGGTACGGCTTCACCAGTACCCTGTACAGTGGCAGTATAACCTCCCTGCTCTTAAATTCAATTCCTCTAGCAATGAAGGCCAACATTCCATTTGCCTTCTTGATAGCCTGCTGTACCTGCAAACCAACCTTTTGTGATTCATGCACAAGCACTCCCAACTCCCTCTGCACAACTGCATGTTGCATTTTTTACCATTACATAATAATCTGCTCTTTCACTTTTCCTTCCAAAGTGGATGACCTCACATTTACCAACATTGTACTCCATGTGCCAGACCCTTGCCCACTCACTTAACCTATCTATATCTCATGCAGACTCTCTGTATCTTCTGCACAGCTTGCAAAAAAAAACCCCTCACATCCTAATAGATCATGTAGTCTGATGACAAATTTTGCATGACAATGTGAATTTGAGACATCTTTCTTCATTAAAATTATATAGTTGTTTTCGAGAAGATGGGACCAAACTAAACTATTAGGTGTGCATCCCCTTAAGAAAGCCATACTTTTCCTGACCTGCCGGAGTTGGGTCTACCAACTTTTCAATACTGTTTTCCAGGATTTCCTCAGTGCAGCATTTCCATATAAGGGATGCCTCTCCTCTCACCCCATGTAGATAGACACTACATTTTAGAGGGAAACAGCAGGAGATGTAACCAAAACGTAGGCAAGGAACTAGATTTAATGGAATAATCTAAGGTTTGGGCCTGAATCAAGGAAAGAACATGCAGCTACAATGGCTGAAGGGTTTGTCCCCAAGAGGAGCTACTTCCAAAATAAGTCATAGAACATGAACAGTACAGCAAAGGAACAGGCCCTTTGACCCAGAATGTTGTGCCAAAATTATTAAATTAGTAATCAAATGCCAACTAAACTAAAACCCCCTGCCTATACAATGTCCATATCCTTCCATTTTCCTCACATTTATGTGCCTACCTCACCATCTAGTAAAAGTCCCTAATTGTATCTGCCTCTAACACCACCAGGCACCCACTGTCTCTGTATATAAAAACCTTGCCCCTCACATCTCCTTTGAAATCACCCCTCACCTTAAATGCATGCCCTCTGGTACTAAACATTTCAACTCTGGGAATTACTGCCTCTGCCTGTATGGAGTTTGTACATTCTCCTCATGACCACGTGGATTTCCTCCGGGTGCTCCAATTTCCTTACACAGTCCAAAGACGTACCAGTTGATAGGTTAATTGGTCATTATAGATTGTCTTACGACTAGGCTGGAATTAAACTGGAGGATTGCTGGACGGAACAGTATGACTCTGGAAGGGCCTATCCCATGCTGTATCTCAATAAAATAAAGTAAAATAATTTTTAAAAGATACTATGTACTCTAGCTATGCCTCTCAATCTTACCAACCTCTATCAGATCTCCCCTCACCCTCCGCTGCTCCAGAGAAAATAAACCAAGTTTGTCCAACCTCTCGTTCTAGCACATGTCCTCTAATCCAGGCAGCATCCTGGTAAAGCTCTTCTGCACCCTCTCCAAAGCCTTGACATCCTTCCTATGATGTGATGACCAGAACTGTATGCAATGCACCAGATGCAGCCTAGCTACAGTTTCATAAAGCTGGAACATAAGTTCCTGACTTTTGAACTCAATGCCTCAACTAATGAAGGCATGCCATGTGCCTTCTTAACCACCCTATCAACCTGTGCAGCTACTTTTAGGGAGATCTGAATTTGGACCCCAAAATCCCTTTACACATCCCTCCACTCTGCAAGAGCCAAGGCTCTTGCTCTTAGCAGTGTACTCTCCCTTTACATTTGACCTACCAAGGTGCACATTTGTCCGGGCTCCATCTGAAATTTCTCCACCCATATCTACAATTGATCTATATCCAGCTGTATTTTTTGCCAGTCTTCAACACTATCCAACAACATCAAGCTTTGTATCACCTGCAAACTTACTAACCTACCAAACAGTTTATTTTCATCCAGGTCATTTATATGCATCACAAACGGCAAAGGTGCAGATTCCTGCAGAACACCACTAATCACAAACCTCCAGCTAGAACAAGCCCCTTCAACCTCTACCCGCTGTCTTCTATGCACAAGTCAGCTCTGAATCCAAACAGCCAATTCACCATGGATCCTAAGCATCTTAATTTTCTAGATGAGCCTCCCATGAATGACCTTGTCAAACACCTTACTAGAATCCACATAGATAACATCCACAGCTCTACCTTCACCAATCACCCTCATCTCCTTGTTAACAAACACTATCAAGTTGGTGAGACATGACTTGCCCCACTCACAGCTATGCTAGCTCTCCCTAATTAGGCCACAGTTTCCCAAATGTCCATAAATCTTATTCCTAAGAATTCTTTCCTGAAACTTCCATGCCACTGACATGAGACTCACTGGTGTATAGCTTCCAGGATTATGCCTAGTTCCTTTCTTGAATAATGGAACATCAATAGCTACTCGTCAGTCCTCCAGAGTGGACAATCTCTTCTCTTGTCTCTCTCAACAACCTGACATACATCCCATAAACCCTGGGGACTTATCCACTTTAATGCTCTTAAGTACCTTTTGATCTTTGATAACCTAGATGACCAACAGTAAAACAAGTCATTAGTCAGGAAAGAAAATAGATTGTAATTTAATGAATATCACAACTTTTTAATAAAAGCATTTAAAATTGACTGAGGACCAAAGCAAGATAACATTCTCAAAATCTTCTGGTGGAAGAATTTGTGAAAAGCTAATTTCCAATAACTTTTATTTTTATGTAACTAGGTAAACATTTTTCATTTAGAATATAAAAACTAGTAAGAACATTGAGGTTGAAATTACAATGTGACAAGCTGGTGGTAGTCCTGAGGAGGGCTAAGGCACTGGTGACCCCTGTTTCCATCCAATGGGTCAGTGTGGACATGGTGGAGGATTATAAATAACTGGGGATATGAATTGACAATAAACTGGACAGGTCAAAGAACACTGAGGCTGTCTACAAGAAGGGTCAGAGCCATCTCTATTTCCTGATGAGACTGAGGTCCTTTAACATCTGCCAGACAATGCTGAGGATGTTCTACAAGTCTGTGGGGGCCAGTGCTATCATGTTTGCTGTTGTGTGCTGGGGCAGCAGGCTGAGGGTAGCAGACACCAACAGAATCAACAATCTCATTTGTAAGGCCAGTGATGTTGTGGGGGTGGAACTGGACTCTCTGACGTTGGGTCTGAAAAGAGGATGCTGTCCAAGTTGCATGCCATCTTGGACAATGTCTCCCAACCACTCCATAATGTACTGGTTAGGCATAGGAGTATATTCAGCCAGAAACTCATTCCACCAAGATGCAACACTGAGTGTCATAGGAAGTCATTTCTGCCTGTGGCTATCAAACTTTACAACTCCTCCCTCGGAGTGTCAGACACCCTGCGCCAATAGGCTGATCCTGGACTAATTTCCAATTACTAATTTCTAATTATTTACTTATTATAATTTAATTATTTATGGTTTTATATTGCTATATTTCTACACTATTCTTGGTTGGTGTGACTGTAACAAAACCCAGTTTCCCTCGGGATCAATAAAGTATGTCTGTCTGTGTGACAAATGAACTACATTTGTAGGAGATAATGGCTACTAAAAATAAAACCAAGACAGAGGCAAGAAATACTCCATCTTAAAAACTTGTAACATTACACAGAACAACATTTAATTTGCACATCAAAGAGACTTGCATAGTTATTCTGCATTATACCACTAATGACAAATTCTATATCCCAGATGAGCCCTCACATATTGTCGCATGAACAAAATCACCAGAAAGTACTGGTAAATATGAAGCAGTCTCTTTATTTGATTAAAAGAGACGCAGCATATTGAGATCCCTCTCAGAGGAAGAGGTATGCGTGACATTCTATGTGCTAAAGATCAAAGGATAATATCATATTTACAATGATTCCTATGCACTACATACAACTTTCATGCCTCCTGCTTTGCATCCACACCACAGCCACCAAATTAATTTTAATCAGCATTGTCTGGTCTCGCTAACTGTAATTCATGGCTCTTAAGAACCCACCGTTCAAAGCTGCATTTTAAATTTAATCTACATTCCATATTCAGATTTTAAGATTGGTGACTGAATTTAGCTTCTGAAGTTATTTGCTCTATGTGCTAACCCCCCAAAAAGCCCTAACAGTTTACCCTTCTATAACTTCAGAACCAACTTTCCTTTTTCCAAATATACCATTCTATAAAGATATTTTGTTACTATTGCAGCATGCAATAATAAGTGCCATTCAAATGGAAGGTAATTCCTAAAATGGCAAAATAATGGTGCAGTATTAACATCAATGCCTCAGCTCCAGGAAACAACATTAATTCCTGACTTGGTATGCTGTCTGTGTAGACTTCCTCTTTATAACTCTGAGGCTCTGTTGACTGCTCCAATTTCCTTCTATATCTCAATTTTTTTTTTAATGTTAATTGGCTACTGTCAATGACCCTTTAGCATGGGTCTGTAGAAAACAGGCAGGGATGCAATGAGAGTGATGTGATTGCTCTGTTAGGAGACACATGCACTTGATTGGGTAAATAGCAATCATCTGCAATCACAGCAATGAAGCACCTCTGTACTATTCCACTGTCACACAACCATGAACAAACATACAAATGTTCCTGTGTCACCAAGTATTATAATGTTTGGGTTTGCTGATCACAAAGTTCTAACCTCAAGCAAATACCTTAAGCCCTATCCGATACAGATAGCTAGGGGTATACTCACTGAAGGTTGTACTGTGTCTACCTGTTCTTCAAAGACTAGTTCACTTCCCTGTTTATCCTCCACGGCAAGGTTAACCCCCCCCCCCACCCCCCAGACGTGCTCTCTTCTCACTACTGCTATCAGGAAGATGGTACAGGAGCATCAGGACTCACACCACCAGGTTCAGGAACAGCTACTACTCCTCAACCATCAGGCTGTTGCCCTGTCATTGAAATGCTTCCACAACCAATGGACCCACTTTCAAGTACTCTTCATTTCATGTTCTCAATATTTATTGCTTATTTATTACTATTTACATATTATATCTTTTTGTATTTGCTAGTTTGCTGTCTTCTGCAGTCTGGTTGAACTGATTATAATCTCTCATTGATTCTGTTATGGTTATGTTATGGTCTCCAAATTTATTGAGTATGCCCACAAGAAAATGAATCTCAATGTTATACATAGTGACATAAATGTACTTTGACAACAAATTTACTTTGCACTTTAAACAATACCCACTATTTGAGTGGTGGGCCCCCCTTCTCTACATGGATGGGGATATTTCCAGCTAACAAAATAGTTTAAACACAGCTCATTTCTTTCTAGTGATACATGTTTAAAATCTGACAAATCAAAATACATTTAAAACTCTGGTACTCTTTTATTAGATAGAAAAACTTTGACTTTTACAAACAATTTCTAAAATGCAAAGGATTTTCAAAACACAGGCAAAATTCCATTAAGCGAAAAAGACGCATCAATGAGCTGTAGATGAACAAATGGTCCATCGCAGAAATCAAAAGGGATAGGTATGAAGTCTCCACCCGCATCTTTATGTCATCTTCTTGATGTTCCTGGATCATCCCCAACAAGTCTGACTACTCTCTACACTTGTACTGATTTTCTGCCACTTGGGTGTCTTCAGAGTTCCCAGATTCCCACTATTAACAAATCAGCTATTTGATGTGCTAAGTGATAGAATCAACCTGGTCAGCAAGCTTCCTTTGACTAAATAATTTAGCCACATTGTCTGGTTTGAAACAAGCCCAATTACTGTAAACAACTCTGCATTCTTACACTGTAACTCTTGAGAATTCAGTCCAGGTGCTGTGGGTCAGTGCATTTGCTTGAAAAGCTGTCCTTTAAACTTCAGACAGATTATCGCTTGCCAGCTGAAGACTGGCTCCCATTTATGAAAGAAGCTGAACAAAGAATATTGGTTGGAAGTTTATCTTGCTCAAAAAACAACACTTAGATCTCTTAGAAGTTTCAGCAACTATGTTAGAAAGCAGAGCCTGGCAAAAAGAAAGGCCTCCTGGTCCTGGACCGTGAGTCTCCATCACGAATTCTAAGTGTAACAAATCCAAGTCCCATCCACCCAATCTCTTGAAGCTGTTTAGTTATCTTTTTTTTAATTAAAGACTCTGCAAACTATGTTGGCACCACTGTACATAACTAGATTAACACAAAACTGCATTATGAACGTTCATTTCCAAGATCAGTTAAACATTACCTGAACACATATTTGATTTGTTACAGTAAACTGTCACATTCGCATGCAATCGATCAAAATCGTATAAAAGTTAATTAGATTTGGCATTGTCTATGTTCAAGAATCCTACATCCAAATTCACCAGGCATGATAACGCGCTTTGTAAACCGAAGCATAATAAAAAAAAACCCTCACATTTGGCTCGGGCTATACACGATAAAAAAAAAGAGTAATTTGCACGCGATTAGAAAAATCTTAAATTATATTTTCTCCTGAGACTGTTAGGCTTTAATTACAACTTCTTACTAATGTTTGAAAATACCATCACGAAATTATCTCTGAGAACAATTAAACGAAACGCGTAGTGCATCACAGAACTCGCAACTCAATACAATTTACAGATTTGAATCCAAGTCACATAGGCAACTGTGACGGTTCTAATGAAGAACAATTTTTTTCGATAAATGCGTGCAGAGCTAATGTATTTCCTTCACTGCGCGAAGTCAGACACTTCCATTTACTAGAAAAGATTGAAACTGAACCAAAACAGATCAAGGACATACGTAGTCATTTACTATTTTAATGATTTTAACCACATCAGCCTTTTTCATTGTATCCTCAAGCAACAAAGTATTACAAAGCCCTATACTGTACATCAACATCTGAAAACTGCCTTCGGCATAAGAAATTAATGATTCGTTTTAGATACTATTCCCTGTGATATGTCCCAATTATTTCATCTATATTTTGCAAATCCAGCTGTTGAAAATTAAAAAAGGGAAAACTTGCCACGAAAAATGTCGAACGAGTCCTCTAATTCGCGCAGTGGTTCCTCAACCCGAGTTGTTGGAAATTAAAGGCACTAGTGGCTTAGGTGCTGCACAAATATGAAGCAGTTGATTGCAACGCTGTAACGTAGAGAATAGCGGGCTTGTTTTCCCTATGCAGTTCTCACAGAGCTTTGCTCAGCAGCGAGCCTGCCTGCCTCCAGCTGCCTTTCTTACCTCCCTGCTGCTCCTCCCACACATTGGACCAGACACACAACCCGCTGCAAACAGCTGGGAAGAGCACGACTACGCCTGCGCACCCCCAGGGAACCCCCCCCCCCCAAAAAGAATGGTATATGAAAAGCGAAGGAATAATTGCACGTGCACCTGCGCAGTGACATAGCCAGGGTAAGACCGGGGACTACAATTCCCAGCGTGCACAGCGAGACGCAGATCACGTGCGCTCTTTGACGGCGCCGGCTGCAGTGAAATGGCGGCGGGTAGGGCGAAGGTGGTGCTGAAAGCGGTGAAAGATGTCAGCGTGCAATTTTGTCCCTTCCAGTCCAATGTCCGAAGTGCCAGGTAGGGAAGCCCTTCAGAATGAAAACACATCTTCCTAAGTGCTTGTTAAGTGATTTTAGGCCAGGAGTAGACTTGTGTTTCCATTTAGCTGCTGGAGTCTGAAGTCATGCCTGATTTGTGAGCTAATCCATAATCCCAGCCTTGCCCCATATGGCCAAGTACATTTAGTGATCACTCTTTTATTTTAGCATTAAAATTATGAACTGATTGCTGTTTATGAGGAGAGTTATTATTCGTACGTAAATGTGTGGAAGGAACATTCTGATAAATAAACCAGATTACTTTGCTAATCAGTTACACATTTATAGAAAATCCTGAACTCTGTGTTTCTTGACTGTAAATATAATTTGACAAAAACAAGGAAAAAGCTGTAACCGTTGAAGGTAGATGGGGTAGGGTCAGTGGAGAGAATTTAACAGAAATTTAGTTGGATTTCCGGTCCCCACAGTACACGATTTAATGTCGATGGAAGGCCAGTTGGCGAGATTTTGCATAACCCTTCTGTTAAGTGGCTGGCTTTGCACTCTGAACAGCTTTGGCTGGTAGTGAGCCCTCTCTGTAAACTCTCAAACTATTAAAGTTCTCCAGTATTTGCATTCAAGGCACTCAAACAATTGCATCAAAATATATAAAAGTTCTACTTTGGAATGTTAAAGCAAACACACATAACAAAGCAACAAAATTCATTTAAATTAAGTGAATTAACTCAAATATAATTATGGACTGAAGAATCTGTACTGTGCTGTAGTGTTCTAAGAAAGGTCATTTACATGAAAATAAAGAAATGCAATATAATTTATGAGAAACCTATACAGAAAGACTGATAAACAACAAATATACAAAGAAGACATTGTACAAATAAAAAAATACTGAGAACATTGGTTCTGGAGTCTTTGAAATTGATTCTGTAGGTTGTGGAATCACTTCAGAATTCGGGTGAGTGAAGTTCTCCATGCTGGTTCAAGAGCCCGAAGGTTTAGGGTAATAACTGTTCCAGCACAACCCCATCACCATTATATACACATCACATCATCCATATCAGATACTTATACAATATGTTTTATAGGGCTGCTTTTATATTGTGTTCTTTTTTGTTTTATTTTTATTGCGAGCTTATTGTGTTTTTTTAATGCTGCTTCGAATCTAGAATAAAATCATTTCATTCTCCTTTACACTTGTGTACTGAGGAATGACAATAAAAAATTTTGAATCTTAAACCTGGTGGTGTAGGACCTAGAGCTCCTGTACCTCTTTTCTGTGATAGTAGCAAGAAGAGAGCATGTATCTGCTCCATGTTAAATTCATTAACTTGGAACATGAACTTTGTCTATCCAAAATTGTCTCTTTCAGTAAAACATTCTGATTGTTTCAGTTTCATCTGCAAAAAATAGTTTTGTACAAAATGTATTTCCTTAACTGAAGGGTAATAGTCCTCTTTAGTCATGTGCTAATGTCATAAGGAGAAAAGAAGAAACTGACTTGTCTGGAAAGAAGTTCTAGTTCATTAGCTGATAGATCTGGAATGAGCTGTATAGGTTGGACTAAGATCCTAGCAGGAGAAAGATTTAATTTCAAATGAACTCCAAAATAGTGTAAGTGAGACTTAAAGTGGATATAATAATAATCATCATCAGTGAATGAAAGGATGAATAGAATGGATAATCCATTACAAATTAAGAAAAATACACAAAAATAATAATTTACCTTTTACTCCAGTCCCTGGCTTTGATGCTAATTCATTTTACATTCCTATATTCATATTTTTCAACATTACATATTTTTCAGATAATGAAATGCATATGAGAGGAATTATTGAAAAGGTTGTTATAATGTATGTGAAGATGACAGAAGAAAGGATTAGTGAGGGAGAAAAGAACAAAAATAATGAATAGATCAAAAATAATTTTATATAATGTGATCAAGGACAAGAGGGGATTAATCATATAATTAGGGGCAAATTGCATCCAACCAAATAGTGTATAGGGAATTTGAGGAGAAAGAAATAGGCAGATTTGTATTTGAGTAAGTCTACATAATGGTGGGAAATTCTGGCTGCTCTAAATCAACCTATGGGGCAAGTGGATAAAAAAGTGATGAAATTTTTTACAAGACAACACAGAATGTTCTAACCTGATATGCAAGAAAGAAAGAACAAGAGTCAGATCTGGGAGCATGAAATGAATCAGAACAGATAGGAAAATTAATTATGGGGGAGCAGCTCAGGAGGGATAGACATGATACAAACTTGGAACAATAGTTATGAATCTAATGTAAGCTTATTTATATAAATCTAAGTGTGTATATCTAATGCGTATATATGTGTGTATATGTATATTTAAAGGTAGTTAACTAGTCTAGAGCTCTTTAGGAGAAGGATGATCTGATGTCACTTGAAGATAAACTTCAAAGAGCATGTTTGCTACAGTTAAGTTGTGCAGAGTTCAAAATTTAAGTGGTAAGAATAGGTGATTCGAAAATTCAAAGTAAAATTTATTATCAGTACACACGTCACCACATAAAACCATGAGTTTGTTTTACTGCCGGAATACTTAGCAAATCTATAGATAAGTAACTGTAACCAGAATCTGTAAGCTGCAAACAGACTCTGCAAATGCAGATCATAAATAAATAGTAAATATCAAGCATGAAATAACAAGATTAGAAGAGTCCTTAAATGAGTGTAGTTATACCTTTTGTTCAAGAGCCTGATGGTTGAGGGTTAGTAACTATTCGTGAACCTGGTGGTGAATCCTGAGGCACCTGTACCTTGTACCTGATGGCAGCAGCAAGAAGAGAGCATGAACACAAAGTACACTGCAGGTGCTGTGGTCAAACAACACATACAACAAGCTGGAGGAACTAAGCAAGTTGGGCAACATTTGTGGAAACGAGCAGTCAGTGTTTCGGGCCGAGAGAGCATTGCCTGGCAAATATATAACTGCGAATTAAGTAATTATATCAGAAAATATGATGTCTTGGGTAAATTAAGTATTGAATACAGAATGCTTTAACAGTAGAAAAACATAAGAAGGAAATAATACAATAACATTAGGAGAGGAATGAATGGACAATTGGGGAAGAATAGATGAGGCATGACATGAAAATATCATATTTGGCTAAAATAGCTAGGCATAATTAAAATAATGAAAATTAAAGTAGATACAGGGCCAGGGAGGGATAATACAGACTTAAAATAGATGATATTGGTGCATATTTTGCCTCTCATTTTTTTTTTTACAGTGGAGACTAAGTGGAAATAACAACACACAGAGACAAGGGAGATAATGATCTTGATATCACATACAAAATGCTAGAGGAAAAAAGCAGGTCAGACAGCATCTATGGAGGGGAAATAATTAGCCCAAAGCTCTTCATCAGGTCTGGAAAGGAAGGGGGAAAGGTGGGAGGAGGGGAAGTGGTATAAGCTGGATCACGGGGGGGAGCAGCAAGTGAGAGAGTTTCACTGATTTTGTTGTGAAGTTTGCAGCTCTTCCATTAAAATTCAAAGTTTAGAGTAAATTTATATCAAAGTACATGTATGTCACCATATACAACCCTGAAATGCATTTTCTTTCAGGCATGCTCAGTAAATCCATAATAGAATAATAACCATAATAGAAGCAATGATAGATAGATAGATAGATAGATACTTTATTCATCCCCATGGGGAAATTCAACTTTTTTTTCCAATGTCCCATACACTTGTTGTAGCAAAACTAATTGCATACAATAGTAAAAAATATGATATGCATCTAAATCACTATCTCAAAAAGCATTAATAATAGCTTTTAAAAAGTTCTTAAGTCCTGGCGGTAGAATTGTAAAGCCTAATGGCATTGGGGAGTATTGACCTCTTCATCCTGTCTGAGGAGCATTGCATCGATAGTAACCTGCCGCTGAAACTGCTTCTCTGTCTCTGGATGGTGCTATGTAGAGGATGTTCAGAGTTATCCATAATTGACCATAGCCTACTCAGTGCCCTTCGCTCAGCTACCGATGTTAAACTCTCCAGTACTTTGCCCACGACAGAGCCCGCCTTCCTTACCAGCTTATTAAGACGTGAGGCGTCCCTCTTCTTAATGCTTCCTCCCCAACACGCCACCACAAAAAAGAGGGCGCTCTCCACAACTGACCTATAGAACATCTTCAGCATCTCACTACAGACATTGAATGACGCCAACCTTCTAAGGAAGTACAGTCGACTCTGTGCCTTCCTGCACAAGGCATCTGTGTTGGCAGTCCAGTCTAGCTTCTCGTCTAACTGTACTCCCAGATACTTGTAGGTCTTAACCTGCTCCACACATTCTCCATTAATGATCACTGGCTCCATATGAGGCCTAGATCTCCTAAAGTCCACCACCATCTCCTTGGTCTTGGTGATATTGAGACGCAGGTAGTTTGAGTTGCACCATATCACAAAGTCCTGTATCAGTTTCCTATACTCCTCCTCCTGTCCATTCCTGACACACCCCACTATGGCCGTGTCATCAGCGAACTTCTGCACATGGCAGGACTCCGAGTTATATTGGAAGTCTGATGTGTACAGGGTGAACAGGACCGGAGAGAGTACGGTTCCCTGCGGCGCTCCTGTGCTGCTGACCACCGTGTCAGACCTACAGTCTCCCAACCGCACATACTGAGGTCTATCTGTCAAGTAGTCCACTATCCAATCCACCATGTGAGAGTCTACTCCCATCTCCGTTAGTTTGTGCCTTAAGATCTTGGGCTGGATGGTGTTAAAGGCACTAGAGAAGTCAAGGAATGTAATCCTCACAGCACAACTGACCCCATCTAGGTGAGAGAGTGATTTGTGCAGCAAATACGTGATAGCATCCTCCACTCCCACCTTCTCCTTATACGCAAACTGAAGAGGATCCTGGGCGTGCCTGGTTTGTGGCCTGTGAAATACTGCATCAACTTGGTCATTCAACCAATATGCAAAAGACAACAAACTGTGCAAATACAAAAATAAATAAATAAATAAATAAACAAACAAACAAACAAACAATAAATGATTTTATGAGAAGAAAAGTCCATGAAGGTTGTAAGAACTTTGTAGTGATGGGGCAAGTGAAGCTGAAGTTATACAAGAGCCTGATGGTTGAGGGCTAATAACTGTTCATGAACCTGGTGGTGTGAGTCCTGAGGCCATTGTATGTTCTTCCTGATGGCAGAAGCAAGAAGAGAGGATGACCTGGATGTTGGGGATCCTTGATGATGGATGCTGCTTTCCTGTGACAACACTGTGCACTATGTAGATTTTTGCTCTATGGTGGAGGGGGCTTTACCCATGAAGGACTGAGCCATATCCACTACTTTAGTAGGATTTCCCATTCTAGGGCATTAGTGTTTACATACTAGGCTGTCAGTATACTCTCCACATATCTATAGAAGTTTGTCAAAGTATTAGATGTAGTGCCAAATCTTTACAAACTCCTAAGAAGAGATGCTGCCATGCTTTCTTTGTAATTGCACTTGTGTGCTAAGCTCAGGACAGGTTCTCTGAAATGATAATGGAATTTAAAGTCACTGATCCCCTTCACCTCTGATCCTCCGATGAGGACTGGCTCATGGACCTCTAGTTTGCTCCTCCTGAAATCAATAATTGGCGGCTTGGTCTTGCCAGCATCGAGTAAGAAGTTGTTGTAGCATCACTCAGCTACAGTTTCAATCTTCCTCCTATATGCTGATTCGTCACCAGCTTTGATTCAGCCCAGAGCAGGGATGTCATTGGCAAACTTGAATATGGCATTGGAGCGGTGCTTAGCTAGAGTCATAAGTGTAAAGAGTGTAGAGCAGGTGGCTAAGCACGTGACCTTGTAGTGCACTTGTGGAGATTGTGGGGGATATGTTGCCAATCTGAACTGACTGGGGTCTGCAAGTGAGAAAATCAAGGATTCAATTGCACAAAGAGGTATTAAGGCCAGGGTCTTGAAGCTTATTGATTAGTTTGAGGGGATGGTGGTATCGAATGCCGAGCTGTAATCAGTAAAGAGCATCCAGATGTATGTATCTCAGCTGTCCAGACCTGTTGTGCCGGTAGGTAAATTGGAGCATATCCAAGTCACTTCTCAAACAGGAGTTCATCACCAACCCTTCACTGTAGATATACATGCTGCTGGATGATAGTCATTGAGGCAGGTTACCACATTCTTCTTGGGCATAGGTATAAGTGAAGCCTGTTTGATGCACGTGGGTACCTCAGACTGCCGAAGCGAGAGGTTAAGAATCTTAGTGAACACTCAAACCAGTTGATCAGCACAGATCTTTAATACTTGGCTAGGTACCCTGACTAGGCCGGACGCTTTTCATAGGTTCATCCTGCTGAAAACTGCTCGAGTGCTGTTTGCCTGATATCGCAAGATCAGCAGGGGCTGTGGGAGTTTGTGATGTTTCCTCCATGCTTTGATGATCAAAGCAAGCATAGAAGGCATTGAGCTCATTTGGAAGTGAATCCCCGTTGTCGCCTATGTCATTTTATTTTACTTAATAAGAAGTGCAAGGCTAAGTGATAATGACTCCAGACTTTGCATGTGAACAGTCCAATGCACAAATCTAAAAGTTATTGAGGAAAGTACTCAGCTCCTCTGTTGTTCATGGGATTGGGAAAAGTGTAATAGCATGGACTAAAGCTTGGTTATTGCATGAAAGACAGAATCAGAATAATTGGGACTTTTCTAGGTTGTTAGAAGGTAATTAGTGGAGTTCCCTCAATGAGATGATGGCCTTCAGTTATTTACTATTGATATTAATGACGCAGGAGAATGCAGAATGTAAGATGTAGTGGTTATTGATAACACTAAAATTGGTGGGACTGCATGTTGTGATATGAGTATTTGGATCTTGCAACAGGCTATAGATGAGTTGTGTCAGCTGATGAAAACTTGGTAAATGGATTTTAATGTGAGGAAGTGTGTGATCATGCTGTTCAGTAAGAGGAATCAAAAACCACACTTATTTAGAGAGAATGTAAATGAGGAGGAATACAGTAGGTTCCAGATTCTTAGACTATGTTCAGAAATATGTCCAGGTACAACAAGAGGGCAAATGGACATTAGAAATAGCATTGTTACAATTATGTAGGCTACAACAGCTACCTCTAAGCACTGGAAGGCAGCAGAATTAATACTGTCTCTATAAAATCTCCTAAATCCACAGGATAGATAAGAAAACCAATATCAGCATCAATATTTCCAGCATTGAAGTTCTAATTGCACATGATTGGTTCTGTTGGACAGGCTATGTTATTCACGTGTACTACACAGGCTCCTGAAGCATTCACTGTTCTGAGCTGTGTCTTGAGAAGAGATTTCCAGGTGGACAGAGGAAAAATTCAAGAATGTCCTCAAAGCCTCCTTGAGAAGATGCAGCTCTTCCCTCCTCTCTCCAGGCACTGTACCATGTAATCTCAAGCAGTGTGACACCTATCTGTCCACTTTCTCTTTCACAATCTCAAATGTCACTCCTCCCTTTGAGAAAGGAGGAAGGAAAAGGCATGAAATTATAGGCCAATTAGCCTGACTTTGGTGGTTGGAATTCGTTATTAAGGATAAGGTTTCAGGGTACTTGGTAGCACGCAATAAAATAGGCTAAAATCAGCGTGGCTTCCTTAAGCCAGAAGAGTATTTCTTTTCCTGTCCTGACGAAGGTTCTTGGCCCAATATGTCGATTATTTATTTCCCACTGCAGATGCTGCTTGTCTGCTGAGTTCCGCCAGCATTTTGTGGGCATTAAGTAGAATTTGATGCCACGTGCTGTGGTAGATAACTCCAATGCAATTATAAGGAAGTAGGAAATTAAGAGATACAGCATAAATTTGAAAGAAATAATTAAAGTGTGGAACTATAAATATTTGCTTAGACTGGTTGAAACAAGTGTCCCAATTCCTTATTGTGATAGCTGTGAGATTTGCTTATAGAGGGTCATAATGAGATCTTTAAATCACATCTAGATGTTCAGATTATGATTTAATAAGCTTAGAACATTACAGCTCCATACAGGCGCTTCAGCTCACGATCAGTCTCACCCTTCCTCCTACATAACAACCTCTATTGTATCTGCCTGTACTGCCACACCTGGCAGGCCATTCTATTTGCCCACCATTCTCTGACTTAACTCTGACATTCCCCTCTGCTTTCCCCCAGTCACCTTAAAATTCTGCACCTTTTCTGCCCTGGGAAAAAGGTCTCTGGCTGTCCACTCTTTCTGTGCTTGTCATCATCTTGTAAGAAGGTGTATGGTGTATTGGCCTTCATCAATCGTGGAATTGAATTTAGGAGCCGAGAGGCAATATTGCAGCTATATAGGACCCTGGTCAGACCCCACCTGGAGTACTGTGCTCAGTTCTGGTTGCCTCACTACAGGAAGGATGTGGAAGCTATAGAAAGGGTGCAGAGGAGATTTACAAGGATGTTGCCTGGATTGGGGGAGCGTGCCTTATGAGAATAGGTTGAGTGAACTCGGCCTTTTCTCCTTGGAGCGACGGAGGATGAAGGGTGACCTGATAGAGGTGTATAAGATGATGAGAGGCGTTGATCGTGTGTATAGTCAGAGGCTTTTTCCCAGGGCTGAAATGGTTGCCACAAGAGGACACAGGTTTAAGGTGCTGGGGAGTAGGTATAAGGGAGATGTCAGGGGTAAGTTTTTTACTCAGAGAGTGGTGAGTACGTGGAATGGGCTGCCGGCAACGGTGGTGGAGGTGGATACGATAGGGTCTTTTAAGAGACTTTTGGATAGGTACATGGAGCTTAGAAAAATAGAGGGCTATGGGTGAACCTAGTAATTTCTAAGGTAGGGACATGTGGGCTGAAGGGCCTGTATTGTGCTGTCAGTTTTCTGTGTTTCTATACCTCTACTTCTATTGGGGTGACACCTTAGTGTAGTGGTTAGTACAATGCTTTATAGTACAGACAACCTGGGTTCGATTCCCGTCACTGCCTGTAAGAAGTTTGTACATTCTCCCCGTGACCATGTGAGTTTCCTCCAGGTGTTATGGTTTCCTCCCACATTCCAAAGATGTACCGACTGGTAAGTTAATTAATCATTGTGAATTGTCCCATGATTAGGCTAGGATTAAAGGTTCAACGGTTCATTTTATTATCAAAAGTATGTATGCAGAATACAACTGAGATGCGTCTTCTCCAGATAGCTATAAAATACAGAAAAACCATTGAGGTTGTTGAGTATCAAACTCCTAACCCCCAAGCTCCACCCACACAAAAAATTAGCAACAGCAATATCAAACCCCCAACCCCTCCCTCAACCCCCAAAAAAGTACCATATTGCCCACCTGCCAATTGGCAACAAGAAAGAAAACAGAAAAACTGAAGAAGACGAGTATAAACTACAGTCCACACCAATAATCATATATGTCTAGGAATTTAGAAAATATCCTGTGTCAGCATCGAGAACAATAGCTCGAATTCAGTCCTTCTGTAGGGCCTTCATCCGAGAAACGGCCTCCCTAAATCAGGGGATTGCTGGGTGGTGTGGCTCGAAATGCCGAAAGGGCCTCTTCCATGTTGTATCTCAATTTAAAAAAATCTTGAAGACTATACATTTGACAATAAATCTTCTCCAGACCTCCTGTAACTGTTAACCGAGATTTAACAATGTAGCATTTTGAATAATATCACATCTTAGCTTTTATGAAATATGCCTTTAAAATTTCAGGAAAATTTAGTATTTTGGAAGATTTGCTTTCATAATTGGGTGGTAGAGTTGAGATACGTCTCTACCAAAGGAAGTGTAAGGTACTCCTTCCCTCCTCTAGCCTGCAGGTCACCCTTGGGCAAGGTGTAGCACCTGCTTACTCCATATTGGGGTCACGTGAAGCAGTGGTGGATGGTCGGTCGTATGAGCAGCTGGTGCATATCACAAAACCTGGTTATGCGACTGCGGCTGCCAGGCAGGCAATCTCTGAAGAGTGTTGATATGGCTGGGATCACCCGTCTTGTAAAGGCCCTGCCTAGAAGAAGACAATGGCAAACCACTTCTTTAGAAAAGATTGCCAAGAACAGTCATAGTCATGGATAGAACCACGATCGCACACATCATATGACACGGCACATAATGATGATGGTGACATTCATAAATTCATAAATTTCACATTTTAAAGAAGTTGCAGTAGGTTTATTACTTTGTGTATTTATATGTATTTAATAGCGTGTATTTAGAAGATCTACATACATAGACTGAGATGTAATAACTGCAAAACATGAGACAATTTTATTTGAAACTTGAAATGAAATATATATGTGGCATCTGCACCAAAATAGCATGAAAAGCCTATTAGCAGTTTAACATTGTTGGCACAATTTGTATCCATTTACATTTCTTTTCTAATCCTGTTTTGTAGAGAGTTTCTTGCTGCAATAGGTACAGAAAAGGCACGTCAAACAAACTCCAACTGTCGGATCGTAGCTGATGTAAGGCATGATGAGACAGAGCCTGTAATAACTGTAACATTCAGTAAGTTTTGCTTCCCATTTTAGTTTATTAAAAGTGAGGCTTTATCAGAAATGACAAAAGAAGGTCAACATCTATTCCACAGTTTTACTTAGTGTTAGCCTCGGTGTCAGGAGACAAATGTGTTTATATATTTTTCTGTGATTGTTGACTGCACTGCTGCATAATTCTTGACATTACATTACTTCTGTTTAGTATTACCCTGTTCTTTGAGTTACATTGATAAGTATAATGGACTGTTCTAACCCAAACTAGTTTTTATCTAGTATGACAGCCTTTATTATGTGCGATTATGTACAGAATTCATTTTGAGATTGCTTCTTTTACTCAAGCTGATGTCCAGCTTTCTCTGGTCAAACTTAGTACATGCCTCTGGCGCCTGGAATCTCAAGGATAACATGTGATTGTAGAATAACACTGTCCAGAAGGAGATAGTTCAACCCATCCATGAACTCATCTAATTAGGCCCAATACACTGTCTGTTTCCCACAGCTCTTCTAATTATTTGTTTTCCACTGTTTATTCATTTCAGTATTAGAACATAGAGCAGTACAGCACCGAAAGAGACCCTTTTCCCACAATGTCTATGCTGAACACCATGCCAAACTAAAATAATTCTCTTCTGCTTGTATATGATCTATATCCCACCCCCCTCCAGCAGATTTGTGTGTCCAGTAGCCTCTTAAATGCCACTATTATGTGTGTTTCCACTACTCCCCCCCACCAGCAGCCTGTTCCAGGCACCTACCAGTCTCTGTGTTTGAAAAAAAAACCAAGCAAAATAACTTTTCCCACACATCTCCTTTAAACTATTCCCCTCTTACCTAAAAATGTATAGTCTCTGGTACTCAACATTTCTATCCAGGGCAAAATGATTCTGACTGTTTATGGCTCTCATGACCTTATCTTCTGTCAGGTCTCCCCTCAGCCTCTGATGCTCCAAAGAAATTAACACAAGTAGTCCAACTTCTAATCCAGCCAGCAAACTGGTAAATCTTTTTTCTCAATAAGGCAGCCAGCATAATCAAATACCCCACCCATCCCAATCATTCTCTCTTCTCCTCCTCCCATAGGACAGAAGATACAAAAGTTTAAAAGCATGTACTACCAGGCTCAAAGGCAGCTTTTATCCCACTGTTATAAGATTATTAAATGGTTCCTACTATGAAATGATAGACTCTTTATCTCTTTCTACCCTCTTATGATCTTGCATCTGATTATCTACCTGTGTGTATGGAACCGGAGGAGGTAGTGGAGGTACTTAATGAATACTTTGCTTCACTATTCACTATGGAAAAGGACCTTGGCGATTGTAGGGATGACTTACAGCGGACTGAAAAGCTTGAGCATATAAACATTAAGAAAGAGGATGTGCTGGAGCTTTTGGAAAGCATCAAGTTGGATAAGTCACCAGGTCTGTACGAGATATACCCCAGGCTACTGTGGGAGGCAAGAGAGGAGATTGCTGAGCCTCTGGCAATGATCTTTATCATCCATTGGGATGGGAGAGGTTCTGGAGGATTGGAGGGTTGCAGATGTTGTTCCCTTATTCAATAAAGGGAGTAGAGATAGCCCAGCAAATTATAGACTAGTGAGTCTTACTTCAATGGTTGGTAAGTTGATGGAGAAGAAAGGGTGCAGAGGAGATTTACAAGGATGTTGCCTGGATTTGGGAGCATGCCTTATGAGAATGGGTTGAGTGAACTTGGCCTTTTCTCCTTGGAGCAACAGAGGATGAGAGGTGACCTGACAGAGGTGTATAAGATGATGAGAGGCTTTTTCCCAGGGTTGAAATAGCTAACACAAGACGGCACAGTTTTAAGGTGCTTGGAAGTAGGTACAGAGGAGATGTCAGGGGTAAGTTTTTTATGCAGAGAGTGGTGAGTGCATGGAATGGTCTGCTGGCGATGGTGATGTACGATAGGGTCTTTTAAGAGACTCCTGGACAGGTATATGGAGCTTAGAAAAATAGAGGGCTGTTGGTAACCCTAGGTAATTACTGAAGTAAGCATATCTTCGCCACAGCATTGTGGGCTGAAAGGCCTGTATTGTGCTGTAGGTTTTTTATGTTTTGGCACTGCACTTTGTCTATAACTGTAACACTTTATTCTGCACTGTGTTACTGTTTTACATTGTACTACCTCAATGCATTGTAATAATTTGATCTGTATGAACGAGAAGTTTTTCACTATACTTTGATACAAATAACAATAATGAACCAATTTACCTAGATTCACATTTCTCAGTTTTGATGCAGGGCACTGAACCTGATAGATTAACTGTTTCACTTTACAGACACTACCTCACCTGCTGAGTTTTTATATCACTTTCTGTTCTTATTTCAGATTTATAGCTTTTCGAAATTCTCAGTTTTTAAAATTCTGCACCTTGCACATATCCCTGTACTTTTGTCTCCATACCTTAAAATACACTACTCTCTCTCCAGCCATCTTTACCTCTCCAAACTCAAGTGCCTTTTAAAACTATCCCTAAGTCATTATGATTTACCTTTTAGTCATTTCTTCTGTGGGCGACTGTCAATTTATGACAGACTTCATTTGAACATTATCCAGAGCTTTCCAACCTCATTTGTAGTGCTAAATGTACTGCAGAGGTCAAATGTCAGCTTGCTAGAGAGCAATAATTCAAAAGGGAATGTTCATTGCCTTACATACATCAGCAGTGGCTTTGGTGGTAATTTGGCAGGAAGTAATCTGTACCCCTTCCCCCACTCACGTATCAGTTCAACTTTTAAATTCCCAAGCTAATTAGTAATAAGAGAAATTGGGAATGTGGAAAAATATGTACATGCATATTCTGTAGCTTCCTATATAAGAATGGATTGCACATTTTTGTCAAATCTGCATCTGTTTTAGCATATTATAGAATATTTATATGTTTAAATTTTCAGAACAACTTGGATGATTCAAACTAGGTAGTTGAATATTAAATTTCACTTAATTTTTTTGTTCATGAGGAATTGATTTGAAATTTTAGACCATAGACCATAAGACATAGAGGGAGTATTGGGCCATTTGGCCCACTGAGTCTGCTCCACTATTTCATCATGGCTGATTTATTATCCCTCTCAACCCCATTTTTTTGCCTTCTCCCTGTATCCTTTGACACGCTTACTAATCAAGAACCTGTCTACCACCACTTTAAATACACCCAATAATTTGGCCGCCACAGCCATCTATGACTATTAATTTCATAGCTTTACCACCCTCTGGCTAAAGAAATTCCTCATCATCTCTGTTCTAAAGTGACTTCCTTGTAATCTGAGGCTGTGCCCTCTGGTATCAGACACCCACACTCCCCTCCACATCCACCTTTCAATATTCAGTAGGTTTCATTCTTCTGAACTCCAGCAAGTACAGGTCTAAAACCATCAAATGCTCTTAATACATTAACCCGTTAATTTGTAGAATCATTTTTGTGAACCTCCGGACCCTTTCCAATGTCAGCACATCCTTTCTTAGATTGGGGGCTATTAGGAATTTGAGGAGAATTGCTATGTCACCAAAGACACTTGCAAATTTCTACACACATACTGTGGGGAGCATTCTGAGTGGTTGCATCACTGTCTGGTATAGGGTTGGGAGGTGGGTGGCTCTGCACAGGATCGGGGGAAAACTGCAGAAAGTTGTAAATTCTGCCAGTTCCATCATGGGTACTAGCCTCCCCAGCATCCAGGACACCTCCAAAAGCCGATGCCTCAAAAAGCTGACGTCCATGATTAAGGACCCCCATCACCCAGGACATGACCCCTTCCTATTGCTACTATCATGGAGGAGGTACAGGGGCCTGAAGACACACACTCAGTGTTTGAGGAACAGTTTCTTTCCTCTGCCATGAGATTTCTGAATGGACAAAGAACCCAAGAACACTACCTCAATATATATTTTCCCTCTTTTTTTACATTACTTAATTTTTATATATTATAATGTATAGTTTTTATTATGTTTTGCAATGTACTCCAAAAAATTTCATGACACATATTAAACCTGATTCTGATTCATTTAGAGCAATTAATTGTATTTATTGAGCTCTTCCAGCAATGATAAAAAATCTCAGTTCTTCATAAAGTTTCAAGGGGAAGCAATGGACATTTCAGGTTCAGATTTATTAATTACATGTACGTTGAAACAGAGTGTGAAATGCCATTTGTGTTATTAACAGCACGCCAAGGGATGTACTGGGGGCAGTTTGCAAGTGTTACCACACGTTTTGATACTAACATAGCATGCCCTCCATGAATATCTCAGAACACAACAAAACAGAGTTTGTAGAAGGAACTGGAAACAACACTTTGTCTGCATGTGATGTTTGGCCTATTTCTCAAGCAAAACATTTTGTTATCCTTGGAATTCTTTAATTACCTCCAGTCTTTTTAGAGGTGCCAAGCCGGGGGCGGGGGGGGGGGGCGTGCGGGGAGGAAGGAACAACTAAATAGTATTGGATAACCGTTAGTGCATAAGCATTTGCACTATTTTGAAGATGATATGGATACTTAGGAAAATTAAATGAGCAACTTCATAATTTATCAAAACCATCAATCAATGAAAATTGTGTTTTCAAGCCATAGAGAATCCTGACAAGCGCTCTCACTTAAATAATAAAGACACTGCAGTAATCATATTTGTAAGGAAAGGTAGCAAGGCAGGCCAATGAGACTGACTTTAGTTGTAGGGTTTTACTGGAAGGAATTCTGAGGGATAAGATCAGCCGTCACTGGGATAGTCAGATTCAGATTCAGTTTATTGTCATTTAGAAACCACAAATGCAATGCAGTTAAAAAATGAGACAACATTCCCCCAGAATGATATCACAAAAGCATATGACAAAACAGACTACACCAGAAAATCCACGTAACGTTTGGCAATCCCCAATCCAGAGTCCGGAGAGGCTGCTGCGTATTAATATCATGCTACCGTCTAGCGCGTTCCCCGGATAGGAGCTCCAAATCCACCAGACAAAAACAAGACCAAAAACTAAAGCTACAAGACCTGCACAAAACCACATAGTTACAGCATATAGTTACAACAGTGCAAACAATAGCATAATTGATAAAAAACAGACTATGGGCACAGTAAAAATAGTCCAAGATGTTAAAGGACTGTAAGTTCAAAAGCAATCACCACAGTTTCCACAAGTCCCCAGGGTCCCAACAGACTTGCCATCCCACGCTGGCGGCAGAAGGGAATACCCCCGCTATGGACTTCCAAGGCGCCGCCCGACTCAGCCTCGCAGACGCAGCACACAATGGAAGCTCTGTCGAAACAGCCTCGCAGACGCAGCACACACCGAAAGCGACCTGAGTCCGTCGAACCTCTGAGCCGACGACCATCCCCTCCGTCACAGCTTCTCCGAGCACCATCCTCTGCCGAGTGTATTAAAACGGCTCCGCCAACGGCCATCAGCAACGCGACCCCGAGGACTGGGGGCCTGTTCTTCCCAGCAGAGTCCCGGACCTCACAGCAACAGCAGCAACGAAGAAGGTCTTCCTGGAATTTCCCGATGTTTCTCCGTGCTTCCACGTCCGTTTTCAATCGATTATGATTGCGCACGGCACCCCATTTCACAAATAACAGATAATCAGTTCCGGAGTGGCCGCTGCAAGCTGCGTCGCGCCGCCATCTTGGATCATCATTAAGAGTCTGATCAAGAATAGTCAGCATAGTTTTGTTTGTAGGAGATCATAAGAGATAACTAGGGAACAGTTGAAGGTCGGGTAATGGATGTTGCCTACTTCAGTAAGGTCTTTGACAGAATCCACATGCTCGGCTGACCTAGATGGTTAGGTCACGTGGGATTCAGAGGAAGCTGGTGAGGTGGATTCAGAGTTGGCTCAGCGATAGAAAGCTATCTACTAGCTTACTAGGAAATGGTTATCACAGCAGAGCCCAACTGTAAATACATGGATGGAAATTACAATGGACATTTACAAATGGAGAAGGTAACAGCATCTTTTAATCATAAGCTGGAACAATTTGATTCATACTGGGAAAAATGGTTTTACTACATAATGCCTCATAGGCCTGATTTTATTCTCACAAATCAATGAATCTGTTGTAAAAAAAAAGATCACTCCCTACTTGTACATAGTTCTTTCCTTTTGCTTGTTTTTTCTTTCCACTCTTTTCTATAAGTATATACCTCAGATAAATATTTTGTGGAGATTTGTGATATATATGATTATATGATATATATGTACAATGTCTGAAATACATCTTATGGAAATGCTTGTTTGACGATGAACTTCAATAAAAAAATAAATTACAAAAAAAAAGTAGAGGATGATGGTTGAAGGTCGATTCTCTGACTGGAAGTCTGTGACTAGTGGAGTGCCCCAGAAGTGAAGTTTAGGTCCTCTGTTATTCATTATTTATATAAATGTTTTGGATGTAAATGTACATAGCATGATTATCAAGTTTGTGGATACTAAATTAGGAGTTCTTGTTGATAATGGAGCAGGTTATAATGAATTACAGAGATCCTGATCAGTCAGGGAGATGGGCTAAGGAATGGCAAAGACATTTGAACTTGGATAAGGGTGAGATGTTCCATTTTGGACATTCAAACCAGCTAGGACCAATACAGTGAATGGCAGAGTATCGTAGAACAGAGGAAGCTGGATGTACAAGTGCAGAGTTTACTGAAAGCAGCCACACAAATAGACAGGGTGGTGAAGAAGCCCCTAGCATACTGGCATTCAGTAGTCAGGGCATCCAGTTTAGGAGAAGAGGCATTATATTGCAGTTATACAAGTGGCTGCTGAGGCTGCATTTGGAGCCTTGTGTAGCATTTTGGTCACCCTGTTATAGGGAAGACATTGTCAGGACAGAGAAGGTACAGAAAAGGTTTATGATACTGCCTGGACAAGAGAAGCTGGCCACTGTGGATCTTTATTCCTTGGGGCATAGGAGAGTGAGGGATGACCTCACAGAAGTTGATAAAATCATGAGGGATATGGACAAGGTGCATGGCCATAATCTTTTCCCTGGGGTTGAGAAGTCCAAAATTAAACAGCAAAGATACAAGATGAGTGGGGAATTTTAAGGGAGACCAGAAGGTAGTGTGTACCTGGAATGAGGATGTGATTGAAGCAGGTAAAACTGCAACATTTAAGAAGTATTTGGATATTGCATGGAGGGACGGGCCTGGAGAATTATGGGTCAAGTGCAGGCAACTGGGATTAGTAGGGAGGATGCTGTGGGTCAACATGGACCAGTTGGGCCGAAGGACCTGTTTCCATGCTGTATTGATCTTTGACCCTAAAATCTGTGGGATTATTCCATAGCCTGTAAGTTATAAACAGATACCACGCCACACCCTTTGCTGTGATGTATGACTGGCTATTCAGCATGATCAGTACTGATTATCTATCTCAGTATCATGTTCCCCCTCTCGCCTAATGCCCCTTGATATCTTTTGAAACTGAAAATTTACCTTTCTTTGTAAATATATCCTGCAACTTAGCCACCTGTGGCAGCAGTGGAAAGTGTCACTAGTGTGGCATTTATTTAAGATTCCAGATTGTTTAATGTCATTTCCAGTACATAAGTGTAAAGGAGAATGAAATAGTTGTTACTCCAGATCTGATGCAGCACAAAAAGAAACAATAAGATAACAACACAGTGATAAGAAGACCTTGAGTGTATGTCTGTGAAATGGCGCTAGGGACAGGAATGTCTGTTCATAAGGTGACTGGCAGGAAATGATGAAGTAGTCATGGTAGGGAGTTTGGTGGGATGGGGTTGTTGATCAGCCTAACTGCTTGGGGAAAGTAACTGTTTTTGAGACTGGTGGACCTGGCTTGGATACTACATAGTCTTCTCCTTGATGGGAGTGTTATAAATAGTCCATGAGCAGGGTGGGTGGGATTCTTCATGATGTTACTGGCCCTTTTCCAGTACCTTTCTGTATATACAGTGTGCCCTTGATGACAGGTAGGTTGGTGCCGGTGTTGCATTGGATAGCTTTGACATTTGCTGCATGATATGGAAACTGCACTGTGTAAACAGGAAGGCTGGTGCCAGTGATGCGTTGAACAGTTTAGGCAATTGCTGCGTGATACAGAAACTGCACTGTAGAGGACAGGAAAGCTCTACAGCAGATGGTCAAAACTACCTGTCTTCCTGTCCACCGCAATGCAGTTCCTATATCATACAGCAATTGTTGGCATCGCCTGCTCAGTTTGTTTAACTTAGATAAACTTTTGCAAGTATCAGTTAGATCAGCTCTCATTCTTCAAATGAGTATAAACCTAGTCATCTTTATTTCCCCTCCTTTGACAACCTCAGCATCCATTTTTCAACTGAATCTATAGGGAATTGCACTATCTTCATAGAAATAAATTCACCCATTCCATATAAATATGCCTCAGGCTAGTGGTGCTGAATTTAAAAACAGAACTTAATCATGAACACGAGGTGCATCTTATTTTGTATTTATTTTTGAAGAACATGTTATTTTGGGGCAACCTTAGCTTGGCATAGGATGTAATTAGAACTGAAATTTTGGATTTTCTTATGCCTAGCTTCTCTAGAGTTACATTCAGAGTTATCACTTATAAATTTTCTTTCCACTTTCTAGTCTTTTCTTGCCATATTTGTAGAAAAATTAATTAGTCAAATTGTTTAATGATGTAAGTTATTTGAATGCCCACAAAAAATATGGAGGTCTCATGGCTTGTCTTGTTTATTTTAGGATTCAGTAACTATAACTAACATCATTTATGAGTGTATTTTTTCACCTTTTGACAGATGATGGAGAAAACTTGATAATGAAGTCAGCAAACTTGACAAACAGAGAGATGCTATCAGTTTTCAATGAGAGGTGTATTGCCAAAGACCCCAAGGCAGAAGAGGCGGGACAAAAGAAAGCTAACTGAGTTACATTAGCACTATGTTAATGTTTTCACTGGAAATTCAAGCCTGATGAAGTGTTCAATGACTTTGTATTTGTCAAATTTAAAGTTGCAACTAAAGCATTTACGTAATATACTGTCCAGCACAATGAAGCTCCTTTCAGTTTCTCATTCAATGGAATTCTCAGTCATGATTTTAGAATTTATGTCCTTCAGAGCTGTGTCCAATAGGATCTGGATTAAGTAGGAACTTGAAAATTTGTAATAACTCAGCAACTGCTAGCAGAACACCCTATTGTGAATAGTGACATATTATTGTACATATTGACTACAATAAAACATTTTGTCTTGGTAAGATTACTCAATTTCTTTAGTGATCACTATTTTCCTATTTAACTTATGGCATTGTTTTGTATATATGTACCAGAAAGTCTGAAATAAGGCCAAGAAGAACAGAAAAGATACCTAAAGTGGCATAATTTGCTGTCAGATTTGGATTTTAAAAAATGTGAAATGTATTAATTTTAAGCATTGTAATTTTTTAAACCTAAGACATTCTTTCCAATGAATAAAATTAGCAGTTTGCTTGACAATTTGTTTGTTGCTACCTTTTGAAGAACTTGAGTTTTAGTATATTTATATTTCCTAAATTAATATGGTAGCTAAAATTTTCTTCAGATCATAGTAATTAAAGAGATTTTCTTCATTGTTATGTTACCTAAAAAAACACAGCAGATAATAGAGCGTAAAAATCCCATGCCTATTCATGACTTGCAAAATGGTGTGGTCAGGCATCATTTACTTAAGTATTTTCTCTGAGACAGGAACATTCATAGCTGCCTATAAATGATAATTCACATCCTGCAGTATTAATCTAAAATAATCCCATAAACCCACCACTTAGTTGAATGGGCTAACAAAGACTCTTAAGCAGATACTTGCATCAGTATTCTGCCAATAATAATTTACTTTTTCTGTAAAGCCTATTTTATTTTGGCAATTTTCAGGTGGTTGTGGATTATTGGGGGGTGGGGGGACATCCTGATTGTGAATGCCATCTTTCCAGGGCTCATCTTATTGAGTTACCAAACTGCCAGTAGTAGCAAAAAGGAGATCAAGCAGGCTTCAATTGTACTGGTGCCCAAGAAGAGAATGGTAACTTGTCTAAATGACTATCGTCCAGTAGCACTTACATCCACAGTGGTGAAGTGTTTTGAGAGGCTAGTATTGAAGCAGATCAGCTTCTGTCTGAGTGGCAACTTGGATCCACTCCAATTTGTTTACTGAATCAACAGGTCTACAGTAGATGCTATATCATTGGCTCCTCACAAAACCCTGTACAGAATGCTCTTCATCTTTTAACATCATCCTCTCCTCAAATCTAATCAGTAAACTCGCAAGACCTGTGTATCAATACCCTCTTGTTTAATTGGATCCTGGATTTCCTCACTTATAGACCCCCATCAGTTCAGATTGGCAAAAACATCACCACAATTTCCATCAGCACAGGAGCACCATGGAAATGTGTGCTTAGCCCCCTGCTCTACTCATTTTACACTATGACTGGCTGAGTACAGCTCCATCACCATATACAAGTTTGCTGACCATACCACTGTTATGAGTTGTACCAAAGGGGTGATGAATCAGCATACAGGAAGGAAATTGAAAACTTGGCTGAGCAGTGTAATAACAACCTTTCACTCAAAGTCAGTAAGACCAAGGAACTGATTGTAGATTTTGGGGGAGGGAAACCAAAGGTCCATAAGCCAGTAATCATCGGGAGATCAGAGGTGGAGAAGGTTTAATTTCTGGGTGTCACTATCTCAGAGGACCTATCCTGGACCCATACGAAGAAAGCACAACAGTGCCTCCATTTCCTCAGGAGTCTGCATAGGTTTGGCATGTCATCAAAAACCTTGGTAAACTTCTATAGATATGTGGTGGAAAGTGTGCTGACTGGCTGCATTACGACCTGGAATGGAAACACCAATGCCTTTGAGCGGAAAATCCTACAAAAGGTAGTGGATTCGGCCCAGTACATTAAGTGTAAAACCATCCCAACCATTGAGCACATCTACATGAAAAGTTGTAGTAGAAAAGCAGCATCAATCATCAAAGATCCTCACCTCCCAGGCTATGCACTTTCCTCACATTCATCAGATAGAAAGTACAGGCGCCTCAGGACTCGCACCACCAGGTTCAAGTACAGTTACTACCCCTCAACCATCAGGCTGTTGAACAAAAGGGGATAGCTACACTCATTTAAGGATTCTGTTATATTGTTACATGCTATTTATTTATATCTGCATTTGCACAGTTTGTTTAGAATTAACAGGTTTTGATGTTTGCAGTTTACAGTTACTATTCTATAGATTTGCTAAGATGGGTTGTATGTGGTGACATGTATGTACTCTGATAATAAATTTAACTTTGAACTTTGAATTGTAAATAATAAGATCAACCCCCCACTTCTCAGGTTTGTGTAGTATCCAGGACATCTTCAAGGAGTGATGTCTCAGAAAGGTAGCGTCCATCATTAAGGACTTCCATCACCTCGGTTATGCCTTATTCTCATTGCTACCATCAGGAAGGAGGTGCAGAAGCCTGAAGGCACACACTCAGTGATTCAGGAACAGCTTCTTCCCCCTCTGCCGACCAATTTCAAAATAGACATTGAACCCATGAACACAACCACGCTACTTTTTAATTTTGATTTTTGTACCATTTATTCAATTTAGCTATTATATATTTACTGTAATTCATGGTTGTTTATTTCTATTATTATGTATTGCATTGAACTGCCACAAATTCAAAAAATTTTACAACATAAGCTGTGATATTAAACCGGATTTTGATTCTGATAATTTGCTGACCTACCACAGGTTCTATGTGCTACTATAATGGGGGTCATGCAAGTAGCAGAATTTTATAAAATACTGTAGATCTTCTGGAATTCTGATTCTTGTTTCTTTATCAATTTGGGGTTACCCAGCAGGAGGAGCAATTATTTTCCATTTTGTGCTGTATGATTTTGTAATCCAAAGAGCAGTGTGACAGCCAATAACCAGATGGCCAAGAGGTAAATGCTGTAAAACATGGGAGATTGAAGAAGACAATGTTTCTCCAGCTGAGAAGGGTAGGGAAACAATGAGTGTAAGGCCATTTGGAGGTCACTGATCAATGGCTTTAATAAGGAGTCTGTTAAATCATAATTCCCAAGTTCCTTTGTTTCACTAGCAGAGAGACACCATGTGACATAATCTCACAGGAAAACACACACAGAGTGCTAGAGAAACTCAGCAGGCCAGGCAGCATCTATGGAAAACAGCAAACAGTCGACATTTCGGGCTGAGACCATTCATCAGGGCTGGAAGACCAGATGAGAAGTCAAAATAAGAAGGTGGGGGAGGGTAGGAAGGACAAGGTGGTTGGTAATAGGTGAAACCCAGAGAGGGTGAGGGGTGAAGTAAAGAGCTGGGAAGCTGATAGGTGAAAGTGATAAAAGGCTGGAGGAGGGGAATCTGATAGGAGAGGGTAGAAGACCATGGAAGAAAGGGAAGGGGGAAGAGCACCAGAGGGAGGTGATGGGCATGTAAGGAAATGAGGTGAGAGAGGGAAACAGGAATGGGAATGATGAAGGTGGGGGGTGGGGATGCGGAATGTAGCAATTACCAAAAGTTCCAGAAATCGATGTTCGTGCCATCATATTGGAGGCTATCTAGATGAAATACAAGGTGTTGCTCCTCCAACCTGAGTGTGGTCCCATCACGGCAGTAGAGGAGGCCATGGATTGATATATGGGAATGGGAAGTAGAATTGAAATGGGTATCCACAGTGAGATCCTACTTTTCCTGGCAGGTGGAGTGTAGGTGCTTGGTGAAGCGGTCTCCCAATCTACGTCAGGTCTCACTGATAAATAGGCCAAATCAAGAGTGCTGGATACAGTAGATATTTTGGGACCCAGAACAGCAGTGAGGTTGGAGGTGTAGGGGCAGGTATGGCACTTGTTCCACTTGCAAGGGTAAGTATCAGGAGGGAGATCAGTGGGGAGGGGCAAATGGACAAGTGAGTTGCGTAGGGAGCTATACCAGTGGAAAATAGAAAATGTGGGGGAGGGAGAGTCAATGTTTCTATCCTCCATACTTTTCAAGCGCGCTTTTGGCAATCTACCAGGCAAAATGAATAGCAGCTTTTTCCATTTCCTGTCAGACAAGGAACTGCATTAGTTCTTAGTATGTTTTCACTTCCTTCTATGTAAATTATAAAAACATTCTTTACAGACTTCATTTAAACTTAGACATATAATGTTAATCATTTTGTCAACGAACTATCTAACAATTATATAAGCATCTACCAACTGAGGTTGACTAATGTCTTTAACCAATTGAAAGTATAAAGGAGACCTATGTATCTTAGCAGATCATTACGAAACATGTTGAAGTTATCCAACTGAAATTATTCTTTGCAGTTTTGCAGAGTCATTAAGATGAAATGTTATCTCTCCATGATGATACATGACTTGCTGATTTCTTACAGTTTTTCTGTTTTTGTGTCAGATTTCCTGCAGTGGCAGTTATTTTGTTCTAATGACTAGAAGTGTCATTAAACCACATAAGCAAAACAGTATATCAGAGGAATTAAATAAAATGTAGTGGGATGTGATGAAATTCTGTCAAATTCAGTGTTGAATTCTGTTGCTGGTAATGTCTGGAGAGGTAGTAATTGGGGACAGAGAAATGGGGCATGACTTTAATAAGTATTTTGCTTCAGTCTTCACTACGGAAGATACTTGCAGAGTGCCAGAAATGCATGAGTGTCGGGGCGGAAGTGAGTGGTATTCCTTTACCAAGGAGAAGGTGCTTGGGAAGCTGAAAAGTCTGACCAGATGGACACAACCAGGATTCTGAATGAGGTGGCTGAAGAGATGGTGGAGCCATTAATAAAGATCTTTCAAGAATCACTAGATTCTGGAAAGGCTCTGGAGGAATGGAAAATTGCAAATGTCACTCCACTCTTTAAGAAGCAAAGGAAGCAGAAGAAATGAAATTACAGCCAAGTTAGTCTGACTTCAGTGGTTGGCATATGATAAAATAGGCTGAAGTCAGCATGGTTTTATAAAGGGGAACTCTTTCCTGCCAAGTCTGTTCAAAGTTTAAAGTAAATTTATTATAGATATATGTCACCATATACAGCCCTGAGATTTATTTTTTTGTAGGCATACTCAGTAAGTCCAAAAACCATAATAGAATCAATAAAAGACTGCACCTAACAGGGTGGACAAACAACAAACTCTGCAAATACAAAAGAGGAAATGCACCAAAGGTTTCTTTGAGGAAATACTATGCAGGATAGACAAAGGAGAATCAGTGGATGTTCAAACAACACACACAAAATGCTGGTCAGTCCTGACGAAGGGTCTCGGCCCGAAACGTCGACAGTGCTTCTTCCTATAGATGCTGCCTGGCCTGCTGTGTTCCACCAGCATTTTGTGTGTGTTGCTTGAATTTCCAGCATCTGCAGATTTCCTCGTGTTTGCTCAGTGGATGTTGTTTGTTTGGATTTTCAGAAGGCCTTTGACAAAGTGTTGCACATGAAGCTGCTTAATAAGGTAAGAGTCAGTATTACAGGACAGGTACTAACATGGATAGAAGATTGGCTAACTGGCAGACGGGAAGGAGTGGGAATAAAGGTGGCCTTTTCTGGCTGGCTGCTAGTGGTGTTCCACAGGGGTCTGTGTTGACTTGTGTAACTTGTGTTACTGCTTCTTTTCATGTTATAGGTCAGTGATTTGGTTGAAGGACTTGATGGCTTTGTGAACAAGTTTGTAGATGATACGAAGACAGATGGAGCAGCAGGTAGTATTGAGGAAGCAAGGTGTCTGCAGAAGGACTGAGGCAGATTGAGGGAATGGGAAAAGAAGTGGAATATGGAATATAGTGTAGGGAATTGCATGATCATGTACTTTGGCAGAAGAAAGACAGGCATAGCCTATTTTCTAAATGGTCACAAAACTCAAAAACCAGAAGTGAAAAGGGACTTAGGAGTCCTTTTGTGCAAGATTCCCTAAAGATTGACTTGCAGGTTGAGTTAGTGGTAAGGAAGGCAAATACAATGTTAGTGTTAATGTCAAAAGGACTGGAATACTAAAGCAAATGTAATGCTGAAGCTTTATAAGGCATTAGTCAGACTGCACTTGGAATATTGAGAGCAGTTTTGGACCCCTTATCCAAGAAAAGATGTGCTGACATTGGAGAGGGTCCAGAGGAGGTTCATGGGAATTATCCCAACAATAAAAGGGTTAACATAAGGAGCGTTTGATGACCTTGGGCCTGGCTTGTTGGAGATTAGAAGAAAGAGGGGGTGATTTCATTGAAATCTATTGGATATTGAAAAGCCCAGGTGGAGTGAATGTGGAGAGATATTTCATATAGTCGGAGAGTCTTTGACCAGAGGGCACAGCTTCAGAATTGAGAGACATCCATTTAGAACAGAGATGAGGAAAAATATCTTTAGTCAGAGGGTGGTGAATCTGAGGAATTCATTCTCACGAACAGCTGTGTAGGCTAATTCACTGGGTATATTTAAAGTGGAGGTTAATGGTTTCTTGATTAATCCGGACATCAAATGTTACAGTGAGAAGGCAGAAGAATGGTGTTGAGGGATAATAACTCAGCCCCAATGGCATGCCAGAGAAGACTTGATGGGACAAATGGCCTAATTCTGCTCCTTAGCCTTATGGTCTTGTATAAACGTTCCGGGTCTTGATCTAAAAATCAGTGCCAATAATGATGATAGTGCAAAGTAAGAGTGATGATGGAGCAGTGAAGAAACTAATGGCCAGTTCTGGGAGCTGTAAAAAGGGAAGTGAAATAACTGACATAATCAAAAGAAAGGGAACAGAATTTGGAGATTCTGATTGTCTGAAAATGTTGAACTCTAAATTGAGTTTAGTCTGAAAAATTGTTCATTTTGAATATTGGGAGGAAACAAATTCAAATCAAGTTGAAATTAATTTAACAGCATTCTTTAAAAAAAAAGAAAAGAATTGGAAGGTAGGAGAATGAGGGGGTGACCTTATAGAAATATTTAAAGTTATGTGGGTAAAGCTAAGTTGGGTGGTAACAGCCTTTTCTCCCGGGTAGGAGAGTCCAAAACTAGGATGCATAGGTTTAAGGTCAGATTTAGTTGAGATCTGAGTGGCAATTTTTTTCACACAGAGTGCAGGGGAGTACATTGAGACAGATGAAATAGTATCATTGAAGAAGCTCTTGGATAGGTATATGGAGGGAAGAGCTTAGAGGGATATGGGTGGAATGCAGGAAGCTGGGACTAGTTTTCAGGGCATCGTGATGGTCATGGACTCGTCAGGCCAAAGAGACTGTATTTGTGCTGTATTGCTCTATGATTCTAATATAAAGGAAACCATTTTGTATGATTTTCAGGATATTCTTCGCATGCATTGCATCAATAATATATTATGCAATGGAAACAACACAAAAACACAAAATGCTGGCAGAACTCAGCAGGCCAGACAGCATCTTTGGGAGGAGGTAGTGACGACGTTTCGGGCTGAAACCCTTCATCAGGACTAACTGAAAGGAAAGATACTAAGAGATTTGAAAGTAGGAGGGGGAGGGCGAAATGCGAAATGATAGGAGACGACTCTGGTGCTGCCCTCCCCCTTTCTTTCTCCCGAGGCCTCCCGTCCCATGATCCTTTCCCTTCTCCAGCTCTGTATCACTTTTGCCAATCACCTTTCCAGCTCTTAGCTTCATCCCACCCTTTCCGGTCTTCTCCTATCATTTTGGATCTCCCCCTCCCCCTCCCACTTTCAAATCTCTTAGTATCTTTCCTTTCAGTTAGTCCTGACGAAGGGTCTCAGCCGGAAACGTCGACAGCGCTTCTCCCTATAGATGCTGCCTAGCCTGCTGTGTTCCACCGGCATTTTGTGTGTGTTGTTTGAATTTCCAGCATCTGCAGATTTCCTCTTGTTACGCAATGGAAGTAGATTTCCTGGAATAATCAACCAAGTAAGTAACAACTGTGTGCTGCAATTATTAAATTGAATGAAATGAAAAGAGTGGCATTGTTAATGTTTGTTTTAGTCCATAAGACATAGGAAATAGAATTAGGCTGTTCAACTCATCAAATCTGCTCTGCCATTTGATCATGGCTGATTTATTTTCCCTCTTAGCTGTGTTCTTCTGCTATCTGCTTGTAACCTTTAATGCCCTGACTTGTGAAGAATCTATCAGCCACTGCTTTGAATATACTCAACGACATGGCCTGCACAGCCAACTGTGGCAATTAATTCCACAGATTCACCACACTCTGGCTGAAGAAATGCCTCCTCATCTCTGTTCTAAAGGGACGTCTTTCTATACTGAGGCTGTGCCCTCTGATCCTAGACTCTCCCAATATAGGAAACATCCTCTCCATATCCACTCTATCTAGACCTTTCAATATTTGGTAGGTTTCAATGAGATCCTCTTTCATTTTTCTAAACTCCTTACGGGTCCAGACCCAGAGCCATCAAACACTCTTCATTAGTTAACCCTTTCATTCCTGGGCTCATCCTCACGAACCTCCTCTGGACCCTCTCCAATGAATTTGATTTTGTTTTTCAAAACTTACATTTATTTTTAAAATGGTAAAATTATCTGCCTTTGTTTTATTTTACCATCCTGACTTCAACTTCTTTAAAATTGAATTTTAAAGCAGCAAATTTAACCAAACAAAATAAATAGGAGATGGCAAAGATATAAATAGGCCATAGTATGTGACATTTGGAGAAGGAGACATAATGAGATGATTAAGTGGATAAGGAAGAGGAGTAAGTTTAGTGTGGTGATTCATAAAGGAAAATGAGAACCGGAATGAATTTCGCTTCCAGCATCTCACTGAATGCAGGTAAACTCAATATTAATTTCATAACCAAAAGTAATATACTGTAAAATGTAATATTCATCAAATGGACAGCATCAGGAGTTAGGCCCTGAGCAGCCCACAAAATGCTGGAGGAACTCAGCAGGTCAGGCAGCATCTATAGTATAGAATAAGCATTCAATGTTTTGGGCTGAGACTCTTCATCATGACAGGAAAGGAAGGGGGAAGAAGACAGAATAAGACGGTGGAGGGAGGAGAAAGAGTACAAGCTGGAAGGTGAAGCCAGGATAGAGGAATGAAGTGAGAAGCTGGGAGGTGATAGTTGGAAAAAGTAAAGGACTGAAGAAGGAATCTGATAGGAAAGAAGAATGAACCATGGGAGAAAGGGAATGAGGAAGGGCACTAGAGGGAGGTAATAGGCAGGTGAGGAGAAGGGATAATAGGGAAGCCAGAATGAGAAATGGAAAAAGAGAAAAGGAGGAGGGAGAGCCAGAAGTTAGAGAAATCAATGTTCATGCCATCCGGTTGGAGGCTACCTAATGACCTAACTGTTATTCATATTTATTTGTTTTACAGGACTTTATCCTGTGGATAGTATCTAGCAAACACGAGGAAATCTGCAGATGCTGGAAATTCAAACAACAACACACACAAAATGCTGATGGAACACAGCAGGCCAGGCAGCATCTATAGGGAGAAGCGCTGTCGACATTTCGGGCCGAGACCCTTTGGTTAGTCCTTTCCTTTCCGTTAGTCCTGACGAAGGGTCTCAGCCCGAAACGTCGACAGCACTTCTCCCTATAGAAGCTGCCTGGCCTGCTGTGTTCCACCAGCATTTTGTGTGTATTGTTGATAGTATCTAGGTTTGGTTTTGTTTATTGGTAACTTCAATCTTCACAACATTTCAAAAGTTAGCTGTTAAACTGTTACTTGAGTTCACTGTGTAGCAAAAACCATCCAAGTCGAAACTAAATGATCAAATAGAGGCAACTTGCTCAATGTTTTGAGCACTTTTCACAGGCCATATTTTGTTCCTAGACTAAGGACACTTCAAGCCTGGGGGTTCAATGTGGGAGAGTGGTCAAAGAACTATGAAAACTATCATACAGTGCTGGTGTCTCTCCTATGATACCACACCTCAACCTTCCCTGTACTCCTAAAAGTTTCATCTTCAAATATTTGTTTCATCACTTGTAAACAATATTGTATTTTGGATTTTGGGCCCCTTATTTAAGAAAGGATGTGCTGACATTGGAGAGGGTCCTGAGGAGGTTCATGAGAATGATCCCAGGTATGAAAGGGTCAACATTTGAGGAGCATTTGATGCCTCTGGGCCTGTGCTCACCAGAGTTCAGAAGAATGAGGGGAGGATTTCATAGAAATCTATAGGATATTGAAAGGGCTAGATAAAGTGGATGTGCAGAGGATGTTTCCTAGAGTAGGGGAGTTTAGGACCCAAGAGCACTCCTTCAGAATAGAAGGATGTTCCTTTTGAACAGAGATCAGGAACAGTTTCTTTATCTGGAGAATCTGTGGAATCCATTGCTGCAGACAACTACGGAGGCCAAGTCATTGGGTTTAAAGTGGGGATGATAGGTTCTTGATTGGTATGGGCATTGAGGGTTACAGAGGGAAGACAGGAGAATGAAGTTGAGAGAGATAATAAATCAGCCATGATGTCATGGAGGAGCAGACCTGATGGACTGAATGGCCTATTTCGGCTCCTATGCCTTATTGTCTTGTGGTATAGTCACGAAGTTAAACATACCACACTTCCATTACTGTCAATTAAACCTTCCTCTTTAATTCCTGTTGCGAGAAGCTCGTTCCCCTTATGCCTCCTTTTCATACCAGTGGAAAAAGTATTATGCTTTCCACGGTAAATGGAGAATGAATTTGGAAAATGACTCTGTAATAAATTTGCACGTCATTTAAAAAATCCTAGGCCTCTGTTGGTGGAAATTTCTCACTATACAACATCAACTAATTCAGAGGGATTTGTTTGGTTATTAAAACACTTTGAAATGCCCTAACATTTGTAAAGTTACATTTTGGGAGGAAGGATAAGGATGCTGCTTGCTACTTGGAAAATAAGATTTAAATGGAAAATGGGGAGATAAATTTTAGAGTACCGGTAAAAAAAATCACCGGTAGCACCATGACATTGTGATGAAAGCTGAACTGCAATTTATTTCCAGGGGGAAGAATTCAAAGGAGCAAAGTTATTTTAGATTTGGAATTATGAATATATGAACCTTGGCATCATTCCTATAGTGAAATCAGAAGTAACAGCTTTATTCAATGCAAAGCTAGAATGTGAAATTCATTATTTCAGATATACAGAGCCTATAGTACTGAGTTCCACGTTATTGCAAGGTCTAAAATAGAGCTAATTAAGTTCAAAATGCATAACTTTGTTCAGCTTCAGACAGAAAGTTTTTGAGCTCTCTTGGTTAGTTTATCTATTTTACATTTCTGGTAACCTGAAATCACACAGATCAGCGAGAAGCTGAGAGCTCGGTTGGTTCCACAATGGTTTTACGCCATGGTTTCTTCAGAAAGCCAGCCACGGCAACAAACAGAAACAGTGACAATCCCCCAGGTGTCACCGTAAATGCCAAGATGAAGAGCATACATTTTCTTCTCCTTCAAGTGAGTGGGAATGAAGACAAAGTGCAGAATTATTAACAGAAAAGTTGTCAATCATCAGGTCTGCAAGTTTACGGTCATACCTCACAGAATAAAGTTCTATTGACACAAGTGCTTGCAGAAGAAACTCAAAATCAGAGAGCGAGGGCATGACCCATCGCTCAAGCTTCAAAACGAGATGGAGAGGCAGATGGCTTGGATGCACTGCCCAGAACAGCTCCATGCTGAACGTGCATCGATTGCTCTAACTGCTAGTAATTTCTCCCTCCTCCCTTCTCTCCTTTTCCATTTCCCATTCTGGCTCCCCTCACCCGCCTATCATTTACTCCTCCTTCCCTTTCATCATGGAGTCATTCTCCTCTCCTATTAGATCCTGTTTCTTCAGCCCTTCACCTTTTCCACCAATCACCTCCCAGCTTCTATCACTTCATTCCCCACCCGGGTAGCTGTCTCCTTGTCTGGCTTCACATCATTTTCCAGCTTGTACTCCTTCCCCTCTTCCCCAACCCCCTCGACACCTTCATGTTCTGGCTTCATCCCCCTTCCTTTCCAGTCCCGATGAAGGATCTTGGTGTGAAATGTTGAGTCTTTATTCCTTTCCATGAATGCTGCCTGACCTGCTGAATTCCTCCAGTTACACACATAAATGAAGTACCCTTGTACTTCATTGGGCCTATATAATAGAAGAGTACAAATTATGATCAAGTCGTGAACTTAAGAGGTAGCCAGGTAATACGCAGAAGAAGGAAAGGGCATAGCGTAGATCGGGACCCTATTTTCTAAAGAAATTGTTAGCACTGAGATCTCACTGCACTCAAGTGAGAGCATGCTCAAGCTACTGTAAATGCCTATGCGAACCAATAGTAAAACCAACATGGAACTTTTCACTCTGAAAGTAAAATATTCAAAGAAAACCTAATTCATGTGTTCATAGAAAGGTCGATGCAGTTGCATTCTGAAACTTTGAAATGTAGATCATCGGGTGCTTAGTACTCATCTGCCCTCGAGCTCACCAAGCTCTTGGTATTATTTTTCTCTGATACCTTTTTTCTTTCAGTTCCTTATTTTCACTATATCTTTGGTCCCTGGCAGTCTGGCAGTCTTTGTGTGTCCTTTTCCTTGAAGTCAGTTACAAAGTAATTGCCCAGTTCCTTTATTTTTCTTTTTCATGGCCAAATTTCCCCTTTCCCTACTACAGTATGTTTTTATATTTCTCACCAGCCTACACCTATATTCTAGCTCTGCTTTTTTATCAGTTACTTGGACCTCCCAAACTAAGTTCCAAGGTACACCTAATGCTAAAGTCTACTGCAACTCATGGTAACTTTATAAGCCTGGTACTTTGATGTAATGCTGTTTTAAATTTCTTATGTCAGCCACAGATGAAGCATTTCTCCCTTTTGTTGTTTTTATGCCTTTATTCTTCCTGCAGTTTTATGGATTATTACTTTGATTACAAGACCAAAGGACATAGGAATGGATTTAGGCCATTTGGCCCATCAAGTCTGCTCTGCTAATTCATTATGACTGGTTTATAACCCCATTCCCATGCCTTCTCCCTGTAACCTTTGATACCCTTACTGATTAAGAACCTATCAAGCTCTAAATATTGACTTGGCCTTCACAGCCATTTGTGCCAATGAATTTCACACATTCACCACTCTCTGACCAATTAAATTCCTCCTCACCTCTATTCTACTCTATTCTGAGGCTGTGTCCTTTGGTCTTGGACTCTGCACTATAGGAAACATCCTCTCCATGTCCTCTCTACCTAGGCCTTTGAATATTTGATAGGTTTCATTGAGATCCCCCTCATTCTTCTAAATTCAAGAAACTACAGGCCCAGAGCCAATTAATTTGATATGCCAGGATTTTAATTTTGGTTTTCAATTTTTACCCACCAGTATCCAGAAACAGATAATACCCCAATAATCAAACTAGCAATGTTTTTCTTGACAAGATTAACCAGCACAAACTAATGTTAGGAATTTGGATCCAAGGTATTTGGTGACCAAGGACTCAGATATCACACCATCACAACAATACTTTGACAATTAGTAACAAAATGATAGCAAGAGTTCCTGGTGATTCTGAAATCAAACAAAAAGTCACAGGAAATATTCCTGTGACTATTAGTAGTCCACAGGGATCGGTGCTATGACTTTTGTTGTTTGTAGTATATGTGAATGGTGTGGATATGAGTATATGACCATAAGACCAAAAAACATAGGAACATAATTAGGCCATTCAGCCCATTGAATCTGCTCCTCCATTTCACCGTGGTTGATCCATTTTCCTCTCAATCTCATTCTCCTGCCTTCTCTCCATAGCCATTCATGCCCTGACAAATCAGGAATCTATCAAGGTCCGCCTTCAATACACCCGAAGAATGGGCCTCCACAGTCACTCAGGGCAACAAATTCCACAGATTCGCCAACAGAAGAAATTCCTCCTCATTTCCATTCTAAATGGACATCCCTCTATTCAGAGGCTGTGGCCTCTGGTCCAAAATTCTCACCACTATAGGCAGCATCCTCTCAACATCCACTCTATCAATGCCTATCAACATTTGATAGGTTTCAATGAGATCCTCCCTCATTCTTCTAAATTCCAGTGAATAAAGGCACAGAAACAACAAATGCTCCTCATATGATCACCTTCTCATTCCTGGAATCATCCTTGTGAATCTTCTCTGAACCCTCTCCAATGCCAACATATCCTCTCTTAGATAATGGGTCCAAAACTGCTCACAATACTCCAAATCTTTATAAGCCACACCAGTGCCTTATAATGCCTCAATATTACATTCTTCCTTTTATATTCTAGTCCTCTTGGAATGAATGCTAACATTGCATTTGCCTTCCTCACCGCAGAGTCAACCTGTAAATTAATCTTTAGGGAATCCTGTGCGAGGACTCCCAAGTCCCTTCACACCTCAGACATTTGTATTTGCTCCCTGTTCAGAAAAGTCTGCATTTTTATTCCTTCTACCAAAGTGCATGACCATACACTTCCCCACACTGTATTCCATCTGCCACTTCTTTGCCCATTCTCCTGATCTGTTGAAGTCCTTCTGCAGACTCCCTGCTTCTTCGACACCACCTGGCCCTTCACCCAACTACGCATCGTCTGCAAACTCGGCAACAATCTCTGTCATCCAAATCACTGATGTACAACTTAAAACTAAGTGGTCCCAACGCTGACATCTGCGGATCACTGGAAACCAACCAATCAGCCAATGCTCTATATATCCTAGTATCTTTCCTGTAATACCATCGGCTCTTATCTTGCTAAGCAGCCTCGTGTGTGGCAACTTGTCAAAGGCCTCCTGAAAGTCCAAGTACACAACATCCCCCATTTCTCCTTTCTCCATCCTGCTTGTTATTTCCTCAAAGGATTCTAACAGATTTGTCAGGTATGACATGAATTTCCCTTAAAGAAACCATGCTGACTTTATCCTTTTGTTATCATGTGCCTCCAAGTACCCCAAAACCTCATTCTTAACAATCGACTCCAACATCTTCGCACCCACTGAGGTCAGACTAAATGGCCTATAGTTTCCTTTCTTCTGCCTCCCTCCCTCCTTGAAGAGAGGAGTGATATTTTCAATTTTCCAGTCCTCCAGACCGATGCCAGAATGTAGTGATTCTTGAAAGATCATTACTAATGCCTCCACAATCTATTTAGCTACCTCTTTCAGAACCCTGGGGTGTAGTCCATCTGGTCCAGGTGACTTATCTACCTTCAGACCTTTCAGCTTCCCAAGCACCTTCTCCCTAGAAATAGCAGCTGTAATAACACTTCAGTACCCCTCCCCCCCCCGAAACGCTTGAATATCCGGCATACTGCTAGCATTTTCCACAATGAAGTCTGGTGTAAAATATCATCTTTCCATCCTTATGACATTTTTTGTTGCCTTCTGTTGGTTTTTAGAAGCTTCCCAAACCTCTAACTTCCCACTAAGTTTTGCTCTATTATATGTCCTCTCTTTTGATTTTACATTGAGTTTGTCTTCTCTTGTCAGCAATTGTTGCCTCATCCTGCCTTTAAATTCTTCCTCTTTGGCATGTATCTATTCTGTACCTTCCAAATTGCTCGTAAAATCTCCAACCATTCTTGCTTCGGCGTCACCCCCACTAGTGTCCGTTTCCAATCGACTTTGGCCACCTCCTCTGTCATGCCTCTGTAATTCCCTTTACTCCACTAGAATACTGACACATTCAACTTTAGCATCTCGTTCTCGAATTGTAGGGTGAATTTTATCATATTACGCTCACTGTCTCCTAAGGGCTCCTTTACCTTAAGCTTCATAATCAAATCCAGTTCATTACACAACACCCAATCCAGAACAGCTGATCCTCTACTGGGCTCAACCACAAGCTGCTCTAAAAAACCATCTCGTAGGCATTCTACAGATTTTCTCTCTTGGGATCCAAAATCAGCACCAACCTAATTTTCCCAATCTACCGGCATATTGAAATCCCCAATGACTATTGTAATATTGTCCTTTTGAGATGTATTTTCTATGCTCCATTGTCATTTGTAGCCCACTTCTGGGCTACTGTTTAGAGCTATGTAGATAATTCCGATCAGGGTCTTTTTCCTCTTGCAGTTTCATAGCAGTTGGTTTTCAGATGACATGAAGATTGATGGCATTTTTGATGGAGTGGAGGGTAGTTTTTGACTATGGGTTGATATTGACGTGTTACTGAAATAGAATGTAGAACAGTATAGCACAGTACAGCCTCTTCGTCCCATACGTTGTGACAGCCCATTAACTTACTCCAAGATCAATCTGTTCCCTCCCACATAGTCCTCCATTTTAAATGTCCCTAAATGATCTGTTTTCCCTGAAGTTGGGAAGATTAAGAAGGGAAATGATTGAATTATGCCAAATTATGTGGCGTACTGAGTTGGTAGACTGCAGGAAACTATTCCCCACATCAGGTAGATAAAACCAGAGGACATAGATTTAACATAAGAGGGTGTAGAGGAGATATAAGGGGGACTTTTTTTCATCTATAATGACTCCTGAGAGAGTGATGGAAGCAGAGTACTCGATGGCATTTAAGAATTGTCTAGTTGAGCACTTGATTGGGCGACAGACCATGTGCTGGAAGATGGGAGTAGTTGCATTGGCTCTCGCTAGTTAGTATGGATGTGGTGGGTTGAATCACCTACTGTATGACTCTATTCTGAAAAATTAGCAGAATCCTAAGTAAGCTCTTACCACAGTGTAGTCGGTTGCTGTCCATTGATACCAAGACAACAGCTCTGCCAATTCTTGGAAATCTCAAATGTTTTACCTACTTCTGGCAGAGTTTAATTACCGGATTACCAGGATACTGTTCATGTTCCCCAACTCTAGAGGGATAACAACCATACAAAGTTTTGGAACCTGCGAGTGATGAAAATACTCCCAAGAGTTAACATCCATCACTAGTTCCAGATTTACTCAGTGGCGCCAAGTAAGTGTAAAATTTTGCGGCTAACTTTAAAAAAAAACTTTCTTTTATCATTAACTGGGTTTATTTTGGAGATAGTTGGTTTCAACTCATATTTGTGAGGGAAGAGAGAGATTTGCATAGATCTTATATATTGTTATCAGGTTACCTTGGGTATAGAGTTAGTGTAGCAACTTACAGAAAAGCCATGCTTATGTTTAAATCCTTAATTAAATATTTTAATTAGAGATACAGGATAGTACAGGCCTTTCCAGCCCAGTGAGTCCACACTACTCAATTACACCCATATGACTAATTAACCTACTAACCTGTACATCTTTACAATGTAGAGGAAACCATTCTGGAGAACCTGAAAATAAAAGCAGCTGGTTATTCCTGCTATGCAAATATTTATCTAAATATAACAGTTCAATAGACTATAAGGGTTTAGTGAACTTCCCTTAATTTATGCTTACACTTTAAGGAGACAGTCCACATTGGACAAAAGTATGTAATCGTTGTCAGAGACTTAATAAATGTCTTGCCCAGCTTGCTTGATTGGCCATGAATTAAAAATAAAACACTCTTATATTAGGAGTTTAGTAATTCAACATCTGTAAATGTCTTAGGTTAACTCAAGAGTTTATCCAGACTAAGACACTGCAGAAACAGGCAGATTGCTACATTATACTGTTATTTTTCTTTCACTGCACTCTGCACTATTGCTGCTGGTGTTTACGGCAGCAGTGAAGGTCCTCCGTCTCTGACGCTGTTCAGGGCTTCCTTCATCTTGTCAGTAGTTCCCTCTCAGCTTTCGCTACTGTCAGTCATGCGAGTCCCGGGTGGAGACTCAGGAATACCGTCGCACTCAGGTGTAGAAGAATTCTTCATGGCTGGTTCCGTAACGATTTTGCTTTTACCAGTTAGAGTTGTTAACCCTGAGCTCAGCCCCCAAAACTGGAGGACCGGTGGACCACTCTTTGTCTGGCCTCAACCCTTTGACCTGCTTGGCATGAGTGATCTTAGCAAGAATCAAAGCAGAAGGCCCAGACTCCAGCCGGCATAGCTCTCCAGCTCACTGATGCACACAAGCCTCCAAACCCTATGACAAGGTTGTGGTCCTCTTGGAGGAAGCAAATAAATTATGCTAATTTATAAAGCAGACAGTTGCATAAAGTAAATTAGTAAATTGCTTTATTGTGGTCACATAGAAAGGGGTCAATAACTCTACTGGGTGTTTTTTATACACCACCCAATAGTAACAGGGACATCGAGGAGCAGATAGGGAGACAGATTCTGGAAAGGAGTAATAATAACAGGGTTGCTGTGGTGGGAGATTTTAATTTCCCAAATATTGATTGGCATCTCCCTAGAGTGAAGGGTTTAGATGGGGTGGAGAGCATTTTGGAGATAGTGATCACAATTCTATCTCCTTTACCATAGTATTGGAGAGGGATAGGAACAGACAAGATAGAGAAACATTTGATTGGAGTGAGGGGAAATATGAGACAGATCAATTCATTACAACGGTGCATTCAGGTAATACAAGGTAAAACAATAACAGACTACAGAATAAAATATTACTGAACAAGGAAAGTGCAGTGCAAGTAGACAGTCAGGTGCAAGATCACAGCAAGGAAGACTGAGAAGTTAAGAGTCCATCTTATCACAGCAGTAAAACATACAATGTTCTTATAACACTGGGATAGGTGCTGTCCTGAGCCTGGTTGTACTTAGAGGCTGCACCTCTTTGAATGGACTCTTTGTTATTTGATTACAGAGGTGGCATTTAGATAAAAGAAATTCTACATTCTTCAAGATCAGATGAAGGTAATGGTGTTGAGAGGGATAACAAATTAGCCATTATTGAATGGTGGAGTAGGCTTGATGGGCCAAATGGCCTAATTCTATTCCTATGGTGTTATGGTCTCAGATGGAATTGAAGATAAGCTTTTTGTTTTTAACCAGAATTGAAATGGAAGTGCAAGATAACAATAGCAATTAATGAACATGAGAAGTAGAAAAGAATTGTCTGTTTGGTCTCCTGAACCTGCTTTACAGAGCAATAACTTCATGATTATTGATCTCTATGTCAGTCCCGTAGCTCTTTTTCCCTCCCTGGTCCACATGTCTATTGAACTCAACTTTGAATGTACAGTGTTTATTATTGACTTGGCATTTGGCATAAAAATTTCAAAGATTTCACAAGCTTATGAGATAAGAAATCCCTCGTCTTAACCACTATGGGAAATGTATTCATAGCCTTCTACTCTGTGATGTCCTCTCAGAATCTTAGGTAATTCAGTGTGTTTTACTTCATCCTGAATAGTTTAATATTTGTGTATTTCTTGAGCAAGAATGATGCTTGAGTAGAGGATGTCATAGGGATAAACATTTGAACATTGCTTATGTTGTATTTGTGGATTGGACTCTTGTTCACATTATGATGTGTTTCTGGTTACCTGTCGCTCCTTTTCTCATTTGCTATTTTGGGCGATTTTGAATGGAGGCAGCCTGCAGAGAACGAACACTGAGCTGTACTGAACATGCCTCGACTCTCCTGATTTTTCTGTTATATATTTGGTATTTTTCACTTTTTTTGGTGCCACTTGCATGATTTTTTTTTGAAAATTGTTCACTTACTTCCGGTTATACTTTACACTGTACAGAGCACTATGATATCCTCCAACAGGCATGATGCCTGTTCAAGAAATCACTAAAATTCTAGTTATTTTTATGATTTGCCTTGGTTGTAGAGCACAAGTTATTACTTGTATTCTGGGGCATTATTTCCTTCCCCTTAGTTTAATCACTCCTTGTTTTAAAATAGGTAGGAACTTAACAAATAAGATGGAAATAATGTTTGGTATTATTTTACTTATTTGTGTATTTATTTCAACATATCAAATAGATTTTAGCATTATGAAAGGGCCATTGAATCCAGCATTTGTTTCTGATTCAAACAACTAAAGAAAAACAGTGAAATATTAGCCTCTTTGCACTCTGAGTGGCCTGGCATTTGGGTCCATATATTTTGCCTAAATATTGTAACTAAGCTGCTGAGTTGGAATTCTGAAGTACATTAAAGGCACGCAGTAATGAACCAAAATCAAACACCCTAGTTTAAAAAATGCCTTATGTCCCAACATTTTTTCCCTTTCCAAAACCCGTCAATGTATGGAACAGTCAAGGCAGCATGGTAATGTAGCATCTAGCACAATGTTTTATAGTGCCTGCAATCACTGATCGGGGTTCGATTCATGCCACTGCCTCTAAGGAGTTTGTACGTTCTCCCTGTGACCAAGGGTGCCCTGTTTTCCGTTCACATTCCAAAGACTGTTTTCTTTATTCTGAAGACTTTTATAACCTTTTCTGCATTCTCCTTCCCTTTTACTTTATCTTCATTCTTCAAAACTGTTAAACTGTTCAACCTGCTATTTATTTTCAAGGCACACTTCAACCCATCTCACTAACTGCAATTTTGCCTGTCAGCTGCCAGTCCTTCCTTGCAGTCTCACTCCACACTGCATCTACCGCCCATCCTCTTCCCTTTCGCTGCCAAATTAGTGTAATATTGAAAGGCCTAGATAAGAGTAGTCATGGCGAGGATGTTTCCTATAGTGAGGGAGACTAAGACCAGATGGCATAGCTTCAGAAAAGAAGGACATCCCTTTAGAAGAGGGACGAAGAGGAACTTCTTTAATCAGATTGTGGTGAGTCTGTGGAATTCATTGCCACAGACAGCTGTGAAGACCAAGTTATTTGGTATATTTAAAGCAGAGTTTGATAGGTTGTTGATTGGTAAAGGTGACAAAGGTGATGGGGAGAAGGCAGGAGAATGGGTTTGAGAGGGATAATAAATCAGTCGGCATGAAAGGGCGCAGCAGACTCAATGAGTGGAATGGCTTAATCCTGCTCCTACTGTATGTCTTGTGGTCTTACAATCTAAGTCATATGGCTATGGTTAGTTATTTATGGGTATAGTTAGTTAGGGTTAGGTTAGGGTTAGTTTATTGTGGGTATACTGTGTTGGCACCAGAAATGTGATGACACTTGCAAGCTGACTTAATTTGACGTGAAATGATGCATTTGACTGTATGTTGTGATTCCTTGATACACATGTGACAAATAAAGCTAATCTTCAATCTCAGGGTACTGTCACTTTCAAATTCATGCCCAGTTTTCCAAGAGCCATAAGACATAGGAGCAGAATTAGGCCATTCAGCCCATTGAGTCTGTTCTGCCAATTCATCATGGCTGATCCACTTCACTCTGAAATCCATTCTCCTGCCTTCTCCCCACAATCTTCTAATCGAGAACCTTAAATGCAGCCAGTGAACTGGCCTCCACAGCCACCTGTGGCAATAAATTCCACCTAATCTCCACTCTCAATGGACATCCCGCTATTTTGAAGCTGCGTCCTCTGGTTCTGGTCTCCCCCACCAAATATCTTCTTCACATCCACTCTATCTCGGTCTTTCAACACTCGATGGGTTTCAATGAGACTCCCCCTCATTCTTTAAAATTCCAGTGAGTACAGGCTCCGAGCCTTCAATCGCTGCTCATGTGATAACTCTTTCATTTCTAGAATCATTCTCGAGAACCTCCTCTGAACCCTCTCTAACCACAGCACATCCTTCCTTTAATAAGGAGCCTAAAGCTGCTAAATATCACAATTCAAATTCCCTACAATAGTAGCAAAGCAATTTTTTGTTTATGTTATAATATACATCATATGTGACTGTAACAAATGGAAGCCGTCAGTCCTGATCCTTATGATTTGTCAGCAGCCTTTATGTTGTTTGATTGGGTCATGTATTTACCAACCACTGTCTAGTTGGGTGGAGCTGCATGTGAACCTCGTTCTCCCTTGTCTGAGGCAGAGAATGTGCTGCTTCTCCCACTTCCACAGCATTACCTCCCGTGTCCTTCAATTTCTATCCTCAGTATCATCCAATTTCATCACTACAAAAAGTTTTGATTTCTAACCATCTTCTGACGACAATCAGATCTGTCTCAGGATCACCTTTCTCAATCTATCTGCCTGCAAATTGTCAGTCTGCTTATCCGTCAGTAAAGGAGAAAATAGGTATTTATTACATACTGATATTGGAAAGAACAAAGCTATAGTAGTCAAGGTCATCATTACATAGAAACTTAGAAAACCTACAGCACAATACAGACCCTTCAGCTCACAATGCTGTGCCGAACATGTATTTAATTTAGAAATAACCTAGGGTTACCCATAGCCCTCTATTTTTCTAAGCTCCATGTACCTATCTGAGAGTCTCTTAAAATACCCTATCGTAACCAAACCTGCCATTTCTTTCAGTACCCTGGGATGCATTCCATCAGGACCAGGGGACTTATCCATCTTCAGGCTCACAAGTTTGCTCAGCACTACCTCTTTAGTGATAGCTACAGTATTATATTGAGGTCCTCACCTCCCATCACATCCATAACATCTCTCTTTGGCATGTTAGATGCATCCTCCACCATGAAGACTGACACAAAACAGTTATTCAAAGCCTTGGCCATTTCCTCATAACCCAATATCAATTTGCTCTCCTCGCCAAGGGACCTACATTCACTTTAGCCACCCTTTTCAGCTTTATTGTTTAGGCATAATACACTGGTTTCAGATTGAACTATTGCACCCTCCATTTGTATAAGAAATTCAATCAGACTGTGATCACTCTTTCCGAGGGGATACCTAACTACAAGAACACTAATTTTACCTGTGACATTGCACAGGACCAGATCTAAGATAACGCGTTCTCTTGTAGGTTCAGTAACATGCTGTTCAAGAAATCTATCATGGATGCGTTCTATAAAGTATTCCTCAAGACTGCCTCGACCAACTTGATTCATCCAATCTCTGTGCAAGTTAAAGTCCCCCATGATGATTGCTGTTCCCTTCTTACATGCCTCAGATGTTTGTTTATTTCCTGTGCCACTGTAATGTTATTATTCGGTGGCCGATAGACAACTCCCACCAGTGATTTTTTCCCCTTTACGGTTCGTAATCTCTACCCAGATGGATTCAGCTTTTTGCTCCTAAGATCTTATATTGTCTCTCACTATTGCCCTGATCTCTGAATCTGAAAACCATTGTGTCAAAATGGTTGTTGTGATGCGCCTAGTGTGGTAGTGTAGTGGGTAGTGCTTGTCACTCTCGCTCTCAGCTTCCAACGCTGGCCAGCAGTCTTATGAAAAGGAGAGATGAATGTGTAAGTCTCTCCTGCCTGTACAGAGCCTCTCCAACAGCAAGCTTCATGTAGTTCCTTCTCATTGGTGACACATGGAAACTGGACTCAGGCTGAACAATAAAGGATGGAGAGGAGGTCTGGCCCCTGCACACGTAGCATGCAGACCCACCGGTGTGTCAATACACCCATGTGCTCGTAAACCAGATCCCCAGCTATGGGTAAATATCCCCACTGCCTCCGCTTCAGGAGAGAAGAAGGTTACAGAGAAGACCTAGACAGCAAATCTGGAGTAGAGCCCCTAAGGCGGCTGAACGTCATTGAACATCCTTCCGGCAGCTCCTGCAGCCAAGCTCGTGCCAAATGTATTGCTTTATAAGCTCTCCTCTGGACTACACTGGTGAGGCTGAGAGGGGATCTTGATGACTGGGCATCTCAGGATCTCCATACCTTCTGCCCAGGCTTGTGATGATGACCATCTTCACCCATTGTCCCTCAAGACAGACAGATGCCAACCACCACTGTATCTGACCCTGGGATGAGCTTCTGATTAGAAACCCGTGCTATTAATTAGCTTATTAATTTCTTGGTTTGAAGCATTACCCATCGTTACACCTACTTCAAATTCTCAGTTACTAAAACCCATTTATTTGATACTTCTGGGCAACTAAGAAAGAGAGAAATCAGGAGGTCTAAAAGAAGGGATGAGGTTGCTCTGGCAGACAAGGTGATGGAGAATCCTAAGGGACTCTACAGATATGTTAAGAGCAAAAGGATTACAAGGGACAAAATTGGACCTCTGGAAGATCAGAATGGTAATCCATCTGTGGAGCCTAAAGAGATGGAGATCTTAAATAAATCTTTTGCATCTGCATTTACTGAGGAGATGATTACAGTGTCTATAGGATTGAGGCAAAGTGGCATCAGCTTCATGGACGCTATACAGATTACTGAGGAGGAGGTGTTTACTGTGCTAAGGCAAATCAGGGTGGATAAATCCCCAGGGCTTGAAAAGGTGCTCCCTCAGACCCTAGAGAGCCAAATGCAGAAATTGCCAAGTCCTAGCGAAGGTACTTTATTCATCCTTAGCAACGGGAGAGGTACCAAAGGATTGGAGGGTAGACATTGTTGTTCCGTTGTTTAAAAAAGGCTCTAAAAATAAACCAGGAAACTATAGGCTGGTGAGTCTGACATCAGTAGTGGGAAAATTATTGGCAAGTATTCTGTTTTGGAATGGGCTGTTTTGGATTGGGTGCTGTGTAATGAACCTGAGGCAATTAGGGAGCTAGAGATAATGGAACTCCTTGGAAGTAGTGATCATAATATGACTGAGTTCAGTTTCAAATTTGAAAAGAAGAAGCTGGTATCAGGTGTATCGATATTTCTGTGGAACAAAGGAAATTATAGTGTTATGAGAGAGGAACTGGCCCAAGTCGACTGGAAAAGTAAGCTAGGTGGAGGGACAGTAGAGCAGAATTGGATGAAATTCCTACTAGAAATAAGGAAAATGCAGGAAAAATATATTCCAAGAAAAAAGAAAATCATGAATGGAAAAATGGCACAAATGTGGCTAATGAGAGAGGTTAAGGCTAAAATAAAAGCAAAAGAGACGGCATACAAGGAAGCAAAAATTAGTGGGAAAACTGAGGACTGGATGACTTTTAAAAATTTGCAGAAGGAAACTAAGAAAGTCCTTAGGAAAGAAAAGATGAATTATGAAAGGGAGTTGGTAATTAACATAAAAAAGGATACTATGAGTTATTTTAAATATATGAAGAGTAAAAGAGTGACACAGGTAGATATAGGACTGATTGAAAATGATGCTGGAGAAATGATAATGGGTAACAGAGAGATGGCAGAGGAACTAAATGAGTGTTTTGCATCAGTCTTCACAGTGGAAGACATTAGCAACATACCTGATAGCCAGAGGTCTCAGGGAATAGAATTAGGTACAGTCAAGATTACTAGAAAGGAAGTGCTTGGGAAGCTAAATGGACTAAGGATAGATAAGTCTTCCAGACCGGATGAGATGCACCCATGGGTTCTGAAGGAGGTGGCTTTGGAGATTGTGGAGATATTGGAAATGATCTTCCAGGAATCAATAGACTCTGGCACGGTTCTGGAGGACTGGAAGGTTGCAGATGTAGTTCCGCTGTTTAAGAAAGGAGGGAGGCAGCAAAAAGAAAATTACAGACCTATTAGTCTGACATTGGTAGTTGGAAAGTTATTAGAGTCGATCCTCAGGGACGAGGTTATGAAATACCTCAAGGTGCATGACAAGATAGGCCCAAGCCAGCATGGTTTCATGAAGGGAAGATCCTGTCTCATCAACCTATTGGCATTTTCTGAGGTAATCTCAAATAAGATTGACAAGGAAGAGGTTGTGGATGTTGTGTATTTCGATTTTCAAAAGGCCTTTGATAAAGTGCCGCATAAGAGGCTGCTTACTAAGATGAGAGCCAATGGAATTACAGGAAAGATATTGGAGCGGGTGGAGCATTGGCTGATAGGCAAAAAGCAAAGGGTGGGAATAAAGGTGAGACCTCATTTGGGATACTGTGTGCAGTTTTGGGCCCCTATCTTAGAAGGGATGTACTGATGTTGGAGAGAGTTCAGAGACGATTTATGAGGATGATTCCTGGAATGCAGGGGCTAACATATGAGGAACATTTGTCGGCTCTTGGACTGTATTCATTAGAGTATAGAAGAATGAGAGGGGATCTTATAGAAACATTTCGAATGTTGGAAGGGTTGGACAGAGTAGATGTGGAAAGGCTGTTTCCCTTGGTGGGTGAATCCAGAACAAGAGGCCACAGTCTTAGATGAGGAGAAATTTTTTTGGCCAGAGGGTCGTGGATTTATGGAATTCATTGCCACATGCAGCTGTGGAGGCCCAATCATTGAAGGCGTTTAAGGAGGAGATTGATAGGTATCTAATTAGTCAGGTATCAAGGGATATGGGGAAAAAGCTGGAAATTGGGACTAGACGGGAGAATAGTTTAGCTCATGGTGGAGTGGCAGAGCAGACTCGAGGGGCCGAATAGCCTACTTCTGCTCCTTTGTCTTGTGATCTTGTGATCTAAGGGACTGAATATTTAAGTACTTGGATAGATGTAGACTGATTAAGGACAGTCAGCATGACTGTGCATTATAGATCATTTCTAACCAATCTTATGGAGTTTTTCAGGAAGTTATTATGAAAGTGGATGAAGGCAAAATGGTGGACATCGACTATGTGGACTTTAGCAAGGCATTTGAAAAGGTCCCACATGGGAGGTTGGTCAAGGAGATTCAGTTGCTTGGCATTGAAGATGAGGTAGTAAATTGGATTAGACATTGGCTTTGTGGGAGAAGCCAGAGAGTGGTAGTAGACGGTTGCCTCTCTGACTGGAGGCCCGTGACCAGTGGAGTGCCGCAGGGATCGGTACCGGTTCCATTGTTGTTTGTCATCTATATCAATGATCTGGATGATAATGTGGTTAACTGGATCAGCAAATTTGCAGATGACACCAAGATTGGGGGTGTATTGGACAGCGAGGGAGGCTATCATGGCTTGCAGAGGGATCTGGATCAGCTGGAAAAATTTGATGATAAATGGCCGATGGAATTTAATGCAGACAAGTGTGAGGTGTTTCTCTTCAGTAGGACCTGCCAGGATAGGCCTTACACAGAGAATGGTAGGGCGCTGGGCAGTGTGGTAGAACAGAGGGATCTGGAAGTAAGGTCCATAAATAATTGAAAGTGGTGTCATGAGTAGATAGGGTCATAACGAAAGCTTTTGGCACATTGGCCTTCATAAATCAAAGTACTGAGTCCTGGAGATGCGATGTTATCTTGAAGTTGTTGGTGAACCTGATTTGGAGTAGAAATGAGCAGTTTTGCTCAGCTACCTACAGGAAGGATGTAAACAAGATTGAAAGAATGCAGAGAAACTTTGCAACAATGTTGCTGGGTCTGGAGAACGTGAGCTATAAGGAACGACTGAATAGGTTAGGAATTTATTTCTTAGAATGTAGAAGGTTGAGAGGAGATTTGATAGAGGTATACAAAATTATGAGTGATATAGATAAGGTAAATGCATACAGGCTTTTTCTGCTGAGGTTGGGTGGGATTACAACCAGAGGTCATAGGTTAAGGGTGAAAGGTGAAAAGTTTAAGGGTAACATGAGGGGAAACGTCTTCGCCCAGAGGAGCTGCCAGCACAAGTGGATCATGCGAGCTCGGTTTCAATGTTTAAGAGAATTTCGATAGGTTCATGCATGGTAGGGGTATGGAGGGTTATGGTCGGTGCATGGATGCGAATAGGCAGTTTAAGTGGTTTTGGAATGGACTAGATGGGCCAAAGGGCCTGTTTCAGTGCTGTACTTTCCTACGACTATAACTGTTCCAATTTATCTGTCCTCCCATCTTTGTAAACTTGAACTTACCAAAAGTTTAGTTGTACATGTCCTCGTATTTCCTAGTCTGTTTCATCCATCTGCCCAACTATAATGTCCTTGGGTTGCTTATTTGTTGCTGAAAACACAGGCAATCACGCTGAGATAGAGCTTGTTTTATTGAAGCCAGTAACTCTCATCTGACCCTATCATTTTTTAACTGCATTGTATTTGTGGTTTATAAATAACAATAAACTGAATCTGAATCTGAATTATTTGGTTACAACAATGAGACATACCATGTTGGAATCTTAGATTTTCAAGATCTCCTATTCATATTTGTGCTACATCACATGTGCTTTAAATGAAATAACCTCAAACATTCAGTTAAGCTGTTTACACAGAAAAAATATGTACATTCAGTTAATTATTTATAGATACACACCATCATAAATTCACCCAATTATAAATTCAATTGATGAATAGTCTCCTTACTAGCTAAGTCCTCCACAGCTGTATACTGTTCTATGTTCTATTAGATCCTGAATAGTAATAGGGTGTAAGTCCTGCTGAGATATTGAGTCCAGCTCTCAAGAGTATCTAACATGGCCACCACCAACTCCGATCTGCACACGTGCTCCAGCTCTGAGAACCCTGTAATGTTGCATTTGTCACCTTTGATATATTCGCTCCAGGCACCCATACTCTGTTGGATCAACTCCACTTGTCCACCATCCATTCAGTGGGTGTCATGTACCTCCTGACCCATGTATCATGTCCTGCAATTGCTACATCATAGTAACAATCCTGGACCTCAAACCCTTGTTCATACTGAACGTTACCTTCCTGACCACCATTTAAAAAAATATTTTACTTAGACCCAACGAGCCTGTGCTGCTGAATTACACCTATGTGACCAACTAACCTGCTTACCCAGACGTTTTTGGAATGTGGGAGGAAGCTGGAACACACAGAGGAAACCATGTGATCATGTGGAAGACGCACAAACTCCTTACAGACAGCGGCGGGAATTGAACCTGGGTAGCTGGTGCTATTAAAACATTAAGCTAACCGGTACATTACTGTTCTGCTCGTATCGTCTCGAAGGCCATGCACTTGCCATCTTCACTGTACAGTTCTTGTCTCCCAATACTGCCACAACTTCTCTGCAGCCCTTTACTAGCAATCATCGTGGAACTTGTCAATTGATACAGTCCCCAGCCTCCCATTCTGGCTACTCTTCCCCCACCTGTACTTCCTAAGTTGCACAATTGATCAGTACAGGCTCATTGGGCTGGAAGGCCGGTTGCCGATGGGCTAACATTTCAGCTCAACACCACTGATGGATGGAATGAGGATTTATCCTTCCGGCAAACTGTCTCTTCATTAATTTCTCCTTCATTGTGCCTCCCCATGGATGAAAGAAAAATGGAGGGCTATGTGGGCGGGAAAGGTTAGATTGATCTTGGAGCAGGTCAGCACAACATCATGGGCCGAAGGGCCTGTACTGTGCTCTATTGTTCTATGTTCGCTTGGATACTGAATAGTATTGGTGTATAAATACTGCTGTGCTAATAAGTTCAGCTCCCCAGAATATCCAACATGGCCACCAGCAGCTCTCCTCTGCACACACACTCTTGCTTAGAGAAATCTGGTGTCCATCTTCCTAATGCTGAATCTCTGTTCTGTTCCTCTCACAAGAAGTAACAGTCTCTTCACGTTCCTATTATGGTGTCTTGCAACCACGTATAATCAGACTTAGGTAGCAGTAGAACAGAACGTGCTTTATTAAAGATCAAAGCTCTCAAGTAAGTTGCAGTGTCTGATTTTGGCAATGTCTGATGGTTATATCACATGGTCGGTCATACGCTCATGGTCACTGAGTGACTTTGGCTCTGGATAGGATAGCCGTGATTTTAAAATCCTCATCCTTCCTTTCAAATCCCTTCATTGTTTGCTCCCCACGACTGCCTAGTCTCATCAACCCACACCCAGACTATAGCCCTACATACCTCTCCCATCCATATAAGAAGTTCTGTTAAGTGGTGAAATTGAACCCACATTCACCACTTCCACTAGCAGTTCATTCACCCTCTGACTGAAGAAGTTCACTCTCAGGTTTCACCCTTCAACCTTAACCTTTGACATCACTCCAATTTCACCCAGCCTCAGTGGACTTTTGCCTTAACCCTATCAATACCCCTCATAAGTTTGTATACCTCTATCAAATCTGCCCTCATACGTTCCAAAAGATAAAATCCTAAACTATTCAACCTTTCTCTATAACTCAGGTCCTCAAGTCCAGGCAACATTCTTGTAAACTTTCTCTGTACTCTTTCAATTTTATTGATAACTTTCATGTAGGTAGGTGACCAGAACTACACATAATACTCCAAACATGGCCTCACCAGCATTTTACACAACTTCAACATCTTAACTCCTGCACACAACACTTTGATTTCTCCCCCCACAGATGCTGAACAACCTCTGGAGTATTCCAGCATTTACTGTTTTTTTTAAATTTCATAGTCCTTGGAATTCAATTCCTAAATCTCTTTGTCCCATCATCTCTCCATTTTCGCTTTAAGAAGTTCAAAGTTCGAAGTACGTTTATTATCAAAGTGCGGACACCATTTACAACCTTGAGATTCGTCCTCTTGCAGGCAGCCACCAAACAAGGAAACGCCGTAGAACCCGTTTAAAGAAAAACCCCACCCAACAACACCATCAAACGTGCGATAAAAGAACAGAACACACAAACAACGAAGAGCGAACAAACAACGCACAGAGCATTGAACGTCGAGCAGCGGAATCCCCAAGAGTGAGTCCACAGTAACGAGCCTCTGACCCGAGTGAAGTCGATCCAGGAGCCAATATGCCGTAAAACGCAAGCTTCGGCCATATGTTCTAAAGTCTACTCTCTCTGGGTTATTGTCAGATTTTGCTCCAGTAAACTGGTTTTGAGATCCGTTACTGCAAGTGCACAAGTCCAAGCTTTGTAGTTCCACTTAAAAAGATTGCGTCCGCTATAATTTATTGAAACCATCAAGTGGAGTAGGAATGCAGACAGAATATATTTCATGAAATCAGGACTCTTGAGAGTAACAGCACTGATAGGAGACCAGTGGGAAAACAAGAGAATGATGAGAGGGGAAAACAAGTAACTCTGATTTGCAGTGGATCAAAGGAAGGTTCCAGCACTAGATCAGGTGTAAGTAGGTCGAAACCGAACTGAAAAGGCCTCAGAGAGTGGTAAAAACATTTGTCTCTAAGTACTGGGAGTGAAATCATTGCCTCAAATGAAAATGAAACAGAGAAAATAGAAGTATTACCTAAAATCCTAAAATAGCAGCTGTGGAAAAAGGAGGTTGAATTTGGGGAAAGAGGGCATGATAAAGGAAGCAGCTGCCAGTGTGACTGTCTGATATTTTGTCAGTTTGACAGTGATTCTGAAAAGAAAACTGAAAGACCAGATATAGAACATTGAACATTACAGCACAGTACAGAACCTTTGGCCTGCAATGTTGCACCAACCTCTTAACCTACTCTAAGATCAGTCTAACCCTTCGCTCCTACACAGCCCTCCATTTTTCTGTCATCCATGTGCCTAAGAGCTTCATAAATTTCCCTACTGTATCTACCTCCACCACCACCTCTGGCAGGGCATTCCATCCACCGAACACTCTGCGGATATCCCTATCAATCACCTTAAAATCATCCCCCTTGTATTAGACATTGATGCCTTGAGAATAAGTCCCTAACTATCCACTCAGTCTATGCCTCTTATCATTTTTTCAGATAAATTTAATGGAAGTAAAGATCCAATTAATATGCTGATGTATAAGACCTTGGTCAGACCCGACTTGGAATATTGTGTTCAGTTCCGGTTACCTCACTCCAGGAAGGATGTGGATACTATAGAGAGAGTGCAGAGGGGATGTTGCTTGGATTGGGGAGCATACCTTATGAGAATAGGTTGAGTGAACTCGGCCTTTTCTCCTTGGAGCGACAGAGGATGAGAGGTGACCTGATAGAGGTGTATAAGATGATGAGATGATGCGGGGTATTGATCATGTGGATAGCCAGAGGCTTTTTCCCAGGGTTGAAATGGCTAACACGAGGGGGCATAGTTTTAAGGTGCTTGGAAATAAGTACTGAGGGGATGTCAGGGGTAGGTTTTCCACACAGAGAGTGGCAGATGCATGGAATGCTGGTGGCGGTGGTGGAAGCGGATAGAATAGGATCTTTTAAGAGCCTCTTTGATAGCTACATGGAGCTTAAAAAGTAGAGGGCTCTGCGCTAGGGAAATTCAAGGCAGTTTTTAGAGTAGGTTACATGGTCAGCACAACATTGTGGGCTGAAGGACCTGCAATGAGCTGTAAATTTCTATGTTCTATGTTCTATTTGTTCTAAACATATTTCCCTTTCAATTTCTTTTCAAGTTATCAGATAATTTATGTTTTACGCACTGACTGCCCTTATAGCAATGTTGAAAGAGAAAATGGGAAGTACAAATTATTTTTAACTGAGCAGACCAGTTCACAGGGTGATATACTGATAATATATATCAATAAGAAGAAGTAGATGGTGAAGAGATCATCAGAGTTATACACTGTAAGGACACGTATTTAGTGGCCTTTGAGTCAGAAACTGGCCAGAAAGGCAGGGAGCATTAAACCGGCAGAATCACTCCTAGCGTGGATCAGAATTTTGAATGGACTGCAGTGAATGGCAATGACCAATGGATGTCAGGGAAGCAAGAGGAAAGGGAAGTCAGTCCTGATGTAGAATGAAATACAGGCAGTAGCACTGTACACTATAAGGACGGACAGAAATTAACATAAACATAAATTATACATACACGTGCAAAATAAATAACAATTAAAATAATGATGCTAAAATTCCATATCAGTTGGGAAACGTGGATGAAGGAAGTGATGAAGAAAGCTATAGAAAGAGAATGGTTAACTGCGATTATTGTTCACGCAGTGGGTAAGCGCTCATTAGATCAATGATTGAATCAGTGGTCTATTTCCAAGCTCCACCTAATAGTATTGCATAGCCTTATTGAAATATGCAATACAATATTAAGATGGCATTTCTTAATATTGGTATTTTCTGCTGATGCTAAGAAATAAAACATGGACCATGGAACAGTACAGCACAGGAACAGGCCCTTCAGCCCACAATGTTGTGCCGATCCAATTAAATTAGTAATCAAATGGTTAACTGAACTAATCTCTTCTATTTACACGACGTCCATATTCCTCCATCTTCCTCACATTCACGTGCCTATCTAAACCTCTCTTAGAGGTCCTTCATGTATCTGCCTCCACCTCTACCCCAGGCTGCGCGATCCGGGCACCCACAGCTCTCTGTGTAAAAAGAGAGCTCCCATCTCCTTTAAATGAACTCCTCACACCTTAAATACATGCCCTTTGGTATTAGACATTTCAACCCTGGGAAAACTCCGTCGCCCTCAAATCCAGGCAGCACCCTGCTAAACCACTTCTGCATCCTCTCTAAAGCCTCAAAGTCCTTCCTATAAAGGGGCAACCAGAATGCTATGCAATAGTCCAGATGCTGCTTAACTGGAGTTTTATAAAGCTGCTACATAACTTCCTGACTTTTGAGCTCATTGCCTCGACTAATAAAGGCAAGCACGCTATACTGTGTACACCTTAACCACCCTATTAACCTGGTGCCAGTGTTCTGACTTGGAAAGATACACTAGTAAGAGACTATCACTAAAAAATCAGTCTTCCAAAAATCAAACTAAGTTAACATAATGTATAATAGGCATAAGCACCAACTAAACTAAGTTCAGAGGGAAAAATAATCTGCACTTCTGAATGTTCTGACTGGTTGCATCATGGCCTGCAAAGCAAAGGAACACAGAGACTGGTAGACTTAGCCAGTTCCATCTGTTTCTGTGATATCTGTAAGAGGCAATGTCTCAGGAACACGACATCCATTATCCGAGATCGCCACTCTTATTCCATGAGCGTAGGCGAGATTTGATAGAAGTATACAACATTATCAGAAGTATAGATAGGGTAAATGCCAGCAGTCCTTTCCCACTGAGGTTGGGTAAGACTAGAACTAGACGTTAATGGTTAAGGGTGAAAGGTGAAATGTTTAAGGGAGCGTAATGGTGAATTTCTTCACCTGGAAGGTGATTAAAGTGTGGAATGAGCGGCCTGCAGAAGTAGTGGATGCGGTTTGACTTTAATATTTAAAAGTAATTTGGATAGGTGCATGGATGGGGGGCATGTATAGAGGGCTATGTTCCAGATACAGGTAGATGGGACTAAGCAGAATAATAGGTCAGCATGGACTCGATGGGCTGAAGGGCCTGTTTCTGTGCTGTGGTGTTCTATGACTTCAAGACTCTATGCTTCAGTTATATAATTCTGACCCTTGTCTGTAAACTCTTTCATGGTCTTACCTGCTCCCTATCCCTGTCACCTCCTCCAATGTTAGAACATCCTGAAATGTCCATCACCATTCCCACATCTGGATCTCCCCCTCAATTTCTCTGCTCCATCACTTGTAGCCTTATTCTCAGTTGCAGTAGCTGTAATGTCTAAAGTTACCTCCCTAAGCCTGTGCCTCTATACCCTTCTATCTCTCTGTAAGCTATTGACAATAAACTGGACTGGTCAAAGAACACTGAGGCTGTCTACAGGAAGGGTCAGAGCCATCTCTATTTCCTGAGGAGACTGAGGTCCTTTAACATCTGCCAGACGATGCTGAGGATGTTCTACGAGTCTGTGGTGGCCAGTGCTATCATGTTTGCTGTTGTGTGCTGGGGCAGCAGACTGAGGGTAGCAGACACCAACAGAATCAACGAACTCATTTGTAAGGCCAGTGATGTTGTGGGGGTGGAACTGGACTCTCTGACAGTGGTGTCTGAAAAGAGGATGCTGTCCAAGTTGCATGCCATCTTGGACAATGACTCCCATCCACTCCATAATGTACTGGTTAGGCACAGGAGTACATTCAGCCAGAGACTCATTCCACTGAGATGTAACACTGACTGTCATAGGAAGTCATTCCTGCCTGTGGCCATCAAACTTTACAACTCCTCCCTCGGAGTGTCAGACACCCTGAGCCAATAGGCTGGTCCTGGACTTATTTCCACTTGGCATGATTAACTTATGATTATTTAATTATTTATGGTTTTATATTGCTATATTTCTACACTATTCTTGGTTGGCGTGGCTGTAACAAACCCAATTTCCCTCGGGATCAATAAAGTATGTCTGTCTGTCAGTTAAAATTCTAACTCCTTGATCATATTTTTGACCAGCTGCTCTAATGTCCCTCGTGTGGCTTGCTGTGGCAGTACATCAAATTGCACCTTGAGAAATGTTTAAGGCATAAATCCAGAAAACAGACTAACATCACCACCTGCTGGATAAGAAAATTATTCTTTTCGGCTATGTCTCAGTTACAATGTTTAATTAACAGTGTTCAATCTAATTAGTTTGACAGGGAATTCCGAGAACCTATGTGTCATAAAAGGGGGATGAAATAGCTGTCAATCTAGAAGGACCTTGCTAAAGGGCAACACATTTCGAGTGCTTGGCTTTATTAGTTGCAACTGGCTAATCACAGTTGTATTCTCTTTCTGTCAACAGGAGAAAAAAGTTTGGACAATAGGCTGTTTTAGAGCTTTTGTGCAGAAGTTGGGACAATGTTCATCAGTTTCTTCTACTGTCCATTGGGATGAAATGCTCTAACTAGCAGCCTACTACACTACCTCAGTGTCGAATATAAGAAGTGTCACGGTGTGACTAAAAACAAAATGAGCAGAGTGTCCTTCTGGCTGGACGTGACTGCACAGGTTGTTCTTTTGCTGAGCAGTCACAGTGACTGGGTGCCCGGGTTTCTCAGCCATCACACCATCAGTAACAAGTTGCATCTCCCTGACTTAGCCATTCGGCGACAGGAGGTGCTTCACCGTCTCCCATCAGAGGTACATGTCTGGAGGTTGCAGATTGACCTTCCTTTGTTATCGGTGAGGTCTTTCCACTGCTGAGTGTTTCATGGAAGGTTGCTGAATTCATTCCTGCCCCATCTCAAGTATAACCTCTATCTGGAATGCCAACTTGGGGCAAAATCCTGAACTCTACGGTAAATTTTATTTTACTGGGGTCCATATGCATTACTAGAGTTTGTTGTTCTGGTTCTCTCCTCTTAATGACTTCCTCTCCCTGGGAAATTTGAACCTAGTCCCCCAGTTATGTGCTGAATTGTTTTTTCATTTGGCACTCCTTAGTGATCCAGACATATACCACCGGTAGGCAAAGGATTCCTGACGCTTTCCTTTTTCTGTGACAGCGTGGGTTTGTTTTGTGCTCTGGTTTTCCTCCCACAGTCAAAGGACATACCATTGGGAAGGTTAATTGATCATTTTAAGTTGTCCTGTGATTAGGCTAGAGTTAAAACAGGGGTTGCCGGGCAGGACGGCTCGGAGGGCCAGAAGGGCCTGTTCTGTGCTGTATCTCAATCAATCAATCACTCGATCAATAAGAGGAAAATGCTGGAAACATTCAGCAAGTCAGGCAGCATCTGTGGAAGGAGAAACAGCTTTAAAGTTTCAGGCTGAAGACTTGGTTCAGAACGTTCAGCTCATGTAAGTGTTGGCCTTAGCACCAAACCTTGTGAAAGACTTCCCACTTCGCAGTCTGAGTAACTAAGTTTATCCTGACAATCCTTTGTATCCACCTTGCATTCTTTATTTCCCTACGCGTATTTGTTTATCTTCCTCATACAGTGATAGGATGTGTACAGTAACTGGTAGGACACTAACCTTTGGAGTCTTCAGGACAAACCATAGAGAACAACACCGGGTATCCAAACACAATTTATTGAATTTATTGAATTTGGCATGTCATCAAAAAACCTTGGTGAACTTCTATAGATGTGTAGTGGAAAGTGTGTTGACTGTCTGCATTATGACCAGGTATGGGAAAACCAATGCCTTTGAGCAGAAAATCTTACAAAACGTAGTGAATTTGGCCCCGTACATCACGGGTAAAACCCTCCCAACCATTGCCAATCAGTGGCTGTAGAAAAGCACCACCCAGGACATGCTCTTTTCTCACTGCTGCCATCAGCGAGAAGATACAAGAGCCTCAGGACTCGCTCCACCAGGTTCAAGAACTGTTACTACCCCTCAACTGTCAGGTTCTTGCACAAAATGGGCAATTACACTCATTCTATTTCTGACGTTCCCACAACTGATCGTCTCGCTTTAAGGACTCTTTACCTGTTATTTCATACTTGTTATTGCTATTTACAGTGTCTATAAAAAGTATTCACCCCTCCCCCCAGAAGATTTCATGTTTTATTGTTTTACAACGTTGAATTTAAACCTGGATTTAATTTGGTTTTTTTTGACACTGATCAGCAGAAAAAGACTCTTTTGTGTCAAAGTGAAAATAAATCTCTACAAGGTGATCTAAGTTAATTACAAATATAAAACACAAAATAATTGATTGTATAAGTATTCACCCCCTTTAAAATGACACACCGAATCATCACTGGTGAAGCCAATTGGATTTAGAAGCCATGTAATTAGTTAAATGGTGGTCACTAGTGTACAGTCATAGTGTTTCAATTGATTGTAGTAAAAATACACCTGTGTCTGGAAGGTCCGACTGCTGGTGAGTCAGAACTACACTATGAAGACAAAAGAACACTCCAAGTGTTGATCTGCCTCTCTACCAAAGGCCTTTAGGTTCAGACCCAGGGAATAACTGTCAAACACAGTTTACTCAAAAGTACATACTGTTTATTAGCAAGTTTGTGTTCCCAGTTGACAAAACAGAGTCCCCGCTCACAGAGCTTGAGAAAATCTGCAGCCGAGTGAGCCCAGAATACTGTGTGGAGCAGTTGATAAACATTGTTATCTCGTTTTTTGATAACGGTAGACCAAGAAGTCTTCTCATGCAACAAACATTTCTTTGTTTGCACGTTATTCTCACAGCATGACTTGTCAAGCTGCCAATAAGCCAGTTAGGTTTTAGCCCCTTTAATTCTGCTTATAATTCCTCACAAGCAACTCCGCGTGAAGGTTGTTGAAAAGCACAAGTCAGGAGATGGATACAAGAAAATTTCCAAGTCACTAAATATTCCTTGAGTACTGTTAAGCCAATCATCAAGAAATGTAAACCTGCCTAGAGCAGGCCATCCTCAAAAACTGAGTGACTGTGCAAGAAGGGGACTAGAGAGGGAGGCCACCAAGAGACCTATGACAACTCTGGAGGAGTTACAAGCTTCCGTGGCTGAGATGGGAGACATTGCACATACAACTGTTGCCTGGGTGCTTCACCAGTTGCAGCTTTATGGGAAAGTAGCAAAGAGAAAGACACTGTTGAAAAAAAAAATCACATGTAATCACAGCTAGAGCTTGCCAGAAGGCATGTGAGAGACTCTGAAGTCAACTGGAAGAAGATTCTATGGTCTGATGAAACCAAAATTGAGCTTTTTGGCCATCAGACTAAGTGCTATGTTTGGCAAGTGCTGAACACTGCACATCATCAAAAACACACCATCCCTACCGTGAAGCATGGTGGTGGCTGCATCATGCTGCGGGGATGCTTCATTGCTGCAGGCCCTGGAAGGCTTGTGAAGGTAGAGGGTAAAAAGAATGCAACAAAATACAGGGAAATCCTGAAGGAAAACTTGATGCAGTCTGTAAAAGGACTGCAACTTGGGAGAAGATTTGTCTTCCAGAAAATATGACCCCAAGCATAAAGCCAAAGCCACATAGGAAAGGCTAAAAAACAACCAAGTTTATGTCCAGGAGTGGCCAAGTCAGAGTCCAGACCTCAATCCAACTGAGAATTTGTGGTTGGAGTTGAACAGGACTGTTCACTCATGGACCCCATGTAATCTGACAGAGCCTGAGCAGTCTTGTAAAGAAATATGGGGAAAATTTGTAGTGTCCAGATGTGCAAAGCTGACAGAGACCCATCCACACAGACTCAAGGCTGTAATTGCTGCCAAAGGTGCATCTACTAAATACTGACTTGACGGAGGTGAGTAGTTGTGCAATCAATTATTTTGTGTTTAATAATTGTAAGAAATTTAGACCAATTTATAGAAATTTGTTTTCACTTTGACACGAAAGAATCTTTTTCTGTTGATCAATGTCAAAAAAGCCACTGTAATTCAATGTTGTAAAACAATAAAACATGAAAACTTCTAAGGGGGGTGAATACTTTGTATAGGCACTGTATTTATATCTGCATTTGCACAGTTTGATGTCCATTGATCCTGTTTAAAGTTACTGTTGTGGAGCTTTGCTAAGTATGCCTGCAGGAAAAAGAATCTTAGGGTTGTATGTGGTGATATGTATGTACTTTGATAATAAATTTCACTTTGAACTTTGAACCTTTGAACTTAGTTCTACAGTTTCCATTACTTTTTCAAGATTAGTTAAGAATAACTACTGCACTTCAAATGTCTGTTAGACGCTTTTTATTATATTGCCCATGAACATATTTTGCTGTTTAGTCAAATTGAACCACATGTCACTCATTATATTGCATTGGAGGTATTATTTGAAACAGGAAGAAGTGTGTCAGCTTTATTTTTCTTCTATTCTGTTGATCTTTTGGCCTAAAATATCTAACTGGGTGAAATGGCTTCAGTTAATCAAGTGGTTCCACCCATTACCAGCACAGTCCAAAATCTGCCGATAAATGCAAGGGATTCTGCAGATGCTGGAAATTGAGAGCAACACACACAAAATGCTGGAGGAACTCAGCAGGCCAGGCAGCATCAATGGAAGGGAATAAACAGTCGACCTTTCAGGTCAAAACCCTTCATCAGGAATGGAAAGAAAGGGAATGAAGCCGGAGTAAGAAGGTGGGCAGAGGAGCAGGAGTAATGGCAAGGGAGGGGATAAATGAAGGCATGTGAGGCAGGAGGTTGGTGGGGGGGGGGGGGGGGAGGTGTTGAAGTGAGAAGCTGGGAGGTGATTGGTGGAAAAGGTAAAGGGCTGAAAAAGGAGGCGTCTGATTGGAGAGCAGAATAGAGGGAAGGAGGAGGGACACCAGAGGGAGGTGATAGGTAGGTAAGGAGAAGAGAAGAGATGAGAGAGGAGCCAGAATGGGGAATGGAAGAAGAGAATGGGTGAGGATGGTGAATTTACTGGAAGTTAGAGAAACTGATGTTCATCCTGTCAGGTTGGAGGCTATCCAGACAGAATATGTGTATGCTGATGTTTAGTTAGGATAAATGGAGGAGTTCTGGAAAAAAATAATGAAGCAAACAATTAAACAGCAATTGTTTGTGGTAGAATAATACTAATTAAGCAAAGTAAGGAAATGTAATAGCAACTATTGAAAAGTTTGGTTAAAACCTTTCAGGAGAGCCTTAGAATAGAAAGAGAGATGGAGAGGTCTTGTCACTAGGACAATGAGCTGTTTACTCATTATTTAACTGTCTACTGTTTACCTGTTCTGTGCACTGCATGCATTTTGACTTCGTCCAAGAGGACCACAACCTTTTTGTGGGTTGGAGTCTTGAGTGCCTCAATGACTGGGAGAGCTATGTTGGCTGGAGTCAGGGCTTTTTGCTTTGGCTCTTGGTAAGGTCACCCATACCAAACAGGTCAAAGGGTAGAAGCCAGACTAAGAGTGGTCCTCCGGTCATCCAGGTTCGGGGGTTCATCTCAGGGCTAACAACTCTGAGTGGTCAAACAAAATTGTTACTGAAACAGCACTGAAGAATTCTCCTACATCTGAGAGTAATGGTAAAAACTGAGAGGAAGCTACTGACATGATGAAGGAAGCCCAGAACACGGCCAGAGATGGAGGACCTTCATGGCTGCTCCAAGCACCAGCAGCGTTACAGACAGTAAGTAAGTTCATCAATTTATTTGTGGTAATAATTTGATTTATGTGCTGTGCATGATGTGTGTATTATGAGTGTACTGGGGTACAACATCTATTACGTAGCGTGGTACAACATTGTTTTATTTGGTTGTACATACAGTATGTACAGTCGAGTACCAATAAACTTGAACTTGAGAGACTGGAAGGCTAAAGACTTTCCAGTGCTTTGGCATGAACTTAGCTGCCAATGATAGAACTATTACATTCAGCAAAGATGGTAGCGGAGATACTTCAGCCAGTTATAGTTCTGGAAGAAAATATGACATCCAACAGTCTGATTCGATCTCTGGCTGTTACCAGGAAGAAAGGCGGATGTTAGTAGTTGGGGAATGCAGTCTGCGACGAGGACGAAAGATGACGGCTTTGCCCTTCCCAATGCAAAGCTGAAGGTAATTTCTGTTTATCTAGTCTCAGATGTCAAAAGGGAGTCTATAAGTCAGGCTCACTGAATGGATCAAGAGAGGTACTGAGATAAGCACCAGGGCTCATCAGCATTTATATGGAATCTGGCGTTATTGGTGAGAAGCATCGTAGTAGGGGAGGCAGCAACTGAGCCCCGAGGTAACAGCACAGCCTTGGGGAAGTCGCTGCAGTGATTCTTTGGCTAAAGCAACAAACCAGACGATCATGCAGTCGTTTAGCAGACTACATAGAGAGGCATTAGGAGGAACACCATCCCAATCTTTCTTTCTTATGATGGTGTTTTAAGTTCTGAATTGTGATGTTGTTTAGTTCACTTCAATGACTCATCTCTTGTCCTTGCTCGCTTTTGGCTGAAACCACCCAATGAAGTGCGTAACCTATGTATTACACTCTGACCTAGAAATACTTGTACATTTCCATAAGATATTGAAGCAGAAGTAGGCCATTCAGCCCATCGAGTCTGCTCTGCCATTCAATCATGGGCTGATCCAATTCTTCCAGTCATCCCCACTCCCCTGCTTTCACCCCATACCCTTTGATGCCCGGGCTAATCAAGAACCTGTCTATCTCTGCCTTAAATACACCCAATGACTTGGCCTCCACAGCTGTTCACGGCAACAAATTCCACAGACTTAACACCCTCCGACTAAAGTAATTTCTCTGCATCTCTGTTCTAAATGGGCGTCCTTCAGTCCTGAAGTTGTGCCCTCTTGTCCTAAATTCTCCTACCATGGGAAGTAACTTTACCACATGTAATCTGTTCAAGCCTTATAACATTCCGAATGTTTCTATGAGATCCCTCCTCATTCTCCTGAACTCCAGGGAGTACAGCCCAAGAGCTGCCAGATGGGATGTGGAAACTATAGAAAGGGTGCAGAGGAGATTTACAAGTTTTTTCCTGGATTGGGGAGCATGCTTTATGAGAATAGGTTGAGTGAACTCGGCCTTTTCTCCTTGGAGTGGTGGAGGATGAGAGGTGACCTGATAGGGGTGTACAAGATAATGAGAGGCAATGATCGTGTGGATAGTCAGAGGCTTTTTTCCCAGGGCTGAAATGGTCAACATGAGAGAGCACAGTTTTAAGGTGCTTGGAAGTAGGTACAGAGGAGATGTCAGGAGTAAGTTTTTTTTACGCAGAGTGTTGAGTGCGTGAAACGGGCTGCCGGTGATGGTGGTGGAGGCGAATATGACAGGGTCTTTTAAGAGACTCCTGGATAGATACATGGAGCTTAGAAAAATAGAGGGCTATGGGTAACCCTTGGTAGTTTCTAAAGTAAGTACATGTTTGGCATAGCATTGTGGGCCGAAGGGCCTGTATTATGCTGTAGGTTTCCTGTTCTGTTTCTAATAACCCTTTCATGCCACAGTGTGTGTGTGTGTGTGTGTGTGTGTCTCTCTCTCTCTGTCTGTCTCTCTCTCTTCTCCCTCCTCCCCCTATCTCTCTCTCTCTCTCTCTCTTCTCTCCCCCCCGGACAGAGAGCTGTCACCCATTTCTCAGCGAAAGGGGAAACTAATAGTCACTGTTACAGCATTACTGTCTACCACCTCGCTTTTTGTTCTGATATTCTCCGACTAGAGATACAACAGCAACCTCTCCCTGCCATTGAGGGAAAGAGAGAGCGCAGTCGCTCGACTATAGAGACCTCCGTCCACAGCATCCAAAATCCTGATGTTCCTTCTCTCATAACAACTCAGTCGGCAGCACCTGCCTGGAATCAGTCATCTGCAGGGCTGCGCAGGGCCGCACCCTGTTGTCTTCCATGTCGCACCTGGAGAATGTTGGAAAACAGCCAGTCGGTGAGCTCTAAATACGGGAACTTTTCGCTGTGGAAAAAGAACGCAGTTTTGAGTGCTGTTGCAGATCAGGGACCTCAATAGAACCCCAGTCACCGTGAAAAGGAAGAAAGGAGACACTAAAGAGAGGACAACACACACAAAATGCTGGTGGAACACAGCATCTATAGGGAGAAGCACTGTCGACGTTTCGGGCCGAGACCCTTCATCAGGACTACACTTTGCCTACACTAAATAGAGGAATTTAGGCTGTTTCCACAGATGAGCTCGAAGAGGCAGCCATTTGGCATCATCTTAACTTCTGCTCAATGGTTATGACGGCAGAAAAACATAGTTAGAAATAAATAAATAATAGACTGTAGCTCGTCCCTGAGTGGCATGACTGTAGATTGATATTCAGCTGACCTGGTCCAGCTTGTTCTTCCACTGAGTGAACACCAGAGGGCAGCCCTGAGCAACCACTGGAGGGCAGCACTGATGGCTTCAAGTGAACCCATAGAGAGCTTTGCTCTCTCCTACACCGCCCCCAGCATCTCCTCACCTGAATGACTGCAACAGGCAACAAGGTGAGGGGTTAGTCCTCACCACAACTGAGGCAGCACAGCTCCCCCACCATCGGTCTCTCCAATGAACCAGTGAACTGGACTTGCAGTATTCTATGTTACCAATGTCCAACAGGGTCTTGCGATCACAATAAAAACATCCAAGGCAAAGTCCAAGTCCAAGCATCAACACAGCAGTATGCACTAAGTCCAGTGCCATCGCTCTTCTTGCTTCTCTTTAAAGAAAACATTTAAAAAACGCTATGTCCGCCAGAGAACGCAGGATCTGCCAGTGGTCACAGATTTTAATTCCACATCCCATTCCCATTCTGATATGTCTATCCATGGCCTCCTCTACAGTCAAGATGAAGTCACACTCAGGTTGGGAGAACAACACCTCATATTCTGTCTGGGTAGCCTCCAACCTGATGGCATGAACATTGATTTCTCTAACTTCTGTTTATGCCCCTCCTCCACTACTTACCCCATCCCTGATATATTTATTTATTCCCCCCCTTTTTTGTCCTTGTTCTCCCCTTTCTCTTTTGCTCTTTTTTCTCTCTCTGTCCCTCTCACAATCACTCCTTGCCTGCTCTCCATCTCCTTCTGGTGTTTCCCTCCCCCCTTCTTTCTCCCCAGGCCTCCCGTCCCATGATCCTCTTCCTTCTCCAGCTGTGTATCCCTTTTGCCAATCAACTTTTCAGCTCTTAGCCTAATCCCTTCCCCTCCTGTCTTCTCCTATCATTCCGGATCTCCCCTTCCCCCTCCAACTTTTAAATCTCTTACTATCTCTTCTTTCAGTTAGTCCTGATGAAGGGTCTCTGCCCGAAACATCGACTGTACTTCTTCCTATAGATGCAGCCTGGCCTGCTGTGTTCCACCAGCATTTTGTGTGTGTTGTTCATATTTCCATTCAATTTGTCTGCTGAGCAAAACAAGTCAAAAATATTTAACTACCTTTGCTATCAATGTTTATCTTCTTTTCAATGCACTTGATGAAGGCAAACAATCCATGTGAAAACACAATTTAAAAAATTATTCTGAAAATGATGGTGAATATTTATAGATTCCAGATAAGGTGATTATGGTGCCAAAGTGAATTATTACTATTCTCCCCTATGGCATTGAACACAAGAACAGAGAGTTTATGCTCAAACTATATAAATCATAAATTAAAGATATAAATTGTTGGATGTACTGAGCAGGATCATCTCAAGTGAGGACTAGCATTAAATTAGACATGTTTATTCACAGGCATTTTGTATAGTTTTGATAACTGTGTTGATAATGTGTGATTGAAGAGAGCATACAGGTAAGAATTACAGGATACTGCCACTACTAGAGAAGATCAGCTATGAAAAGGTAAGGGATAGGCTGAGATTGTTTTGACTTGAAACTGAAATAGCTGAGCTGAGGTTTAATTGAAATGAGAGGTCTTGGTAGGATGGATGGAAAGAACAATATATCCTTCGGTATAAAGGGCCACAAATTTAACTATTTAAAGTTGGAGATGAGCAGCGAGTCCAAAGGTTGGAAGAATCTGAAGCTCACAGTCTAAAAGTTGGTAGAAGTGTACTTGTGTCCTTCTTGTACTTAAAATGTACTTGAATATGCACTTGCATTGTCATAAACTACATGTCATGGAACAAGATTTTTAAAAAAATATTTAGCTGACCAAAAAAGTGGATAAAATGGGCTCCCTCCTTGTCCTGTCTTTGAATACACATCCAGCACCTTCGGTGTTCATGAGGGGGTGAGGAGTGAGAACTCAAACTTAATGCTTCTCTTCACTGATGATATCCACCATGCACTCTTAACGGCGGCAAAAACAAACAGGAAAAAAAAAACTGCTGGAAGAACTCAGCAGGTTGAGCAGCATCCGTGAGGCAAAGGGATCATTGATGCTTCAGGTGCATCGGGACTAAGCGTGCAGAGGGAAACTAGGCAGTACAGAGAGGTGAAAGGGAAGTGTGAGACTAAGGATGGTAGACTGGATTAAGGTGGTGAACTGCTGTGTTGAGGTTGAGGCTGGTAGTTGAAACATAATAAGAGAAAGGGACAGGAACTAGATCAGTGAGATTTATGAGTTGAGGTAGCAATTGTTGAGAGGGATGGATAAGGCAAACAAAGGGAGAGAGAACTTGGGTGGACCGGTGACAATGGGAAAGGGACACAGCAGGAATGGGTTATTTGAAATTAGAAAATACAATGTTCATGCCATTCGGTTGTAGCCTATCCAATATTTTATTCAGATACAATAGTTTGCTAGTAGTGAAATTGAAACATAATCATTTTTAGTTGATTCGGTTGGCTTAATGCAGAGATTTACAACAGGGGTGATTAAGGGTGAATTAGGGGAAATAGAAGTCGTTGAGGGGTGAGGCGTTCAAGATTCTTGAGGGGGGAGTGCCGGTAAGCGGCACCCTAACTTGAGGCATGAGACTTGACTGACAGTTAGTAGAGCAGGCACTTCCAAAAAAAAAGGATGAAGCCCTAAAACCATCAAGGTTGCAGGAACACTTCTGTAAAAGACACACTGAAAAGCTACTTATGGTATTACTCAGTTCCAGAAGATGAAAAAAAACATTTTAAAAGCATTGCACATTCAAGTCATTTGCCAAAAAAGCTAAAAGTGACCTTGATATTGGTCTCATTGCTTCATATAACATTTCCAAAATTATAGCAAAGTGTGGAAAATCTCATACAGTTGGTGAAAGTTAATAATGCCTGCTGTATCAGAAGTGCTCATCACTGTTCTCAAAATGGATACCACTATTCTAAAATCAATTCCACTGAGTAATAACTCTGTAGCTCATCGTACTGACAAAATGAGTGAAGACATTGAGTATCAATGATGCACAAAGCTACAAAAAACAAAATGTGGGATACAACTGGATGAGTTAACTGTGCAAGACAATGAGGCATTGCTTATGGCATATGTACAGTTTATCAAAAATGGAAAAGTTTATGAAGAGATTCTCTTTTGTAAAAAGTTAAAAATGAATATCACTGGAGAATCAGACAGACAGACAGACAGACAGACATACTTTATTGATCCCGAGGGAAATTGGGTTTCGTTACAGCCGCACCAACCAAGATTAGTGAAGAAATATAGCAATATAAAACCATAAATAATTAAATAATAATAACTTAATCATGCCAAGTGGAATTAAGTCCAGGACCAGCCTATTGGCTTAGGGTGTCTGACACTCCGAGGGAGGAGTTGTAAAGTTTGATAGCCACAGGTAGGAATGACTTCCTATGACGCTCAGTGTTACATCTCGGTGGAATGAGTATCTGGCTGAATGTACTCCTGTGCCTAAACAGTACATTATGGAGTGGATGGGAGACATTGTCCAAGATGGCATGCAACTTGGACAGCATCCTCTTTTCAGACACCACCGTCAGAGAGTCCAGTTCCACTCCCACAACATCACTGGCCTTATGAATGAGGTTGTTGATTCTGTTGGTGTCTGCTACCCTCAGCCTGCTGCCCCAGCACACAACAGCAAACATGATAGCACTGGCCACCACAGCCTCGTAGAACATCCTCAGCATCATCCGGCAGATGTTAAAGGACCTCAGCCTCCTTAGGAAATAGAGACGGCTCTGACCCTTCTTGTAGACAGCCTCAGTGTTCTTTGACCAGTCCAGTTTATTGTCCATTCGTATCCCCAGGTATTTGTAATCCTCCGCCATGTCCACACTGACCCCTTGGATGGAAACAGGGGTCACCGGTGCCTTAGCCCTCCTCAGGTCCACCACCGGCTCCTTAGTCTTTTTCACATTAAGCTGCAGATGATTCTGCTCGCACCATGTGACAAAGTTTCCCACCATAGCCCTGTACTCAGCCTCATCTCCTTTGCTGATGCACCCAACTATGGCAGAGTCATCAGAAATCAATTTATGATTACCTCAAAATGTATATTGAGGATAAAAGTATTCTGATTAGGAACTTGATCTCTTGTGCAACAGATGGAGCACCATATATGACAGGTCACCATGCTGGTTTAGTGGCATTTATGAAAAAAGAAATTCCAAGTCTGTTTGCAATCCATTCTGTAATTCATCATCAACATCTCTCAGCCAAAAACCTCAGCCAGTGATTTTTTCCAAGCATGACTCTTGTAGTATCTGCTATCAACAAAATTAAAGCTCATCCATTAAATAGCAGAATATTTCGCCAGTTATTCCAAGATACCAATGAACAGTTTGAATGCTTGCTTCTTCACACTGAAGTGCATTGGCTGTCAAAAGGCTTCTGCTTAAAATATTTCTTTGGTCTTTCAGACAAGAGCTTTAAAAACAAGATTGAACTTCTACGTGGAGATGTGGCATACCTAGCTGACCTGTATGACCAAATGAACATTCTAAATATAAAATGGTAGGGTAAGAATTTTAATTTAATCCGGGCAAAAAGTGCAGTGTCCACTTTGATCAGAAAATTGGAAATATATAAGCAAAACATTGGGAGAATAAGTAGATTCTGGTCTGTACTAGAAAACCAGGTATGATTTGCGGAGGGCTATTTCAAGGGCGAAGAGACAATTTCAAATGAGGTTGGGTGACATCAGATGTACGACAACTCTGACAAGGGTCTGCAGGACATTACTTCCTACAAAGTGAAACCCAATAGCATGAATAGTAGTGATGCTTTACTACCAGATGAACTCAATGCCTTCAGTGCTTGTTTTCAAAGGGAGAATATAACTACAGGTGTGAAGACCCCGCTACACCTGATGACCCTGTGACCTCTGTCTCAGAGTCCGACGTTAGGCTGTCTTTATAGAGAGTGAACCCTCGTAAGGTGGAAGGTCCCAATGGAGTACCTGGTAAGGCTCTGAAAACCTGTGCCAACCAACTGGCAAGAGTATTCAAGGACATTTTCAACTTCTCACTGCTACGGGTGGAAGTTCCCACTTGCTTCAAAAAGGCAACAATTCTACCGGTGACTAAGAAGAATAATGTGGGCTGCCTTAATGACTATCGTCCAGTTGCACTCACATCGATAGTGATGAAATGCTTTGAGAGGTTGGTCATGACTAGACTGAACTCCTGCCTCAGCAAGGACCTGGACCCTTTGCAATTTGCTTATCGCCACAATAGGTCAACAGTAGAAGCAATCTCAATGGCTCTTCACATGGCCTTAGACCACCTGGACAACACAAACACCTATGTCAGGATGCTGTTCATCAACTATAGCTCAGCATTTAATACCATCATTCCCACAATCCTGATTGAGAAGTTACAGAACCTGGGCCTCTGTATCTCGCTCTGTAATTGAATCCTCGACTTTCTAACTGGAAGACCACAATCTGTGCAGTTTGGTGATAACATCTCCTCCTCGCTGATAGTCAACACTGGTGCACCTCAGGGGTATGTGCTTAGCTAACTGCTCTACTCTCTCTATACTCATGAGTATGTGGTTAGACATAGCTCAAATACCATCTATAAATTTGCTGATGATACAACCATTGTTGGTAGAATCTTAGATGGAGACAAGAGGGCGTACAGGAGCAAGATATGCCAACTAGTGGAGTGGAGTCACAACAACAACCTGGCACTCAACGTCAGTAAGACCAAAGAGCTGATTGTGAACTTCAGGAAGGGTGAGACGAAGAAATACATACCAATCCTCATAGAGGGATCAGAAGTGGAGAGAGTGAGCAGTTTCAAGTTCCTTGGTGTCAAGATCTCTGAGGATCTAACCTAGTCCCAACATATTGATGCAGTTATAAAGAAGGTGTTATATGCTCACAGTTTGAACACGGGAAAGTGGGATGATGTAATGGTCTTGTGAGTGGGATGATGTGATTGTCTCATGATCATGGAGTGATGGCATGTTCCAAACCGTATTTAAACCAAGCCGTGTTTGGTGACGCTGTGACGCAGTTCTCATTTTTATTTTTGTGCAACGCTATTGCTGACGGTCGGAGGTGTGAGGCTCCACCGGTTTTGTTTGTTGCACGTTTATTTTTCCCTTACAGTCCAGTATCAGAGAGTGAAGGCATTACCGGAGTTATCCGAGTTCAAAGGATTGGATAAAGTTAATGTCATTCAGTGTCTTGGGAATGATCGACTTTTTTTTTTACTTTGTTCAGGAATTGTGGTATGCACATTCGAGTTAAACCCCTGCGAGGTCGGGAAGGTTTGTGCAGTGACCACCCTCCAGTCAAAAGATCAGTTCTTTTTATTTCCTCGTGACTTCATCAAACAAGGCAACTCCTGGCTGTGGGATCAGCAGGTCATCGTAACTTCGAAGGAATCGTTTGTTTCGGGGAAGGCTCTCCTTACTGACTGTATAAATCACGTGGTCTTTTGAATTTATCACTTTAAGTCTGTGCTTGGATGAGAACTCGTTAAAAACAGTTTCTACGTTTGACTGTTTGTTAGCTATTGCCACCTAACTGTTAACTTCCGGCTAAATTAGTCGTTTATTTATTTTTCTATGTTTTGAGCAGAGGTTAATAAATCTGGGGATTTGTTTTAAACCCTGTTTCAGTTTCATATTCATTGCTGCTGCATTCGTAACAAAGGCAAGACAGTGGCTATACTTTATTAGGAGTTTGAAGAGATTTGGTATGTCAAAAACTACACTCAAAAATTTCTATAGATGTACTGTGGAGAGCATTCTGACAGACTGCGTCACTGTCTGGTAAGGGGAGTTGGGGGGGCTACTGCAAAGGACCAAAAGAAGCTGCAGAGGGTAGTAAATCTAGTCGGCTCCATCTTGGGTACTGGCCTACAAAGTACCCAGGACATCTTCAAGGAGCAGTGTCTCAGAAAGGCAGCGTCCATTACCAAGGAAATCCAGCACCCAGGGCATGTCCTTTTCTCACTGTTACCATCAGATAGGAGATATAGAAGCCTGAAGGCACACTCTCAGCGATTCAGAAACAGCTTCTTCCCCTCTGCCATCTGCTTCCTAACTGGACATTGAAGCTTTGGACACTACCTCACTTTTTAATATATATTTCTGTTTTTTGCCGATTTGTAATCTGTTCAATATATGTATACTGTAATTGATTTGCTTACTTATTTACTATTATTTTTTTCTTCTTCTTCTATATTATGTACTGCATTGAACTGCTGCTGTTAAGTTAACAAATTTCACGACACATGCTGGTGATAATAAACCTGATTCTGATTCTTTCTTTTTGTATTTGCGGTTTGTTGTCTTTTACACACTGGTTGAACACCCAAATTTGTGTGGTCTTCCATTGATTCTATTACGAATATTATACTATTATTGATGTAATAAGTATGCCCACAAGGAAAAGAATCTTATGGTTGTATATTGTGACCTATATATACACATATATTGATAATAAGTTTACTTTGAACTTCTTTAATTCATCCACTTACATAAGTATAATCAGTGGAATAGCTGAGTAAAACCTAGAATAATTAGGGACTTTTAGTAAAATGTATAGAAATTGATTTTAGAGTAAAAGAGTGGCTAGGTAGAGAGTAATTCTCTTTAGAGACCAGCAGGGATACCAGCTGTATGTCTTGATTGCTCAAGAGCTGGGTGGAGGTGTTTTGGAGGACATTCATATTACAAGGAATGCAGTCCTTGCAGCCTTACAGTACTTTCCTGTGGATTAATCCCAGGGTCTGCCTGAGTGCATCCTTGGACTTTGTGGGAGGCCAGAGAGGAAATGGTAGAGGCCTGTGAGGAGATATATGCTTCATCTTTATCCACTGGTGAAGTTCCTGAAGACTGGAAGGTGACTAATGTTGTTCCTTTGTTTTAAAAGGGGTAGAAAGGGCAACCCAGGGAACTACAGGCCAGTCAGCCTGACATCAGTAGTGGGGAAGCCACTGGAGGTATTCTGAGGACAGGATCTACCAGCATTAGGAAAGACAGAATTGATTAGGCTGAGTCAGCATGGCTTTGTGCATGGAAAGCTGTGCTTAACGAACATTTTAGAATTTTTCAAAAAGGTAATCATAAATGTAGATAAGGGTAGGGTAGTGGATGTTGTCTATTTGGATTTTAGCAAAGACTTCAACAGGATTCCACTTGATAAGCTGGCCTAGGTTAGGTCCCATGGTTTCCAGGAGAGCTGGTTAGATAGATTCAAAATTGTCTCTGAGGTGGGAAACACAGGATGGTGGTTGAAGATTATTTCTTGGAACGGAGAACAGTGATTTGTAGTATCCCACAGGGATCAGTGTTGGGAACCTTTTAAATTTTATAGGAGATTTGGATGGGAATGCACAAGCCTTGATTAGTAAGTTTGTAAATGACATTAAATTATTTGATGATAGTGGAAAAGGTGATCATAGATTACAAGGGGATCTTGATCAGTTTGGGAAGTGGGCTGAGGAGTGATAAATGGATATCAATGCAGCTGAGTGTGAGGCGATGCACTTTGGAGAGTCAGTTCAGTATAAGACCTGTTCTATCAATGGTAAGGCACTCGGGAGTGCAATGGAACAGAGCGACTTTGAAATATGTGCATAGTTCATTTAAAGCAGTATCACAGATAATGGTGAAAAAGACATGGCACGCTGGCCTCCATCTGTCAGGACATTACGTATAGGAGCTGGGACTTTGTTGCATTTCTATAAGTCACTGGGGAGGCCACTCTTGGGAGTACTGTGTACAATTTTGGTCACTCTTATAGGAAAAATGTTGTTAAACTGGAAAGAGTGCAGAAAAGATTTTGAGGATGTTGCCAGGACTAGAGGGCCTGAGTTAGTGGGAGAGGTTGACCAGGCCGGATCTCTATTTTTTGGAACATAGGAGAATGAGGGGCAACATCACAAAATGTTTAAAATTATGATAGGCATTGGTAAGTTAGATGGTAACAGTCTGTTCCCTAGTGCAGAACACAGAACATTACAACAGAGGCACAGGCCCTTCAGCCCACAGTGATGAAACGTCTAGATAAGAGTGATTTTAGGGGAGTCTAGGACCAGAGGGCACAGCCTCAGAATAGACTGACGTCCACTTAAAATGGAGATGAGGAAGAATTTCCTTAGCCAGAGGTTGGTTAATCTGTGGAATTCATTGCAGCAGGTGGCTGTGGAGGCCAGGTCACAGGATGTATATAAAGCAGAGATTTACCACAAGAGTCATAGTTTCACAATAAGATTGATAGGTTCTTAATGAGTCAGGATGTGAAAGATTACGGGGAGAAGGCAGGAGAATGGGGTTGAGAGGGAAATGGATTGGCCACGATGAAATGGCAGAGAATTGATGGGCTGAATGATCTAATTCTGCTCTTATGTCTTGTGATGTGCTGCACTAATTATATCAGTAATGAAATGCTCAACTAATCCCTTCTGCTTAATCTATGTACACATCTGTCCATTTCCTGCACATTCACATATCTAAAAGGCTCTTGAACACCTCGATCCTATTTGTCTCCACCGCCACTCCAGTCAGTGCATTCCAAACGCCCACCGCACTGTGTGAAAAAAATATTTGTCTTGCATATCACCTAAGTGCTATAAGGGAGTTCAAAACTTGGTGGTGTGGGGATGGATGTTGTCTTTCATTGATTTTATTATGGTTATTATTCTATTTTGGATTTATTGAGTATGCCCACAAGAAAATGAATCGAGGGTTGTATATGGTGACATATATGTAATTTGATAATAAATTTACTTTGAAGACAATTCAGTTGAACTTGATATCCAAGCTGGAGGCGTCACCTTAAGGAAATACAAAAAAAATGAGTATGCAAGAATATGGTAATCATTCGTTTAAACTTCAACTGCATTGACAAATTCTTTGCCTTAAGAGTATGAATTACAAGGAAATAGAGAACATAAGGAAGTGCCAACTACAGTACCTCAATTATAATAATGATTTTACTTATTTGCTTTCCTGGGGGAAAAAAACATGTTTGCACTAGGAGTACATACAAAATTCAAGAAAGGATATCAATCAACAGGGCAAAAAATTGCATTTACTAATAATTAATTATAAAGGATGGAAATAGAAGATAAACTCTGCCCTCCAATTTCTTTTATTTTTTTCAGGCAGTACTAAGAGATTTTCTTTCAAACAAAACATTGTAGGAGATGGGTGTCAACAGTCGCTGCCAAATTTTCCTGCCCATCTCAAACTCGGCCTTAACCTCAACCTCCAGGAATTACAGTAGCCTGTGGTAAAGATATTCCTTCAGCGCTGAGCAGAGAGATCCAGGAGTCTCGATCAATGAAACATTTCCAAGGTGGATGGCATGTCATTTGAAGGTGGCAACTTTGATTAACATCTGCTGCCTGTATTATTCCGGGTGGTAGCTATCATGGATTTGGATCCTGTTAAAGAAGCCTTGGCAAACTACTGCAACACTTTTTCATAAATAACACAATATAGTTAGGGTGGAGTCGTCGTGTCACAGAGCACTACAGTGCAGAAACGGGCTCTTTGGCCCACATAGTCTATGCTAAACTTTAATTCTGCCTAGTCCCATCACCTACATCTGGACCACAGCCCTCCATATTCCACACCCATGTACTTATCCAAACTCCTCTTAAATACTGAAATTGAATATGCATCAACCACTTCCACCAACCCTCTGACCTTCCCCCTCACGTTCCCCTTAAACATTTCACCTTCCACCCTTAACCCATGACCTCTAGTTCTAGAGGTCAGTGGGAAATGCCTACTTGCATTCACCGTATCGATACCACTCAATTTTATAAATGTCTAGTAAATCTTCACATTCTTCTATACACAGGGAATAAAACTATTCAACCTTTCCCTATAATTCAGGTCCTCAAGTCCTGGCACCTTCCTTGTAAATTTTCTCTGTTCATCATTCTAATGTTTAAGTTTTTAAAGGGGGCATTGAGCTGCTTCAATGTTTATGGAGTTCTGCCTACCTATGGAGCTTAAAGAATACACTATCACATATCTGATTAATGCCTTGAGAAGCATTTTGAGGAAGTCAGAAAGTCATTTATTTTCTCACTGGAGAATACCTGCCTCTGGTCCTTTATGGTCACAGTATTTATGTTAAGTTTCTGGACAGGTTTCAATTCCATTCTGGTGTAAGTGTGGGAAAGGAGAGTTCAGCAACAGTAATGGAAAGACAAAATTCAGATTACAAAACATTTATATTTTAATTTCAAAGACTTTTGACAGGCAAAAGTAAAATTTCTGAAAAAAGCTGTCTCATATTGTTCAAACTAGTGACAGAACAAAATAAAGTACGACTGAATAATCTAACTCAATATTGTTGGTACATTGGGCTGATCACCAAACAGACTGTGCTATCTACGTATTTCAAATGCAAGCACAATGCTTCCATCACATTGCAAAAGTTTGAATACAGTGCACTGCCACAGACTGGGCTTTAAACACTTAGATATATGAATATTTTAATCATATTTACTAAACTCTGAGTTGTACACAAGACAATTTAATCTAAATTTAACTACCAGTTAATATAACACTTATTTGATTTTAATTAAAAAGTATTTACAGGCAAATATCAAAAAGTTTACTATAATTATCAGCAGATAGCTCCCTTAAAGAGTTTTTCTTTAAAATACAAGTAGACAAAAATGTTAAGAACAGTGTTGCACCAAATTGTTCAATTGCTAAGCTATTGCAGATGTCAGATTCTGTTGCCATTTATCCTGTTCCAGAACTCAATCTTCAATTTGATAAAAAAAAAATTGAGTGTGAATCTTGGATTACATCATATTCTCTGCTCAAAGCAGTAAAGATTAAGCACTATAGTTATTTTTCTTTTTACAAGATATGCAGTATAAAGCAATCTGCATATATAACAAATATCTCTTGTATCACTTGCTGGAATGAAGCAAGACAAAGTGTTAAAGGCTTATATAAGTAAATTACTTTTCATATTCTTAAAGAAGCTTGGAAAAAAATTATCAATATTCTTTTATTTTAAGAATACTTAAAATTCAAGCATAAAATTCTTCACACCAAATTAGTAATATTTCTGTATATTTAGTACAATGGATAATAAAAAAAAAAGACATGCTGAAATCCTAACCCTGAAGAATCTTAATCCTAATGTTCATTTCTTAGCAGAATTTAGTCAAATAGACTGCTGTGGCAGGCCAAAACATTAAAAGCCACTTTACTAAAAAAAAAATTAAAACTGCAATACACTATTCAATATATTTATATTATTGCACCATACAGGGATTAAGGCATTAATGACACTTGAAATATTCAATTACGTAATTTATTCTGTTGTCCCAAGTGGCCAACCCAACTAAAAAAAATCCTTATACAGTGCAACAATTTATACTAAATATATTAGCTTATGTACACTCAGGACAGAAAAAATAGCCTTCTTTATACAAATTGTAAAAAGGAACAGAATTTAACGGAAAAATATACAAGGATCACATTTACTAATACAGCCATCTACATCATTCAGAAATATATGAGAAATGGAGACACTGACATTAAATTAATTACAGGCTATACTTTCCAGGTTTTGCTCAGTTTCAGCTGCCATTGCTGCAGCTTGCAACTGCTCTGTCTCACTGGCAATCACACTTGTGGGTACTTGCTTGCGTTCACTGTGCATATTGTTTTCATGTCTCTTTAAATCAGAAGCTTTAGCAAAAGCTTTGGTACAGGAACCACAAACAAATGGCTTCTCACCTCGATGCCTCCGCTCGTGGTCTTTCAGATGAGACTTGTGTTTAAAAGCTTTGTCACACATGTGACATGCAAAGGGTCTCTCATTACTGTGGACACGTTCATGTTTTTTTAGATCAGGGGCTCGAATGAAAGATTTTCCACACACGTCACACCCATAGGGTTTGAAACCGGTGTGAATTTTGAGATGTTCTTTCAAGTGAGCCTGTGTGGTGAAAGCCTTTGAGCAGATGTCACACACAAATGGTCGATCAGCAGAATGTAATTTCTCATGTTTCCTCAAACGAGTTTCATCAGTGAAAGTCTTGCCACAGGACTGACAACTGAACTGATCCCTGTCGCCGTACAACAAATATTCAAATTTCACATCTGTGTTTGCTGTCCAGCCTGGAGCTTGCTCTTCTTTGACTCCACTCATGCTATCATTGAAAGCAAGAGTTGGAGGAGGCTGAGGAGTCACATCCTTCGGTTCAGTTGATTCAATGGTTTCCACTTCAGAACCAAAGCAGTTGACTTTACGAACTTCTTCACTTCCAAGTTCTTTCAAAATAGCTTCCTGAACACGCAGCCCATTTGCTTGGGTCTTTCCATCATCAGGATTTGGTACGGTTTCTTCTACTGCCTCCTCAGACTGTCCTTCAAGCTGATCTCCAATCTCTTCTATCTCTTCATCAGTGCTATTTACTGAGGGTCGGTGGATCTTAGCGCTTATGCTGTAGGGGTATCGACTCTTCCGGCGAGCTGCATTCTGTTGAGGAGATACATCACGCTTCTGAATACATAATTTATCTAAAAATTTGATTCCAAGGATTTGTCCAGAAGACATCATCAAATTCACATCTTCTCTCTTCACAGAGATTTTGGAGGTGTACATATAATTCAGTACTTCTTCAAATATATCAGAACGCAAAAAATCAATCTCGATCACCGAGGAACTATCGACCTCCAGTTTTTTAAACAATTTCTTGAAGTAGGTGCTACACGCTGCCAAGACACATCTGTGGGCTCGGAATTTAACATCTTCCACCACGATGGCTATGTCACAGAATTCTCCTTCTAATCGTTGCTCATTCAGTGTTTTCAGGAAAGCGTTTTTGTGCTCATCGTCATTGTACTTCACTACTTCACCCATTGTGCTATGTTAACAACTGGAAATAGAAAATAAAACAAGGAAAAAAAATAAGTAATGCAAGTTTCTGCAAAAGTCAATAAATAGTATATTTAAATAATCTAATCCCCATACTCTATGACATTGTGTTAATTAATTGATTTATTTATTGAGATACAGTGCGGAATATGGCCTTTTGGCCTTTCCCCTCCTTCCCCAATTTAATCTTAGCCTAATCACAAGATAATTTTCAATGATCAATTAACCTACCAACCTGTAGATCTTTGGACTGTGGGAGGAAACTGAAGCACCCAGAGGAAACCCATGTAGTCACAGGGAGAACATACAAACTCCTTACAGCCAGCGGCAGGAATTGAGCCCGGGTCTCCTGCTGTCTTGTAAAGCGTTGTGCTACCATGCCACCCAAGAATTATTGTTCTTATGGGAAAACAGGCAATTTGCAAGTTTGCAGATGACAGTATTAAGAACTGCAAAGCGGACAGTGATAAATTACAACAAAATTCAAGTGGGCTAGTGCAATGGGATGGATGACAAATTAAGTTTAATGTGAAAACATGTGAGATAAAACACTTTGGTATGAGTAACTTAGAAAATAATTTCAGAATAAAGAATACTATTCTGATGGGGCTGCAGGAGTAGAGCGAACTGAGGGGCTGGGTGCACAGACCGTCAGAAGTGACAGGGCAGGTTGAAAGATGCAATTAATAAAGTAAATGCCAGTCTGGACTTCAGAGATTTACTGGAATGGTTCCTGGGAATGAAGGACCAGTTATACAGAGAGGTTGGAGAGGCTAGGATTGTTGAAGAGACTGAATAGAATGGATGATGGAGGTTATTCCTCAAGGTGGAGTGATTGAGGTGGAATGAATTGCCTGAAGATGCAGGTTGCACTGAAGCTTTTAAGAGGAAACTGAATAAATATACATTGGAGAAAAGTTTGCAAGATTACAGAGGGCCAGTGTGTAGAACTAGAGAGCCGACAGGTCTCCTTCCATGCAGTAACCATTCTATGAATCACATAATAGTGTAAACAGGAAGGCAGAGTGTGACAATTTCCAGCATTACAAGCAAAGATATAGAAACTGGGCAGATGTGACTGACTACATTTATTGGAAAGAAGTGTAAGATGTGTTTTGGTAGTCAACAAATACGATTTGGCATGTCAACAAATACGCTCAAAAACTTCTAGTTGCACTGTGAAGAGCATTCTGACAGGCTGCATCACTGTCTGGTATGGAGGGGCTACTGCACAGGACCGAAAGAAGCTGTAGAGCATTGTAAAACTAGTCAGCTCCATCTTGGGTACTAGCCTATTAAGTATCTAGGACAAATTTAGGGAGCGGTGTCTCAGAAAGGCAGCGTCCATTATTTAAGACCCCCAGCACCAAGGGCATGACCTGTTACCATCAGGTAGAAGATACAGAAGCCTGAAGACACACAATCAGCGATTCAGGAACAGCTTCTTCCCCTCTGCCATCCAATTCCTAAATGGACTTTGAAGCTTTGGACACTATTTCACTTTTTTATTATACAGATTTTGCCGTTGTAAAATAATCTATTCAATATATGTAATTGATTTATTTATTATGTTTTATTTTATTTATTACTTTTTCTCTCTCTGCTAGATCATGTAATGCATTGAACTGCTGCTGCTAAGTTAACAGATTTCATGTCACATGCCGGTGATAATAAACCTGATTCTGATTCTAGATATTAAAGAATCAGTAAAAATTAGATGGTGCAGAGACCTGGAAATGTATAGAGGCATGGAAGACAAAAGCAAAGAAACATTTATATACTCTGGTTAGGTTACACCACAGTTACTATCTCTGGGAAACACAATACAGATAAGATGGTGTGGCTTTTGAGAAGATTTAGAGAAAATTACTAAAATGAAATCAGAGAAAACCTCTTTTGCCTTCCATCCCATCCTAGATCACCCTTTTAGTTCATCACTCTCCTCCCCAGTTTTGATGCATCTTAAAGCCTGCTTATCCCAAATTCTACCCAGTTCTGATTAAAGTCAAACGAATTACGCTAGCCTGCTCCACAAATTTATGTTTCCAGCAACTTCAGCATTTCATTTTTCTAGCACTATTGCCACATTGAGTAAATGTAAATCATAACAGAATGCTATGTTGCTATAAGCATTAGTCCTAAATTTTCTTAATCTGATTGAATAAAGTATAACCCACATTTTTGAAGGTTTACTGTATCTATTTTTTAAATTATGTTTTTTTTTGGATGTTGTTATAAACTAAGCTAAAACTGCACTCATTCATGGAAAATTGTCTCTAAGAGCAAATGGTTTCCACACTGCTCTCTGTTGTCAATCATGAATGAACGACACTTTAAAATCTGCTGCACTCCTACTGTGTGAAAGTTATTGAGCTAGAAATATTTTTGCTTTCCAGTAACTTCCCCCCCTCAGGCAGTACTCCAATATAATTACTTAGTTCTACATTTTTATACAATAATAAGAGGTCATCTATTTCAGAGGAGAGCAAGAGAAAAGTGAGAGAAAGTGGGGGAGGGGGGGGGAAACAGAAAAGAGATGAGAGAAAGACTCACTTCCTCATGTATCTATGGAAGCAGAAGCAAGAATATTCTTTTGGTAGAAGTAGACAGATTCTTGATAAGCAACAGAGTAGGATTGAGAAACCAAGTGACCCACGCCTGTTCCTAATTCACATGCATTTTATGGTGTTTGCCAGTTAATTGCAGCATAACTTTACTTGAGAGACTGCTGGCATTATAATCTAACACTGTTAAGTGTCATTATATCAAATTTCAATAATAAACTTGATGTCTGAAAATGTACTACACCTTAGGAATGATGGAAAGACGCTGGAGAATATGCAGAGCTATATGAAAATAGTTCCAGCGATTAGAGACGTTATGTATAAACACTGGAGAAACTGGGTTCTTCCTGAAGCAAGAGGTGGTTGCAAGGAGATCTGATAACATTGTGCAGGGATGGAGATTGTGGATGGAAGGAAACTGTTTCCATTGGTAAAGGTACAAAGAACGATAAGACTAGTGAGAAATACAAAGGTGTTGGGTGTCCAGAGGGATCTGTGTGTTCATACCCAAATCAGGAGTTAGTATGCAGTTACAGTGAGCCTTTAGTTTTACTTTACCTATTTTACATATTGCAGTTAGTTGAAGTGCAAAACGATCTGAATTTGAGAGTAGATTACAGGACCTTGAAAAATTAAAGTTCAACTTAAGTTTTATTGTCAAAGTACATATATGTCACGATATGCAACCCTGACATTCATTTTCTTGTGGGCATACTTAATGAATCCATAATAGAATAACTATAACAGAATCAATGAAAGACTGCCCAAATAGGCTGTACAACCAGAGTGCAGAAGACAACAAACTGCAAATTACAAAAAGAATAAATAATACTAATAAGTAAGTAGACAATAAATATCAAGAACGTGAGATGAAGAGTTCTTGAAAGTTGAGTGCATTGGTTGTGGGAAGATTTCAATGATGGGGCAAATGAAGTTATCCTCTTTGGTTTAAGAGCCTGATGGTTCAGGGGTAGTAAGGGTTCCTGAACCTGACGAGAGAATCCTGTGCCTCTTGTACCTTCTTCCTGATGGCAGCAGTGAGAAGAGAGCATGGCCTGGGTGGTGGGGATCTCTGATGATGAATTCGTAGAGATCTACAGCACATTACAGGCACCTCGGCCCAAAATGTTGTGCCAACTGTGCAACCTACTCTAGAAACTGCCTAGAGTTACCCTACCGCATAGCCCTCTATTTTTCTAAGCCCCATGTACCCATCTAAGAGTCTCTTAAAAGACCCTATTGTATCTGCCTCTACCAATGTCACTGGCAGTGCATTCCACACACGGTCCACTCTGTGTTATAAAAAACTTACCTCTAACATCCCCTCAGTATCTACTCCCAAGCACCTTAAACTTTGCCCCCTCACGTTAGCCATTTCAGCCCTGGGAAAAAGTCTCTGGCTATCTACATGACCACTGCCTCTCATCATCTTTTACACCTCTATCAGGTCACTTTTCATCCTCCGTCATTCCAAAGAAAAGAGGCCAAGTTCACTCAACCTATTCTCATAAGTCATGCTCTCCAATCCAGGCAACATGCTTGTAAGTCTCCTCTGCACTCTCTCTATAGCATCCACATCCTTCCTGGAGTGAGGTGACTAGAATTGAACACAGTACTCCAAGTGGGGTCTAACCAAGGTCTTATATAGCTGTGACATTACCTCACGACTCTTGAACTCAATCTCATGGTTGATGAAGGCCAACATCCCATACACCTTAACAACACTGTCAATCTGTGCAGCGGCTTTGAGTGTCCTATGGATGTGGACTCTAAGATTGCTCAGATCCTCAACACTACCAAGAATCTTGCCATTAATATTATATTCTGTCTTCAGATTTGACCTACCGAAACGAACCACTTCACACTTATCTGGGTTGAATTCACAGCTCAGTTCTGCATCCTATCGATGTAACCTCTGACAACCCTCCAGATTATACACAACACTCCCAACTTCTGTTGTGGATTTCCTGTGACAGAGCTCTATGTAAATGTGCTCAATGGTTGGGACTGTTTTACCTCTGATGGATTGGGCTGTATTGAATGGGAATGTGTTAAGAGCTGGCACAGGCTTGGTGGTCAGAATAATCTCCAGCCAGGGCATAAGGAAAAATATGAAAAGGGCACTAAGGATAAACATTAGTCATGATCTTATTATAGGATGAACAGGGGTAAGGTCAGTGTAGGTTACTTTTTTTCGGTTTCTTATATCCTCGAGAGTTCCAATTGCCAAGACTCAGTTTTGCGAGACCAAACAGCAGAATGGTAGAAATCGCACGGCGATTTATCGGCATGCGAGTCCGGCGATATCGCTTCCTGGTCATGCGGTAGCAGATGCTAGCGCGTTAGGCATCGCCCCCTTGAGTTCCGAGTCATTGCTGCCCGTTCCGTCTCCTCCCCCGATGCGTTTAAGGTGCAGAGCCACACGGCGGAGCTCCATGACGGTGTGCACTCTCCAGGCGGCGGCAATGCACTGGCGCTCAGGGCCGCGTCTGCAACCAGCTGCCGGTCGCGGCGCTTCCCGCGTCCGTGTCGGGATCGCGCGCTTCCCCGCTGCAATCAACCACGCCACGCAACTATCGGATTTTTAAAAAAGATAAAATCCCTTCTGGCGTTACATCAAGCCTGCAATTCATATTTAAATATCAAATTACACATTAATACTTCTGTCGCAATGTAATCGCTAGTGTTTAGTTCTCTTGCCGGGCTACTGAAAGGGATTTTTAATTATAATTGGGAACTCCATTTTGAAAAGCGCCCATCATCTGCTGATCCGAAATGCACGCCGACAGGGTGGGAAGGTGGGAAGGTGTGCAGAGGGGGAGAATGCAAACTCCGGGGGGAGTGGGTACACATCCGGCCGCTGGATTTCTCCAGCCTTTCCCGTGAGGTGCGACCCGCGCCGGTCTCCTCGCCCACGGACTCGGATCGCGCCTCGTTCCCAGCCCGGACGGTCACGAGTGCAGCTCCCTCCCACCGAGCCCCACCATCTTGTCAGAGATCGCGCTCACCTCGCTGCTCTCGGCCCCGCTCGCGCCCTCGCCCTCGCCCCGGCGCGCGGCTTTCTCCAGAGGCCGACCTGCCCAGGTGCGAACGGGGAGAGGGGAGGCGGGAGCGAACCCGAGCCCGGCGCCTGCCGCGGCCGGGCCGGGCCGGGCTCGGGCAAGCGCGCGCGCTGCCGCCCGGCGCCGAGTCAGCGAGCTCTCGCGCCGCCTTACCTGAGCCGGGTCCGCGCCGCGCCACGCCACGCCGCGCCCGGAGACTGCAGACAGGCCCGCGGAGGGTCGGGCGAGTGCCTCGGCGACCAACTTGTGGCCAAATGTGGACGCTCCGCCCGAGCACCAGCGAGGACGACGGAGTGACGCGCTGCGCAGGCACGGGGCGGGAGCAGGCGCGAGCACCGTCGCAGCAGGTCCGTGTGGGCGGGCGCACCCGGGCACTGCGCGCGGGCTCAGGGCGAGCCGAGCGAATAAATAAATCACAAGAAACAAACCGCTCGTTCTTTGTTTCTCGATAGTCAGTGCTTCTCGAAGGCAGTAAAGCTTGTCAGTAAACACTAAAGTTAAATATTTCAGAATGAGGATCATTAGCGAGGCCAGCATTTATTACCCATTCTTGAACGCCCTTGAGCAAGGAAACGTCTTCTTGAACTGCTGGAGACCGTACAAGTCCAGTGCAGTTGAGTTACTGCATTTAAACCAGCAATGATGAAAAGCCAGTGATGTATTTGCCAGTGAAGAATCTTTGGGGGGGGGGGGGGGGTATCTGTAGGTGGTGGTGGTCCCTTTCTACCTACTGCATTTGTTGAGTAGATGGTGGAGATCTCTTTACCACCCTGTGCTAGATGCTCTCAGAGCTGTGAATCTGATACCCACTGTAGCCATCAGGGTGGGAATGGTTCTTCATAAAGTGGCAATGAAATGGACTGCTTTAGAACATAGAATGGTTCAGCACAGTACAGGCCCTTTGGCCCACAATGTTGTGCTGACCCTTAAACCCTGCCTCCCATATAACCCCCCACCTTAAATTCCTCCATATACCTGTCTAGTAGTCTCAAACTTCACTAGTGTATCTGCCTCCACCACTGACTCAGGCAGTGCATTCCATGCACCAACCACTCTTAAAAAACCTTCCTCTAATATCCCCCTTGAACTTCCCACCCCTTACCTTAAAGCCATGTCCTCTTGTACTGAGCAGTGGTGCCCTGGGGAAGAGGTGCTGGTTGTTCACTCTATTCCTCTTAATATCTTGTATACCTCTATCATGTCTCCTCTCATCTTCCTTCTCTCTAAAGAGTAAAGCCCTAGCTCCCTTAATCTCTGATTATAATGCATACTCTCTAAACCAGGCAGCATCCTGGTAAATCTCCTCTGTACCCTTTCCAATGCTTCCACGTCCTTCCTATAACGAGGCAACCAGAACTGGACACAGTACTCCAAGTGTGGCCTAACCAGAGTTTTATAGAGCTGCATCATTACCTCGCGACTCTTAAACTCTATCCCTAACACCTTGTAAGCTTTCTTAACTACCCTATCTACCTGCAAGGCAACTTTCAGGGATCTGTGGATCCTTTATCCTGGATGATGTGGAAGTCCATGTGAACTGTTGGTGTGACATTAATCCAGGTAAATGGAATTCTTTTACATTTGTTTAAGAGGATAGGTAGAGTGAGCTAGGACTTTTTGAAGCAAAGGATGATGAGAGGTGATTTGATAGAGATGTACAAGATGATACGAGGCATAGATAGAGTTGATAGCCAGAGCCTCACCACCCCCCCACCCCCAAGGCAGAAAAGGCTAATACAAGGAGGCACAACTTTAAGGTGTTTGGAGGAAAATATTTCGGAGGTAGGTTTTGTTTTACAAAGAGTGGTGGTGGTGCGTGGAATGTGGTGGCAGAGGCAGGCAGATACAACAGGGATGTTTAAGAGACTCTTAGATAGGCACATGGATGATAGAAAATGGTGGGCTATGTGGGAGGGAAGGATTGATTGATCTTGGAGTAGATTAAAGGATTGGCACAATGTCGTAGGCTAAAGGGCCTGTACCATTATGTGTTCTGTGTTCCTGGTTTCAGATTTCAATAATTTTGTTAGAATGATTTTTGGTGTTAGGACATTTACATTTAGCAACTGACTTTAGCTAACAGTCTTCACATCTGACAATGTATTGTGCATTTAATTTCTAAGGTATGGACATGTTTGGCACAGCTTTGTGGACCGAAAGGCCTGTATTGTGCTGTGAGTTTTCTATGTTTCTAAAACTGTGAATCCTGGACAGACAATGCTGATTAAAATTCATTTGGATGTCTGTCATGTGGATGTGAATCAGGAGGTGTAAAGGTTGTATGTAGTTTCAAAGAAAGCATTATCCATACATTGTAAATATGGAGTTGTCATTTGATGTTTGACACATAAAATACCGAACTCCACGTTGGGTTAGCAGACCTTTCCACCGAAAGTGTTTCCATATGATGCCTGTTGTACCTTGTTGAATAAAGAAGCTGCTTTGTATCTACCAGTAATTTTCTCCGGTGACTACATTCATACAACAACATCTTTACAACAAAGTTGGAAGGAATTTGGCCCGTCATATCTACACTAGCTCTCAGAGCAATCTCATTATCTAGCCATTGACCAGCACGTGTAACCATTGGTATTTATGTGACATGTTCAAGTGAGCTTTGCATCAATGATGAATTCCAGGATGTTAAGGGTGAAGAACCTAAGTATGGTAATGCCAATAAGTATCATGTGGCTGGACTCGCTCTTGTTGGAAATGGCTATTGCATATCATTTATATGGTATGAATGCTACATGTCATTTATCAACCTATTCCTGAATGTTGTCTAGCTGTTGCTGCATGCAGGCATCAACTGATTCATTTGCTAAGCAGTTGTGAATACAGTTTAATATTATGGAATTATCAGTGAACATCCTCACTTCTGCCTACATGATGCAAGGTTATTGATGAAGCAGTTGAAGGTGATTGGGCTTAGGACACTGTCCTGAGAAAGTCCTAAAGTGACTTGTTGATATAGACTGTTTTATTTCCAACAGCCACTGCAATTATGTTTAATTTATGCTTTACTTGTGAATGCACAGATATGATGTCTGCTGTGAGCCGGATTTTCATTGTACCTGGACGTAAATGAACTTGTGCATATAAAAATAAATTTGATTTTGACTTTGAATTTTCCTTTGTGTGGTATGACTAGTGCAAATCAGGTGGATAATTTTGATTATTGTCTACCTGATGTGCACTAGTTATGCTCTCCCATCCTTGTACCTATTCAAACTTCTCTTAAATGTTACACTTGAAGACCTTAAGAGATAGGAGCAGAATTAGACCATGTGACCCATCAGGTCTGCTCCAACATTCAATCATGAATTCTCCCTCTCAAACCCAATCTGCTGCCTTCTCTCCGAAACCTTTGACACCCTTACTCATCAAGATTTTATCAACATCCACTTTAAATATACCCAATGACTTGGCTTCCACAGCCGTCTGTGGCAATGAATTCCAGAGATTCACCACTTGCATCCACCACTTCCCTGGCAGCTCATTCCACACTTGCAATATTGACTGAGTAAAGAAGTTCCCTTTTAGATTTCCCTCAAATATTTCATTATTTCAGTTCTAATCTCACCCATCCTGAGGGGAAAGAGCCTGAATGCATTCACCCTATCAATATCCTTCATAATTTTGCACACCTCTATCAGATTTCCTGTAATTCTCTTGTACCCCAGGGAATAAAATCCTATCCTTATTACTCAGGTCCTCAAGTCTGAGCAACATCCTTGAAAATCTTCTCTGCAGCCTTTCATTCTTATTTCTATCTTTCCTGTGTATAGGTGACCAGAAATACACACAATACAACTTAGGTCTCACCAACATCTTAATTCAACATAATATCCCAACTCCTGCACTCTGTGTCCTGAAGGCCAATGTGCTCAAAGCTCTCATTATGGCTTTATCTACCTATGATACCACTGTATCTGTATACCCAGTTTCCTTTGTTCTACCTCACACTTTAGAGCCCTACTATTCTCTGAGTAAGTCAAACCCTGGTTTGTTCTTCCAAAGTGCAACACCTCACACTTGCTTGCATTAAATTCCATCTGCCATTTTTGAGCCCATTTTCCCAGCTGGTCGTGATCAAGCTGCAAGCTTTGATAGACTTCTTTGCTGTCCACTATGCCGCAAACTTGGTGATATCTACAAATTTACTGATCTAGTTAACCACATTATCATCTTGATTATTACCATATTGACATCAGTGTATATGATTACCGTAAGCCCTTCTGAACTTACCCCAATTCACTAAGGACCTGGGCCACATCCTGCCTGTAGCAGATCAGTTGTTTAACCACTGTCAGCCTTTTTCGGAGCTCATAATTATCTGCATATTTCTCCTTCTAAGTTTTCAGCAGCATTGTCATCCTTGGTCAAAGATTATTACAAAGTATTTGTGAAGCTAATCGTGGAGGGATTAACTACTGACTCAGTGTGGGTGGAAGTCAGAAACAGGAAGGGAGCAATCACCTATTCGGGCTATTCTATAGACACCCAATGGCAACAGAGTCATAGAGGAATAGATCAGGAGGCAGAGTTTGGAAAGGTGCAAAACTAACAGGGTTGAGGTCATGGGTTACTTCAACTCCCAATTAATGTTGCTTGGCACCTCCTTAGTGCAAAAGTTTTTGATGCGGCACAATTTGTTAGCTGTATCTGGGAATGATTCCTGACACAATATGTAAATAGGCTTACGAGAGGAGAGGCCATATTAGATCTGGTGCTAGGCAATGCACCAATGGTGCTAGATCAGGTGTCAGACCTCTTGGTGGCTGTGCATTTCAGAGTCATAGACTCCCTGACCCTTAGCATATCCTCAGACAGGGAGAGGAATGTACTCAGGGAAATGTGGATTGATGAGCACTTGCATGGCCTTCTGGATAGACTTGCCCCATTGAGGCAGGGAAAGGATGGTAGGGTGAAGGAACCATGGTTGACAAGAGACGTAGAAGCAAGGATCAGGCAGCCAGAAAGAGCTGAAGAATGGACTTTGGAGAGCCAAAAGGGGGCATGAGAGTAGAATTAAGGAAAAGCCTGATGCATTCTACACGTATGTGAAGAATAGGAGGATGACTAAAGTGAGAGTAGGACTGATCAGGGATAGAAGGAGATACATGTCCTTGCATCAGAAGAAACAGGGGCGGTCATTAATGTATACTTTGCTTTGATATTCACCATTAAGAGGGACTTTGATGTTTGTGAGGGCAGCATAAAACAGGCTGGTATGCTAGAATATGTCAACATCAAGAAAGAGGAAATGTTGGAACTTTTGAAAAACATTAGGATTAATCCTGGGGCTGGATGGGATACATCCCAGATTATTACGAGAAGTGAGGGAAGATATTACTCCGCCTTTGGAAATGAATTTGGCATCCTCCCTGGCCATAGGAATAGTTCCAGATGATTAGACACTGGAAAATGTTATTTCTTTGTTCAAGAAAGGGAGTGGGTATAAGCCTAGGAATTATAGATGGGTGAGTCTTACTTCAGTGGTGGGCAAATTACTGGAGAAGATCCTTAGAAACAGGATCTACATTCATTTAGAGAAAAATAGTCTGATTAGGGATAGACTTCAGGGCTTTGTGAAGGGTAAGTTATGCCACATGAGTCTGATTGAATTCTTTGAGGATGTGACAAAGCACATTGATGAAGGTAGAGCAGTGGATGAGGTGAATATAGATTTTAGTAAGGCATTTGATAAAGTTCCCCATGAAAGTCAAGAGGCATGGGATCCAGAGAAACTTGGCTGTGTGGATATAGGATTAGTTTGTTCATAGCTCTATCATAACATGATAGAACTGACCCTGCAGTTTGAAAGGGAGAAGCTAAAGTCAGGTGATTTAGTATTACAATTGAGTAAAGGGAATTATAGAGGCATGAGAGAGGGGCTGGCCAAAGTCGGTTGGAAGGGTCACTAGCAAGGAGATGGCAGAACAGCAATGGCTAGAGTTTATGGGAGTCATTCGGAGGGCACAGGGTAGATACGTCCCAGAGAAGAAGCAGTATTCTAAAAGCAAGATGAGGCAACTGTGGCTGACAAGGGAAATCAAACTCAATGTAAAAACAAAAGCAAGGGCATACAATAGAGCAAAATTGATTGGGAAGCTTTTAAAGACAACATAAAAACAAACGAGGACAAAAATTATAGCAAAAACTAGTGGGAAGTTAGATGATTGGGAAGCTTTTAGAAAGCACTAGAAGATACCTTAAAAGTCCATAAGGAGAAAAAAGATGAAAATTGAGGGTAAGCTACCAATAATATCAAAGGGGATACAAAATGCTTTTTCAAATAATGAAAGAATAAAAGAGAGACGAGCGTGGATATTGGACCTAGAAAAAATGATGCTGGACAGGTAATGGGGGACAAAGACAAACTTAATAATTATTTTGCATCAGCTGTCACTATAGAAGGCACCATAAGACTACAAGACATAGGAGCAGAGTTAGGCCACGCAGCTCACTGACTCTGCTCCGCCATTCCTCCATGTCTGATTTTGCTTTCAACCCCACTCTCCTGATACTAGCAGTATGTCAGAAATTCGAGAGAGTCGGGGCAGAAGTGAGTGCAGTTGCAAAGGAGAAGGTGCTTGGGAAGTTGAAAGGTCTAAAGGTAGATAAGTCATCTGGTCCAGTTAGACTACACTCTGAAAGAGGGGGTGAAGAGATTGTGGAGGCAGTGGTAGTGACTTATCTAGATAGTCTAGTAGATAACTAGATTCTGGAATGATTTCAGAGGACTAGAAAATTGCAAATGTCACTCTACTCTTTAAAAAGTGAGGCAGGCAGAAGAAAGGAAATTATTGCCTGTTAGCCTGACTTCAGTGGTTGGGAAGATATTGGAACCAATTTTTAAGGATGAGGTTTTGGGATACTTGAAGGCACATGATAAAATATGCTAAATTTCCTTAAGGGGAAATCTTGTCTACAAATCTGTTGAAATTCTTTGAGGAAATAACAGGCAGGATAGACAAAGGAGTTGTTTCCAATTCATCTTTTAATTGGTGTCCTTTTGTTTTTTTCTTTCTCCCATGCTTTTATGCAAAGTCAATGGTGACTATGTATTTGCTGCACTCATTCCAGAAAATGGATAGAAGATTGGTGACTGGCAGGAAGCAAAGAGTGGGAAAAGCAAAGAAAAGGGGTCCCTTTTCTGGTTGACAGGGTTTAAGGGGAAATCTTGCCTGACAAATCTGTTGGAAATTTTTGAGGAAATAACAGGGAGGATAGACGAAGGAGGGTCTGTGGATGTTGTATATTTGTTTTTTCAGTCGGCCATTGACAAGGTGCTGCACATGAGGATGCTTAACAAGATAAGAGCTACTTGGTATTATAGGAAAGATGCTAGCATGGTAGATTAGCTGACAAGCAGGCTGCCGGAAACTAGTGGTGTTTCGCAGGGTTGGTATTGGGACCATTTCTTTTCATGTTATGTCAGTGATTTAGATGATGGAATTGATAGTTTTTTGGCCAAGTTTGCAGATGATATGAAGATAGGTGGAGGGGCAGGTAGTGTTGAGGAAGCAGGGAGTCTGCAGAAGGACTTAAAACTTAGGACTTAAGTTTCTATGAAAGCGGATGAAGGAAAGGCAGTGGATGTTCTCTACATAGACTTCAGTAAGGCATTTGACAAGGTCTAATATGGGAGGCTAGTCAAGAAGGTTCAGTCATTTGGCATTCAGTATGAGATAGTAAATTGGATTAGGCATTGGCTTTGTGGGAAAAGTCAGAGAGTGGTAGTAGAGGGTTGCCTCTCTGTCTGGAGGCCTGTGACTAGTGGTGAGCTGTAGGGACCAGTGCTGGGTCCTTAGTTGTTTGTCATTTATATCAACAATCTGGATGACAATGTAGTTAATTGGTTCAGTAAACTTGTGGATGACACCAAAATTAGGGGGTGTAGTGGACAGTGAAGAAGGCTATCATGGCTTCCAGAGAGATCTGCATCATCTGGAAAAATGGGCTGAAAAGTAGCCCATAGAATTTAATGCAGACAAGTGCAAGGTTTTGCACTTTGGTAGAACCAACCAGGGTAAGTCTTACACAGTGAACAGTAAGGCATTGTGGTAGAGCAAAGGGATCTGGGAATACAGGTCCATAACTCATTATAAGTGGTGTCACAGGTAGATAGGGTCGTAAAGAAAGATTTTGGCACATTAGCCTTCATAAATCAATGTATTGAATACAAAAGATGGGATGTTGTGTTTGAAGTTGTACAAGATGTTGCTGAAGCCTAATTTGGAGTATTGTGTGCAGTTTTAGTCACCTACCTATGGGAAACATGTAAACATGGTTGAAAGAGTACAGAGAAATTTTACAAGGATGTTGCCAGAGTCTGAATTATAAGGAAAGATTGAAAAGGTTAGAACAATACTCTTTAGAATATAGAAGATGAAGAGGAGGTTTGATAGAGGTATACAAAATTATGAGGGGTGTAAATAGGGTAAATGCAAGCATTTTTTTTCCATGGAGGTTGGGGGGGGGGGAACTACAGCTAAAAGTGATGGGTTAAGGTTGAAAGGTGAGAAGTTTAAGGGGAACATGAGGGGAAACTTCACTCAGAGGGTTGTAAAAGTGTGGAATGAGCTGCCAGCACAAGTGGTGTATGCAAGCTCGATTTCAATGTTTGGATAGGTACATGGACAGTGGGGATATGGAGGGCTACGGTCCCGGTGCGGGTCGATGGAAGTGGACAATTTAAATGGTTTTGGCATGGACTAGATGGGCCGAAGGGCCTGTTTTTGTGCTGTACTTCTCTATGACTCTAAGACAGATCAGGTGAATGGGCAAAGAAGAAGCAGATGGAACACAGTGTAGGAAAGTGTATTGTCATGCACTTTGTTAGAAGAATAAAGTTGGAGACTATTTTTTAATGTAGAGAAAATGCAAAAATCAGAGGTGCAAATGGACTTGGGAGTCCTCATGCAGAGTTCCCTAAAGTAGGGGTTCCCAACCTTTTTTGTGCCATGGATGGATGATATTAAGCAAGGATCCATGGACTCCCGGTTGGGAACCCCTGCCCTAAAGCTGAGTCGGTAGTGAGGAATGTTAGCATTCGTTTTGAGAGGACTAGGATATAAAAGCAAGGATGTAATGCCAAGGCTTTTTAAGGCATTGGTCAGATGGCCCTTGGAGTACTGTGAGCAGATTTGGGCCCCTTTTCTGAGAAAAGATTATTCTGGGAATGAAGAGAATTTGAAGGCTCTGGGCCTGTACTCACTAGAGTTTAGAAGAATAAAGGGAGATCTTATTGAAACGTGTTGACTATTGAAAGTCTTAGATAGAGTGATGTGAAGAAGTTGCTTCCTATAGTGGTGGAGTCTAGGACCAGAATGCACAGCCTCGGAATAGAAGGACATCCCTTTAGAACAGAAGTAAGGAACTTCTATAGTTGGATAATATGTGGAATTCATTACCACAGTTGGCTGAGGAAGTCAAGTCATTGGGTTTTTTTAAAGCGGAGGTTGACAGGTTCTTGATTGGTAATGGTATCAAAGATTATGGGGAGAAGGCAGGAGAATGGGGTTGAGAGGGATTCTAAATCAGCCATGATGAAATGCCAGACCACACTGATGGGCCAAATGGCCTAATTCTGTTCCTATGGTCTTATTGGCTTATAACTTTTGATTAAAAGTGATATTCAATCTTTAACAATGGTGATCAATAAATTGCTAAAAGTTTTCATCATAGGTGCTAGTAAGGGCATTTTACTCACAAATGGGTTTCACCAGGATAACTCAGCACTAGATATCATCACAAACTTAGTCCAAGGATAGAACAAAGAGGCAAGATGTGGTGTAGTGAGATGTGGTGGCCATTGCAGAGACTTGGATGGCTCAGAGACAGGAATGGTTACTTCAAGTGCCGGGTTTTAGATGTTTCAGAAAGGACAGGGAGGGAGGCAAAAGAGGTGGGGGCATGGCACTGTTGATCAGAGATAGTGTCACGGCTGCAGAAAAGGTATGTGTCATGGAGGGATTGTGTACGGAGTCTCTGTGGGTGGAGGTTAGGAACAGGAAGGGGTCAATAACTCTACAGGGTGTTTTTTTATAGGCTGCCCAATAGTAACAGGGATATCGAGGAGCAGGTAGGGAAACAGATCCTGGAAAGGTGTAATAATAACAGGGTTGTTGATGTGGGAGATTCTAATTTCCCAAATATCGATTGGCATTTCCCTAGAGCAAGGGGTTTAGATGGGGTGGAGTTTGTTAGGTGTGTTCAGGAAGGTTTCTTGACACAATATGTAGATAAGCCTACAAGAGGAGAGACTGTACTTGATTTGGTATTGGGAAATGAACCTGATCAGGTGTCAGATCTTTCAGTGGGAGAGCATTTTGGAGACAGTGGTCATTATTCTGTCTCCTTTACAATTGCATTGGAGAGAGATAGGAACAGACAAGTTAGAAAAACATTTAATTGGAGTAAGGGGAATTATGAGGCTATCAGGCAGGAACTTGGAAGCTTAAATTGGGAACAGATGTTCTCAGGGAAAGGTACATAAGAAATGTGGCAAATGTTCAGGGGATATTTGTGTGGAGTTCTGCATAGGTACGTTCCAATGAGACAGGGAAGTTATGGTAGGGTACAGGAACCGTGGTGTACAAAGGCTGTAGTAAATCTAGTCAATTAGGAAAGAAAAGCTTATGAAAGGTTCAGAGAGCTAGGTAATGATAGAGATCTAGAAGATTATAAGGCTAACAGGAAGGAGCTTAAGAAGGAAATTAGGAGAGCCAGAAGGGGCCGTGAGAAGGCTTTGGCGTGCAGGATTAAGAAAACCCCCCCAAGGCATTCTACAAGTATGTGAAGAGCAAGAGGATAAGATGTGAAAGAATAGGACCTATCAAGTGTGACAGTGGGAAAGTGTGCATGGAACTGGAGGAAATAGCAGAGGTACTTAATACTTCAGTATTCACTATGGAAAAGGATCTTGGTGATTGTAGTGATGACTTGCAGCAGACAGAAAAGCTTGAGCATGTAGATACTAAGAAAGAGGATGTGCTGGGGCTTTTGGAAAACATCAAGTTGGATAAGTCATCGGGACTGGATGAGGTGTACCCCAGGCTACTGTGGGAGGTGAGGGAGGAGATTGCTGAGCCGCTGGCGATGATCTTTGCATCATTGATGAGGACGGGAGAGTTTCTGGAGGATTGGAGGGTTGTGGATGTTGTTCCCTTATTCAAGAAAGGGAGTAGAGATAGCCCAGGAAATTATAGACCAGTGAGTCTTACTTCAGTGGTTGGTAAGTTGATGGAGAAGATCCTGAGAGGCAGGATTTATGAATATTTGGAGAGGTATATTATGATTAGGAGTAGTCAGCATAACTTTGTCAAGGGCAGGTCATGCCTTATAAGCCTGATTGAATTTTTTGAGGATGTGACTAAACACATTGATGAAGGTAGAGCAGTAAATGTAGTGTATATGGATTTCAGCAAGGCATTTGTTAAGGTTCCCCATGTAAGGCTTATTGAGAAAGTAAGGAGGCATGGGATCCAAGGGGACCTTGCTTTGTGGATCCAGAATTGGCTTGCTTACTGAAGGCAAAGGATGTTTGTAGACAGGTCATATTCTGCAGGGGGGCTGGTGACCAATGGTGTGCCTCAGGGATCTGTTCTGGGACCCCTTCTTTTTGTGATTTTTATAAATGACCTGGTTGAGGAATTGGAAGGATGGGTTAGTAAATTTGCTGATGACACCAAGGTTGGGGGTGTTGTGGATAGTGTGGAGGGTTGTCAGAGGTTACAATGGGACATTGATAGGATGTAAAACTGGGCTGAGAAGTGGCAGATGGAGTTCAACCCAGATGAATGTGAAGTCCTGACGAAGGGTCTTGGTCCGAAACGACGACAGTGCTTCTTCCTATAGATGCTGCCTGGCCTGCTGCATTCCACCAGCATTTTGTGTGTGTTGCTAAGTGTGAAGTGGTTCATTTTGGTAGGTCCAATATGGTATGGATGGCAGAATATAGTATTAATGGTAAGACTCTTGGCAGTGTGGAGGATCACAGGGATCTTGGGGTCTGAGTCTTGGGGATGATCAAACCAGCGGTGCAGGTTGACTCTGTGGTTAAGAAGGCATGCGGTGTATTGGCTTACATCAATTCTGGAATTGAATTTAGGAGCCAAGAGGTAATGTTGCAGCTATATAGGACCCTGGTCAGACCCCACTTGGAGTACTGTGCTCAGTTCTGGTCGCCTCACTACAGGAAGGATGTGGAAGTCATAGAAAGGGTGCAGAGGAGATTTAGAAGGATGTTGCCTGGATTGGGGGAACATTCCTTATGAAAACAGTTTGAGTGAACTCGGCCTTTTCTCCTTGGAGCACAGAGGATTAGAGGTGTACAAGATGATGAGAGGCATTGATCGTGTGGATAGTCAGAGTCTCTTTCCCAGGGCTGAAATGGCTGCCACAAGAGGGCACATGTTAAGGTGATGGGGAGTAGGTACAGAGGAGATGTCAGGGGTAAGTTTTTTACGCAGAGAATGGTGAGTGCATTGAATGGGCTGCCGGCAATGGTGGTGGCGGGGGATACGATAGGGTCTTTCAAGAGACTTTTGGATAGGTACATGGAGCTTATGAAAATAGAGGGCTATGGGTAACCTTAGTAATTTCAAAGGTAGGGACATGTTTGGCACAACTTTGTGGGCCGAAGGGCCAGAATTGTGCTGTAGGTTTTATATGTTTCTAAGATGAAAATGTTTGTCCTTGGCCTCAAAGCATTCCAATAAAAAACATCAAAAAGAAAGCTAATGGATCACCACAAGCAATTCAGTTGATCAGCATTCAATTCCTGCAGTTGACTGTAATGAGTTTGTATGTTCTCACTGTGAGCATGTGGATATCCTCTGGTTGCTCCCGTTTCCTCATTCCAAAGACGTATGGTTAGGGTTAGTGAGTTATGCCCATGTTATGTTGGCATTGGAAGTGTGGTGACAGTTGCGGGCTGCCCAACCTAATACTTGCTGCTTTGATTTGACGCAAATAACACATTTCACCGTATGGTTTAATGTTTCAATGTAAGTGTAACAAATTTCCTTTCTTTGTTTTCTCTAAAGAACTGTCCAATTTCTCTTCCAATCTTCCAATGTTACCCGCCAAAAATAAACTATTGCCACTTTGTCTCTTGCAAGCCTCCAGGCTACCTCCCCAATGTCCGCAGAGAAGCTAAAGCCTCCCAGATTGTTTCCTACCACTCTCAGAGCTTAAGCCAGGTTTTCAAATAAGCAAATTGATACTTATCAGGGTCACCATGACAGCTATGTAATTGTGCCAAAGGTAATCTGTTCTTCCTCATCTTTGTCAGTCTATTTGTAACCTGGCCACAGCATCTTCCTCGAATCCTTCTCCACCGTTGCTCTGCTAGGTGCACCATACTCAGTTAATTACTTTTCCTTCCATCCAATCAGAGCTAGGGAAATACTTGCAAAATCTTTTCTTCCTGCATCATCATAACTTCCTCTGGTCTCTCCCAATAATCTATCCAGCTCCCCTCCTTTTCAGCTCCATGTGCTGCATCTCAGGAAAATTATCTAAACACAGCATCACGCACAGAATGCTGGAGGAACTCAGCAAGTCTGGCAGCATCTATGGAAAAGAGTAAACAGTTGACGTTTCAGGCTGAGACTCTTCATCAGGACCTCCAAGTTACCAGACTGCTAATCTGTCATATGGTCTGTGTGTACAGTAATCCATCTCCTGTCCCCTCCCCAATTTAACTATGTCTTTGGATAATCCCTTGGCATTGATCCATATGCCGTACGTCTAAAGCTGTTTTCAGGCATAATATCAAATTTGGCTTCCAGATGAGTTTCACATCACATATCCACATTGAGGAGTGGCCTTATAGAGGTTTGTTAAAATACTGGGGTCATGGATAGTATATGTAATGCCCTGGTTTATATTTTTTTACTGTTCTGTGCAAGCTGCTTGTTTGGGTTTCTGTTGAAGATAAGACATAGGAGAATTGTGTGCCATCCAATTAGGATGGCTGGATCAAGGGGAGGTTTCTCTGGAGAGGGACACTAAGATTGGGCTTCTGAAGCCGCTGGAGAGAAGGGGTCATAGGATTTGACCCGGTACGGGGCCGTGATTTGACGAAGCCTGTGGTGAGATTGAAGGAGGATCAGTGACGGGGAAACTGTGAGCTCCAACTTGTGCACATTAGACTGTTTGATTAAAATGGGAACTTTTCTTTCCCTTGCTCTTTCTTTACTAATTATAAAGCTAAATCTTTTAATTGTATGCGGTGTGCTGTCTGTTATTTCATGATACTTATTTGTAACGGTAATGGATCACACAGCATCCACACAAACGGGGTTTTTGGGGTGGGCTCGCGCTTCAATCTTACACGTTTGGCTGGGCCGGAGATTGTCTTCTCTAGACTTACGCAGCCAACAGAACCAGAGTGTTTCATATAGAACGTAGAACTATACAGCACAGTGCAGGCCCTTTGGACCATGATGTTGTGTCAGACTTTTAATCTAATCCAAGATCAATCTAACCCTTCTCTCCCAAATGGCCCTCCATTTTCTTTTCATCCATGAGTCTCAATCTACGAGTCTCTTTAACGTACCTGCCTCTACCACCACCTCCAGCAGTGTGTTCCACAAACACAGACACCATTCTCTGTGTAAAAAAAAACTTACTTCTGACACCCCTCCCCTCCAGTTTCCTCCAAAAAGCTTAAAATTATGCCCTCTCATATTTGCCAATGCCACCCTGGGAGAAAAGTGCTGGCTTTCCACTCCATCTATGCCTTTTATCATCTTACATACATCTTCATTCCAATAGATAGACTATTTTCCCAGGCAGGGAGTCTAGAACTAAAAGGTTCAGGGTAATGTGAAGGGGGAGAAACTTAAAAGAAAGGGGCAGGTTTTTCACGCAGAAAGAGGTAGTTATCTGAAATGATCCAGAGAAGAGGTAGAGGCAGATACAATTACAATGTTTGAGAGGCACTTGCAGAGGTTTATAGGTCTAATGCAAGAAAATGGGATTAGCATTAGATCGGCATGATCGTCAACAATGATGGGGGTGGGGAACTAAATGACCAGTCACTATTCTACACAACTCCATGATTCTATAATTCCTGGCCTCCTTCTTTCACTGTACTTTATCTGTTTCTGTAACCCCTCGTCCCTAGAAATAGTCTCCTTGAACCCTGTGGCAAGGACTTCTAAAACAAGATACAGTACACCATCTGTGACCAAACTATTGCTTATTATAAAGGTTTTTGCTAATCTCTTACACCTCTTAACAAATAATTTCTTTCTCACTCTCTACCTCCTTTAAAGTTGTATCATTTAGGACATGTCACAAATATTACCTTTGAAAGCAGAACTTACCAAGCCACTTCATGGCTGTTTCTGATGTGTGTATATAAATGACCTGAATGAAAATGTAGATAGATGGATTTGTAAGCTTGCAGATGATCTGAAGATTAGTGGTGTTGTGGATAGTGCAGAAGGCTGGCAAAGGATACAGCAGAATATAGATCATTTGCAGATATGGGTGGAGAAGTAGCAGATGGAGTTTAACCTGGACAAATATTGTGAAGTATTGCACCTTAGTAGGTCAAATGTAAAGAGACATACATTATTAAGGGCAAGACCATCAACAGTGTTAATGAACAAAGGGATCTTGGGTTCCAGGTTTATACTTTTCTTAAAGTGGCCACAAAGGTTGATAGGGTGGTTAAGAAGGCATATTGGCATGCCTGCCTTTATTAATCGAGGCATTGAGTTCAAAAGCCAGGAGGTTATGTTGCAGCTTTATAAAACTAGTTGGACTGCATCGGGAGTATTGCATATAATTCTGGTCACCTTATTTTAAGAAGGATGTCAAGGCTTTGGAGAGGGTGCAGAAGAGGTTCATCAGGGTGCTGCCTGGATTAGAGATGTGCTAGAATAAGAGGTTCCTGACTGGGAGACCTCAGCCAGTCTGGATCGGGAGCAGCATCTCCCAACACCATCACACTGACCACGGGGGCCTCCCAGGGCTGTGTGCTCAGTCCACTGCTGTTCACTCTGCTGACCCATGACTGTGCTGCAACACACAGCTTGAACCACATCATCAAGTTCGCCGATGACATGACCGTGGTGGGTCTCATCAGCAAGAACGGCGAGTCAGCTTACAGAGAGGAGGTGCAGCGGCTAACAGACTGGTGCAGAGCCAACAACCTGTCTCTGAATGTGAACTGAACAAAAGAGATGGTTGCTGACTTCAGGAGAGCACGAAGCAACCACTCCCCGCTGAACATCGACAGCTCCTCGGTAGAGATCGTGAGGAGCACCAAATTTCTTGGTGTTCACCTGGCGGAGAATTTCACCTGGTTCCTCAACACCAGCTCCATAGCAAAGAAAGCCCAGCAGCATCTCTACTTTCTGCGAAGGCTGAGGAAAGTCCATCTCCCACCCCCCATCCATATAAAATGGATTTTGTAGGCAGAGTTAAAAATAATCCCAAGAAGTTCTTCGGTTATATTAACAGTAAAAAAGTGACTAGGACTAGGTTCTCTTAGAGACTATAGGAAATGGTTGAGATTATTAATGTCTATTTCTCCTTGGTTTTACTAAAGTGAATATCATGGATGCATGTGATAAATAAATGCATCTCAGAGGGTGCACAAGAAAGATGCTGCCCGGACTAGAGAGACTGAGTTAAAGGGAGGAATTGGCCACACTGGATCTTTTATTCTCTGGAGCACAGGAGAATGAGGGGTGACCTCAATTTATAAAATCATGAGTAAGGATAAGGTTGACAGTCATTGTCTTTTCTAAAGATATTAGGGACCTGACACGTTGGTTCTTTATAACAGAATAATAAGCACCTGGAATGAGTTGCCAGAGGAAGTGGTTGAGACAGATACAACTGAACATTTCACAAGCAGTTGAATAAGCACATGGAGGGGTGGGGCTTGGAGGGTTATGTAGCCAACTGGGACTAGTAAGAAGGATGCTGTGGTTAACACAGACCAGTTGGGCTAAAGGGCCTGTTTCTGTGCTATGTTAGTCTATGGCTGTAAAAAAATATCAGAGGACATGCATTTAAGGTGAGAGGGGTTAATTTTAAAGAAGATGCCAAATTTCAAATTGAAATTTGATAGGGAGGAAATAAAGTCTGATGTAGCAGTATTTCAGTGGAGTAAATGAAATTACAGTGGTATGAGAGAGGAGTTGGCCAAAGTAAATTGGAAGGAGATGCTGGCAGGGATGATAATAGAGCAGCAATGGTGTGAGTTTCTGGCCAAAGTGAGGAAGGTTCAGGACAGATGTTTTCCAACAACAAAGAAATACTCACATGAGAAAAAAGTACAACTGTGGCTGACTAGGGAAGTCAAAGCTAATATAAAAGCAAAAGAGAGGGCATCCAACAATGTAAAAATTAGTGTTAAAACAGAAGATTAGGAAGCCTTTAAAAACCTACAGAGAGCAACCAAAAGAAACATTAGGAGGGAAAAGATGAAATATGAAAGCAAGCTAGCAAACAATATTAAATTGGATAGTAAGTAAGTATGTAAAAAATAAAAGAGAAATAATTGTGGATATAGGACAGTGAGAAAATAATGGTGGAGAAATAATAATGGGGGCCAAGGAGATGGCAGATGAACTAAATGAGTATTTTGCATCAGTCTTCACTGTGGAAAACACTAGCAGTTTGCCAGGTCTTGAAGGGTGTGAGGGAAGAGAAGTGAGTGCAGTTACTATTACAAGGGTGAAGGTGCACAAAAAGCTGAAAGACTTAAGGGTACATAAGTCACCTGGACCAGATGAAATGCACCCTAGGGTTCTGAAAGAGGTAGCGGTAGAGATTGTGGAGGTATTAGAATGATCTTTCAAAATTCATTGGATACTGGCATGGTGCCAGAGGACTGGCAAACTGCAAATGTCACTCCACTCTTTAAGAAAGGAGGAAGGCAGCAGAAAGGAAATTATAGACCAGTTAAACTTTTTATGTTGTATATCAATGATTTAGATGATAGATGATGCCTTTGATGCCAAGCTTGTAGATGATATGAAGATTGGTGGATGGGTAGGTAGCGCTGCAAAACAGGTAGCCTGCAGAAAGACTTAGACAAATTAGGACAATGGGCAAGAAACTGGCAAATGAAATACAATGTTGGAAAATGCATGGACATGCACTTTGGTAGACGAAATAAATGTGCAGACTATTTTCTAAATGGAGAGAAAATCCAAAACTCTGAAATGCAAAGGGAATTGGGAGTCCTTGTGCAGAACATTCTAGAATTTAACTTGCAGGTAGAGTGGGTGGTGAGGAAGACAAACGCAATGTTAGCATTTGTTTCAAGAGGTCTAGAGTACAAGAGCAAGGATGTGATGCTGAGGCTTTATAAGGCACTGGTGAGGCCTCATCTTGAGTATTGTGAACAATTTTGGGCTCCTCATTCCTCATCTAAGAAAAGATGTGCTGGCATTGGAGAGGGTTCAAAGGAGGTTCTCGAAGATGATTCCTGGAATGAAGGGGTTATCATACAAGGGATATTTGATAGTTCTGGGTCTGTACTCATTGGAATTCAGAAGAATGAGGGGGGGATCTCAATGAAACCCTTCAAATATTGAAAGGCCTAGACAATGTTGATGTGGAAAGCATGTTTCCCATGGTGGGAGAGTCTAGGACAAGAGGGGTCTCAGGATAGAGGGTTCTCCATTTAAGACAGAGATGCGGTGAAATTTCTTTAGCCAGAGAGTGGTGACGTTGTGGAATTTATTACCACAGGCAGATGTGGAGGCCAGCTCATTGGGTGTACTTAAGGCAGAATTTGATAGGTTTTTGATTGGAAATGGCATCAAAGGTTACAGAGAGAAGGCCAGGAAGTGGGGCTGAAGAGGGGAAAAAAGGATCAGCCATGATTAAATAGTGGAGCAGACTTGATGGGCCAAATGGCCTAATTCTTATGGTCTTATGGAGGTGTGAGGGGCAAGTATTTTTACACAGAGAACTGTGGGTGCCTGGAATGCACAGCCTGGGGTGGTGGTAGAGGCAGATACATTAGAGACATTTAGATAGGCACATGAATGTGAGGAAAATGAGAGTATATGGACATTGTGTAGGTAGAAGTGATTAGTTAACCATTTCATTACTAATTTAATTGGCTTTGCACAACATTGTGAGCAGAAGGACCTGTTCCTGTGCTTAACTGCTCTATGTTCTATGTACCCTTAGCCACCCAAGACCTAGGCTCCATGGTTCCTTCAACAAACCTCTCCACTTACCTCCACTTTTAAAACACTCTGTAAAGCACCCACCTTTATGACTAACATGTTGATCATTTATTCTAATTTAATTGAAAATGATCCCATGCAGTTCCTTGGTAAAATCCTGGGTTTCAAATGTAGTATTTGTGACATGTCCTAAATTTTACAACTTTAAATGAGATGGAGGTGTGAGAAAGAGATTATTTGTTCACAGATGTTAAGAGACCTGTATAAAACACTAGTTTGTTCATAGATGGAGTACTGCATCTAGTTTAGAAGTCTTTGCCACAGGGTTCAAGGAGACTATTTCCAAGGATAAGGGGTTATAGAAACAGGAATAAGTGATAGCTTTAAATGTGTTTCATGCAAGCAGAAAAAGCTTGGGGGTATTATGACAGAAGAACTTAAAATTGTGTATAATACAGACTTGTAAGTACAGAGAAGATGGTTCAAATAATAGAAACACCAGTTTCCAAATGACAAACAAGAAAAAATCTGCAGATGCTGGAAATCCAAGCAACACACACAAAAGGAGGAACTCAGCAGTCCAGGCAGCATCTATGGAAAAAACTACAGTCTTTGACTTGAAATATTAAACCCTTTTTCTCTTTACTGACTGATCTGCTGACTGTTTCTAGCATTTTCTATTTTAGTTTCAGATTTTCAACATCCAGAGTATTTTTTAAAATTTTCATCTATCTGTATTGCTGTTTAGTTTATCAAGTCCTCTAAGTACAGTCCTGTGCAAAATTTCTTTAGCCCAAACTGTATATGTAGCTAGGGTGGCTAAGACTTTTCCAAAGTATTATATTTGTCAATGTGGAGCAGGGAGTGAGCTTGTCACCAGTCACATACGTCATGAAATTTGATTTTCTTTGTGGAAACACTACTGTATATGTGCCCAAGATATCAAGCAATCTCTCACAAATAGCTCTGTAACAATGACAATATACTTTATTTTGGTGATGCTATTTGAGGAATACACAAGTTCTTTATTTTTTCTTTTCAGTTTAAATAGATGTGAGAACAGTCTTGGTTTTAAGGTCTCATGTGAAAGATGACAAGACATTGTAATGCAGTCAGTATTGATCTAGATTGATCAAGTGTGTCAGGCTAGTATTATGTACTCATTCTCTGTATGGAACTTCACCCCAGAATCTTATGATTTGAGAAAATGTGTTATGAACTGAGCCATTGCTGAAGTACTCCATTACAAGAATTGGAATTTACTGACAATTTACTCCATGCTTTCTGCCAGATGTTCATGCACATTTCTGGCATCAGTTCTGCTATCTTCTAATTTGGCCAGTTGACAGGCAACAATAAGGCTTGGGGGTGGGGGGTGAAATTACTGCCATTACCCAAGGTGGCACTTTAGCAAATTATTCTAATTTATTGCGGAAGTGTTAGAACTAGAACATAGAACAGTACAGCACAGTACAGGTCCTTCAGCCCACTATGTCATACCAACCAATATAAACCTACTTCATGATCAATTAAACATAGCCCATAATCCTCCATATTTCTTTCATCCATATCTATTTAAGAGCCTCTTAAATCTCCCTGTTGTGTTAGCCTCTATCACCACTCCCAGTAGTGTGTCCAGGCTCTGTGAAAAACCTACCTCTGGTATCCGCTCCACTGACCTTACATGTATGTCCATTGTTATTGGCAGAGTGTTGTGATATCCTCAAAGCCCCCTGGAACACCAAAACCAAGATTCATCATTGCAACAGTCTGGGCTTCCATCACTGTGATGGAAATGGTCCATTAAATATGACATGGTAGTTGGATCCATTAACACTGAGATTGTGATGGCCAACATTACCATCTTAGAAAGGAAAGGTTTCAGTTTCTGTAAAAAACTCTGGATATGGTATTGCTCATCACCAAATATTTTGCTGCATACACTTATCAACTTTCATAGTTTGAGTTGCTGAAGTCCTGAACTATACTCTGAAGCACAACTTCTGTGGAGGAGGCACAGTTTACCTTATACCCACTGGCCTGACTGCATAGCGGGTCATTAATGCAAAGCTAACTTCTCAAGACAAGTAAACACTTGCGAGTGTGAGAATGATCTGAATGGGAGTCTCTTTCATTGCACACTGGCTGCTGGACCACTGTCATCTTGCGAGCTGGTTCCAAGCTTGATGAGTAACAAGCACTGGGGGTAATGGATCAAAGTCATAGAACACTACAGCACAAAAACAGGCCTTAAGTCCTTCTAGTCCACACCAAACTATTACTCTGCCTAGTCCCATCGACCTACACCCAGACATCCCCCTCCCATCCATGTACCTATCCAGATTTCTCTGAAATGTTGAAATCGAACCTGCATCCACCAATTCCGCTGGCAGCTTGTATCACACTCTCACCACGCTCTCACTGAAGCAGTTCTTCCTCATGTTCCCTTTTATATATGTCACTTTTCACCCTTAACCCATGACCTGTAGTTCTAGTCTCACCCTACCACAGTGGAAAAAACTCGCATGTATTTACCCTATCTATATCCCCTCATAATTTTCTATACCTCTATTAAAACTCCCTTCATCCTTCTACATTCTAGGGAATAAAATCCTAACCTATTTGACCTTTCCCTATAATTCAAGTCCTCAACATCCTGGTAAATTTTTACTGCACTCTTTCAATCTTATTGACATCTTTCCTGTAGGTTGGTGACCAAAACAGCAATTAGACCTCACCAATGTCTTATTGTATTAGCATATTATTGTATTCAACATAACATCCAATCTCCTGTACTCAGTAATTTGATTTATGAAGGCCAATGTGCCAAAAGCTTTCTTTATGACCCTATCTACCTGTGATGCCACTTCCAAGGAATTATGGATCTGTATTCACAGATATCCCTTTGTTCTACTGCATTCCTCAGTGCCCGACTGCTCACCTTATAAGTGATATGCTGTTTTGTTCTCCTGAAGTGCAACACTTCACATTTGTCTGCATTCAATTCCATCTGCCATTTTTCAGCTCTTTTTCTCAGAGGGTTGAGATCCTGCTGCAGGCTTTAACAGTTTTCCTCACTGTCCACTGCACTCCAGTTATGTTGTCAGCTGCAAATCTGCTGATTCAATTAATCATATTATCCAGATGATAAACAAAATGGTTCCAGCACCGATCCCTGCAGCATACTATTAGCCACAGGCCTTTAGTCAGAGAGGCAACCTTCTATGGGTTCTCCGTGAAGTCAATGTATAATCTAAGTTACTACCTCATCTTGAATCAGAATCAGATTTAATCACTGTCCTAAGACCATAAGCCTGTAAGGTATAGACAGAAACGGGTGAATTTATTATGGGAAACAAGGAAATGGCAGATGAGTTGAACAGGTACTTTGGATCTGTCTTCACTAGGGAAGACACAAACAATCTCCCAGATGTAATAGTGGCCAAAGGAACTAGGGTAATGGATGAAATGAATGAAATTTATATTAGGCAAGAAACGGTGTTGGATAGACTGTTGAGTCTGAAGGCTGATAAGTCCCCGGGACCTGATGGTCTGCATCCCAGGGTACTTAAGGAGGTGGCTCTAGAAATCGTGGACGCATTGATAATCATTTTCCAATGTTCTATAGATTCAGGATCAGTTCCTGTGGATTGGAGGGTGGCTAATGTTGTCCCACTTTTCAAGAAAGGAGGGAGAAAGAAAACAGGGAATTATAGACCGGTTAGCCTGACGTCAGTAGTGGGAAAGATGCTGGAGTCAATTATAAAAGAGGAAATTACGACACATTTGGATAGCAGTAGAAGGATCAGTCCGAGTCAGCATGGATTTACGAAGGGAAAATCATGTTTGACTAAGCTTCTGGAATTTTTTGAGGATGTAACTATGAAAATGGACAAGGGAGAGCCAGTGGATATAGTGTACCTGGACTTTAAGAAAGCTTTTGATAAAGTCCCACATAGGAGATTAGTGGGCAAAATTAGGGCACATGGTATTGGGGGCAGAGTACTGACATGGATTGAAAATTGGCTGGCTGACATGAAACAAAGAGTAGCAATTAATGGGTCCCTTTCGGAATGGCAGGCTGTGACCAGTGGGGTACCGCAAGGTTCAGTGCTGGGACCGCAGCTGTTTACAATATACATTAATGATTTAGATGAAGGGATTAAAAGTAACATTAGCAAATTTGCCGATGACACAAAGCTGGGTGGCAGTGTGAAATGTCAGGAGGATGTTATGAGAATGTAGGGTGACTTGGACAGGCTAGGTGAGTGGGCAAATGTATGGCAGATGCAGTTTAATGTGGATAAATGTGAAGTTATCCACTTTGGTGGCAAGAACAGGAAGGCAGATTACTATCTAAATGGAGTCAAGTTAGGAAAAGGGGAAGTACAATGAGATCTAGGTGTTCTTGTACATCAGTCAATGAAAGCAAGCATGCAGATACAGCAGGCAGTGAAGAAAGCTAATGGCATGCTGGCCTTTATAACAAGAAGAATTGAGTATAGGAGTAAAGAGGTCCTTCTGCAGTTGTACAGGGCCCTGGTGAGACCCCACCTGGAGTATTGTGTGCAGTTTTGGTCTCCAGATTTGAGGAAGGACATTCTTGCTATTGAGGGAGTGCAGCGTAGGTTCACAAGGTTAATTCCTGGAATGGCGGGACTGTCATATGTTGAAAGATTGGAGTGAATGGGCTTGTAATATAAGATTATTAAGGGATTGGACACACTGGAGGCAGGAAGCATGTTCCCGCTGATGGGTGAGTCCAGAACTAGAGGCCACAGTTTAAGAATAAGGGGTAGGCCATTTAGAACAGAGATGCGGAAAAACTTTTTCACCCAGAGAGTGGTGGATATGTGGAATACTCTGCCCCAGAAGGCAGTGGAGGCCAAGTCTCTGGATGCTTTCAAGAGAGAGTTAGATAGAGCTCTTATAGATAGTGGGGTCAAGGGATATGGGGAGAGGGCAGGAACGGGGTACTAATTGTGTATGATCAGCCATGATCACAGTGAATGGCAGTGCTGGCTAGAAGGGCTGAATGGCCTACTCCTGCACCTATTGTCTATTGTATAGGAGCAGAATTAAGCCATTTAGTCCGTTGAGCCTGTTCCACCAGTTTGTCATAGGTGATCCAATTTTTCTCTCAGCCCCGATCTCCTGCCTTTTCCCTGTATACCTTCATGCCATGACCAATCAAAAATCTATCAACCTCTCCTTAAATATACATAAAGACTTGGCCTCCACAGCTACTTGTGGCAAAGAATTCCACAGATTGACCACTCTCTGGCTAAAGAAACTCCTCCTCATCTCTGTTCAAAAAGGACACCCCTCTATTCTGAGGCTGTGTTCACTAGTCTTAGACTCTCCCACCATAGGAAACATTCTCTCCACATCCACTCTATCAAGGCCTTTCATCATTTGATAGGTTTTAATGAGACCCCCCCCTCAGTCTTCTGATTAGTGAACACAGGCCCAGAGCCATCAGATGCTCCTCATATGACAAGCCATTCAATCCTGGAATCATTTTCGTGAAACTTCTTTGAACCCTCCAGTTTCATCACGTTTTTTCTAAGATAGGAGGCCCAAACCTGCTCACAATACTCCAAGTGAGGCCTCAACAGTTCTTTATAAAGTCTCAACATTACAGCCTTGCTTTTATATTCCAGTTCTCTTGAAATTAATGCTAACATTGCATTTGCCTTCCTCACCACAGACTCAATCTGCAAATTAACTTTTAGGGAATCCTTCACAAGGATTTTTCATCCCAGATTTTTGTATTTTCTCTCCATTTAGAAAATAGTCAACCCTTTCATTTCTTCTACCAAAGTGCATGACCATACACTTCCCGACACTGTAATCATCTGCCATTTCTTTGCCCGTTCTCCTAATTTGTCTAAGTTCTTTTGCAGCCTTTCTACTTCCTCAAAGCTACCTGCCCCTCCACCTATCTTCATATCATTTGCAAACTTTGCAACAAAGCCATTAATTCCATTATCTGAATCATAAAAAGAATCAGTCCCAACACAGACTCCTGTGGACACCACTAGTCACTGGCATCCAGTCAGAAAAGGCTGCCTTTATTCCCACTCTTTGTCTCCTGCCAATCAGCCACTGTTTTTTTTTGTAATTTATTTTTTACTGAAGTTCATCATCAAACAAACATTTCCATAAGATGCATTTCAGATTTTGTACATGTATATCATATAGTCATATATGCCACAAATCTCCACATAATATTTATCTGAGGTATACATTTATAGAAAAGAGAGGAAAGAAAGAACAAGTGAAAGGAGAAAACTATGTAAAAGTAGGGAGTGATCTTTTTTTTTACAACATATTCATTGATTTGTGAGAATAAAATCAGGCCTATGAGGTGTTAAATCATTTTTCCCAGTATGAATCAAATTGTTCCAACTTATGATTAACATGCCGTTATCTTCTCCATTTTGTAAATGTCCATTGTAATTTCCATCCATGCATTTAAGGTTGGGCTCTCCTGTGATAACCATTTCCTAGTAAGAGTCTTTTTACCAGCTACCAACAGTATATTCATTAAATATTTATCTCTTTTCAACCATTCTTGAGGTATATACCCAAAATATATGGTCTTACTTTCTAAGGGTATTTCACATTTAAAGATGTCTTGTAGGGTACTGTTTATCCCACTCCAAGAGTCTTTGATAACGGGGCATTCCCAGAAGATATGATAATGGTTTGCATTTTGATTTCCACAATTTCTCCAGCAAACAGGGAGGTTACCATCATAATGGCATTTCTGAGAGGGTGTAATAAAATAACTTAACAAGTTTTTCCATCCGAACTCCCTCCATTTCTGTGAATTGGTACACTTCCATTGATACCTCATATATTGTCCATTCTTCCTCAGATATAATTATCCCTCCTTCCTTCTCCCATTTTGTTTTAATGTATGAAGTCGAATGTGTTTTAAGATTTGACAAACCCTTATACATGCTTGAAGTGGTTCTACTACCATTATCTGAATTATATGCTTTTCTAAATAGCTCTATCAAACATGTACTTGCCTTGGTTACATTTTTAACCGTCCTATTAGCATATTGTTGCATCTTTAAATACCGATAAAAGTCTTGTTTTTCTACTAGGTGTTCCTCTTTAAGCATTTCAAAACTGAACAGTGTTCCTTCTTTCATTATATTGCATAGGACAGTTATACCTTTAGCTGTCCAGTCCTTAAATCTAGCATCCAGTTTATTTGGCACAAAATCTGGTTCGTATGCACACCATTTAAGAATTGCAATATCTCCCTCTAGTTTATATTCTTTTATACTAGTTTTCCATATTTTAAGAGTCCATTTCACCTATGGGTTATCAATAGTATTTATGTACCTTTGTAGGTTGTTATCAACCAAAATTGCTTGCATGGGGACGGGAAGTACCCGTTCCTCAATGTTTTTCCATTGAGAGTCATGTGAAGGGTTGCACCAACTCTCAACTGTGCTGCAAAATAATAATCTCTAAGAGAAAGTAGGCCCCATCCCCCCTTTTCCTTGACTAATTACAGAGTTTTGAGATGAACTCTAGGCCTTTTACCTTGCCAAATAGATCTTGATAACATTTTGTTCCATTCATTGAATTGATTTTGATTAATCTCTATTGGTAGGGTTTGAAAGAGATATAATAGTCTGGGCAGTATATTCATTTTAATAAATGCAATCCTTGAACAGAAACTAAAAAAAGGAATTGGATTTCATCTTGTTATATCTTCCTTAATTTTTTTATATATAGTCTGATAATTGCATTCTGATAATTTTGCCAAATCTTTTGGTATAATGATGTCCAAACATTTGAAAGACTCTGTTTGCCATGCCCAGAGATATCTTTCAATTTCTCTTGGTGGGCTATAGTTATATGGAAATAATTGGACTTTATATATGTTGATCTTGTATCCTGATAATTGACCATATTGTTCAAAGGATTGCGTCAATTTAGGTAAAGAGTATGTTGGTTGCCCTAAATAGATCAAAATGTCATCCGCATAACAAGCCAAATTATGCTCTGTCCCTTTAATATTAATTCCCCTGATATCTTCATTTTGTCTGATGTATTGAGCTAATGGTTCCAGATATAATGCGAAGAGTAGCAATGACCATGTACAACCCTGTCTTGTGCTCCTTTCTAGGGTAAGACTATTTGATAAATATCCATTGATTTTAATCCTAGCAGTAGGGTTGTCATATAGTGCCTGTATAATTTTAATAATTGTGTCATGGAAACCAAATCTATGTAAAACTCTGTAAAGAAAATTCCAATTAACCGAATCAAATGCCTTTTCAGCGTCCATGCTTATCACTATTGCTTCAATTTTATTTTTTTGTATATGATCCATAATGTGAAGTGTCCTTCGTATATTGTCTTGTGTTTGGCATTGTCGTACAAAACATGTCTAATCGTTATGTATCAGTATGGGTAGAAACTCTTCTAATCAGTTGGCCATGATGGAGGTAAATAATCTGTAATCTACATTAAGAACAGATATTGGTCTAAATGACCCACATTCCATTTTATCCTTGCGTTCTTTTGGTATAGCTGAGATTATCGTTTCCTTCCAGCTGGGTGGCATTTGTGCCTTTTTTAGAGCCCGGTTCAGTGTGGGGAGAAAGACAGGAATTATCTCATTTTTAAATTCTTTGTACCACTTTGCCGTATACCCATCTGATCCTGGTGACTTGCTTCATTTAAGACTACTAATTGCAGCTTTTAGTTCAACTTCAGTTATGTCAGCAGTCATCATTCTATTTTGTTCTTTGCTTAAAGTGGGTAACTCTAGAGAATTCAGGAAGGTGTCAATTTGGTTATGCTTCCCCTTGGAACTTTGGAATATAGAGTTTTGTAAAACACTTCAAAAGCTTCTTGAATTTCACTTAGCTTATTTTTTAAATCATTTTTGTTCTTGGATTCCTAATTCTATGAATTGTATTTTCTGCTATCTTTTTTATTCAGTTTCCACGCCAATATTTTCATAGACTTAGATCCATTTTCATAATGTCTCTGTTTCAGAAATATTAAATTTTTCCTGATTTCTTGCGTAGCCAAACTATTAATTCCATTCCTAATTTTTAAAATTTCCTCTAATGTACCCTGTGCCAAATTCAATTTGTGTTTTTTTTCCCTAGTTCCTTCGGCCTATTTTGTAATTCCTCTAATGTTTTATTCCTTATTTTTTTTCTTATATGAAGATAACGCTATAATTTTCCCTCTTAAAACAGCCTTCAGAGTGTCCCATAGAATGGGAGGTGAAACTTCTCCATTATCATTGAATTCTAAGTAAAGACCAATTTCTTTTTTAATTTGTTCCTTAAAATAGGGATCATTGAGTAGACTTGAATTTAGTTTCCAAATAGTATTCTTTGGTTGTAGGTCAAAATCAACAGATAAATATATAGGTGCATGGTCACTTATATTTATTGTCCCAATTCCACAGATGTTTATTTTGTCTTTGTCTTTTCCAAATGTTATGAAATAGTCTATTCTTGTATATACAGAATGGGGGGCAGAATAATGAGCGTAATCCCTTCTGTTGGGGAAAAGGTCCTTCCATATATCATATACGTCCTCAAAAAGTGTATTAACTTTCTTATGTAAGGATTTTGTTTCAAAGGTTTTTCTATTGGAAGAGTCTAACTTTGGTTGTAATTGTAAATTTAAGTCTCCCCCACATATCAGGAGACCACCTGCTTCCGTTACCATAATATTAGTAATTTTCTGAAAGAAACTAATATCACTTCCTGGGGGTGCGTATATATTCAATAGAGTAACTGAATTGTCATCTATATTCCCCCTTACCAGAATATATCTGCCCTCCTTATCTCCCATTTCGAATACTTTTTCAAAATTTAGCTTGTTTGAGATAAGAATAGCAACTCCTCTCCTATGTCCTGATTTCTATGAGGAGGAAAAACATTCTCTCATTCTCTTTAGTTTTCCATGCTCATTATCACTTAAGTGAGTTTTCTGTAAATATACTACATGGGCCTGTTCTTTTTTCATTTTGGATAGAATTCTACTACATTTGATTGGATTTAACAGCCCATTGACATTAAAAGAAATGAATTTTACTTTGTCCTTAGCCATGTGTATTTATTTGTCAATATATCATTGAAATTAGTAGAATAAAGCTTAATCGATCTACTCCCTGAACAATTAAGAACCAAGAAACGCAAATAATAAAAAAAAGGCAACAAAGGTGTGATTCCAAGACTGAGGTCTCTAGTAGATGACCCTGGGTTGAGCTAGAGGACACATCTAGCTGTGGGGGATAACCCCTCCTACCTGTGAGCTGAGGGACCCCATTGCAGTACCCATAAAAGTAAGTGAACAAATCGAAATCCATTACGCAGAAAAGATTTCCCTGTGTATTCCTCCCGTATACAGTATATGTTCTCATTTAGGTGGGGAAAAAGGAATGAATTAATGAATAAAAAAGAATAATTGAGTAATATAAAATTCACATTATAATAAGTATTTCTTGAGATAGGTATATCACCGTTTATTTTTGTTTCCATTTAGCTTCTCAACACTTTTAAAGTTAGCCAAACCTTATGGCTCTTCTGGATGGGGTGATGCTGTCTTTGGAAAACTCCCAGCCTCCTCCTGATATATTTCTCTCGCCCTCCTCCCATCCCCTGCTTTCTTGATTCTCTCAGTATTTCCCCAGCAGAGCGGGTAACAGCTTAGCCAGGCTTTCCCTCGGTTTAATCACGCTGACGGGCAACCCTCTGGCCTTCATGTCTGTAGTCACTTCTTCCGCTGTCTGATACAGTTGCATCCCATCTTCATAAATCACCCACAGTTTGGCAGGGTACGGGGTTTGGATTCTAATCTTTCCTTGCTTTAATATTCGCTTTACTTCAGAGTATTCTTTACATCTCTGCAGGACCGCCTGGTGGTAATCTTGATTGAAATATATTAATTTATTGTCCAAAAATACCCTCTTCTTATTCCAGGCCCTTCGTAGATTCTCCACCTTGGTATTGTATCAAAGGAATCTAATTACTATTGGGCATGGCTTATCTTCTCTGTGTCCAGTAGGCCACGGGGCGAGCACATGATGCACCCTCTCAATATCAAGCTCCATAGTCGAGGGAAGCTCCAGCACGTCCCACAGCAACTTTCGTACAAACTCTGTCATAGACAAGTCCAAAGAAGAAACATATAAATTAGCAAAAAAAAGCGGCACACCTGAGGACTGGGAGAAATTCAGAGTGCAGCAGAGGAGGACAAAGGGCTTAATTAGGAAAGGGAAAAAAGATTATGAGAGAAAGCTGGCAGGGAACATAAAAACTGACTGTAAAAGCTTTTATAGATATGTGAAAAGAAAAAGATTGGTCAAGACAAATGTAGGTCCCTTACAGTCAGAAACAGGTGAATTGATCATAGGGAACAAAGACATGGCAGACCAATTGAATAACTACTTTGGTTCTGTCTTCACTAAGGAGGACATAAATAATCTTCTGGAAATAGTAAGGGACTGAGGGTCTCGTGAGATGCTGAGGGAAATACATGTTAGTAGGGAAGTGGTGTTAGGTAAATTGAAGGGATTACAGGCAGATAAATCCCCAGGGCCAGATGATCTGCATCCCAGAGTGCTTAAGGAAGTAGCCCAAGAAATAATGGATGCATTAGTGATAATTTTTCAAAACTCCTTAGATTCTGAATTAGTTCCTGAGGATTGGAGGGTGGCTAATGTAACCCCACTTTTTAAAAAAGGAGGGAGAGAAAAACCGGGGAATTATAGACGGGTGAGTCTGACATCGGTGGTGGGGAAAATGCTAGAGTCGGTTATCAAAGATGTGATAACAGTACATTTGGAAAGAGGTGAAATCATTGGACAAAGTCAGCATGGATTTATGAAAGGAAAATCATGTCCGACGAATCTTATAGAATTTTTTGAAGATGTAACTAGTAGAGTGGATAGGGGAGAGCCAGTGGATGTAGTATATTTAGATTTTCAGAAGGCTTTTGACAAGGTCCCACACAGGAGATTAGTGTGTAAACTTAAAGCACACGGTATTGGGGGTATAGTATTGATGTGGATAGAGAATTGGTTGGCAGACAGGAAGCAAAGAGTGGGAGTAAACGGGACCTTTTCAGAATGGCAGGCAGTGACTAGTGGGGTACCACAAGGCTCAGTGCTGGGACCCCAGTTGTTTACAATATATATTAATGATTTAGACGAGGGAATTAAATGCAGCATCTCCAAGTTTGTGGATGACACGAAGCTGGGCGGCGGTGTTAGCTGTGAGGAGGATGCTAAGAGGATGCAGGGTGACTTGGATAGGTTAGGTGAGTGGACAAATTCATGGCAGATGCAATTTAATGTGGATAAATGTGAGGTTATCCACTTTGGTTGCAAGAACAAGAAAACAAATTATTATCTGAATGGTGGCTGATTAGGAAAAGGGGAGGTGCAACAAGACCTGGGTGTTATTGTACACCAGTCATTGAAGGTAGGCATGCAGGTACAGCAGGCGGTGAAAAAGGCAAATGGTACGTTGGCATTCATAGCAATAGGATTTGAGTACAGGAGCAGGGAGGTTCTGCAGTTGTACAAGGCCTTGGTGAGACCGCACCTAGAGTACTGTGTGCAGTTTTGGTCCCCTAATCTGAGGAAAGACATTCTTGCCATAGAGGGAGTACAAAGAAGGTTCACCAGATTGATTCCTGGGATGGCAGGTCTTTCATATGAAGAAAGACTGGATGGACTAGGCTTATACTCACTAGAATTTAGAAGAATGAGGGGGGATCTTATTGAAATGTATAAAATTCTAAAGGGATTGGACAGGCTAGATGCAGGAAGATTGTTTCAGATGTTGGGAAGTCCAGAACGAGGGGTCACAGTTTAAGGATAATGGGGAAGCCTTTTAGGACCGAGATGAGGAAAAACTTCTTCACACAGAGAGTGGTGAATCTGTGGAATTCTCTGCCACAGTAAACAGTTGAGGCCGGTTCATTGGCTATATTTAAGAGGAAGTTAGATATGGCCCTTGTGGCTAAAGGGATCAGGGGGTTTGGAGAGAAAGCAGGTACAGGGTTCTGAGTTGGATGATCAGTCATGATCATACTGAATGGCGGTGCAGGCTTGAAGGGCCGAATGGCCTACTCCTGCACCTATTTTCTATGTTTCTATGTTTCTACAAACCCTCCGCTCCTGCAGGAACATTGTATATCCTGATATTTTTCCGCTATGATCTTCCCTCCAGGTTAGTCAGTCTTGTTGATTTAATATTTTTATCGTCTTACTTGGTATCTGTTCCACGTTTTGCACGCGATCTTCCACCTTCTCAATTCGTGTTTCTGCCACCGCTATTTTTTGATTGACATTGGTGAGCTCTGACTTGATGTCATTTAGTTGCTGATTTATATCTTTGCCGCTTCGCCTGAATGAGGCCCATCGTCAGCCTCACCACCACGTGTTCGGGTAGGAGAGCTGCTCGCTGCACCCCTCTCAGCCACAGGCTCTGCAGTGATTCTTTTCTTATCTCCCCGTTCTTGCACCCTCTTATCAATTTAGATATTTCCGAGACATGGATTAACGTGGCAAAATATGTGTTTTTCCGGAGGAGCTATTGACTTAAGCTGTCATTCTGGATGATGATGTCACCAGAACCCCTGTTTTATCAATGCTAGAATCTTTCCTGTAATACCATGGGCTCCTAGCTTGTAAAGTAGCCTCATGTTTGGCACCTTGTCATAGGTCTTCTGAAACTCCAAATACACAACATCAATCGATTCTCCTTTGTCTATACCAGTTGTTACTTCTTCAAAGAATTCCAACAGATTTGTCAAGAAAGATTTTCCCTTGAGGAAACTATGCTGAGCATGGCCTGTTTTATCATGTGCCCCCAGGCACCCTGAGGCATCATCCTTATTAACCGACTCCAACATCTTCTCAACCACTGAGGTCAGACTAACTGGCCTGTAGTTTCCTTCCTTCTACCTCTCTCCCCTCTTGAAGAGTAGAGGGACATTTGCAATTTTCCAGTCTTCCAAAACCATTCCAGAATCTAGTGATTCTTGAAAGATCATTACTAATGTCTCCACGATCTCTTCAGCCACAATCTTCAAGAACTCTGGGGTGTACACCATCTGGTCCTGGTGACTTAACTACCTTCAGACCTTTCAATTTCTAAAGAACCTTCTCTCTAGTTATGGTAATTTCTAGTTCTGGTATATGTCGTGAAATGCATTAACCTTACAGCAGCAGTACAATGAATTACTTGATAAATGCAGAAAAAACTGAGTTACATTAAGTATATATATCAATTTATATAATAGTTAAGTAGTGAAAAATAACAGAATTAAAAGAAGTAGTGAGATAGTGTCCATGGGTTCAATGTCCATTTAGGAATCGGATGGCAGAGGGGAAGAAGCTGTTCCTGAATCACTGAGTGTGCGCCTTCAGGCTTCTGTACTTTCTTCCCAATGGTGACAGTATGAAGAGGGTATGTCCTGGGTGGCGGGGACCTTTAATGATGGATGACGCTTTCCTAAGGCACCATTCCTTGAAGACAGCTTGGATACTTCAGAGGCTGGTACCCATGATAGAGCTGACTTATTTTACAGGTTTCTGCAACTTACTTTGATCTTGTGTAGTAGCACACCCCCACCCCATACCAGACAGTGATGCAGCCAGTTACAATGCTCTCCATGGTATGTTTGTATAAGTTTTCAAGCTTTTTAAATTGACAAATCAAATTTCCTCAAACTCCTATTGAAATATAGCTGCTGTCTTGCCTTGTTTATAGCTGCATCGATATGTTGGGACCAGGTGGGGTCCTCAGAGATGTTGACACCCAGGAACTTGAAATTGCTCACTTCTGATCCCTCTTTGAGGATTGTTTCGTGTTCCCTCGTCTTACTCTTTTTGAAGTCTGCAATCAGCTCTTTGGTCTTGCTGATGTTGGGTGCAATGTTGTTGCTGTGTTACCACTCAACTAACTGGTTTATCTCATTCCTATATGCCCTTTTGTCACTATCTGAAATTCTGTCAACAATGGTTGTATCACCAGCAAATTTAGAGATACTGTTTGAGATATGGCTAGCCACACAGTCATGGGTATAGAGAGAGCATAGCAGTGGGCTAAGCACACACCCCTGTGGAGCGCCTATGTTAATTGTCAGCGAGGTGGAGATGTTATTTCCAATCCGCACACACTGTGGTCTTCCATTTAGGAAGTGAAGGATCCGGTTGCAGAGAGAGGTACAGAGGCCTAGGTTCATTAGCTTTTCAATTGGGACTGTAGGAATGATGGTGTTAAATGCTGACAATAAATAGCATCCTGACACAGGTATTTGCATTGTCCATGTGATCCAAGGCTATGTGGAGAACCAGTGAGATCGCATTTGCCGCAGTCCTATTGTGGCGATAAACAAATTGCAGTGGGTCCAGGTCCTTCCTGAGACTGGAGTTGATTCTAGCCATGACCAACCTCTCAAAGAATTTCATCACCATAGATGTGAGTGCTACTGGACAATAGTCACTGAGGCAGCTCACTCTGCTCTTTTTGGGCACTGGTATAATTGTTGCCCTTTTGAAGCTGGTGAGAACTTCTGACCGTAGCAGTGAGAAATTGAAAATGTCTTTGAATATTCCCACTAGTTGGCTGGCACAGGTTTCCAGAACCTTAGAAAGACAGCCTGATGTCAGCATCTAAGACAGAAATCACAGGGTCATCAAATGCTGCAGGATCCTCATCGCTGTGGTTTTATTCTCTCTTTCAAAGTGAGCATAAAAGGCATAGAACATCTGGTAGCGAAGCATTGCTGCAATTCATGATGATGGGTTTTGCTTTGTAGGAAGTAATGGCCTGCAAGGCCATACACTGCCTTGTCTTCATCAACTTTCCTGGTAACTTCCTCGAAAAACTCTATACAATTGGTTACACATGTCTAAACTGTCTCTGTCTATCCAAGTACTTAGAATACCTTCCAATAACTTACCCACTACTGATGTCAGAATCACCTTTCTATAATTTCCTGGTTTGTTTTTAGAACCTTTCTTAAACAGTGGAGCAACATTAGTTATCCTCCAATCCTCTGGCATTTCACCCATGGCCAAGGATGTTTTAAGTATCTCTGGTAGGGTCCCTGCAGTTTCTGCATTAGCCTCCTGCACAGTCCGAGGGAACATTTTATCAGGCCCTTGGGATTTATCCATATAAATTTGCCTCAAGACAGCAAACATCTCCTCCTCTGTAATCTGTATACTTCTTTGCCTCACTTCCATCTTCCCAGTAAATACGAATGCAAAAGATCTATTGAAGCTCTTCTCCATCTCGTTTGGCTCCATACATAGATTGACCACTCTGATCTTTCAAAGGACCAATTTTGTCCCTTGATATCCTTTTGTCCTTCATCTTGTCTGCTAGAGCAACCTCATGCCTTCCTTCAGCCCTTCTGATTTCCTTAAGTGTTCTCTTGCATTTCTCATTCTTGTCAAGCACCTCAATTGCTTCTTCCTGCTATGCACCTCTTCCTTTTTCTTAACCAGGGCCTCAATATCTGTCAAAAACCAATGTTCCCTAAACCTGTTATCCTTGCCTTTTATTCTGTTAGGAACATTAAAATCCTGTACTCTCAAAATTTATCTTTTGAAGGTACCAAGTACATTTTTACCAGAAAACAACTTATCTCAATCCACACTTGCTAGACCCTATCTTTTCTCCAATATAGGATCTGAGGACCAGACCTATCCTTATCCATCATTATCTTGAAACTAATGGCATTGTGATCACTATATGCAAAGTATTGCCTTACACAAAATAGGAGATTTAGTATTGCACTCTCACCTAGTTGGGACCTCTATGTACTGATTAAGAAAATCTCCTGAACGTATTTGACAAACTTTATCCTACCCAGCCCTTTTACATTATGGGAGTCCCAGTCAATATATGGAAATTAAAACACTTATTATCACAACCTTTTGTTTCTTGGAAATAGTCTGCAATCTCTCTACAAATTTGCCACTCTAAATCCCGCGGACTTTTGGGTGGGCTATGATATTGGGTGGTCCATTAATGCGATCATACCTTTCTGATTCCTCATTTCCACCCATGCAGCCTCAGTACAGGAGCTCTCCAGTCTGTCCTGACTGAGCACTGCTGTGATATTTTCCCTGACTAGTAGCGCTACTCCTCCCCCTTAATCTCTCCTGCTCTATCACGTCTATAACATTAAACATCGTTGTGCCAGTCCTGACCCTTCTGCAACTAAGTCTCATTAATCACTACAATATGATAATTCCATGTGATGATCCATGCCCTAAGCTCATCAGCCTTTCTTACCATACTCCTTGCATTGAAATATACTCATCTCAGAACATTACTCCCACTGTGTTCAACCTTTTAATTCCAGACTTGGTATGTAGGCTTAACATCTTTCCCCGCAACAACTACACTATCTGCTTTTGTGCTCCAGTTCCTGTCCCCCTGCAACTCTCATTTAAACCCTCCCATCAAGCGCTAGCAAACCTTCCTGCAAAGATGCTGGTCCCCTTCCAGTTAAGATGCCAACTGTCACTTCTGTACAGTCCAAAGATCCAAAAATCTGAAGCCCTCCCTCCTATACCATCTCCTTAGCCACATGTTGAACTATGATCTTCTTATTTCTGGTCTCACATACATGTGGCTTGGGTAGCAATCCTGAGATCACAACCCTGGAGATCTTGTCCTTCAACTCTGCACCTAACTCCCTGAACTCACTTTGCAGGACATTGTCGCCCCTCCTATCCATGTCATTCACTATTACTAGTAGTATAACTACTGCTACTGCTGTGTGTTTGCCATAGAGAGCGCAATGAAAATTCACCAGCCGGGTACCTGCAATGACATGTGGAGACCAGGTCAGTAATCCATATAGCTTACAAGCATGAGAGATTATCTCATTGAAATGTTTAAAATCATGTCAAGTTTTATCAGGCTGAATACAAGGAGAATTTTTCCCTGGGCTGGGCAGTCTAAAATTTCGGAATAAGAGTATCCAATTAAGGACTAAAATGAAAAATATCTTCATGGTGGTAAATCCTTGGAATTCTCTACTCCGAAGGACTGTGGAGTAATAGTCAGTAATTCAAACCAGTGGTCAATAGATTTATAGACATCAGGGAAACCACAGGATAGATGGGCAGCGCAGGGAAATGGAAACACAGTAGATCAGCCGTGGTCTTGATTAGCAGAGCAGGCTCGAAGGACCCAATTCTTTCTTTCCTATTTTCTCTTTTAAAATATATTAGATTCAAGACAAGTTAGCCCCAGTGTGAACTTGTTATGGCAATCCGAGGTTCCAACAACATGAGTTCCATGTTGTTCAGGAAACTTTTCTCTCGTTCCACGTTCAGCTGCATCATCTTGGTGCCATGTGTGTTGGAATCAGGCTCCTTCAAAATTGTCACTGTCCTGCTCTAGCCCACTGACAAATTGATCAGTGCAGGTAAGACTGGCTTGAGATGCAGTGACCAGTCCTTTAATGTAAGCTATAGCCCAAAGATCTTGACCAGTCCCTTGAGCAGGGTATGATGCTCTCACCCTTGTGGAGTTATTTCATAGGCTCAGCTGCCCTATTCGTCCTTGGCTTTGAGGGGAAGAGTGTGAAGATGAACATGAATTATGCTGGAGTGCACCACGTCCTGGAAATAGCAAGTGCATCAGCCCTGTCATGGACACTAGGTTTTGACATGCCCAGAGGACTAAACAACTGTGTACATCCTCATGGTTTTGTTACTATTAATTTGCTGTTGGATGCACAGATAACCTACAGTGACAAGGAAAGGCTATAGCAACAAAAGAGATAACAGATTTTCTTTAGCAATTTTTGTCAGGCTGATTTATTTTTGGTGCTGCACCATAATTAGATCCTCAGAAGAATGATTACTACAGACTGTGTCTGAAAACTATTGAGAGAACCTTTTCCCCGGTAGGAAATAGCCCATCACTTCCCTGTTTGACCTTCTCCACTACCTCTTCAGACTAAAGCTTAAAGATCAGCTTTATTTGTCACATGAACAGCAAAACAAAGTGAAATGCAGCTTCTGTATCAACGGCCAACTCAGTTCAAGAATGGTGCTGGGGGGCAGCCCACAAATGCCACCACACTTCCAGCACCAACATAGCATGCCCAAAACTCATTAAACCCTAACCATTTGTTTTTGGATGTGGGAGGCAACTGGAGCCCCTAGAGGAAACCCATGCGATCATTTGGATAAAGTACAACTCTTTACAGATAACGGTGGGAACTGAACCCTGATGGGAGATTGATGTCACTATAAGGTGTTGCCCCACATAACAGCAGGTGCTCTTGTAAATGATCTTCTTGCTAGTTCATTCCAAATCTATATTGAACTTCTAGCTCAAATGCTAAATGCCTCCAACTGCTCTCTGCATGACGCCTATTCTGTGTCTGAAAGGGGCCTTTTGCATCAGTTTCTAAACCAGGCCTGAAGCAGTTATTTTAACAGTTGTTTATTTATTTACAGATATAGCATGGTAACAGTCCCTGCCAGCCCAATTAGCCCTTGTGGCTAATTAATCTACTAACCCGTACTTCTTTGGAATGTGGGAGGAAACTGGAGCACCCAGAGGAAACTCACATGGTCACAGAGAGAATGTACAAACTCCTTATAGACAGCAGCATGAATTGAATCTGGGTTGCTGGCATTGTAAAGTATTCGCGCGAATCGCTACACTACCAAAGTGGACCGGAATTGTTAAAAGTTATATTCAAGGTATATTGTCCTTTAAACAAAAAAAAGGGAGATAAATGCCACTGCTGCTGATGATCATAATGTTTAATCTGGATTTCCTTTATGGAATGATACCGGCAGTCTCTGTGAAGTTACCAAATGTTGTGGTGCTTATCAGAAAACTGTACAAAAATTATATATACTCACCTGATATGACAAAGGATAAATTTAAAAATTCTCTTTGTTATTGTAGAATGCTCATACTGGACGCAGTGGGAGTATCACAGACCTCAGAGAATCTTGTTCACAGAAATTAAGTGGGCTCTGTGACCTGGTATTTTTGTTTATAGGTACATTCATGCCTGGCACCTTCCACAGTGGACCTGTACTGTCTGGCGTTCCACAGTGGATCTGTAGTGCCTGGCGTTCCATAGTGGACCTGTACTGTCTGGCGTTCCACAGTGGATCTGTACTGTCTGGCGTTCCACAGTGGATCTGTACTGTCTGGCATTCCACAGTGGATCTGTAGTGCCTGGCGTTCCACAGTGGATCTGTAGTGCCTGGCGTTCCACAGTGGACCTGTACTGTCTGGCGTTCCACAGTGGACCTGTACTGTCTGGCGTTCCACAGTGGACCTGTACTGTCTGGCGTTCCACAGTGGACCTGTAGTGCCTGGCGTTCCACAGTGGACCTGTACTGTCTGGCGTTCCACAGTGGATCTGTAGTGCCTGGCGTTCCACAGTGGACCTGTACTGTCTGGCGTTCCACAGTGGACCTGTACTGTCTGGCGTTCCACAGTGGACCTGTACTGTCTGGCGTTCCACAGTGGATCTGTAGTGCCTGGCGTTCCACAGTGGACCTGTACTGTCTGGCGTTCCACAGTGGATCTGTAGTGCCTGGCGTTCCACAGTGGACCTGTACTGTCTGGCGTTCCACAGTGGATCTGTAGTGCCTGGCGTTCCATAGTGGACCTGTACTGTCTGGCGTTCCACAGTGGATCTGTACTGTCTGGCGTTCCACAGTGGATCTGTACTGTCTGGCGTTCCACAGTGGATCTGTAGTGCCTGGCGTTCCACAGTGGATCTGTAGTGCCTGGCGTTCCACAGTGGACCTGTACTGTCTGGCGTTCCACAGTGGACCTGTACTGTCTGGCGTTCCACAGTGGACCTGTACTGTCTGGCGTTCCACAGTGGACCTGTACTGTCTGGCGTTCCACAGTGGATCTGTAGTGCCTGGCGTTCCACAGTGGACCTGTACTGTCTGGCGTTCCACAGTGGATCTGTAGTGCCTGGCGTTCCACAGTGGATCTGTAGTGCCTGGCGTTCCACAGTGGATCTGTAGTGCCTGGCGTTCCACAGTGGACCTGTACTGTCTGGCGTTCCACAGTGGATCTGTAGTGCCTGGCGTTCCACAGTGGATCTGTAGTGCCTGGCGTTCCACAGTGGATCTGTAGTGCCTGGCGTTCCACAGTGGACCTGTACTGTCTGGCGTTCCACAGTGGATCTGTAGTGCCTGGCGTTCCACAGTGGATCTGTAATGCCTGGCGTTCCACAGTGGATCTGTAGTGCCTGGCGTTCCACAGTGGACCTGTACTGTCTGGCGTTCCACAGTGGATCTGTAGTGCCTGGCGTTCCACAGTGGATCTGTAGTGCCTGGCGTTCCATAGTGGATCTGTAGTGCCTGGCGTTCCATAGTGAATCTGTAGTGTCCATTGTAAGTGATGACAACATGTTGGCTGTGTAGTGCATCAATTGAAGAATTTGGACAGACAGCAAAAATAAAGTAAAAAGTTTTATTTTCAACATTTTACATTGAGGAAAGTAAAAGTGGGACATAAATGTGGATTAAACTGGAAGTTGAGATAACACATAAAACATAAAAATATCATAAAATAACTTTAAAATTCATGAAGTTTTGGAATAACTATTTAGGCTCCATGTACAAAATTAATTTTTTGGGAGGGTCTAGGGAGAGATATTGCAGCAGTAATTGTTTTAGACAAAGGTTAAAATTTCAGCTACACCTCATTCAACAAGACATGACACCTTGAACAGTAAGAACAGTGCAGTAATAGTTGTTTTGTGTCATATCACTGAGTGTGCTGATTGCCTCTATGAAAACTTCACCAGTGCACCCTGTGCAGAAGCAGACTGTTTGCATGTTTAAACAGCACATGTGGTTACCAGAAGTGACAAATAATTTCAAGGAACAATGAAATCCGATGTGAAGAACCGTTTTCGGCAAGCAGTGGGTTTTTGGACTGGCTGTGTGCCCCAGTGCTTTGCTACCTCTTGAAATGGCCTGGAAGATGATCACCCTTGGGGAGTGGCCCTGTGGACAACCCGGTTCCTCGCTGACTGAAGTATTGTGGGAGACTGAAATATCGAGCTCTCAAGTGGTGTGTTTGCTAATCACTGGTTGCTGTCGGAAAAAGGTCCCTGTACTCGAGCGATTTCCCCCCCCAACCCCCCGCTCTCTCTTTTGATGGAGAGTGAGAACCTGTCGGTTTGAGTTGGTGGGCTTGGAGAAGCAACGTGGAAGATCGTCACGTCGGAACTGTGAGTTGCTGGTCTCTGTTCTTGCTATTGCAGGAGTGACCTCTTTCACCCTCACTGGCGGGGGGGGGGGGGTGCGGGGGAGAAGAAAGAGAGAAAGGAGGGAAGGAGACAGGGACAGCTTGTCTGAGATATCAAAGTGCTGGCTTATGGACTGTAGTTCTTGATGGACCCTGGATCAAGGTCTCTTTGTGGGCTTTGCTGTTGCTTACATGGTGGGAGGATGGGGAGGGGAGGGAGGGTTGGTGCTTCTGTTGACACAAGTGTGGGGGGAAGGGGAGGGTGGACACCTGCTGCTTTTGTGAAGGAGTGGGGGAGGCTTTGGGGCTGTGACGTTTTATCATTCATTTTATGAGGGTTCTTATTTCAGTGGATGTCTGTGAAGAGTAAGAATTTCAGGTTGTATACATTCTCTGATATTAAATTGAACCTTTGAAACCTTTGAAGCTTGGCCCTTATTATAACCACAAAATCCAAGCCAATTAAAATATTAAAACCCAATTTAAAAAAATCCTACTGGCTAGGGATTTGAACAGAATAAGATAGTCGAGTCCTTATGCCTTTTACCACTTTTATTTCACCATGAAGAAACATACATTCAACATTTATTACATTGCAGCAGAAAATCTGGTTTAAATTTTGTACCCTAGAGTGAGCTGTGTGGTCTTCTGTAAATTATAAATGCTTTATGATTCGAAAGCTTTCAATGGGGTTTGCTATTACTTTATGTTTAAGTTAAGGCTTTGCTCTGAATATGAAGTCTATGCAAAGTGTTTGTAAAGAATCAATGCCATCATAGTTAAAATGAGAGGTCACAGCTCATAAACAGAGAGAATCCTTCTAGAACAGACACATTCACTAGCATTAGACAACTGAGTAAACTGACTCAGCTTGAAAAGGAACACTGGTGTCTCTTCCAGGGGATGTTGGAAACTATGATCAGTGGAGATCTCCCTACTTGGCCTTTTGATTCTAATGTAAAAGAATATGCTTATCTAACAAAACCAAAATCAATCAAATATATATTTATATATATATATCTTTAAAAAAATCTGTTAGGTGACATCAAATGATGCTGACAAAGCACAATATGCAGCAAAACAATTTGTTCTAAACTGTTTAAGGTTCTTCATGTTTTCACAGGCATTACCATTGTATATCAAGATTTCCAGTTACAAGCTTCAAGTTGCTTAGTATGATAATAGATATGGGCTTACACTGTTATTGGCACATCTACTGTAAGGTATGACATAATCCCTTGATATAGTCAACAATGTTTCACCAGCTTTGGGGTGAAAGTTGCTTGTTTATTAATGATACCAGGTACAATTAAAATGAATTACTGCCACATTTATCTTATTACCTTGGTCAACTATATTTTTATTAAATTGTCAAAGGCAGGATCTCCTCTCTGTTTCTTTTAAAATATTCATGTCCCAATGCACTGTTTGCTGCTTCATCGTGCTGATAAAAGATAACTTAAGTGGTGTGAACGCCTTACTCTATGGGTATGAAAATGTGTTGTTTTTAATTTGTTTTGTGATAAAGATTTATTCTAGTCATGCAATATTCAACTGTCGCTTGGATAGAATGGAATGAAGGTTTTTTTGGCAATGTTCTTATTTAATGAGAGGGTCCTCATACAACGTGCTCCAGTACGCTTGATGTGAAAGGTCATTAGCGGATGGATTCGTGATAAATGAAGTCATGTGTATGACTCCATTAAGATTCCAAAATCATTCCTAATGATGGGTATGCATGACTTCCTTTTGTGAAGATGTGGTCACTCCTGAGAAAGGAAAATAAAACAAGTACATTAATTAGTCTGTTTAATATTTCACCTTTCCAAACAATTATCAAAATATGAGCTTCGCAATATTTGTTTGAAATGTTTATAAATTACATCATTATTACAAGATAGATTACAAATCCCCTTTTGCGTTTGTAACTTCAGATAATAGAAAATAGTCCGATGACAAAACTCGAAGTCAGCGTGTGGCTGATGGATCTCATTCTAGAAACAGCAGATGCACAGTCTTAAGTAGTCCATAATCACAATTTGCAGCATTCAATTGTTAGGCAGCCACAAAGCTCAAACAACACCAAAAATAAAAATTAGTCTGGAGGAAAAGAAGCAAAAGGTTGCAATAGAAATTTAAAAAAGACATAAAAGTTAGTTATTTATGCAATGATAATATTTAACATATAAGGATACTATCCAACATGGGGTGTTCAAATGTTCAAAGGGGAAAGCACAGAAGCAGATGTTCACAGAAGTAATGTGGGAGAAGTTTAGGGACCACTTGAGCGGGGTTCAGGATAGGTTTATCCCACTGAGGCAAGGAAAAAATGGTAGGAAAAGGGAACCGGGCTAACGAAACATGTGAGGCAACTTGTCAAGAGGAAAAAGGAAGGATATGTTAGATATAAGAAGCAGGAGGTAGGAGGGGCTTATGATAAATATAGGGTAGCCAGGAAGGAGCTAAAGAAAGGACTTAGGAGAGCTAGAAGGGGGCATGAGAAGGTCTTGGCATTTAGAATTAAGGAGAACCCCAAGGCGTTCTATGTGTATGTGAAGAACAGGAGGATGACGAGAACGAAGGTGGGACTGCTAAAGGATAAAGAGGGCAACATGTGCCTGGAGGTGGAGGAGGTTGGGGAGGTCCTAAATGAATACTTTGCTTCAGTATTCACAAGTGAAAAGGATCTTGATCAGGATGAGGTCGAAGTAGAGTGGGCCTGTGTGCTGGACAATGTGGAGATTAAGGAAGAAGTGCTGGATCTTCTTAAAAACATTAAGATTGATAAATCCCCAGGGCCAGATAGATACACCCCAGGTTGTTGTGGGAATTGAGAAGAGATCGCAGGAGCATTAACTATGATCTTTGAATCCTCTTTGGTTACAGCCAAAGGAAGTAGCCCAAGAAATAGTGGATGCATTAGTGATAATTTTTCAAAACTCCTTAGATTCTGGATTAGTTCCTGAGGATTGGAGGGTGGCTAATGTAACCCCACTTTTTAAAAAAGGAGGGAGAGGAAAACCGGGGAATTATAGACCGGTGAGTCTGACATCGGTGGTGGGGAAAATGCTAGAGTCGGTTATCAAAGATGTGATAACAGCACATTTGGAAAGAGGTGAAATCATCGGACAAAGTCAGCATGGATTTGTGAAAGGAAAATCATGTCTGACAAATCTTATAGAATTTTTTGAAGATGTAACTAGTAGAGTGGATAGGGGAGAGCCAGTGGATGTGGTATATTTAGATTTTCAAAAGGCTTTTGACAAGGTCCCACACAAGGAGATTAGTGTGCAAACTTAAAGCACACGGTATTGGGGGTATGGTATTGGTGTGGATAGAGAATTGGTTGGCAGACAGGAAGCAAAGAGTGGGAGTAAATGGGACCTTTTCAGAATGGCAGGCAGTGACTAGTGGGGTACCACAAGGCTCAGTGCTGGGACCCCAGTTGTTTACAATATATATTAATGATTTAGACGAGGGAATTAAATGCAGCATCTCCAAGTTTGTGGATGACACGAAGCTGGGCGGCGGTGTTAGCTGTGAGGAGGATGCTAAGAGGATGCAGGGTGACTTGGATAGGTTAGGTGAGTGGACAAATTCATGGCAGATGCAATTTAATGTGGATAAATGTGAGGTTATCCACTTTGGTTGCAAGAACAAGAAAACAAATTATTATCTGAATGGTGGCTGATTAGGAAAAGGGGAGGTGCAACAAGACCTGGGTGTTATTGTACACCAGTCATTGAAGGTAGGCATGCAGGTACAGCAGGCGGTGAAAAAGGCAAATGGTACGTTGGCATTCATAGCAATAGGATTTGAGTACAGGAGCAGGGAGGTTCTGCAGTTGTACAAGGCCTTGGTGAGACCGCACCTAGAGTACTGTGTGCAGTTTTGGTCCCCTAATCTGAGGAAAGACATTCTTGCCATAGAGGGAGTACAAAGAAGGTTCACCAGATTGATTCCTGGGATGGCAGGACTTTCATATGAAGAAAGACTGGATGGACTAGGCTTATACTCACTAGAATTTAGAAGATTGAGGGGGTATCTTATTGAAATGTATAAAATTCTAAAGGGATTGGACAGGCTAGATGCAGGAAGATTGTTTCTGACGTTGGGGAAGTCCAGAACGAGGGGTCACAGTTTAGGGATAAAGGGGAAGCCTTTTAGGACGAGATGAGGAAAAACTTCTTCACACAGAGAGTGGTGAATCTGTGGAATTCTCTGCCACAGGAAACAGTTGAGGCCGGTTCATTGGCTATACTTAAGAGGAAGTTAGATATAGCCCTTGTGGCTAAAGGGATCAGGGGGTATGGAGAGAAAGCAGGTACAGGGTTCTGAGTTGGATGATCAGCCATGATCATACTGAATGGCGGTGCAGGCTCGAAGGGCCGAATGGCCTACTCCTGCACCTATTTTCTATGTTTCTATGTGTATGCAGGGGAAGTGCCGGAGGACTGGAGAATGGCAAATGTAGTTCCCTTGTATAAAAAAGGTAACAGGGAGAAACCTGGAAACTGTAGACCGGTGAGTCTTACGTCAGTGGTATGCAAACTACTGGAAAGGATTCTTAAGGATAGGATCTATGAGCATTTGGAGAAGTACAGTCTACTCATGGATAGTCAACATGGCTTTGTGAAGGGAAGATTGTACCTCACGAGCCTGATTGAGTTTTTTGAAGAGTTAACAAAAGAAATTGATGAGGGTAGGGCAGTGGATGTGGTCTACATGGACTTTAGCAAAGCATTTGACAAGGCCCCTCATGAGAGACTCATCCAGAAAGTCATGAGGCATGGGATAAGTGGAACCTTGGCTGTTTGGATAAAAAATTGGCTTAAAGGAAGAAAGCAGAGGGTCGTTGTGGAAGGAAAGTATTCTGCCTGGAGGTCGGTGACTAGTGGAGTGCCGCAGGGACCTGTCCTGGGACCCCTGCTATTTGTGATTTTTATAAATGACCTGGATGTAGAGGTGGAAGGATGGGTGAGTAAGTTTGTGGATGACATAAAGATTGGAGGAGTTGTGGATGGAGCTGTAGGTGGTCGAAGGTTACAAGAGGATATAAACAGGCTGCAGAGTTGGGCAGAAAAATGGCAGATGGAGTTCAATCCAGACAAGTGTGAGGAGATGCATTTTGGAAGGACAAACCGGAAGACTGAGTACAGGATTAATGGTCAGTTACTTAAGAGTGTGGATGAACAAAGGGACCTTGGGGTTCAAATCCATACATCCCTCAAGGTCGCTGCACAGGTTGATAGGATTGTTAAGAAGGCCTATGGGTTGCTAGGCTTCATTAACGGGGGATTGAGCTCAAGAGTAGAGAGGTCATGTTGCAACTCTACAAATCTCTGTTGAGACCGCATTTAGAGTATTGTGTTCAATTCTGGTCACCTCATTATAGGAAGGATGTGAAAGCTATGAAGAGGGTGCATAGGAGATTTACCAGGATGTTGCCTGGATTGGAGAACAAGTCATATGAAGCAAGGTTAGCAGAGCTGGGACTTTTCTCTTTGGAGTGTAGAAGAATGAGAGGGGACTTGATAGAGGTCTACAAGATTATGAGAGGCATAGATAGGGTGGATAGTCAGTACCTGTTTCCCAGGGCACCAATAGCAAACACCAGAGGGCATATGTACAAAATTAAGGGAGGGAAGTTTAGGGGAGACATCAGGGGTAAGACTTTTACACAGAGGGTTGTGAGTGCCTGGAATGACTTGCCAGGGATGGTGGTGGAGGCTAAAACATTAGGGGTATTTAAGAGCCTCCTGGACAGGCACATGGATGAAAGAAAAATGGAGGGTTATGGGGTAGTGTGTGGGTTTAGTACTTTTTAGGATTATATGGGTCAGCATGACATGGAGGGCTGAAGGGCCTGTACTGTGCTGTAGTGTTCTATGGTTCTATCAGGTGGTGAACAGGACATTGAATCTTGATATGGCTTTAGTAACGTCTCTGTTTCACATTATCTGGCCAGTTTTTTTCTCTCCAGATAGTGCAATATTTATTGGCTATAATTTGACATTACAACAGATTTAGTTATAAATATTATTTGTCAGCCAATTATGCACCTGATCCTTCAAATTACCTAGAGAATTTAACAGAATTTACCACAGCAAGATCAGTGACAAATCCAGAAGGACCACAATCAAAGGCAGGTTACCAGAGCAGAGTTATTATTTGAGTTCTCAAATAATTAAACTGCACAAAATCAGGTCCACAGCATTCTAACCAGGGAGGGTGAGCAGCCAGTGACACCAATGGCATCAATGAAATAGGTAGGAAAGTGATGAGATTGTGAAGAGAGATTTTAGGGAGCTAGGTAGAAAGCTGAAAAACAGGACCCTCAGAGTAGTAATCTCTGGATTGCTGCCAGTGCCACACGCCAGTGGGGTTAAAAACAGGATGACGTGGCAGATGAATGCATGGCTGAGGAATTGGTACAGAGGGTAGGGGTTCAGATTCATGGACCTCAGGGGAAGGTACCACCTGTACAAAAGGGACAGGTTACCAATATCCTTGCAGTAAGGTTTGCTAGAGCTTTTTGGGAGGGTTTAAGCTCATTTGGCAGAGGGATGGGAACCAGAGTGATAGTGCTGAAGAGGAGGTAGTTGGTTCACAAACAGAGGCAGTGTGTAGTGAGACTGCTAGTAAGGAGAGGCTGAGGATAGGGAAAAATTGCAGTCACCAGGATGCATTGCAATGTAAAAAGGGGACAGAATCGAAAGGTGGACTGAAGGTGTTATATTTGGGTGCACACAGTACATGTATACAGAATAATGTAGATGAATTTGTAACACAGTTACAAATTGACATGTATGATGTTGAGGGCATCACTGAATTGTGGCCGAAAGATTATAGCTGGGAGCTTGATGTCCAAGAACACATATTGTATCAAAAGGACAGGCAGGTAAGCAGAGAGGTTGGTGTGGTTCTGATGATTTAAAAAAAAAAGTGAAATCAAAACATTAGAAAGCAGTGACATTGGGCTAGGTGTTGAATCATTGTGAGTAGAGCTAAGAAACTGCAAGAGTGAAAAATCCCTGAGGGGAGTTATAAACGGACCGCCAAACAGTAGTAAAGATGTTGTCTACAAATTACCATGGGAGACAGAAAATGCATATCAAAGGGAAATGTTACAATAGTCATGAGGGAATTTCAATATGCAAGGAGATTGGGAAAATCAGGTTGGTGCTGGATCCCGAGAGGGGGAATTTCTAGACTGCCTATGTGAGTGCTTTTTAGAGCAGCTCATGGATGAGCTCACAAGGGGGATGAACTGATCTGGATTGGGTGTTGTGCAATAAACCGGAATTGTTAAGCGAGCTTAAGGTAAAGGAACCCTGAGGAAGTGATCATCATATGGTGGAACTCACCCTGCAGTCTGAAAAGGAGAAGCTAAAGTCAGATGTATCAGTATTACTGTGGAGTCAAAGGAATTACAGAGGCATGAGAGAGGAGTTGGCTAAAATTGATTGGAAAAGAACACTGGCAGGGATGACGGCAGAGCATAAGGAGGCGGAGGATGATGGCGCCTAGCGGTGACTTCTTTGCTTGCATCTTTGGAAACAGCTATTTCTATCTCTGATATCTCATTTTTTTCCCTTTCAAGGTTCTTTTGAAGACCCTGACCTGGGGTTACACGTTGACTTCGGTTCTTTTCGATATGCCAAGGATGTGGCCTAGTGCACCTTCAGGGTGCTGGATTTTCATGGCACTGGAGACAGGCTGATTCAAGGCCAGTGCCGCCTCCTGATGTGTTGTGGGAGATGAAAGATCGCAAGCTGCAAGCTGGCTGTGTGCCCAAAGACCCGAGTTCTTTGGGCACAGAGCTCGGAAAAACTGACACAACAGAATTTTAACGCTGTAAATTAGTGAGTTGCTTTGTTATGTCTCTCCTCTTGCTGTGAAAAGAGGGCATCTCTTTTTCCCTTATTAGGGAGAGATAGAGCTGGTGGTATGTCGAATTACCGGGTGAAGAAGTAGTCTTTGGAGTACTGCAAGTCTGTGTCTTTATTAATGCTTTTCTGCACACTTGACTGCTCGGTGGGGTTGCAGATGCATTTTTGCTGGTGGGAGAAGGGGGATCGTTGCTTTACTGCTGCTTATGCTTGGGAGGGGGGGATTGGGGGGCTTTGGAGTTCTGACATTTAACCTGGGGGTCCATTGATCCCTCAGTTAATGGTAGAGGTCCATGACATAAAGGAGGTCAGGAACTCCAGAATTAGATAAATATATAGGTGTTATATCCCATTAACCAAAAGCGTTAGTAAGCATTCCAAAGCACTTGCCTATGGGTTATAGAGTTAACACCTGCAAAGTAAAATCAGAGCTAGGCAGAGAATGCTACAGTACTGCACAGCAGGCGGATGCTGTAGGCTCTTACCTGTGGTCAATCATCTCCGTCTTCCGGTGTGATCTCTGTCTCCTTGTGTACCACTACCTTTTTCACAGACATATCAGGGTGTTGCTCTTTGGCCTCTTTAATCGCCTGAGCCAGGGCCTAACCCAAAGAAAGCCCCCAAGGTGTAAGAACAGTAGGAGGGACATGCATGATCAGAAGCAGGATGGAGAATTATGACCTTTTTTTTCCTCAATTACTTTGCCGATGGAAATAATTAAAAGAAAATCTTAAGATTTTTTTTTACAGGAAGGAGCAGTACGTCATACATGAATGCATTTATTTTAAACTTGATTTAATCTTTCTTGAGGGTGTATATTTTGTTTCAGTTCAGTACTGATAAGGGCAGTGGACTATTTAACCATTTGGTTTCACCACCTTCAATGCCAAATATGGCTCACCAAGACAGTCTTGTGTTCTCTGTGGTAGAACTCTGTCCTGGAAGTAAAATTCATTCCGCAAAGATGGAGATGCCTTCATCCCCAATCCTCCAAACAACAGTCAAAAGACAGGAAGTGAATTATGGAAGTTCTTTCTTTACCCCGTTCAATCTTTTCATCCACACACTCCCATTAAATGACTTACAGCTCCTTTAACTTAAAATGCATTTGACAAATTAAATATCAGAACATGCAGATTTTAAACTTCTTTTGGTTAATAGTTTCCAAACATGAAATATGTTTTAAATATACAAGCTATTTTACATCAACAAATTTTCAATATGCCCACAGTGAACATACCTGATCGTGATCAATGTCAGCATCTCCTGTAATGACAATTCGCTTCTCAATGCGTGCTTCTGAAACTCCTCCTTTCACAATCTTTCAACAGAAAATTGAACACAGATAGTCACTTCAAGCTTACATAAACTCTCAATTACAATGGGTGATCAAGTATTCTAATAAGAACGTAACAGCAAAAGAAATGGGAACAGGAGCAGGCCTTCTGGCCTGTCAAGCCTACTCTGTCATTCAATAAGATCATGCCTGATCTGATCGTGAACTCACCTCTACCTACCTGCCTTTTCCCCATAACCTTTAATTTCCCTGCTATGCAAAAATCTACCCAACATTGTCTTAAATATATTTACTGAGGTAGCCTCCACTGCTTCATTGGGCAGAGAATTCCACAGATTCACCACTCTCTGGGAAAAGCAGTTCCTCCTTATCTCTATCCTAAATCTACTCTTCTGAATCTTGAGGCTATGTCCCCTAGTTCTCGTCTCACTTACGAGTGGAAACAACTTTCCTGCCTCTATCTTATCTATCCCTTTCATAATTTTATATGTTTTAATATCCCTCCCATGGCAGTAATATCCAGACGAACACAGGGCATTGCACGTAAGCTACAATGTTTTGTACAAACTCTATTGCTTTTTCAAAGCCAAAAGAATAAACAAATATCTTACTTGTCACTTGCACCATTCTACTTTCCAAATATCTTTGTATCCGCTTGCTTCAGTTTTCCTGCCTCACAATAGATCAAGTCTTCCCATTTTGGATTTGTCTACTCAGCCAAAATATCCAATCTTATAACCATATAACAATTACAGCACGGAAACTGGCCATCTCAGCCCTTCCAGTCTGTGCCGAACGCTTACTCTCACTTAGTCCCACCGACCTGCACTCAGCCTATAACCCTCCATTCCTTTCCTGTCCATATACTTATCCAATTTTTTTTAAAAAAATGACAATATCGAACCTGCCTCTACCACTTCTACTGGAAGCTCGTTCCACACAGCTACCACTCTCTGAGTAAAGAAGTTCCCCCTCGTGTTACCCCTAAACCTTTGCCCCTTAACTCTCAACTCATGTCCTCTTGTTTGAATCTCCCCTACTCTCAATGGAAAAAGCCTATCCACATCAACTCTATCTATCTCCCTCATAATTTTAAATACCTCTATCAAGTCCCACCTCAACCTTCTACACTCCAAAGAATAAAGACCTAACTTGTTCAACCTTTCCCTGTAACTTAGGTGCTGAAACCCAGGTAATATTCTAGTAAATCTCCTCCATACTCTCTCTATTTTGTTGACATTCCTATAATTCGGTGACCAGAACTGTACACAATACTCCAAATTTGGCCTCACCAATGCCTTGTACAATTTTAACATTACATCCCAACTCCTATACTCCATGCTTTGATTTATAAAGGCCAGTATACCAAAAGCTTTCTTCACCACCCTATCCACATGAGATTCCACCTTCAGGGAACTATGCACCATTACTCCTAGATCACTCTGTTCTACTGCATTCCTCAATGCCCTACCATTTACCATGTATGTCCTACTTTGATTAGTCCCACCAAAATGTAGCACCTCACACTTATCAGCATTAAACTCCATCTGCCATCTTTCAGCCCACTCTTCTAACTGGCCTAAATCTCTCTGCAAGCTTTGAAAACCTACTTCATTATCCACAACGCCACCTACCTTAGTATCATCTGCATACTTACTAATCCAATTTACCACCCCATCATCCAGATCATTAATGTATATGACAAACAACATTGGACCCAGTACAGATCCCTGAGGCACACCACTAGTCACCGGCCTCCAACCTGACAAACAGTTATCCATCACTACTCTCTGACATCTCCCATCCAGCCACTGTTGAATCCATTTTACTACTTCAATATTATTACCTAATGATTGAACCTTCCTAACTTACCTTCTGTGTGGAACCTTGTCAAAGGCCTTACTAAAGTCCATATAGACAACATCCTCTGCTTTACCCTCATCAACTTTCCTAGTAACCTCTTCAAAAAATTCAATAAGATTTGTCAAACATGACCTTCCATGCACAAATCCACGTTGACTGTTCCTAATCAGACCCTGTCTATCCAGATAATTATAAATACCATCTCTAAGAATATTTCCCATTAATTTACCCACCACTGACTTCAAACTTACAGGCCAATAATTGCTAGGTTTACTCTTAGAACCCTTTTTAAACAATGGAACCACATGAGCAATATGCCAATCCTCCGGCACCATCCCCGTTTCTAATGACATTTGAAATATTTCTGTCAGAGCCCCTGCTATTTCTACACTAACATCCCTCAGGGTCCTAGGGAATATCCTGTCAGGACCCGAAGACCTATCCACTTTTATATTCTTTAAAAGTGCCAGTAATTCCTCTTCTTTAATCATCATAGTTTCCATAAATTCCCTACTTGTTTCCTTTACCTTACACAATTCAATATCCTTCTCCTTAGTGAATACTGAAGAAAAGAAATTGTTCAAAATCTCCCCTATCTCTTTTGGCTCCACACATAGCTGTCCACTCTGGTTCTTTAAGAGACCAATTTTATCCCTATCCTTTTGCTATTAATATAACTGTAGAAACCCTTTGGATTTATTTTCACCTTACTTGCCAAAGCAACCTCGTATCTTCTTTTAGCTTTTCTAATTTCTTTCTTAAGATTCTTTTTACATTCTTTATATTCCATGAGCACCTCATTTACTCCATGATGTCTATATTTATTGTAGATCTCTCTCTTTTTCTGAACCAAGTTTCCAATATCCCTTGAAAACTATGGCTCTCTCAAACTTTTAACCTTTCCTTTCAACCTAACAGGAACATAAAGATTCTGTACCCTCAAAATTTCACCTTTAAGTGACCTCCATTTCTCTATTACATCCTTCCCATAAAACAAATTGTCCCAATCCACTCCTTCTAAATCCTTTCGCATCTCCTCAAAGTTAGCCTTTCTCCAATCAAAAATCTCAACCTTGGGTCCAGACCTATCCTTCTCCATAATTATATTGAAACTAATCTTCAAAAATCTTCACTTTTTCTTCATTTACACTATTTGTTAATTTGATTCTTAGCAAATTTCAAAGTCATTCTTAATATACTGCAGTTTGTATAAAATATAATGAGAGCCTGAGATTCCTCGAAACAAAGCTTCAAGTTACATCATTATTGATATCCCAGCAAATGGAAACAAAATGGTTCTTCATATTTTTCCATCCAACTATCTTCTCTTCCTCAAGTATCCCTTATGGAATCTATCTCTACCAGCATGGACAGAAGATTGGCTGACTGGGAGAAGGCAAGGAGTGGGAATAAAGGGGCACTGTTTTGGTTGGCTGCTGGTGACAGGCATTGTTCCACAGGGGTCAGTGTTGGGTCCTTTACTTTTCGCTTCATATGTTTATGATCTGGACGATGGAACTGATGGCTTTGTGGCCAGATTTGTGGATGATAGGTGGAGGGGCAAGTAACATTGATGAAGCAGGGAATCTTCAGAAAGACTAGGACAGAATAGGAGAATGGGTAAAGAAGTTAGATTGAATACAGTGTAGGGAAGTGTATGGACTTTGAAAGAAGGAATAAAGGGATTGGCTATGTTTTCTAAACAAGAAGAGAATTCAGAATGTGAGGATGCAAAGGGACTTGGGAAAGCTAGTGCAGGATTCCCTAAGGTGAACGTGCAGGTTGAGTCGGTAATGATGAATACAATGCTAGCATTTATTTCAAGGGAACAAGTACATAAAGGCAAGGATGTAATATTGAGACTTTATAAGGCATTGGTCAGACTGCATGTGGAGTATTGTTAAGAGTTTTTGGGCCCCATGTCTAAGAAAGGATTTGCTAGCACTGGGGAGGGTTCAGAGGAATTTTACAAGAATGATCCTGGGAATGAAAGGGTTGATGTATATGGAGCATTTGATGGCTCTGGGCCTATACTTGGGGGAGGTAAAAAACATGAGGGGAGGGTCTCAAAGACACCTAACGGATATTGAAAGGCCTAGATAGAGTGGATATGGAGAGGATATTTCCATTAGAGAGAGTGCTTAGGGCATAACCTCAGAATAGAAGGATCTTTCTTTAGAACAGAGATGAGGAGGGATTTCTTTAGCCAGAGAGTAATGGCTCTGTAGAATTCACTGCCACAGACTGCTATGGAGGCTATCATTGAGTATATTTAAAGCAGAGGTTGACAGGTTCTTGATTAATAAGGGCATCAAAAGGGGAGAAAGCAGGAGAATGGGATTGAGAGCTAAAGAATTCAGCCATGGCAGAGTAGGCTTAATTCAATTCACTTTATTTTCCATAAGGAACTTCGTTTGTGCAGTGGTAGGAAAACATCACAGAACTCAAGATACACAACACCACACTACATATAGTTAAACACAATATAAAGTACTCATAATAAATGGAGCAAATTGTCTAATTCTGTTGCCATGACTTATGGTCTTATATTTAAAAATGTAATATATCCCCTTTATTGGTACTTTACTTTTTAAAAAAATCTAAACTATCAAGGACAACTTTTTCCAATTCATGATTGGAGACATTGGTTACCTTAGCAATGACATTTCCTGTCAGTAATCATTAAATATCGACAGTTTGGTATATCTTTTTGGATTAGATTTTAAAGCATTCAACTGCAGCCTCATGCCAGGCTGCTGATGCTTCTGCCCATTTCCCAGTGCACACCCAGTCCTTGATACTGCTCCACTATTAAATATTTACGCGATTAATCTGCCAGAGACATGGATTCCTCATCTATACCAGTTCCCCAGAGCCCTGTCTTCCCCAAACACTCAAAAAATCTCTCTCTAAATACCTCTGGAGTCGATAATTTTAGGAGATTAATTTCCACCTGCAAGAAATGTCTGAGCATCTCAGTTAAAAAAAGTTAAAAGTTTAAAATTTTTCAACTTGTGAACTACCCCTGCATATCTGAATATTTTCAGCTCATTAGGGAAATAGTAATGCAGCCTATTCATATGAACCAAGGATTGCCTTTTGCCCTGTTGACTAGCACATTCTGCTAATTGCTTAGTTAGATTAGTGGACTTTGTTCAGTAGGAGGTGATTGGAACAGTTTAACAACCATTATTACCGCAAAGCATAATGAACGTGTGCAAGCTCATAGATAACCTGCAGGTTGTGCAGTTTTCAGCACTTCATTTCTAAGCAAGTCAGAAATGAAAAAAAAAGGCATGAAAAAAGTTATCAGAATGAAATGTTTGCAATAATAATAAACAACTTTCAAAGTCAGGGCTTTCACAGTTCACTAATTTTCCAGAGGTGCCAAAATTATGAATGATCTTTGCCACTGGCTGGTGGTTACACAACTGTAAGATCATCTCAAAATAAGAGAACGTTAAAAATATTTATTTAAATCTGTTAACTCCTGGTTTCAAACAGCTGTAGAAATAGAATCCACAAGTTGTTTGAAAAGAGAACTAGATTGCTTCTTGATTAAAAAAAAACAACACTAAAGCAAATAGAGACTAGCTGGAATGGTGTAATTAGTTTCAAATGGAGAAAAATATTGATACTTTTAATTATAGATCTGATGAGGACTGATGAACTTAATGGAAACCTGAAAATTCTATAAAATATGACCCGTTGGCAGATATGAGTTCAGTGGGGCAGGAACAAGCTGAAACAATGGGTCTACCTGGACAAGCGGGTTTGTGGATCTTGGGTAGGAAGTAGAAACAGGAGGTGTGGGGTGCAGGGACTATGAGATTGGTGGTGATGGATGGGAGATCCTCAGAGTCAACAAGGTGTGGCAGATGATAGCCTGGTGTTCCTCAGTGGGGCCCTGTTCGAGGGGTAAGTAAGAGCAGGTGTCTGAGAGTTGGCGCTGGGGCTCAGCACACCAGATTACTGCAGCACCTCCGTTATCTGTGGGTTTTATGGTGAGGTTAGGATTGGTGTAGAGGGAGTGGAGAGCCAAGTGTTCGGAAGGAGTGAGGTTGGAACAGGAGAGAGGACTGTTGAAGTACAAAATTGTAATTTAGGAGAGAGTAGGTCACCTTAAAGACTTAAGTAGTAATCTACCTGTGGGTCACTTTCATTTATTATGGGATAATTTTATTTTTGAGATTAAGTGGCAAAAGAGATAGAGTGGCAAATATGATGTATGGTATGGCTGAGGCATTGAGACATACAATTGTACAAGTCATTGGTGATACCACACACGTCACAGTTGTGCATAGTACTGGTTGCCATATCCAAGAAGAAAGTGATTAAGCTTGAAAGAGTCACAGGAATGTTGCCTGGACTGGAAGGCTTGAGTTATAAGGAATAATTGAATTGTCTGGGACACACTTCCAGCAGTGAAAGAGGCGGAGGGATGACATTATGGAAATAAATACAATTATGATGGGCATAGGTAGGATAGATGGTCACGGTGTTTATCCCTGGCTAGGAAAATCTAAAACTAGAGGGTATAGATTTAAGAAGGAAAGTTAAGGGGCAAGATTTTCCACATAGAAGGTAATGAGTATTTGGATTGAGCTGTCAGAAGAGGTGCACAACATTTAGACAGTTACATAGAAAGGAAAGGTTTAGAGGGATGTAGACCAAACCCAAGCAAATAGGATTAGCATAGATAGGGACCTTATTCTGTACTGTATTACCCTATGAAAGTATACACCTTGAGCTTTAAATTCCTTTGGGAGTTCAACCATATGTGAAATTGTTATCTATAAAATTGTCCTATAAATGTGTAATTTTTATTTTGCTGAACTCCCAAAGGAATTGAAAGTGCAATCAATATGCCTTCTGGGAGCAACAAATAACTGAAACCTCCATGATCTGCTCACCTACTGAAGGCACCTCACCTCAAACTATTGTAATACTACCTCGATCAGTGCTGCGAGGCATGCACTGAATGTCAAAAAAAAAATGCTGCTCCCTCCAATTGCAGTTTCTTGGCACTCTGGTGCTATTTTCTAGAACCCTAAGCTGCAGAGTTCCTTTCCTAGTAAAGGGTGAATGTCCAAAGCACATTGGATATCCTAACGATGATCCATGGAGTGTATATGTTGGTGATGGGGGCTCTCTACAGTCTGCCTCAGGATCTGATTGATGAGAGCAACTAAAATTTTTAGTTCCTTGATGAGTGATTCACGGATACACCAACATCCTTTTTCATTGTACTTAAAAGTTTAACTTTCCAAATCACTGAGAGTAGATCTGTAGGGAGCAGCCTACTACCCTCTGTGGACTCTTTCTATACTTCCCTTTTCCTTAGTAAAGCAGTCAGTATAATCAAAGGCCTCACCCACCCCAGACATTCTCTTCTCCCCTTTCCTATTGGGCAGAAGGTACAAAAGCCTGAAAGCACGTGCCAAAGACAGTTTCTATCCCACTGTTATCAGGCTCTTCAGAGGACCTCCTGTATAATAAAGTGGAGTCTTGACCTCACAGTCTACCGCGTTACGATCTTGCCCTTTATCGTTTACCTGCACTGCACTCTCTCCGTAGCTTCTTCACTTATTTGCATTAATATTGTTTTGCCTTGTTCTACTGCAAAGCACTGTGGAATGATTTGATCTGCATGAACAGTATGCACAACAAGCTTTTCACTGTATCTTGGTACTTGTGACAATAGTGAACCATTATTCTATTGTGAAAAATAAGACAGAAGTTTCATAAATAAAACTCAAGCTCTTGGCAAATCAAAGAGAAATCAAAGTATGGCCCATTAAGGTTAAACAGTCTATCTATAGGATTTATTTTGTCTCCAAGCAGCAAGTTTAAAATCTTTCCCAACTGTCTGTTTCACACCCATAGTGAAATTTACCTTGGTGATATGTGTAGTGGTTGTGGTACTCGAAGTTTCTGAGGTGATCGTCTGAGCACTCATTAGAACTCCTGGGTCACTGTCAACATCTGAGTCCAACTAACAAAGAGAAAGTAAATAAACTCTGACTTTCTGTTGAACTTCACCAGTATTACAACTAATAGCAGTTGAGGCAAGCAAAGTGATTTTTCCCCTCTTCTCAGGATCTCTTGCATAACAACATCTGTAAGTATTTAGTTTTTAAAACAAATAGAGAGAGCTTGTTCAAATGAATTGCTTAAGAGAAACATCTGCCTCATTACAATTTAGATGATAACCTGGTGGTTAAGATAACAAACAAAAATTCTCTTTTAACTAAACTTTGTGATTAGCTAAAAAGGCTTCAGTAATCTATATTTCCATACTGGAATCTGTCCCTTTAACATTATTTGGAGTGTCAATGGTTATGTTTTTCCAAAGTCAACACGTGACAATCAATAACACAAAAGATTCTGCAATTGCTGGAAATCCAAAGTAACACACACAAAATGCTGGAGGAACTCAGAAGGTTAGGCAGCACCTATGAAAATGACCATTTCTTCATTTCCATTCAAAACATTGACTGTTTGGTCATTTCCATGGACGTTGCCTGATCTGCTGAGGTCCTCCAGCATTTTATATGAGGTGTTTATTAATGCTAGCCCTCTAGCTTGCAAGTATGCAAGGCAGGTGGCACAGTAGTATGGTGGTTAGCACAACACTTTACAGGTCCAGTGACCAAGGTTCAATTCCCACCGCTGTCTGTAAAGAGCTTGTACGTTCTCCTGATGATCGTGTGGGTTTCTGCCAGATGTTCCGGTTTCCTCCCACAGTCCAAACACCTGCTGGTTGGTAGGTTAATTGGTCACTGTATGTTGTCCCGTGATCAGGTCCCTTAGGCTAGGGTTAAATTGGGGGATGCTGGGTGGAGCGGCTCGAAGGGCCACAGGGTGCCTATTCTGTGCTGTAATAAAAATAAAATAAAGCACATTCAGCCATTTACCACTCAGTATCAAAATCTATTAGTTTGTTTTGCACTATTATGGGGAATGTTCATGTGCTTTGCTGCTTTCTTTCAATAGTTCTGTGGTGCTGATCATGCATTGATCCACATTTGTTGTCATAGATACATGTCTCTTGCAGTGAATGGCTGCAACCTACATACTAGTTATCACCTTTACACCTCACACCTCTAATCAAATCCTCTAACTACAGACAGCCTTCTGGTCTTTAAATCCCAGTCAGGATATTTCTTGGATCCACACAGCTTCAGTACATTTCATTTATATATTTCTAATCTCTCGTGTGCTCTAGGTTCTGAAGATGATGTAATCATTATTACTAAAACTTCTTCCAACTCAGTTATCTGTTTTCAAATTTGATCTGCGTAAGCAGTGAGTGGATAAAACAGAAATAAAGGCAGTTGCACAGACAAACTTTTTAACACTATGGACAACATTATTGATTATTGTTTGTAAAATTAATGATGAACTGTACAGAAAATTGCTCATCAAATCCGTTACCTTTGCTGATTCATAGATGATAGTTTTAGTCTCAGTGTGAACCACTGGTACATCCTTGGTGCAAATTTCTTTCCCATCCTCTTTAGTTAAGCTTTCAAAGCTGACAGTTTCTGTCTTAATAACAGGTGGCTACATTCAAAAGGACAGAAGTTGTGAGAAAACAGATATGACAATTTTCATTCTTACCATTAGCAAATCAGTGCCCTTACATTACTATGCATGCCACATCAGTATTGAGATTATTGCACATGGTGATGTTTTGGGCTAAGGCCCTTCATCAGTCTGTTCATCCATAGATCTGCCTGGTCTGCTGAGTTCCACCAGCATTTTGCACATGGGAATGTTCCTTCCTCTTTGGGCGAATGACTCTCATATAGATGATAATTAAACCTGACAAATTACATTCCCCAATATTCCAGCGTATATTTTCCAATTAATGCTAGGTGTTGATGTCAATAAGTACAAGAACCCCAGAAAGTTAGCATAGAACTCATATAAAGACAATTTAAAAAGTAATTTAATCATATCTTGTCATGTCCAACTGTTTATGATTAGGAATTAAGGAAATCATCTCACTTACAGATAGCTATAAGCATATAACTTAAGTTTCAATATTATTCTATGGCTTTGTACCTATGAAGTAACCGTGAATGGGACATACAAATCGTCACCTTGCTATTTCACACAGTGACCAGCTGGGGGCGGTCTCTCACAAGATTCCAACAATAAGTTTAAATTCCTAAATGCAAGAGGTTCTGTGGATGCTGGAAATCTTGAGCACAAAATACTGCAGGTATAATGCAAGTCAGGCTGCATCTACGGAGGCAAATGAACATTCTGCATTTGAGACCCAAAATGCTGACTGTTTACTTTCATAGATGCTGCCTGACTTGCTGAGTTCCTTCAGCATATTGTGCATTGTGTTGTGCAAATTAAATTCCTATTAGTTTTTGCCTAGGAAGTCAGTTATCCAAATTAGCTTCAAATAACTTCAGAAATATTTTGAAACCGTCAGGTCAGAAAATATATTCTCATGACGGATTATACACAATTCCTTTCCTCTCCCCACACCGATATTGCTCAACTGTTAATTCCTTCAGAAGATTGATTGCTTCTGCTTTATATTGTTTTAGATACTTTTTAAAAACTGAATAATGTTTTCCAAAACAGGTGCCTTATTTCAAGCTCTTCTGATTACTACTTGAAACTAATTATATGAGATCACTGGAAGGGTTCCAGTTATTGTTGTACCAGTAGAGGGTAAGGTGTGCCAAACATCCACTTGCACAGAATACAGGAAAGAGAACAGGGGTGGGGGGAGGGGAAATAATGACATTACTTTAGCATCAGTAAGTCTTGTATTCCTCAATTAACCTAAGATACTAAAGAGGTAAGAAACCTCTATTTGCATTTCTGAAAACGTTTTGCAGATAATATTTAAGGTCAGCAATCTGCAATTTTACATAAGATAAATGCACTGGCAATCTTCTTGCACAAAGTGCAGACAATTTACTTTTAATGTCTCATCTCTCCCAAAGCCAGGCACTGTGTTCTTGACATCAATACTGATCAAAAGGAATATTCAGTTTTAGTTTTAGTTTTCCTGATGCAAACACTCATCCAAGGTACAACTATAATCATAGAAAGTCTCAAAATGTAGTGCATATAAAACACATGTCTAAGTTTAATTTCCTTTAGAGGTGTTCTAGTTCAAAAATCACTTAGATATTAGGAATTATTGAAGAAGAGTTTAATAAACATGGTCAAAATTAAATAACTAAATAATTAAACTTAAAGGTTTTCATAATTAAAGATCAGGAAGTACTTTGGTCTTGTTAAAATTCATTAGTTCAGGAAGGAAGTTTAAATTTCAGTTAGCTGAACTCAGCCATCTGCAATAATCTAAACTGATGATGGCAAAAAGAGATTAGCAAAATTAAATCAGAAACAGAAAGCATCATAGCATCAGCATCAGGCAGACTCAGGGTATTGCAGGTATGCAGAAGCCATATATCAAACTGCAGTTAACTATCAATAATATTGTTTTAAAATCAACGTGATGAGATGGCACAGGAGGTGAATAATTTTATCCTAAACTGCTCATGGAAGAGAAAGGACTGGCTGCCTGCCTAATTTGGAAGTCAAACAAAACTAAATTGAGCTCTCATCAGTAGGATTAAAATTACTCCCTATATTTCAAAATTTAAAATAATCTGATAACAGGAATGAAGGATGAAATGTGGGTTAAAAAGTAATAACCAATCACTTGATTCAGTGGCACTACTCAAAGCAGGTGTGACTTGCAACACATTTGAATTTTTTGCTGTGATTTTGCTTCTAAAATAACAAACATTGCAGATGTTGATGGTAGATTATGTGGAAACAAATAAAAGTTGGTAAGGAGGTGAGGGGAACCAGTTACCTCGAACTGAGGTTGTTCTTCAGATTTTTCTGAAGGTTTGCCTGCCATCTGAGGCTGCTCCTCCCACCCTTGGGTGGTAGGTGGTCCTTCTACAATATCAGCTACTGGTTGATCCACTTTGGGACTCGCTGCCTCCTTCTGGTCCTCTTTGGTTTCTACAGTCACCATAGAACTCAGACCCCCTGCATCACCAGATGAGTGAGCTTTGCTCGCCTCTGTTAAAGAATCCCTCTCAACTCCTGCCAGCTTAGCGCTCAGAGCAGAAGCATCCTCGCTTGCATGCACATTCATCACATGCTTCTTTTCCATCACCATTGTTTCCTGCACAATCTTCATGGTCTTCTCCTGCTTGAGGACTTCATGTAGTGCCACTTTGGAACTCTCGTCCAAATCCACGTCCGGTTTCTAGAGAGATTAAAAACTCCCATGAAAGTGTGCAGAGTAAAATGTACTGAATAGCAACTATTGTGACCTGTTCTGAGTTAGGTTTATAGCACAACCATCTCCATCTACTTCAAACATCTACAATCAAAAGCTGGTAAGATTTCAATAAGCAAAACAGAAATGGATGTAGTAAATTAATGTACGACATGCTTTTAGTGAAGAATGCATATAAAATCTCCTGTAACTATGAAAATGTTCAGGCAGTTTTCTACTTTAGTCAATTATGTTTCTCTATTGTGTCCATGTTTCTGCCACACACACACACAAACACACACACACACGTGCATGTGTGTATGAGTGAGAGGAAGGGGAGAGAGGGAGAAACAAAGAAACATGGAAACAGTAGAGTACATTATATATACTGTATATATAACGTATACACATAGTTATAGTGAAGTGATATATAACAATATAAAACTACTATATCCTCGCCCTTAATCATTATCTAGTCACCAAGAGTTGTCCAGTGCAGTGGCTCTGAGTGATACAAAGATTGTTCTGTCAGAAAACAGGCTATCAACACAGATACAAAGTAGAAGGCTTGTCATCCATCTGCAAAGATAGACTTCCAAATATCTTAAGTAAGGATATTTTATTATGTTAATAGAAACAATGAGAACCAAATGGAAAGATTAGCTTGTCATTCCTTCCGATATGTAACTAGACAACTCTACTGACTCTTCTCACATACATCCTGCAAACAACCACCTGTTGACTTGCTGCAGTTGGAGATGTTCTGCCGAGAGGCCATCAATCTGAAAGTTCAATCCTGCTTTCAACCCTCACAACTGTTGCCTGAACAGCTGGATATTTTCTGTTCTTATTTTTCATTTCCAGCAAGTTTTTTTTTCTTTTGAATGTAATCTCTTTACATTATGATTCCCTTATAAAATCCATGTCACACTTGCAGTATCAGTGTTTCTGGCCCTTTTGGATTTGATGTGATTAATAACTTTGGTTAACACTCAGGTATATGGAGGAATTTAAGGTGGGGAGTTATATGGGAGGTAGGGTTTAAGGGTCAGCACAACATTGTGGGCCAAAGGGCCTGTACTGTGCTGTATTGTTCTATGTTAAAATGTTGGAGGAACTCAGCAGGTCAGGTGGCATCTATGGAAGTGAATATACAGTTGACGTTTTGGGCCAAGACCCTTCACCAAGACCAGAAAGGAAGAGAAAGGAATAAGAAGGTGGGAGGAGGGGAAGGAGGACAAGCCAGAAGGTGGTCAGGTGGGTGAGGGAGGTGATAGGTGGAAAAGGTAAGGGGCTGGAGAAGAAAGAATCGGATAGTAGAGGAGAGTGAACCACGGGAGAAATGGAAAAAGGAGAGGCACCGGGGGAGGTTATAGGCAGCGGAGGAAAAGAAGAGGTAAGGGGGAAGGCCATAATGGGGGAATTGAAGAAAAGGGAAGGGGAGGGTGAAAAATTACACAGTTGGAGAAATTGATGTTTATGCCATCCAGTTGGCTACCTTGATAGAATATAAAATGTTGCTCCTCCAACCACAGAGTGGCCTCATTGTGGCAGTAGAAAAGACCATGGAGCAACATGTCTGAATGGGAATGGGGACGGGAATTCAAATGGTTCACCACCAGGAAGTCCTGCCTCTTGTAGTTGGAGCGAAGGTGCTCGACGAAGCGTTCCTCCAATCTATGCTGAATAGGGGAGGTCATATCGGGAGCACTAGACAACCCCACAGATTATCAAGTGAGGTGTGGCCTTACCTAGAAGGACTGTTTGGGGCCCAGAATGGAGATGAGGGAGGAGGTGAATGGGCAGGTCTGGCACTTCTGCTGCTTACAGGGATAAGGAAGGAGGTTAGTAGGGAGGGCCGAATGGACAAGAGAATCATGGGTGGGGGGAACTATCTCTGCAGAAGTGGAGAGTGATGGGGTGGGGGAGGTAAAGATGTGTTTGGTAGTAGGGTCCTGTTGAAGATGGCAGAAGTTGTGGAGAATGATGTGCTGGATGTGGAGGCTCATGGGATGGTATGTGCAGACAAGAGGAACTCTGTCGCTGTTAAGGCAGTGGGAAGATGGGGTGGGGTGTCTGGAAAATGGAAGAGATGCAGGTGAGGGCAGCATCGATAGTGGAGGAAGGGAAACCGCATTCTTTGCAGAAGGAGGCTGATGTCCTAGAAAGGAAAGCCTCATCTTCAGAACAGATGCAGCAGAGACGAAGGAACTGAGAAAAGGGAACAGCAGTTTTACAGGAGACAGGGTGGGAAGGGGTAAAGTTAAGATAGCCGTGGGAATCGGTAGGTTTACAAAAGATATTGGTAGACAGAGAGATCAAGAAAGAGGTGTCGGAAATGGACCAAGTGAATTTAAGGGCAGGGTGGAAGTTGGAGGCAAAATTGATGGAATTGATGAGCTCAGAATGGGTGCATGAAGCAGCGTCAATATAGTGCAGAAAGAGTTGGGGCTTTGGAAGGGAAGACTTGGAACACAGATATTTTCACATGTGCTGTAGTGGTCTATGAAGTTGGTGGCAGTGGACGAGAGATCTTCATAATTGATGAGGTCAGTGATGGTCCTGACTGGGGTCCTTTACAAGGGGCAAGTCAGAGGAAGTGTCTGAGAGTCACTACCTGGCCATCCTCAGACCCTAATAACTCTGACTGTAGCTTTGACAAGGTTTTTTTGAGACATTCAAGGTATGTGGCTATTCTTAAATACCCTTAATTATGGTCGGAGGCCATCCAGGTCAAATATGAGGAGTTGCTCCTTCAACCCGAGAATGGCCTCATTGCGGCGGGTGTGGGGGGGGGGGGGAAGTCATAGTTTTATTGATACTTGGGAACCTTGTAAGCAAACATGAAGGTTCAGCTTTGTCGTTTGCATTTGATTTGCTGAGCTCTGCAATCTTTGAAAATTGATCTGAGGGTCTTTCTTGCTGTTATTTTTTTAAAATTTGCCCAGCTGGATGTGGTTGCACTGCAGAACCTCGATTTGATTCCACGGCGATGTGATTACCTAGCTCTAAACACAGTATGCTGCACTGCAGTTTTTCTTGGAACTTTGCCATGTTTTACTCTCCCTTAGTCTAAAGCATTCTGAGAACTGATCTGGGAATGTCCTCCACGTCCCTGAGAGAATGGGGCTTGATCCACTGGCTTGAGGGCAATGGTAAAAGAAGGGGTGTAACTAAGATCACCTATGGTCCAGAGTGCTCCAAGGATGAGCATTAGATCTATTCGGAATTTATCTCATGTAGTACTTCTGAAAGGCTGATGCAAGTACTTCAAACTTTGGTTGTATTTATTCCCCTAACAGAAATAACAGTATATGCCCATCCATCGCTCATTTATTTTAATGGAGTCTCTCTTCATATTTTGAAAGGTTATAGGAGAGCTTTGAAAAAAAATTAGCATGGTGATACCAAACAGCCAATGGCAGGCATCCTCAGTGCTACAGGCGTTGGGTACGGGGATCACTGGACAAATAGTACAGTATCACAATTATTGTACTTCTAAATTGAAAAAAGCTAGATAGAAGTGGCAAAATGGATTTCACTTTCAAAACTCTAGTCTTTGTATGGAACAAGCAGAAAATGCAACAGAAACCCCAACAATTATAATCTACTATTTGACACAGGATCATGCTGGATTTCAATCATTTCTAAGGCAGTCAAATGAAAATGAACTGATGCTTGTTGATACCCCAACCTTGCTGAATTGGAGTATCACCAACAGCAAGTGGAACAATCTGAGAACGTGTTACACCTGGACAGAGCAGGGTGAATTAACATGGGCTGAGTGCTCTTCTGGACTTGAGATTCTGCAGATGCCGGAAGTCCAGGGCAACACACACAAAATGCTGGAGAAACTCAGCAAGTCAACGATTTGGGCCGAGACCCTTCAGCAGGACTGGCCACTCATCCCCAAAGATACTGCCTGACCTGCTGAGCTCATCCAGTATTTTCTGTGCAGGGCTCTCCTGCAGCTGCCCTCACATTACTGACCTATCCTTGGGCTTGTAGAAAGCCACCTCCATTTGTAAACAAAGTTGCTCCCACACATCTAGGGAAAACAAGAGAAATGAGGAGCTCCAGGCAAATTTCCAGCATAAATTAACATAACCAATATGCCCTTGTTATGTTCAGGAGCAATGCAGTAAGATCACTGCACCTTGTGCAAAAATGTTTCCAAGAAAGCAGAAAATAACTCTCTGAAATTCTTATGATAGCAAGGATTTAGCAGTAAATTTACTATAAACAAAGTGTAAAATAATAACTCCTTAACCATTAACCTTGAACTGCAGGAGTGAGTAGGTCCAATTCTCTATTGATGTAACCCCTCAATGGACTCAGAAATCTTTCTGCTTGGGCACAAAAACATTTGACTCATCCAATGTGCTCACAATTATCTCGTGCTGTGTGACCACTGAGGTGGCTAGAACCTTCCAAATATAGGGTGGATTAATTCTCAATCCTTACTACTGAAGTATTCTCTAAATGCAGAAAATTATGAAGTACTCATGATAACTGTATAACTTAAGCATGGGATTTCCACCTGTTGTAGGAGAAAGAATAGTGAGGGCTAATAACTAATTTGTTTATTTATTAAGATACAGTGTGGAATAACCCCTTCCAGTCACACCGTTCAGCAACCACCGATTTAACCCTCACCTAATCAGGGGACAATTTACGATGACCAATTAGCCTACCAACTGGGAACAAGAGAAAGTCTGCAGACGCTGGAAATCCAAGCAACACACATAACATCCTGGAGCAACTCAGCAGGCCAGGCAGCATCTATGGAAAAAGTACAGTCGACGTTTTGGCCCACTGAGTTGCTCCCGCATTCTGTGTGTGTAGACCACCAACCAGTACACTTCGGACTGCAGGACGAAACCACAGAACTTGGAAGAAACCCATGTGGTCACAGGTAGAACATACAAACTCCTTACAGACAACAGCAGAAAGTGAATCTGGTTGCTGGTCCAACAGACTGTTATGCTAACCACTACGCTGTTGTGTGGATTGTGTTAATGTAGTAACAGGGAACTACAGACAAAGCCTAGAAGAGGTAGAGACATCGAATGCAGCAGTAAGGACACCCAAGTTTCAGGAACTTCACTAATTATGTTATAGTGTCAATATTCTGGAGGAACTCAGCAGGTTAGGTCCTTCACCTTGTTCCAAAAAGTTGACTGTTCGTTTCCATCCATAGATGCTGCCTGACCTGCTGAGTTCCTCCAGCATTTTGTGTGTTGTTGCTCTGGATTTCCAGCATCTACAGAATCTCTAGTTTTTAATGCTATAACATGCCTCCATTTTGTAACAAAAAATTGGATTTGCTGTTAGGCCTGTGGACAATGATTTTATTCTCTAATTAGGACCCAGTCTGTAATATACTTAATTACATCTTCCTGCAGCCAATATTCTATTATCAAAATTTATTTTTACAGGTAATCTCATTAACTGAGAATGAAAATGTCGTACCAAATTCATGCTTAGTAGATTATCTTTGACTGGTCTCCTGTTGCACATCATTTTTTGAAATAAACCACCCAGCATTTTGAACACTAACTCTATGTAGTCTTTCAGTTTGATCCCATAATACCAATTCCTGGTCCTTGATTGCTTTACTTTAAGAAGGGGTCAAGTAGAAGCCAGATGCCTCTCCACGCAGAGCTAAAAAAAATGGAAAGGTAAACTGTTCTCAGGTTACACCTGCAAACATTCTAGCTGGGGTGCAGAGGGTAATGTTGGATGAAGGTGTAGAAGAGATCATTCTCTGGGTGGATAAATAATCAGGTTGCCCACCATAGATAGAGAGTTTGGAGACACAGCACTGAAACAGGCCCTTCAGTACATGAAGACTGTGCCACTCTGATCTTCTACCGAGTCCCATGTACCTGCACCTGGACCAGAGCCCTCCGTTCCTCTCTCACCCATGTACCTATTTAAACTTCTAAAATTGACCTCATATTCACGTGGAAGTAATTTTGTTTACACAAGGTGCAGGGATATTCTTTGCAGCACTGGTACATAGGTCTTACGTCGATGGCTATCAGGGATAAGAAGTGTAAGACCAGGGTCATGATTCTGGGCCAACATGAGTTAATGCTGGACATTTGCTGGAGTTCCTCATTGTCCTACATATCTCTAGGAGTAATCAGGAACTGAAGAACTATTCAAAGATATTAATAAGGGGATGACAAGGATAATTTAAGAAAACAGATTTTTTAAAACATAGAAAACCTACAGCACAATACAGGCCCTTCGGCCAACAAAGTTGTGCCGAACATGTCCCTACCTTAGAAATTACTAGGGTTACCCATAGCCCTCTAGTTTTCTAAGCTCCATGTACCTATCCAAAAGTCTCTTAAAAGACCCTATCATATCCAACTCCACCACCGTTGCTGGCAGCCCATTCCACGCACGCACCACCCTCTGAGTAAAAAACTTACCCCTGACATCTCCTCTGTACCTACTCCCCAGCACCGTAAACCTGTATCCTCTTGTGGCAACCATTTCAGCCCTGGGAAAAAACCTCTGACTATCCACACTATTAATGCCTCTCATCATCTTATACACCTCTATCAGGTCACCTCTCATCCTCCATCGCTCCAAGGAGAAAAGGCCGAGTTCACTCAACCTATTCTCATAAGGCATGCTCCCCAATCCAGGCAACATCCTTGTAAATCTCCTCTGCACCCTTTCTATGGCTTCAACATCCTTCCTGTAGTGAGGCGACCAGAACTGAGCACAGTATTCCAAGTGGGGTCTGACCAGGGTCCTATACATCTGCAACATTACCTCTCGGCTTCTGAATTCGATTCCATGATTGATGAAGGCCAATACACCATACGCCTTCTTAACCACAGAGTCAACCTGCGCAGCTGCTTTGAGCGTCCTATGCACTCAGACCCCAAGATCCCTCTGATCCTCCACACTGCCAAGGGTCTTACCATTAATACTATATTCTGCCATCATATTTGACCTACCAAAATGAACCACTTCACATTTATCTGGGTTGATTTTGTTTCCAGGTTGTTAAAAAATGGATGGGGTTAACAATAATGCCACTTGATTGATAAGAATCTTCCAATCATTTCCCAGGCGGAATACCTAATCCAGCAAATGAGAATTGGGGAGCAACACATGAGAAATGCTGGAGCAACTCAGCAGATCAGGCAGCATCTACGGAGAGGAATAAATAGTCACCATTTTAGGCAAAGACCTTTCATCAGGATCAAAACCTCGACTGTTTATTCATTTCTATAGATGCTGCCTGACCCGCTGAGTTCCTCCAGCATTTTGTGTGTGCTGCTCTGGCTTTTCAGCATCTGCAGAATCTCTTGTGTTTCTGAGACTTGGGAAGAAGGGAAGATGGACATCACGATGAAAAATACAGAAATCTGTAAAAGGAAGATAGCATGTGACAGGGAAAGAGCTTTCAAGCCCTGTACTTTGTTGAAATGCACACAATATGCTGGAGCGATGAAATGTGACACATAGTTAGAAGTAGGAGCAGAAACACCAGAAGTGACAATTCCATTCAAGGACAGAAGATTTCTTTAAAGAATAAAAAGACACCTGAACCCAGCTGTATGATGAAGCAGAAGCCCATTCCTCTCCATCCATTTGTTTTCGTGTTGAATCTAACAGATTGGAGACGTCTACATTTTTTGAGGTTACTTCAGAACCAGACTGCTTTGTCTGTGTAGACACAGAAAGTCAACATATAAAGCTGACTGACATACATGACTAGGTCAACAGCAGAGAGACAAAAGCTGTTTCAAAGTTACAGACTGAAAAAATAGCAGAAGTTTAATTAGAACATACAGGAAAAAAAAGCCAAATAAAGGAAGAGTGTAAGGAAAACAGGCAAAGGATGAGATTATGTTAGTACGCGGGAAGGTCAAACAATACAAATATTTTGCTACAAGGAAGGGACACGCAAAAGAATCTTAAGGAACAATCTGTGCAATAAAGTTGCAGAAGGTGATGAAAAGACTGTCTGGTGAAATGCAAATCAGGGTCAGCCTCAAAGCCTGAATTTTAACGAGTGTGGCTAATTTAACAAAACAGTTTGTAATAGCAAAACTAAAACATTAAAACCACATTAGAGGATCACTGGCTGGGTAGAAGCAACTTGCAGGTAAACAGAATGGTTCTTTTAGCTGTTTAAGCATACTGAAAGCAAGTGCTGTCTGAAAGTCATGCATTTTATCTTTAGACTGTGACAGTCAAGGCTAACAGTTACCAAAATTCTTGATCCCGATGACTCAGTAAAATAGTGAGCTGTGGCAATGGTAAACACTGGCTCTTCATCAGTCTTCCATTTGGTCATTGAAGTCTCATACTTCTGCAAAGCAGACCTCACATCAGAGCTTTCAATTCCTCTCTGTCTCACAATCCCTATAGGGTTTGGACTACCTTCAGCATCACCTCTTTTTGCTCCCCCCTTCTTTGAAATGAGAGTTTCCTCCTGAGTAGACAGCACAGTTTTCTGCTGTTTGACGGATGACACAAAATCTACCAATTGTTGTTGTTCCATCCAATATACATCTCCTTTCATCTTCACCATCCCCTCCTCTGCTAATCAACATCAACTATCGCATTCCCTACTCAAGTGTTGTCCATGGGATGAGCTTCTCTCCCGTTCCTCCCCTACAAATCTGTGTTTTTAACAGTCACTTTGATCTAAATAGTTCTGTATGGGAATTAATGAAAGCTCAGTGCTGCACATTTAAAAATGTAAACAGAAGCTCTATTCACACACCCCTTTCTAAGGGTGAGGTGCATACATGCACAGGCACTGAGCATCATGGGGAATCCTATTTTAGAACTAAATAGATTGTATAATCACAAGTCTTTGATAAACTGCTAGATCACTTACATGCAAAAAGCACCTAATAGAATAATCACATTTTAGATGTCAGAAAACAATCCCTGCTTAGGACATAATCATGTATGAAATGAATTTCTATCTTCTGCTGGTAAACAATGTTGGCTACGCAATAGGATTACAGAATCACTGCAAATAGGATTACTGAGTCACCGCAGATAGGGTAAAGCACGTAGTAGATAAATTATGTAATGACAGGGGCATAGAATGTCATCTCGGTGGGTTATTAGTGAAATAGGCCTAATCAATCTACAAATGAATTCTTTATCAACATCACAAACCCCACTTCATCCCCTTTACAGCCTTCGCTATGGTTTCCAAAGCATGCTTCTTCCGATATCTCCAACTTCATTGTCTGGATTAATGGGACAAGCTGAAGGTGGGAAATTCAAAGCCACCATCGTTAGGCTGGGGGAAAACCATCAACACCAATTCCATTCGCACCCCTGAATGAATAATAGCCTGGACCCAATCCAGTTCTATCCCCACCTCTGTGTCTCTGCTCTTTTGACACGAGGGCAATACAGTGATTTCCTTGCTGATCTCTCATCCTCCAGCTTTTGTAAACACACTAAATATAAAGCTCTTAGCCCGTCTCATTCATTGATCAGCCTTGCTCTCACTGCAATATGTATTCACCACTTCTCGCAGCTTCAAATAAAACTAAATTACTCAAGTGTCTCCAATTCCACTCTACTTTTAAGAGTCTTTCTGAAATTCCTCTCCTGAACCAAGCATTTTGTGAGCCATCATGCTTTTACCCTTTTCCTGTCTTTTATGGGGTAAAATACTCTGTGTTTTCAAAGCAATAAATATAATCTGATTTCACATTATGTCATTAGCACGCAGAAATGAGCAAACTTACATCATATAGCATAGAAATATCATTGCTGGTTGCTACCAAAGTGAGGTTAAATTCACTTGAGCATAAAGGAACTTACCTTTTGCTCTGTGAACAACCCGTACTCAGCCAGCACCAGTTTATATCTGATTACTTTAGTGCAGAGATTATTTGTGCACGGCTATAATTTGTAACCTTTCTGCCGACCAAATGAGAGTTTAAAAATATTCTGATTAATTGTTAGTCCTGTTGTCGTGACTCAGAATTGAGTATTATATTGAATATATGCTTAAATTTCCTGCTAAAAATTCTTATATTGATTTACATGTACAAATAAATTTAATAAAGATAGCAACCTCTGGGAGAGACGAGACTGTTTTGTTGATGACAATTTCTTTAGTCACCAGAGTGCTGTAACCAGTAGGTGCTTCCTTATCTACTGCCTTTTGCTCGTCTTCAGCCTGAAGGAGAAGAAAAATATTAATTTAATGTACAAGCAAGCTATATAGCATTCTAACTTTTCAGCTGAATATTTCAAGTATACAAGTAGCATGTAAAGTGCAAGGGAAAATTTTCAGGCATAAAACTGTACAAGACAATACCTAAACACAAGGAGGTGCTTGCTATCCTGAGGCAAATCAGGGTGGATAACTTCCCAGAGCCTGACAAGGAGTTCCTTCGGAACCTACAGGAGCTAAGTGCAGAAATTGCCGATGCCTAGCAGAGATATTTAAACCATCCTTAGTGACAGGAGTGGTACCATTGGATTGGAGGACAGCCAATGTTGATCTGCTGTTTAAGAAAGGCTGTAAACATAAACCAGAAATAAAATAGGCCAGTGAGTCTGACATCAGTTGTGGGACAGTTATTGGAAGGTATTCTAAAGGACCAGATATATAGGTATATGGGTAAACATGAACTGATTAAGGATAGTCAGCATGGCTTCATGCGTGGTAGGTCATGTCTAACCATTCTTAAAGAATATTTTAAGGAAACTACCAGGAAAGTGGATGAAGGCAAGGCAGTGGGTGCTGTCTACATGAACTTGAGCAAGGCATCTGACAAGATCCTGCATGGAGGTTGGTCAAGAAGATTTAGTTGCTCAGCATTCAAGATGAGGTAGTAAATTTGGATTAGACATTGGCTTTGTGGGTGAAGCCAGAGGGTGGTAGTAGAGGGTTGCCTGTCTGACTGGAGGCCTGTGACTAGTGGTGTGCTGCAGGGATCGGTGTAGCGTCTTTTGTTGTTTGTCATCTATATCAATGGCCTGGATGATAATGTGGTTAACTGGGTCAGCAAATTTGTGGATGACACCAAGATTGGGAGTGTAGTGGACAGTGAGGAAGGCTATCATGGCTGCAGAGAGATCTGCATCAGCTGGAACAATGGGCTGAAAAATGGAAAATGGAATTTAATGCAGACAAGTGCAAGGTGCTGCACTGCGGCAGGACAAACCATAGCAGGTCTCACACAGTGAGCAGTAGGGCACTGAGGAGTGTGGTAGAACAAAGGGGTCTGGGAAAACAGGTTCATAATTCATTGAATGTGTCAGCACAGGTAGATAGGGGTCATAAAGAAAGCTTTTGACATATTGGCCTTCATAAACCAATGAAGAAATGATGGAATGTTATGTTGAAGTTGTATAAGGCATTAGTGAGGCCTAATTTGGAGTACTGTGTGTAGTTTTGGTCACCTACCTACAGGAAAGATGTAAATAAGATTGAAAGAGTACAGAGAAAATTTGTTAGGATGTGGCTGGGTCTGGAGGACCTGAGTTATAAGGAAAGATTGAATAGGTTAGGACTTTATCCTTTAGAAGGTAGAATAAGGGGAGATTTGATAAGAGTTATAAAAAATTATGAGGAGTATAGATAGGATAAATACAAGCAGGCTTTTCCCACTGAAGTTGGGTGGAACTACAACCAGAGGTCATGGGTTAAGGTTGAAAGGTGAAAAGTTTAAGGGGAACATGAGGGGAAATTTCTTCACTCAGAGGGTCATAGAGTGTGCAATGTATCACCAGTACAAGTGGTCCATGTGAACATGATTTAAACGATGTTTGGATAGGTACATGGATAGTAGAAGTATGAAGGCCCATAGTACTGGAGCAGGTCAATGGGAATAGGCAGTTTGAGAGGTTTTGGCACAGACTACAAGGCCTGTTTCTGTGCTGTACTTCCGTGTGACTCTATGACTCCAAAAGATTCTGCAGAGCAATGCACATAAAATGCTAGAGGAACTCAGCAGGCCAGGCAGCATCTATGGAAGAGTCCTAAAGAAGGGTCCCAGCCCAAAACCTCAACTGTCTGTTAATTTTCATAGGTGCTGCCTGGCCTGCTGAGTTCCACCAGCATTTTGTGTATGTTGTTTTGGATTTCCGGCATCTGCAGATTTTCTTGTTAGAGATTCTGCAGAGGCTGGAAATCCAGAGTAACGCACACGCACACAATTCTGGAGGAACTGAGCAGGTTAGACAGCATCTATGGAGAGGAATAAAAAGCTGATGTTTCAAGCTGAGACTCTACGCATGTTAAGATTCTGCATATGTGCCCCTCCCAAACTTGTGACTGATCAGGTTTCACTTTATGAGAATAAATATTGTTCCCAATGCATAAAATCTTAAGTCATGATTATTGCACAGTTACTACAACAAAGAAGAACACTAAAAAATAAAATTAGGGGAATAAAATTCAGTTGTGTGCTGTATCTCTAAATAAATAAATAAATAACAATCAATCAACTAACAGTTATTTTGCATAATTTTCAGACACCTGAAGTCAATGCAGCTGAAAGTTGGTAATGCAAATATAATTGTGATACTGTTGAGCTGAACCTAAACACAGCAGGGCATCTGAAAAAGGTCCAGAAAAGGATCCACACAAATTATTGATATGTTTTTGTCTGACACCTTCCACAGCCAATTTGGAAAATAAGGCACCTTACTCAGGGAAAAAAAACGTAAATGCCAAGGGAGTTAAAAAAATAATGTGCAGATTAGGCTCGGTTGATCTAGACAGGTCCCGTAAATGTTAGCTGCATAGGTTACATATACATGATTATAGATGACTTCTGAGTAACAGTAATGTCACTTGTCTCCTCAAGCCTATTCTGTCATTGAACATCAAATCTAATCTGATGAAAGTCTCAAGTTCTTGCTCCTATCGTGCCTTTTCTTATATCTGCCTTAAAATATTCAAGAACTCCACTTCCAGTGCCCTTTGAGGAAAGTATTTTCTAATTCTGCTATGTTGACATCCATCCATTCCAGGCACCAGTGTAAGAAGTGTTGGAAACTATTGTTTTTTATTTTTATTAATAATACTTTTCATAGGATTTGTACTTTTTTAAAACAAACTCATGTATTTTACATACACACACGCACAGACAGAAAGCAGTACATCAATTTATCACCTTTCTCAGTTTTCATTGGCTAATTATTAGCACATTATCCATGTGATTTAATTCATTAATTAATTCATTGCCATCTATGGAATTTTCTTTATCTCATCTATAAACTGATAGATTTTTCAGAAGCGCCATCTTTTATTTCTTTTTATTCCCTTGTCTTACACCGCTTAACATTAATTCCCCTCTGAGCATCATTTCTCAGTTTTTTATTTAGTTTGCTCTGTATTTGTATGTTTGCTTGTACTCTAAAATAAACTGAAATTTTGAAATTAAGACTGCTTACCATTCTTGCCTCCTAAGGATCAGAAATTAAACAGATCCAATAGAAACCTTCTCTGAACTGCTTCCAGTGGATTTGCATCCATTCTTAAAGAAGTCTAATACTGCACAGTTATCCAAATGTGATCTTAACAATACCTTGTATCCTGAATCATAACCTATTTATATTTTTATTCTATTTCCATCACAATAAATGATAATATACTGTTATCTTTCCTAATTATTCATTATATTAGACTTGTATGAATCATTCCTCTACATGCAAGGTCTCTACAAACTCTCATTATTTATATAATATGAATTTTATTACTTTCTGACCTGTTTTTATGTCATTAGAAAATTCAGTAAACAAACCTTTGACGTCTTCATTCATAAAAAGTTGAGACCCCAATGCAAATTCCTGTGTCACCTACTTGTAATGGCTTACCAATCAGAAAATGACTCAATTATGTCTACTTTCAGCTATTTCTGGCTTCTATCCACACCAATCTTCAATCCAAGAATTTTTGTTTAAGGCAATAATCTTTGACATGGCAACTTCCTGAAACACAAATATACCCACTAATTCCTTCAAGAGGTAATTGGTGCCGGAAAAAAGAGCTCTAATTAATTGATCAAATATGATTTTCCTAACACAAAATCAAGTTGGTGTTGTCAAAAAAAAAGATATTTTTTCCTTAAATGCTTTGCTGTAATATCTTTAACAGTAGCTTCTAGCATTCTCCCATGACAAAAGTTAACCTAATTGGCCTGTAGTTTCCTGCATTCCATCTTCCTTCCTTTTAGAATAAATGAGTTATATTTGAAATGTTACAAGCTAATGGAACCTCTAAGGGATTTTTGGAAAATTAAAACCAACTAACAATTCACATTATTCAAGATCCTTTGACGATTTGTCAGTTCTCTGCTCCTGAAGTTTTCTCAACACTATTTCTTGGAAAATAGCAATTTTCCTACCTTTCTCCCTCACATGCTATTCTCTAATAGTTACAAGTGATGTAAAATACCTGTTTCATTCATCTGCCACCTCCTTATTTTACGTTATTTCCTTTATTAACACACACAAAATGAGGAACTCAGCAGGTCAGCCAGCATCTATGGAAATGAATAAACAGTCGAAGTTTTGGGTCAATACCCTTATTCAGGACTGAAAAGGAAGGGGGAAGAAGCCAGAATAAAAAAGGTGAGGAAGAAAAGGAGACTAGCTAGAAAGTGATTGGTAAAAGCAGGTGGATTGAAAAGATAAAGGGCTGATAGGAGAGGAGAGTGCACCATAGGAGAAAGACCACAAGACACAGAAGCAGAATTAAGCCATTTGGCCCATCGAGTCTGCTCTGATCCAATTTTTCTCTCAGCCCTAATTTTTTGCCTTCTCCCCATATCCTCTCTTGCCCTTACCAATCAAGAATCTATCAACCTCTGCCTTAAATATGCATGATGCCTTTGCCTCCATAGCTGCCTGTGGATTCACCACTCTCTGGCTAAAGAAATTCCTCCTCATCTCTGTTCTAAAAGGGTGCCCCTCTATTCTGAGGCTGTGTCCTCTGATCTTAGGCTCTCCCGCCGTAGGAAACATTCTCTCCATATCCAGTCTATCAAGACCTTTCACCATTCAATAGGTTTCAATGACGTCAGCCCTAATTCTTCCGAATTCCAGTGAATACTGGCCCAGAGACATCAAACGCTCTTCACATGACAAGCCATTCAATCCTGGAACCTCCTTTGAACCCTCTCCAGTTTCAGCACGTCCTTTCTTAGATAAGTGGCCCCACACTACTCACAACACTCCAAGTGAGGCCTCATCACTGCTTTATAAAATCTCAACATTACATCCTTGCTTTTATATTCTAGTCCTCTTGAAATGAAAGCTAACATTGCATTTGCCTTCCTCACCAGAGACAACCTGTAAATTAACTTTTCAGGAATCCTGCACAAGGACTCTTTGAACCTCAGTTTTTTGTATTTTCTCTCCATTTAGAAAATAGCTAACCCTTTCATTTATTCTGCCAAAATGCATAACCATACACTACTTTCCAACACTATTCCATCTGTCTTTTCTTTGTCCATTTTCCTAATCTAAGCCCTTCTGCAGCCTCTCTACTTCCTCAAAACTACCTTCCCCTCCACCTATCTTCACATCATCTGCAAACTTTGCAACAAAGCCATGAATTCCATCATCCAAATCATTGACATGTAACGTAAAAAGAACCAGTCCCAACACAGACCCCTGTGGAGCACCACTAGTCATCGACAGCCAGCCAGCTGTTGGCTTTGACTTCTGTTGTTAGGTTGCATCATCTTTCCTTCAGAATACATCTCCCTCTTTGGGATGTACATAACCCGTGCCTTCATAAATTCCAGCCGTAGTTGCTCTACCACCATCCCTGCCGGTGCTTTTTCCAATCAATTCTGGCCAACTCCTCTCTTATGCTTCTGATTCCCTTGACCCTACTGTAATACTGACTTTAGTTTCTCCATCTCAAATTTCAGGGTGAATTCGATCATATATCATCACTTGTCCCTAAGGGTTATTTTACATTAAGCTCTCTAATCAATTCTGGTTCACTGCACAACACCCAATCCAGAATAGCTGATCCCTGGGTGGGGCTCAACCATGAGCTGCTCTAAAATGCCACCTCGTAGGAACTCTGGAAATCTCCCCCTTCTGGAATCCAGCACCAACCTTATTTTCCCAATCTACCTGTATATTGAAATCCCCATGACTATTGTAACATTACCCTTTTGGCCTACATTTTCTATCTCCCATTGTAATTTGTAGGCCACATCCTTACTACTGTTTGGGGGTCTGTGTACAATTCCCATCAGGGTTTTTTTATCCTTGCAGTTCCTGAGCTCTATCCACAATGATTCAACATCTTCCGACTCTATGTCACCTCTTTCTAATGATTTTATTTCATTTTTTTTTACCAACAGAGCAATGCCACCCCTTTTGCCTTCCTGCCTGTCCTTCTGATACAATGTGTATCCTTGGACATTAAGATCCCAGGTATAATCTTTCAGCCATGATTCAGTGATAATTACAAATACATACCTGCCAATTTGCAGCTGTGCTGCAAGTTCATCTCCCTTATTCCGTATACTGTGTGCATTCAAATATAACATCTTCAGTCCTGTATCCACCCTTTTCAGTTCTGTCCGCCTTTTACGTTGCAATGCACATTGTTGACTGGAATTCTGCTGCATTAACAGCCTCTCGTCACTACACATTGCCTCTGTTTGTAAACCACCTACCTTATCTTCAACACTATTGTCCGCCTATCCTATGATACTTCCCGCATTGAAGTATAGGCAGTTCAGGACACTAGTCGCACCATGCTCAACTTTTTGATTCCTAACTTTGTCAGAGGTCTTACCAACATCTGGCTCCACAACCTCTCCACTAACTGTTCTGGCTCTCTGGTTCCCATTCCCCTGCAACTCTAGTTTAAACCCCACTGTGCAGCATTAACAAACCTTTCCACTAGGATATTAGTCCCTCTTCAGTTCAGGTGAAAACTGTCCCTTCTGTACAGGTCCCACCTTCCCTGGAAGAGAGACCAATGATTCCAAAATTTTATGCCCTCCCTCCTACACCAACTCCTTAGCCACGTATTAAACTGTATAATCTTCCTAGTTCTGAAACTCATTAGCACGTGGCATGGGTAACAATCCTGAGATCACAACCCTGGAGATCCTGTCCTTTAACTTAGCACCTAACTCCCTGAACTCCCTATGCAGAACCTTGTCACTTGTCCTACCCATGTCACTGGTACCTATATGGACCACAACTTCAGGCTGTTTACCCTCCCAGTTAAGAATGCTGAGGAATCGATTGAAGATATCCCGAACCCTGGCACCTGGGAGGCAACATACCATTCGGGAATCGCGTTCTCGCCCACAGAACCTCCTGTCCATTCCCTTGACTAACGAATCCCCTTTCACCACAGCATCCCTCTTCTTCCCTCTTCACTTCTGAGTCACAGAGGCAGACTCAGTGCCAGAGACCTGACCACTGTGACTTTCCTCTGTTAGGTCATCCCCCATGACAGTATCCAAAATGATATACCTGTTTTTGAGGGGGATGGCCACAGGGGTACTCTGCACTGACTCCTTAACCCATTTCCCTAACAGACCGTCATCCAGTTTCCTGTGTCCTGCACCTCAGGTGTAACTACCTCTCTATGTGTCCTATCTATCATCCCCTCAGCTTCGCTAATGATCCGGAGTTCATCCAGTTCCAGCTCCAGCTCCTTAATGCAGAGTGTTAGAAGCTGCAGCTGGATGCACTTCTTGCAGTTGTAGTCATTTGGGACATTGGAGGTCTCCATGCCTTCCCACATCCTGCAACAGTAGCATTTAACTATCCTTCCTGTCATTTCTACTATCCCAGCTGAGCAGAAGTAAAGAAGGGAAGGGAAAAAAACTTAACCTAGAGCTTTTCTTTGCCTTGATTTCTCTGACCGAAGCCTCCCTTCATTGAAACCCAAGAGCTAGAGCTTCAAGATCACCACTCAGACTACATCCACTCAGACGAGAGCAGCTGCAACAATGGCTGCTGCACCTGCACCTGCCTTCCTTTAATTTGCTCTTGTTAATCAATCATAAATGCCAATTGGCCACTGGTCAAAAGAAAAGGAAGGACATCCTGGCTGTAGAGGAAGTGCAGCGTAGATTCACGAGGTTAATTCCTGGGATGTCCGGACTGTCTTACGCAGAGAGGTTAGAGAGACTGGGCTTGTACACGCTGGAATTAAGGAGAATGAGAGGGGATCGGATTGCAACATATAAGATTATTAAGGGATTGGACAAGATAGAGACAGGAAATATGTTCCAGATGCTGGGAGAGTCCAGTACCAGAGGGCGTGGTTTGAGAATAAGGGGTAGGTCATTTAGGACAGAGTTAAGGAAAAACTTCTTCTCCCAGAGAGTTGTGGGGGTGTGGAATGCACTGCCTCGGAAGGCAGTGGAGGCCAATTCTCTGGATGCTTTCAAGAAGGAGCTAGATAGGTATCTTATGGACAGGGGAATCAAGGGATATGGGGACAAGGCAGGAACCAGGTATTGATAGTAGATGATCAGCCATGATCTCAAAATGGCGGTGCAGGCTTGAAGGGCCGAATGGGCTACTTCTGCACCTATTGTCTAAAAGGAGGAGGGGTCCTACGGGGAGCTGATGGACAGGTGAGAAGAGCTAAGGGGTGAAAGTGGGGAATACAAGAGGGGTGGGGGAGGGATTTGTTTTGAAACTGGAAGGAGAAATAGATATTCATGCCATCAGATTGATGCACCATCAATAACTCACTCTGAGACGTAAGAAGCGAGATATCGGCTTTTATTGACTGGAAGAATGAACAACACTACATCCGGGCTCAGGCCTCAATCGCCTTTATACAGGGGTCTGTGGGAGGAGCCACAGGAGCAGTCAGCAGGGGTCTGTGGGAGGAGCCATAGGAGCAGTCAGCAGGGGTCTGTGGGAGGAGCCACAGGAGCAGTCCAGACAGGTATATGTAGTTCACCACACAGATTGGAGACTACACAGCCGGAACATAATGTGTCACCCCTCTATTAGGCCATGAACCAGCTCATGCCATTAAGTTGGAGGCTATCCTTCTGTTCTATCCACAGAAACTTTTACTATATTACTAGGTAGTTGCACCCCCTACCTCCTTATCCTTTCTTATTAACCTTTTAGTTATTCTTCACTGTTTTTTGTATTCTTCTCAATTTTCTAATCCGCTACCTGTTACTGGCTAATTACAGTGCATTTCAATATCACACCCATATTACATGTTACTGCATTTCATGTGAACATACTATTTACCTAAATTTGGAATTTCTTCAAATATCTGGACCTCTACTCCATTTCCAAGACATGGCTTTATATCTCAATGACTTCACCCAACCAATGTTCAGTAGGTAATCTGGCATCTCAAGTCTGCCTCACCATTCAAAATTTTGAAAGGGATAGATAAGATAGAAGTAGGAAAGTTGTTTCCATTGGTAGGTGGAACTAGAACTAGGGGACATTGCCTCAAGATTTGGGGGAGAAGATTTATGATAGAGATGAGGAGAAACTGTTTTTCCCAGAGAGCGATGAATCTGTGGAATTCTCTGCCCAGGGAAGTATTTGATGCTTTTTCACTAAATATGTTTAAGAAACAGATAGATTTTTACATAGTAGGGGAATTAAGGGTTATGGGGAAAAGGCAGGTAGATGGAGCTGAGTTTATGGACAGATCAGCCATTATCTTATTGAATGGCAGGGCAGGCTTGATGGGCCGGATGGCCTACTCCTGTTCCTATTTCTTATGTTCTTATGTTCAATTATGATCATCGCTGAACTGCTCCAGAGCTTCTGTGGCAATTCCATATAGCCTTCCATTTTATAAAATTATTTTCTCTTTTTTAATGCCTAACTGAACTATTCTTCAGTTCCATTTTACCATCCCAAAATCATATGAGCACCCTAGAGTGCAAAGGTCTACTTGTTTCAGGCTGGAATATATATATATATTGTTTTCCTGGGAATGGTATAAATAGCTAAAGGTAGGAGGAGCTTCCCCATCCTCAAAAGATTCTGATGTAAACACTGGATTCAGCAGGTTAGTTGATCTGCCAAGAATGATTTTTGATTTCAATTATTGGCAATACTTAATCACAGCGATCTGCAAACATTGCCGATGTTGTTGCACTGAAATTATTATGCATGGAATGAATTTGTTCCACAAATGTAGCAAAGAACATAAAATTCTGTCTTTCAACACTGCAAACTCTCAAGATCAGGGTCCAGCATCGAATTCTGATTCAATGTCAATGTCAGTAACACAGTATGAAGTAGGAGATATAGGGAATTAAGCTAAATGAAACCTCCGCTATACACATGAAAAACAATAGAGATCAGATGATACCTTTGCTAATCTTGCATCTTCTTTCATCACAGTGTCAGACGTGGCAACAGTCTGCTTTTCCACCGGCTTGCTTTCTAGCGTCTCACCAACGTCTGCTTTGGTCTGCTGGGTTAAAACATTTCAGTGACATGTATAAAATTGCTCGGAATGGTTTGCACTTAAACTGAAATACAAAATGAACCAGAACAGCTTGGAAAGCATTCTGCTGTACCACTGTTCTACATAATGGCACTTGTAAAAATAATCTAGTGAACTATTTAACGATGCTGCAAGATATAATTTTAGCATTAAGAAGATGAAGAAAATGGCTTGTGCTTGTTGTCATGTTCAAAGCCCTTGAATGCTGAATAGAACAGTTCTAAAATAACAAAATAATATGAATTACCTCTTCAGGCACAAGGGGTTCAATCATAGGTAAATCTTCATTCTTCGAAAAGGATCTGATAGGTGAGGCAGACAACCTCTTTTCCCATTCGTCAGGCCCACTTTCAGCTGTAGATTCCAGAAATGTTCTTTTCATCTCATTTATGTTGGCATGGTGCTTAACCACCTCTTCCTGAGTTTTGTCATAGTCCTTTGTTAAATATCAAAAGCAAATAATTTTAGCCTTTTCTGACACTGCTGAATTACTTCAGACTATGACATTTCAAGTCTAGACAACAGATGTCTGATGTGAATGTTTCGTTTTATTTGAGTTCTCTTTAATTGTTCTGTAATGGCCACTTAAAATATCAAGTGCTTGATCAAGTGTGCTATCATATTTGCTTTGCATTGAGCAGGACTTATGAGATACAAGTCAATTTTGGACAGAATCCATCATGCTAAAAAGAAAACATGTTTTACGATCCGGCCATTCATCTCTTTTGATGAATGGGAAGACCAGAAATAGTGGTCAGTTCAATCTCAGGAAATTGACAAGGAATGATCAACAGGACCAGGTTTGACTTTGAACCAAAGCATTTCTATCCTGATATAGATAATGGAGTGCGGGCATGGGGAGAGATTATCTCAGTAGATAGCTTGTCACGCCAGTGTAATTGTAGTCCAATGCAGAATCACAGAGCTCAACGTGACCACGATAAGCTAACTATTGAAAATGGCATCTCTATGATTTTTGTCCCCATGAAGCTGCAGTAAAGCTGAGAAACAGCTGCAGATGAATATGGAACAGTTGACCACTTCCTGCAAAAGCTAGGCCTTGGCGTTGTGCCACAAAGCAGCACAAGCCATTTGGCCAATCCTACCTGTACCAGTGTGCAGATAGGACTGTTCAATTATCTTTGCTCCCTCCATGTCCAGAGTTCTTTTTCCTAACCCTGCACTTAGTTTTCTCCAAAACCATTCTGAGAAGTGGTGCTCATCCAGCAGATCAAGCAAAGAGAACCTAACCTCATAAACCACCAAGTATCATACTTAGTCCTTACAATGTGTTACATCGCCAGCATGGGACGGGGGGGGGAGAGCGAGATACTGTAATGTATCTCAATTCCTTCAGTGTGCTGGGAATAGAGGAGTGGTCATACTTGGCTCATGGGTTCTTTCCATCACTGCGAGTGTGCAGGTTGATAATAGTCAAGGGCAGGATCAGCTCTGACGGCATTCCCAATAACCGGACACATACGAGGGTAAACAGAGCAGAACTCCCTGGTATTAATGCATTTGTAGAGCAGGAAAGAGTCAAAGCTTCCACACAGGAATGATACACAGATTTTTGGGTCTGGATTTTGAATGGTAATTTTGCATTGATTATATAAGGCAATAACACACTTGGTCCACATATCTAAACCCCAACACTAGAGAGTCGTCTTGGAAGGTAAATTAAACCACGAGCATCTGCTCAGAATCAACCCCTGTGCTTCATCCTCCTTTAAGTCTGTGTCACTGTGGAACACTTTTCTCAGTGTAATTGTTTGCAAAATTTACACCATTCACCCAGTCACTTCCACCTTTCATCCCCACCCCTAAAAAATCCTGTTTGATTAACAAACCCAGAGAAATCTGCAGATGCTGGAAATCCAAAGCAACACATACACGAAATGCTGGAGGGACTCAGCAGGCCAGGCAGGATCTATGGAAAAGAGTAAACAGTAGATCGATGAAGGGTCCTGGCTCTAAATGGCGGCTGTTTACTCGTTTCCATAGATGCTGCCTGGCCTGCTGAGTTCCTTCAGCATTTTGTGTGTGTGTGTGTTGTTCCTGTCTGATCAAATTGTCTTCGGAGGTATTGACATAGCAGAACTTGAAACAAAATTATGACAGGCCCGGCCTAAAATATTGTGAGACATCTTTGATTCAAAATGCTGAATATGGGTCGAAAGCACTATTTAATTATGTTTCTGTAAATTAGAAAATATTAAACAGCAGCAACACAATCACATGAAGTGCGTTTGTGAATGTCAACACTTTCAATGCAGGATTTATTTTCTGATCCTAACACTTAAGATTCAAAATAAAGCCAGTAAATTGCATTTCCATTCTTTTTTTTAGATAAATGGGATCTATGTTCCATTAAAATTGTCCAAGTTACATAATTTACAAAGCTGATACACTGAAATGGAGAACTAATCAGCTTTTTATTTGTTTACTCCAGTGCTTTTAGAAAGCTTAATATTGTGTCAAAATGCTTTAATTGCTGGAGAACAACAAAACAGATAATGGTTGAAACTTATGTTAAAGGTAACACACTTCCACTACAGATGGCTCCATATTACACAACACTATTAACACAGATGATTTTACTTGCATTTTAATTGTGCGCCATATGAAGGAGCACACAGATTCTTTTGTGTGCAGTGTTATTGTGGCTAGTCAGGATGGATACACTACATGCATCAAACTCACAGCACTCCTTGTTAAACGACAGTGATTGTCTGATCACTAGCTACACAGAACCACCACAGTGCACAAACAAATAGAGATGTGCAACTTAAATAGATACAAACCTCTAACATAAGATTACTATGTTTGACATATACATTTTCACCTTTGATTCGTTCTACAAGACTACTCTGTAAAAGAGAGCACAAATAAAGTGGAAACCATTGTGGATGAAGCACCAAGGTAGGTATTTGGAACAAAAAGCTACCAAAGGAAAAATAAGTGCTATGTAACCACAATAAGTTATAATTCTTAAGCAAAGAATTATAAATTTATAACACGAAAACATAAATTTGTAACAGAAATGGAAGTGGACTAAAACAGAACAATTTGCACGACAGTCTACACTGAAATCTGACCATTGACATAAAAATGATCTTCCTTGTACCTGGGTCTTAGATTCCATTTCATCCTCTTGATCAGACTGATAGCATGAAGGAGGATTTAAAGTAAAAGCTTTAACAACATCTAATTGCTGAGTCATGACACATTACAAATTCATGATATCAGCTCAACCAAACAGTATTGCATTATGTTAAAAAGGTCTTGAAATAACACAACCTATGAAATGTTAAGGTTAGGAAATCAGTGAACACACTGACTGCTTGATATGAATTAGCTGCCTACCATATTTTAAAGCTCGAACATAACCTAAGGGGCGGGGGGAGAAGCTAAGAGGACTTAGCATCTTGAAAACAGATTAGGACTATTATTCATCATCTGCAAAGTCAATAATCTTCCTCAAAACTATTATACTAACTTAATAAACAGTTACTATCCAAATTCCTTCTAATATGAATCACACTGCTCTGATTTAAGTGTGCATTAATATAGATCAGGACTGAAGTATGACTGAAGGGAGACTTGTACGTTGTTCATCTGGAGAAAAACTTGTACGTTGTTCATCTGGAGAAAAACCCCTGTAGCTGTTGTGACTATACAAAAACTCCAGTTTTCATGGGCACTAGCCTCCGTAGAATCCAAGACATCTTCAAGGAGCGGTGCCTCAAAAAGGTGGTGTCCATTATTGAGGACCCCCAATCACTCAGGACATGCCTTGTTCTCATTGCTACCATCAGGAAGGAAGAACAGAAGCCCGAAGCCACACACTCAACGATTCAGGAACAGCTTTATCCCCTTTGCCATCCGATTTCTGAATGGACATTGAACCCATGAACACCACCTCACTACTTTTTTAGTTCTGTTTTTGAACTACTTATTTAATTATTGTATGTGTGTGTGTGTGTGTGTGTGTGTGTGTGTGTGTGTGTGTGTATACGTACTATATATATATATTTATACACACACATACACACTCTGTGATACACAGCTTTTTATATTATCATGTATTGCATTGAACTGCTACTGCAAAGTTAACAAGTTTCACTACAGATGCCGGTGATATTAAACCTGATTCTGAATCTTAATAGTTTCAAAGCATTTTTAAACATGCTCTTAAATGCCATCATCACTAAGCTAAATAACAATAGAAACTTGTTTCTTTAACTTATAATAAAGACTACATTTGACAGGTGTACTGAATAATTGGTGCAACATCTGGGTCCACTGGCAACCACAAAGTGGTACATAAGAATAAAATACAGTGATCATGTCCTTCCAGTCAACACCAGATAATGTTTCTTATTTTAAGTACTATTGACATTAAGTGATTCTGTGAAAGTTGAGTTATGTTTAAGTAAACCATTTGAGGAGAAAAAATAAAATCATGGCTATTGAAACTTCATGTCTCCAGCAATCACTCACCTTCCAGTTTCAATAATGTGAAATCCAAATGAGATTTTATCAATTCTCAGGTTACCTGATGGTTGGACCACTGGCGAACACAGTAGAGCAATGAAATAAATAAATTTCAAAAAGGGAAATAAAAGATGATTGTGGAAAATTAGCAGAATGGAAGCACTATTTTGTTACATACCAAGAGGACAGAGCAATGATTTTCTATAGCTTCTAATACCATTGTTTGGACAAAAAACAAGTAGAAGCTTGGTGGTACAGATCCCATTATCTCTACAAAGGCACTCATGTCCATGATATATCACAAAATGAGTTTTGATGTCAGCTGGCTAATCGGGTCTTTGCATGCAAACATGGAAGGACACCAAAGGACAAGTTGCACAAGGTCAATTCTGCAAGAAAATAATTCCAAGACTCATAACCTGTACTGACCATGACCTCAACTTGGGAAAATTTAATCAGCTTTTAAATTCTGTGGACTGCCTGCACTTTCCAGAATAAAGCACATTTCAGCTAGTCTTTAGAAAGTGCACTGTATGAATGAAGTAGAAAGAGCAAACACAGATGCTCTTGAATCGATCGTGGATTGGGGTTTCCTGGAAATGCCACTGATCTAATTTTCATGCACCATATTTCCTCAATGACTTTTTGAATCATTCTGGCCTACTGTCCTTGCCAGCCAATTCTCATTTTAGTTTAGAATAAGCGCTTTGTTATTTTGTACTTGGCACTTCTTCAGTCCAATCCATAAACCGTATTGTGGCGACGTTAATGTCAAATTAGCAGCTGCACTGTTGAAACTCTCAGACAAACAAGTGAGATCATGAGGACCATTTCCCTGGGAAGTACAGGCCAGTGGAATGTACAAACCTCTGCGGTGGTTTCCCCATCAGCAGGACCAGTAGTGTCAGTCTGCTCACTGTCAGTCTATTTGCCAGCAACATCCCAAGATGTCCAAGAGGAAAGCAGGAATAAAAATACATCAGCCTTGTCAGAAAACATTGAAGCAAGATGTACTACTCATTGTGCCTTTGCTTCATAACAAAACAAAAGGCTCATTAGAAGCATGAAACGAACAAAATAAATGGAACTGGATTAGAGGCAGATTTGAGGCAAAATGGGAAGAGCAATAGCAAGTTACAAGATTGAACTCCTTTTAAAAAAAGAAACTCACAGTGTTTAAAGCCCTCGTTACAATAGTATTTTATTTGTACTTTAATTGATTTAAAAATGCTTTAAATGAAGAGGGCAAATTGAAGCAATTTGATTTTACTAACAAATTTGGAAATACTCTTTTGAAACACATTTTAAGCTATTCCAATTGATGGGGACAATAACAAGCAGTGAGAAACCCTTTCCAAAGCGAAGCAGAAGATGGTTAATAGAAGTAACTTGTAAAACAATGTCTGGGCTAAGCACGCAGGGCTAAATAATCAATGGTGTATCTCAAACTAATGACGAAATGTTAACAAGTGATCATAAAAGCAACCATTTACATATTGTATACTCAAACGCATCCAATATAGATGCGGTTTCACACACTCAAATCCTACAATTACGGAATAAAAAGTAAAAAGGTGCATAATATATTTTTGGAGGAAAAGAGTAATGGACTGAAATTGGGCATCCAGAAACAATTCACGAGCTAACACCCCACCAATTTCAATGCGGCTGTTTTGACAGTTGTTGGGAGTTGGACAGGTACAAGCGCAGGCCAGTACAGGCTCTTGGTAAAGCTGTGGAATCACTCGGTACGTTATAGCCCTAAAGGCAGCTTTGCAAAGACTAAATTTTCATTGATAATCTTCCAGCAGTCTCTCTGAGGACAAATTGATTGGCAGTTGAAATAAGTGAACCCAGTAATGTTCCATTCAATCATGGATACTATCCAAGAGGGGTCCTTGTAATCAGATGATTTAACCCTTGTATCTACTCATGAACAGCTAAGTGGCTCTTGAAGCTGATTATCAGTGATGATAATGGATACTGTATGCACTTCAGATGCCTTGGGATATAACTCTTCAAAACTGGATCACTGTCCTCATTTCAAATCAGAACAATGCACAATTTCTTCTAAATGCTACCATAGCTTTTTTGAGATACATAATTGATTTGCATGATTTAAATCAAGTATATTACAATTTTGTAACTAACTATTCCTGTTAATCATGTGCAGCTCATTTACATCAGAAGCAAAGCTTACTCAACAACTATGTACAATTACTGCCAGAGTAGCCTGACTTTCAGGCCCTGTCGAATCTGTAAGATTACGTTCTTGAAAACAATACATAGAAATCAAACACAGGTCTGCTTGCAGCATTTATATGAGAAGAATGACTCGTATCTGGTCAAACTGCCTAGCAGTTCAAGCTTGAATGAAACCATACCAGTTTCAGACAATCTTACTGTAAGAACAATTAGCTACATACCTACTAGGACCAAAGTAAATACATTTCAGCATTAATTTTTCATTTGCTAACTTAAATCTGTTCTTCAATTCCAGTAACTAAAAGGATGCAAAATGTATTATAAAAAATTCAACACATTTTATTTTTCCAGGTCATGTCAATGTTGCAAAGCTACACAACAAGATCATATAGAATATCGAAGTTAACTTTCTCAAAATCAAGTGGTAACAAAATATTATTTTCCTCTGTGATTTATTTAAACCAGAAATGTCCCTTGCATTGGAACTGAGGTGAATGGCATTTTCTTTATCAAAGTACATTAACTATTAACAATTCTTACTGAAGAAACACTGGTGTGTAAAACTTGCAAAAGTGGGATGGCGAGGGCTAGTAACACAGCAAGGCACTAGAACTTCATTTCAAGGGTCAATATAATGTTGAAGATCTAGTTAATCGCATTCTTCTCACTTTATAGGCTGTTATAAAAATGTAAACCTCTTTGAAAGATCTCACCAGCATCACACTGAAGGTTTTCAGTTTACAGGAGAATCTGGGTTTAAATAGAAAATATTTCCCAAATTAAATAACCAAACTTTCTTCAGTGTTCTACAATAAATAGTTTAAAAGTCCTGTAATACAAAATTCTGAATGAATTAGATATGAAAAGTAAGAGGTATTAAGCATTCAACATAATCTAAGATTTAAGGACTTGAAATTATTTGTACTTCTGACATTTTTCTGAATGTACAGATTAACAGATTATGATGCAAACAGACCCTCATTCATTGAACAGTCCGTACATGCAATCTGGACCAAACAATGACCACTAGTTTAACTTTCCTACGTAATATCCAAGAGTACACAGGGCATGCACATTAATGTATATACATTTCACTGTCAGCAGTCTGGATGGTTTGAGATTAGACACTAAGTTTTTATTCTGAACCTATAGTGAAGTCATGTCAAACTCATCTATGTCCTGAACCAGTTTTAGCGCCTGTAATATTCTGCAACACCATCTGCCTAAAACTTTATTTGCCCACTTGTAAAGCAGTAAATATAATTATTTATCAAAGATAGATATATATATTTTTTGTCCTTTTGGACTTAAGTGTGAAGGCAGGAAACTGAATAAGGCCATACTTGGAGTAATTCATGCCGTCAGTTCCTGGACAAAAGGCTAAAGTAACTTCATGTGCTATCTCACATGGAAGGCAACTTTCATTAAGACAGTTCATGAACTTAAATATGACAGCAATGTTAACAGAAGTATTTAATAAATCATATGTAAAATGAAGCATTTTGGTCTTTTGCATCGTTTTTTTTAAAAAGGTGAATAATCAGGCCGTTCATGTCTGGTATTTCTAATCATGTTCAGACATTGACTGAACCAAATGAACACAATATTCATTGAGAAACAAATGGCCTACTGTAATACTAATGAGGTTATGACTGTCTCACACCAGAGAATTTAAACTAATTGACTATCAACTGGCTCCAACTCCTAGGGAAATGTCAGCATGGCTCTTTTGAATGACCTTATTCAATTTAGGAATTTACATCTCTAAGAATACAAAGTATGTACACAGGCCAATTACTTCATACTTTTCCACTATTAAAAAATAGGCCGGCTTTTCAGAACTTTTCTGCAAGAAAACAAAAACTTTTTGTCTAATCTGATGCGACAAATAAGTTATGTCTCTTTGAAACACAGCTCTTAAAATAAGAAAAGGCAGCAATGAGGTTCTGAAAATAATGTTACGTTTGCAGCATTTTACACTGTGCAGAACGCTCAAGCACTGAACACAAGGGGTTGTGTTCAGGCCGAGGTACACGCACCTCTTCCTCTGAACTGTCACTCAGGTCATTGTCAACTGAGGCACTCAAGGAGGCTGCCCTGGGCTCCAGATAGCAGAGACACATAGCAAGAGGGAATGAAAGAGTGAGAGCATATGGTACAGAGAAAGAGGTTGAAAGCAGGAAGAAGAAAATGAAAAGGAAGCAAGGAACGAGTGACGGTGACTGAATGGGGAGGTAACGTTGGAAGCTTTCGGGTAAGAAACTGGCATCGGAAATGCTGGGGAATGAAAGGTAGCCATCATCATCTAACAAAGAAAATGTCGCTGGGAGATGCAAGGAGAATGAAAACAGGGTTCCTCCTTTTCTAGATCTGGAACCCAGGTCTTGGTCTCCTTTTAAATCCGTTGCTTTCGTATCAATTGGCTTTGAAGGATCATAGTCAAACTGTGAATGGGGTGTGCTGCAGGGATCTTCAGCCTTGCCGTCATCAGCGGGTTTTGAAACATTCGCTTTACATCTCCTATGAATGCTCATCGATGATGCAGGGGAGTCACAGTGCATAGGCGAGGGGTTAGAGGAAGAGGAAAATGAGTTTGTGCCAACAAATGTATTCTACCAGAGAAACACAGGAAATACAAAGAAGCAGGAGCAACATAAAAGAGCAGGAACATTAAGACAAAAAAGAAAAAAATATTAGTTATTGCATCCCATAACATTTACTCTTCCAAAATGTCAAATCTTCTTTTAGCTAGAAATATTAAGTAACTCAAAATTTCAAAAAGCCAAATTGCATTAGTTTCCATAACAATTTATAGAAATACAATTTTGAAGTTCCATGACTTTTTTTCCTCTTATCTGAAACCCCACAAATACCTTAATTGTCTCAACTGGACCCATTATAGTTTTCCCATTTGATGCCTTTGTTTTTTTTACAGATACAGTAACTGGATGTTAATTTTTGTTGGTATATTTATTTCTTCTCCTTTACTTCTCGTTCCTAATTCATCGTTTGCTTTGTTACCAGCTCTTTGACTACTTAATGCCATTTTAATTTTCAATTTATTTTTTAATTGGTGTCCTTTTTTTCTTGTTCTTTGATTTTATGTCAAGTCAATAGTGGCTACATCTGTACTGCACCCATTCCAGTGAATGGATACAATATTGGCTGACTGGCAGGAGGAAAAGAGTGGGAATAAAGGGGTCCTTTTCTGGGTTAAGGGGAAACCTTGCCTAAAAAAATTGTTGGGATTCTTTGGGGAAATAATAAGCAGGATAGATGAAGGAGAGTCAGTAGATGTTAAATACTTGGATTTTCAGAAGGCCTTCAACAAGTTGCCGCATATGAAGCTGTTTAACAAGAGCCCATTGTATTACATATAAGATACTAGCATGGATAGAAGATTGGCTGACTAACATGAGGCAAAGAGCGGGAATAAAGAGGGCCTTTTCTGTTTGGCTACCAGTAACTAGCGGTGTTCCACAGGGACGGGGTTAGGACCACTTCTTTTCACATTATATATCAATGATTTCAATCATAGAGTTGATGACTTTGTGGCCAGGTTTGTGTATGATAGGTGGAGGGGCAGGTAGTGTGAAGGAAGCAGGAAGTCTGCAAAAGGACTTGCACAGATTTCGAGAATGGACAAAGTGGCAGATAGAATATAGTGCAGGGAAGTGCATGGTCATGCAATTTGAATAAAGGAATAAAGGTGAAGACTATTTTCAAAGCAGAGAGAAAATTCAAAAATCAGAGGTGCAATGGGGATTGGAAGTTTTCATACAGGGTGCCCTAAACATTAACTTGCAGGTTAAGTCAGTGGTAGGAAGGTGAATGCAATGTTAGAATTCATTTTGAGAGGATCCAAGGATACATGCTGAGGGTATTGGTACAACTACACTTGGAGCATTGTGAGCAGTTTTGGGACCTCCTTCATCTAAGAAGAGGTGTGCTGGCATTGGAGAGGGTCCATAGGAGGTTCATAAGAATGATTCCAGGAATGAAAGGATTAATGTATGAGGAGCGTTTAACGGCTCTTGGCCTGTACTCACTAGTGCTTAGAAGAATGAGGGGGTTCTCATTGAAACCTATCAAATATTAAAAGGTCTAGTTAGAGCAGATGTGGAGAGGATGTTTCCAGCAATGGGGCATCTAGGACCAGAGGGCACAGCCTCAGAATAGAGGGACGTCCATTTAGAACAGAGATAAGGAACAAGTTCTTTAGCCAGGAAGAAGTGAATCAGTGGAATTCATTGCCACAGACAGCCATGGGGGCCAAGTCATTGGAGATATTTAGAGCAGAGGTTGATAGCTTCTTGATTACTCAGGGTGCCAAAGGAGACAGAGGGAAAGCAGGAGAATGGAGTTGAGAGGGATAATATATTAGCCATGATAGAATGGCAGAGCCACAATGGGCTGAATGGCCTAATTCTGCTCCTATGTCTTATGGTCTTATTCCAATGCTGCTTGAATGTGTGATCCATTTTGTACCCAAGCACTGGCAAAATCCAAAAATCATTCAGAGAGACCTGTAAGGAATTGCAATGTCAGCAGTAAGAAATTTATTTAAGACAGAATGGTGAAGTTAAAATACAATTCTTGTTTAAAATTTAATTTAAAATAAGATTCATTGGCTTGAAAATGTGAACAACAGAGAGCTTTGTAATCACGTCAAAATCAGATGATTTATGATTTAGAATTTTAAACTATGGGGACTCCAAAATGTGATTTAAGAATTAAGTCTATTATCATGGTACAGTTCAACTGAACTAATCACCAAATGCAAATTAAGTTTTCCTATGAAATTACATTGTCCACTATTTTAATAAAGCATGATTACATTTAACATGGGTAGGTTTTAATCCTGTCTACCAAAGACAGTGGTAAGTTAACACAATTGCAGATACTTACTCGATTAGTATCACTAAAAGTCAATGGGAGTTGGCGAACAAAAAGGGTGACTAATCCTGTCATAGACCTGGTGTTGGCAAATGGCTTCAGAACTGTAAGAATTTTCACTGCTTCCAGCAAGAGATTTATGTAAAGTCAATTAATGGAATTTAAATCAGGCCCAGGAATGAAACAACTTTCTGCTTCAGGCCAGCAAAAGTGGATGAATTTCAAACTCTTGCCACCCGTCAAACTGGCCTAGCTAAAACTGGACTTAAATTCTGTTACGACAGCAAACAATCTAGTTAGCAATCCCCATGCTAAATTGTGTAGTTATCATCTCCAGCATCAGCAATATCTTGTGAAAACTATACATGTATATTGTCTAGGTTTTATACCATCTTGATCCGAACAGAACCATTTTTTGAAAAATATTCATGTGACACTGGATCAAAACCAAGGAATTTACTTTGTAGCACCAATTTGGGGATTACAGTAGCTTAAAGCAGTAACTGAACAGCATATCCTCAATAACTAAAATAGGGAAATTCCTGTTGCCTCATCAATGCTACCCCATCATAAGAAACAGCTTCAAAGTCAAAGAAAGTTCAACCTTCTGCATAAAGATCAATCAATCAAATCAAGGCAGCTACTGGAAGTTCATTTAAGCTAATGGAACAAGACAACACATAATACTACACTAAAAAGATGAATTCTGCAGTCATTTGGTTCTAGTATCACGTAAAACTCAAAACCATGCTTAACTATTTAAAATGTTTGGCATATTTAATTCAGATATGACAACAATTATACAGATATCAGACTTCCTATTTATATACAGGACTGCTTCAAAAGGAATACAATCCTGCTAAAAGCCAGTTGGAAAGGAGGACAATTTTTGGCAGTCAAACCTTGTGCTGTGGTCCAGATCCAGTCTTGGCATGCCATTATGGATCAGACCAAGCAAGGATGACCAGCACTGGCCTGAAGAGAATTCGTAGCCAGATTTACTCCATGTTTCTGTTGGACCTCTCCCAGCAACCACATGCAGAGCAGCACTGACAGGAAGCTGGGAGCAAGATGCTTGCCTTGTCTCTTAAGCAACGCATGTTACATAGCATGTGACACTTAGACAATAGGCCTCAAATATATTTTCTCCTCTCACTGAAATAATGTTTTGCTAAAGTGAACTCTAATCCGAACATTCTATTGTGTAAAAGATACAATTACAAAATAAATCTAATCCACTTTCAGAAACCATAATAAGAAATGAAAAATTGCAAAACAAAACTTTAGATAAAAATTTAGATTTAAATGCAAAAGGTAAGAAAATGCTGACATTTTTGTAACCAAAAGATCAGGAAAACCAGTTAAATCTTCAGCTTCGCTGCAGCAGGAGTTATGAATTATTCGAGCTGGAGACCGAGGTTAAGTTTTTAACAGATATTTTTCAAATGGGATACAGAACCTGAACTCATTTTGGAGTTCAATTACATGCATACTTAGAAGAATGAATTCTGAAAGAACGCATCAGAGGATGGCTTGTTCAACTCTCTATCTCGCAATGTGGTTTTATGCAAGTTGATATTGAGGTCAGATGCTCTGCCAACACTGTAATCTACATATTCTCTGTTACCAATCTAACAACATTGAGCACATTTCAAGTTTTTATAATTGTTTCATAAAGCTTGCTCTTCAATGGGATCCTGATTTGCACAAATTAAATCCAGAAAGCACAGCTCAAACAAGGGTTCAAACTGGGGTAATGAAGTGTTAGTTGACCGTTTTCTCCAGCCACTCGTCCAGCATCCTCTGACTTTCTACCATCAGACAGGAGACTCCGATGCACAAGGACCAGAATGATCAGGATGGGAAACAATTTCTTCCCTCAACCCACTCGGCTTCTGACCTCTCTGCCACATTGCACTCGAAGGGCCACTGGCTAATCCATTCTATACCTTACAATATTTAATTTATGTACTTTATTTATGTGTAATTCATTTGTAGATTTTATTCTTACTTTCCTAAGTTATTGAGTGTTATATCTGTGTTATATATACTACTGTGCTTTAGACCCTGGTCCAGAGAAACATCATATTGTTTGGCAGTATACCTGTATATAGTTAACTGACAATAAACTTGACTTGACTATTTGCCAGGGTCAGTGAAGTCATGAATTCCTAAATTATGCTTCTTGCTGGATCAGTCAATGACATGCAACTATTCTTGAATGGAGATGCCTTTGAGATTAGACTTCCTAATCTGGACTGTACAGTGTCTCACAGTGTCAGTAAAACAGGTTCAGTTCCAATACAGTCTGTGCGGGGTTTGGACATTCCTCCTGTAACCTCATAGATATGCCTAGGGCATATGGGGGGGGGGGGGTCCTCCAACATCCCAAGGGAAGGTTGGGTGGGGAAGATGTTAATAGGTTACAGCGGGGGTTCCCAGCCTGGGGTCCATGGACCCCTTGGTTAATGGTAGGGGGCCATGGCATAGAAAAGGTTGGGAACCCCTGGGTTGCAGGACAATAAGGGGGGGGATGAATTGTTCTATTTCATAAGTAAATATGACAATACAAACGAAATTGGAAAGGTCCAAGAAGGTACAAATTAAAGGATAATGTAAATTAAGAATCTGAATGTTTAATATTATTTATAAGCAAGATTAGAGTAATTTCTCTTTTTCCTAATTATCAATCTATTCACAGAAAAACACACAGCACAAGGGTTTACATGCTGGTGGGAGACCATTCTCTACTCCAACTGATGATTTTGTTCTGTTAGCCAAAAATCAATTACAGGTAGGAAGCAGCCTACTACCTATTTGTGGATTATGTAAAGTGGATTGAGAATTTGGCATGTTCCCTTATGGACATGCCAATCTCCAAACCAAATATGTCTCTATTTGTTCTGCCCAAGGGCTATTTATGTTCAAATGCAAATAAAGAAAGCTTTCTCAGGATCTGTAGCATGATTCCAAACTCAAATTTACAGCTAAATGATATTTACTTCAACAGAATAATTAATTATGTTAATAAATAGTTAATTATTGTTGCAGTATTCTAATCACTATTAAATTATTGCAGCAGCCAAAATATTGCTGGAATACTGCAGAACAAAAGTTGCTGTCTTCATTATGGCTGTGTTTATTGAGCAGATTTCTCCAGAATGAAGCACCTGTTAATAAAATCAAGATTATTTAAGAAGAGGACAGACTCCCGAACACTGATAAACGTAGACCCTGATAAAATAGCCTGCAAGTAACTTAGGCCACAGTTAGGATTAGAAGACAGCCTCAACACATAGAAAAACAATTGCACAACTTGGCTTTAAGAAACAATCAAGGCTAAGGTAGAAGGAAAATATAACATTTAGTTATTAATTTCACTCTGCCTTCAATTAACTTTGAAATACTTCAATGCCAAGAGTTCAAATATTCTCCAGCAGCCAAATGTTTCAGACTCCTAGATGTCTACTTCAGCCATAAAATGGCACACTATCACAATTCTGCCAGTAAATTAGACCCCAGCCAATATTGATTGCTCCACCTTGAGAACCCAACAACTTATAGGAGAGATATAGTAAAGATTTAAAATGATGTCTGAATAATATCTTTACTAATATTGTGTCACATTTCATTTACTTTCCTTGCAACAATCACCCTAAAGCCTAAGGAGGATGTGACTTTGTGTGAGACTATTGGCAGTTAGAGATGCCAGCCTGTTCTGGCTGGAAATTGGATTGAGACTACTCTTTCTTGCCATAAATAAGTATATCAGGATCGTAAGCTGGAGCACATTCTACCAAATGGAAACAGAAGCTATTGTCATTCTTGTATCGTTCCCCAGAGGAAAAGAAAACACAAAGTAAATTATGTCTTAAGTGGTTCCCTGTGCCATTCTTGGGATCTTATTATCGAAGAAACTATTCTTTAGTGGTGAGAAATGGCATATTAATTGTTCACCTAGGACCTGTAAAGATTATACTTGCTAATTAACTGTGAGATTATAAATACTAATGTTGCAATAAACTCATTGTTTAAGTAGTAATGGCTAACATTTAAAAGATGCATAGTTCACAGTAAATATATCCCCCCCTCAAAGACACAAAAACAGTCTGGCTTGGCTAACAAGAGAAGTTAAAGACAGTATTGAAACAAAGGAAAGGTCTCATAATGTTGTCAAAGGAGAAGTCTGAAGTTTGGGAAAACGTTAGATCTCAACAAAGGAGGACCAAAAAGTTGAAAAAAGCAGAAAAAACAGTAATCACAAGAGCAACAAAAACACCTACAAGGTTGTCATCTTCTAAACTGCATTCGATTCTATAGGCTGTAATCCCACCTCTTAAGGAAGGAGAAAGTACTTGGAGCTAATGTGACTAGTGGGGGTGATGCTACTATGCAGTATTAAGTGGAAGGAGAAATTTAAAAGCAAATTCAGGCGTGCGCTAAGTCCTTATGGGTTTGTGAAAAGGAAATCATGTCTCACCAATCTGTAGGTTTTTTTGTGATTATAACCAATATAAAGAGAACTGAAGATACAAAGGGATTGAAGATGCTAGAATCTGAAGCAGAAGCAAACTGCTGGATGATCTCAGAGCGCCAGACTGGATCAGTGAAGGGAACTGGACTGTTAATATTTCAGGCAGACATCAATAGTCCAGATGAAGCATCTCAACCCAAAATGTCGATGACCATTTCCATCCGCAGTCTGTCCGAGTTCCTCCAGCAGTTTGTTTATTGCTTGGTATATTTGAACTTCCACAGGCCTTCAATAACGTCCCACGTAACAATATTATGACAAAATTAGAATATATGGGATTGACGACAATAAACTAGCATAGCCTGCTGATCAGTTGGCAAACAAAAAAAGAGAATAGCAATAAGTGGGCCAGTTTCAAGCTAAAAAGCTGTAAATTATTATTCTCCATAGCAATCACTGCTAGGATTCTTTTGTTTCACAACTTATGTATTAGGATGAGGGGACCAAATGTAATACAGCCAAGTTCACTGATGATAAAAACTGACTGGCAGTATGGGTTGGGAGAAGATACAGAGACTTCAAAAGGGATATAGACAGATGAGATGAATGGATATGGCTATTAAATATATGAAAATATGTGAAATCATCTCAGTGGAAAGAATAAACGGTCTGAACAGTTTTGAAAATGGCGTGTGCTTGAAATTGAGGTATTTTTAATACATATCACTGACACTTAACAGTCACTGCAAACACTTAGAAAGGGTAATCATGTGCTGGCTTTTACTATGAAGGATTTGAGTCCAAAAAGTGCAGATGCCTTGCTCCAGTTATATTGAACACCGCTTCTGAAATATTGTGTAAAGGGCCTCGCTACCTAGGGAAATACATTGCGATAGATGGAATGCAGTAAAAGTTCACCAGATTAATTCCTAGGTGATGTGTTTATCCCACGAGGAAACAAAAATTAAACAGAATGGACCTATATTCTTTTGAGTTTAGAGGAACAAATGACAATCTCATTGCAATATGCAACATTTTTTCATGAATTAACAGAGTAAATATAGGGACGAGGTTATCTAGAATCAGGGGTTCACAGTCTCAACATTAAGGTTTTTATGTAGGCTGAGGCAAGAAGAAATTTCTTTGGCCCATAAGGCTGCATATCTTTGGTCTTCTCTATCTGAGAAGCCCAAGAAGGGTATAGAGGTTTAATTTCTGAGTATATTTAAGTGAGAGATCAATGTATCTTGGATATATTAAGGGAATCAGTGCAGGGTAGTATTATTGGGATAAAAGATCAATTTTGATCTTTGTGAATAGCAGAGTCAGCAGAAATGGGCCACATTCTCTCTTCCTGCTTCTACTTCTTTAGGTCATTTACAGATCCATTATTTAAAATGAACATTCGCCAATCTGATTAAAAAAAGCAAAAGAACCAATAAAATTTTAACAAGTATACCAATGACTTAGAACAACACAGAAATTTAAACAGCAAAATATTCATCTGATGTCTCAGATTTTAAACACAAAATGCCTCAGAATTGTTAATGAAAATATGTTTATTTATTGACACACAGCAAGAATCAATCTGCCATGTCTCACAGATGGATCAAGATAATAAATTTTTTCAGACTTCATAATTTGATTACATCAGGTAGGTGAACAAGAATTTGAGCTTTAATATTAGAGTTCTTAAAAATATTATTTACAGGTATTAATTCAAAAAATAATGAACTCTAAATTGAATTAAGAACCCACAGGGAAACATTATTTCAGACTTTTCCTTTGTTCCAATAATATCACAATAATCTGTCCCGTTACAGCACCAAATCAAAATTTCCTATTCACTTTATCAATTATATGATTACATTATCAACACATCAATTTAAAACAATGAATTCAATTGTTGTTCTCTAAAAATCACATTCATCTTACATTGGAGCAATATAGTTTGTCCTAATTTCATGATAATCAAAAAATGTTAAATATTGGATTATAACTCTTACTGTTAAATCTGTATTGTGCTTAATTATCAGTACACCTAACATTTTTCATGCTCCAGTAAACTCTACCTTAATTTCATGCTTGGCTGGTGTGAGTGATGGAGTAATGTCAGTCTTTGCTTTCTTATCCTCTTCCTCTGCCTTCTCCTCTTCTGCCTTCTTCTCAGGTGTCACTGTGGTTATTAAATTTGTTGACACTAGGTTCTTGGCTGCACCATAATGACCAGTAGCCACCTCCGAGGCCGAAATGGAGTCTTTAATCACCATCTCATGATTCTCAGTGACGGAGGCTTTAAAACACAAAACTTAATTCAATATTGGCCTTTCCTTGGCAGGCTAGTAGCTGTTGTTACAATTAATCTCAGTTCCTCTAGTCAAGAGAGCAGCAATCATTCAAAGACATCCACTCCACCACCCTCTTGTCTGTTACACAGAGATGCGCAAAGGGCATGTTTGGCTCAACTTTGATGATCGATAGCTATTCAAATGGCCTCTGGATTCACGGTAGCAGTAACAGTAAACGATTTTTATTTCAATTGCCGATTTCACACAATACTCATATGCCAAAACAAGCCCAATGCAAGCTTGACGATAACAAGGGAAAATGCACAGATGCTGGACAGATAACACTTCATTTTGATATCTGGGCAGATTGCAGCCTGACACCATATTAAATTTCCAATTTTAGGTTACAGAGAGATACAGCATGGAGTGAAGCCTGCTAAGTCCATCCTGACCATCATCCACCCCTTCTACATCAATCCTACGCTGGCCGCTTTAAAAAAAAATATCTCCTCCACATTTCCATCAATGCTTCCTAGATTCTACTTCCTTTTAAACAACTTACAGTGGCCATTTAACCTACCACAGTCTTTGGGATCGGGGAGGAAATGGGAACACCCAGAGAAAACCCTCACGGTCACAAGGAGGATGTGCAAACTCCAAACAGAGAGCACCCAAGGTAAGGATTGATTCAAAGATTCAATGCAGGACACCGGCAGCATCAAGGGAGAGAGACCATTCGAACACAGGGTCTCTAGTGCTGCTAGGCCATGGCTTCACCCATCAGTCGCCCGCAGATAATCTGCGCTTTCTGCCTGTATCAGGATAACTTACGTCAGTCCTCCAGCTGTGATTTTGACTCAGTTTTTCTTCTCTTGATTACTGCAGCCTAAATGTGTTCTTCATTATTACAGCCCAATTGCTTCTTTGTCCATGTTACATGTTGCTGATAACAGGGGTGTGAACATTATCAATAAAACATAATCCTGTTCTCAGCAATACAAAACACGGACAAAGAAGCATCACCAGCCTTTAATTGCCCCTTTAACACACTTCGGCCTGGCCTCACTCAACCACAGGCATTCCTTTTATCCCCAGTTCTTGGACTTGAAATGTTAATTTGGTCAGATCCCAACTGACCCAATGAGTATTTCCAATATTTCGTGTTTATTTCATTTCTGTGTCTTTGGATTTTTGATTTTTATTACTGACCCCCAACAAATTTGGATATGGGCAACTGGATTTTAAAAGCTCACAAGTTTATTGTGAGTAGAGTGAAAGGGGAGAACTATGAGTGTGCTGAGAAAGTCACGTCGAGAGGTAAGAATGGCAGTGACCAATGTACCAGCAGTATATGAGTTTTAGGCAAGGTGGATATGTATTGTTACTCTTTATGAAAATGTCACATCACTAAGTATTTACACAAAGCTGAGGAGAGTTAGTAGGTTACAAGTTATAACCCAAATGATTGGATTACACAAACTAGAATAGGACAGGAAGTCTCTCAAGCCATTCTACTAGATTAAAATGATTTGTGCCACAATTGTCTTTCTGTGTCTTTGCAGAGAAAGGCCAAAAAAAATTCAACTGAAAAAAATATTCACAGCTACAAAACTTTTAAATGCTGCAAACATTAGGTGCTGTAAATCTCTCATGCTCAGCAGCAAGATTCTTTGCATTATATCGAAGTGCTCTCAACCAAACAGTAAGAATGTGCAACTTAAAGTGTGAAATGGATTATGAGCTGTTCGATTACCGCCTACTCTGTAACCCTGCTCTTCCTGAAGAATATATTTGGACGCTGACTAATTACTTGATTTTCTTTCGGGAGCTTGCCTGAGGTAACTGGTAATATTCTATTCAAACCCAAACTGAACTAAACCCATATCTCCTCCATTACCATAATACACAATTTTCCATTTCTTGCCACAAAAAAATAACTTAGAAGCTTATATTGTGTTGGACTCCAGTTTCTTCCCACCTCCCAAAAACATGCTGGTCGATAGGATAATTGGTTACTGTAAATTGCTCCAAGTGTAGTAAAGAGGATGTGGCCAGGACCCGAAGGAGTGGGTTATGGGGAGACGTTGAGCTGGACAGAACTTCATTCCTTGGAGTGGGATGATCTTACAGAAGTGCACATTATTTATTTATTTATTTATTGAGATACAGCAAGGAACAGGCCCTTTTAGCCACACCATCTAGCAATCTCCCGGTTTAATCTGAGCCTAATCATGGGACAATTTACAAGTTCAATTAACCTACCAACCGGCATGTATTTGGACTGTGGGAGGAAACCGGAGCACCCAGAGGAAATCCACACGGTTACGGGGAGAACGTACAAACTCCTTACAGGCAGCAGCAGGAACAATGAGAGATACAGGAAGTGAGAATGTAGGGAGTCTTTTTTTCCATGGTTGGGCAATCAAGAGTTTGAGGGTATAGGGTTAGGGTGAGTGGGGTTAGGATTTAATAGGGGCCTGAGGGGCAATGTTTTCCACCAAGAGAATGGTTCACATATGGAACAAAGTGCCAGAGGCCAGAGCAATAACAGGATTTAAGACATTCAGATCGGTACATGGATAGGAAAGGTTTAGAGTAGGGGTTCCCAACCTTGAAAGTATTGGTCCATGACATAAAAAAGCTTTGGAACCCTTGGTTTAGAGGGATCTTGAAGATATTCTCAATTCATCTTTAAGGACCATCACCATCTGGGATGTGTCCTCTTTTTGTTATTACCATAGGGCAGGAGGGACAGGAGCTGAAGACACTCAATATCTTAGGAACACCTTCTTCCCATTCACCATTAGATTTCATACCCGACCAGGAAACCACGAACACCACTTCAGTATTCCTCCTTTGTCCTCTTTATTATTGTTGTAACTTACAGTAATGTTTTTATGGCTTGCACTATACTGCTGTTGCAAAACAACACATTTCACACTATATGTCAGTAATGGTAACCTGATTCTGATTTTAGATATGGGCCAAACATAAGGAATTTTAGCTTAGATGGTCATCTTAATCAGCATGGACAAAGCCGGCCAAAGGGCCTGGTTCTGTACTGTCCGACTCCTAAGCTAACTTCATTAATATTTGCATTCACACCTACCTCAGCTTTCTTCCACAATCCCCAAATCTCACTGAACAAAATCCTGATTCAGAATTTTTCTCACCTCAAACTCAACTACTCCAATGTTTCTTTAAGAGTCTTTCAGCATCTACCCTTCATATTCCTAACTTGTTCAACAAAACCATTTTGTGGGCTTTCCTGCATTCAGTCCAATTTGGATAATATCACCATCCTAACCAGCTGACACTTCATATACTGGCCTCTAGATACACCTGCATTCCCATAATTATTGTGGACTCTAGCTGTTTCTTACATAGGTCATGACATACATTAGAATACACATATTCATACATATATGAAGTCCGATTATTGACTTCAGGAGAGGGAAGCCATATGTCTATGAGCCAGTCCACATCAGAGGATCAGAGGTAGACAGAGTTAGCAATTTTAAATTCCTAGGTGTTACTATTCTAGAGGACCTACGCTGGGCCTAGAATGCAAGTGCAATTGCGAAGAAAGTATGGCAGCACCTCTCCTTCCTTAGGAGCTTATGAAGATTCAGCATGACATCTAAAACTTTGACAAACTTCGATAGATGTGTAGCGGAGAGTATACTGACTGGCTACAAAAAGTAGTGGATTTGGTCTAGTACACCACGGGTGAAGCCCTCCCAAACACTGAGTACGCCTAGACAAAGTGTTGTCGTAGGAAAGCAGTATCCATCATCAGAGATCCCACCAACCAGACCATGCTTTTTTCAAGCTGCTGGCATCAGGTAGAAGGTACAGGCACCTCAGGTTCAAGAACAGATACTACCCCTCAACCATCAGGCTCTTGAATAGAAGGGGATAACTACACTCAACTTCACTTGCCCCATCATTGAAATGTTCCCATAATCAATGAATTTACTTTCAATGACTCTTCATCTCATGTTCTTGTTATTTATTGCTATTTACTTATATTTGCATATTGACAGTTTGTTGTCTTCTGCACTCTGGTTGGTCTTTCATTGATCCTGTTGTTACTGTTCTATAGATTTATTGAGTATGTCCACAAGAAAATGAATCTCAGGGTTGTATATGTTGACATATATGTACTTTGATAATAAAATTTACTTTGAACTATTGGCAAGGTACACTTTTATTTTTGTTTGACTGTCCAAAACTCCATCTTCACCATAACCTAGAGTCTCTATAGTTTTATTTCTGTAAGTTTAAAAGTTTTACTAAAATCCAACTTTTCCCCAGTCAACCCTAAAATGTGTTTAGGCTTTATCGAAATATCCAGCAGGAACTGCTCTGTCAACACAAATACAAGTATGTTGTACAGTATAATAAATGCAAGCTCTGCTAACATAAAAATTGCTCAATATGCATTTGACATTTCTAGTTTAATTTAGCAGCAATATAACATTTTAAATGTTTTAAAATATTCAATTTAAAAATAACAAATGCCCTAAGCATTCACAAATTAATTTCCTTAGTATCATTTAAGAGTCTACATTTCATTTATTAAATACAGAAATATAATTAAACAAAATAATAAAAAAACCATGATTTCATTTTACCATTTAAACTAATATTAGCACACTAACCAAATTTGCAAACAATCAAATAACGTCACTGAGAAGTAAAAATTCCACTTGAGATTGCAACTCGATTTCCTTACCTCCATCTAAGCTACGTGACATGGTGTAACGCTTGCTGGAAGAACGTTCAAAGTACGGTGCTGGGCGATCTATAAGGGAACTCGCTCTCCGAGTCTGGGCTTGTGTTCTTCCGCTGTAACGGAACTTTGAACCCAGAGTGAGGAATTTTTTTGGAGGCGGCTCAGGTGAAACTAATCTGCAACGAAATAATTGGTCTGCATGAGAAATAGCAAATCTTGTGAATGTGATCATTTGAAGAAAAAAAAATTCCTCAGCAATATATTTCACATTTGTGGTGACCTGTGAAGGCTGAAAATGAACGATAATCCCATAATCAATTGTTGGAATGTACACAGCATCACAAATCGTGGTAAAGACAAGTTCTGATATTCTGGGGGAAGGAGACGATAAGTCCATCTAGCTATAAAACTGAAAAGACAAAGGTTGCAATAACCATACTGAATTTACACCAGGTTTCCTTAATGGGTTTTTCAGGGTCCATGCTCCCTAAATCCAAATTGAACTGCAGAGCAGGCAAGCAGCACCAAATGACCTACTCCTGCTGTGACTTTTGTTTCTATAGGTCCAATCCGCTTGTTAAGATGAACAAAAATCAAAAATGCCAACTCCATTCAAGAAGCAACTTCGTTATTAATGTACTTAAGATATTAATTCTTTAAAGCCTTCCATAAAACGCATCTTCCTCTTCACATCCTGCTATCTTCTCCAATACCCATAAGTACATGTTTTGAAAGTAAGACCTTGAGATAGTTCAGGCTAAGAAGCTCATTGTGGAACAAGTTGTTGTTAAATACTAAGGTTGTGGCTCATTAACACAAAATACTACCAAAAGATTGAGGCCACTGGTATTTAGTGTTCTTGGATGGAACCAATAGCAATTAGCACTCTGTTTTTGGATGTATTTTTGTTTTAAATAACTTACCAATTTGGATACAAATACTGCATTAAATCTTAACTAAAAGCAAATTACTTACTAGAAATCCATAATATTTTGTGGATGTTGTCTAACCAAAATTTATTTGCAATTTCTGGATTTACCAGATTTTGACTAATCACAGAGCCTTCTTTCATCCAGGCATTGACAGAAAGTTCCCGAATTAACTTGGAAATCTATGCTATTGTTTCTAGTACTCATACTTTCCTTAAGGTTGTCATAGCTGGGGGGGGGGGGGGTAGTGGGGATAAGCTTCCACTACCTATTAAATGCTCCCAATGACGTGTGCCCCAAATAGCCTCTGGCAACCAATTCCAGCTCCTGGCTGGCCTTCATGCATGGCTCAGCTGCTAAGAGTGGTGGAACCATTTCTACTGACAGGAGAAAGGGCAAAGGTGGGTTACTAGTGCCTTAAAACCAGCTGCTTTGGGCAATTGGGGCTTGTCAGCTATGGTTAGCAGCTAGGAGAAGGAAAACTCTGATCTCAAACCTCCACTGCCTTGCGGCTATACCCACTCATGGGGAAGACTTTGGGAGTAAAGCCCGAGGAAAAATCTGGAACTGAAGTCTCTAAGGCAGCCCTACATTGAGCTCAATGCTGACTGGCAACTCCTGCAAAACTGCTGGTACCAAACTGTATCAGTCTCTGCCATTCCTTTGGGTTCATCAACTGCGTGGAGAGAGGGGGGCCTGCTACATGGGCAATAGCTTGTTCTCCATATCATACTGCCCTGGCTTGTGTGCTGGTTTGCGTATCATGTAGACAGTCCGCATGCAGCATCCATGGTCAACGCCGACCAATAGAGGGCCTCATATCTCTTGAATTCATGACCCCCCAACCTCTTCATGGCCCTTGGATCTCATCGGTCCACCTGTATAGTGCGCACTTTCTTTGTAACTGTACTCTGTTTTCTTTTTTTAAACCTCCCTTGATATTATTATGTATGGCATGATCAGAATGGGTGCTTTGCAAGGCAGAATGCTTTTCACTGTATCCTGCTATTTGTGACAATTACAAACTAATACTAATCAGTGTTACGTATCCACCAGATTCGGGGTTCCCAGCCTGGGGTCTGTGGATTTCTTGATTAACAGTAGGGGTCCATGGCATAAAAACGGTTGTGAACCCCTGCACCCAATCAACCTTGACGTTGTGACATTTCCCCTCTTCCACTGTCAGTGTCACTATTCACACCAGACTTGAAAAATAAAATTGTAACACAGGTTTGCCCCCCAATCTGAAGGTAGAGCGTTCCTATGAAACCGTTTGTAATCCAAAATGTCGTAAATTGAAGAAGCAATTACCTTTAATTTATATGGGACAAACTTTTGAGTTTTCCCAGACTGAAAAAAATAACCTACCAAATCATACCAAATAGCACATAAAACCTAAAATAACACTAACGTATAGTAAAAGCAGGAATGATATGATAAATTTACACCCTATATAAAGTAGAAATATTGTAGGTACGGTGTAGTTTCACTTATAAAACTCAGGAAGGCAGTGAGCCAAAACTGATTAGGAGAGAAAAAAAAAATCGGCACGTACACACATACGTATGCACATGTGTACGCACGTACACATATACGCACGCACAGGCATGCACAAACAACTGCCCGCACAAGGCTTCACGGTCGTTGTAGTCTTTCTCGGGGTAAACACATGTATAAAGCGGGTGTCTTTTTTTCGTAAAAGCGAAAATCCCCTTTGGTTAGCGAAAACAGGTACTAATGCAAGTCTTTCGTAACAGCGAGTTGTCGTAAAGCGAACGTTCAAAAAGCGAGGGCTACCTGTACATTTTTTTCCTCTAAGAACTCTGTGTGCACTTACAGTGAGTGGCTGCTTTATCAAGTACACCTGCACACCTGCTCATTAATGCAAATATATAATCAGCCAATCATGCAGCAGCAATTCAATGCATTAAAAAAAACATGTAGACACGGTCAAGAAGTTCAGTTGTTGTTCAGACCAAACATCAGAATGGAAAAGAAATGTGATCTAAGTGATTTTGACCGTGGAATGATTGTTGGTGCCAGATGGGGTGGTTTGAGTATCTCAGGAAATGCTGATCTGGGAATTTTTATGCACAGCAGCCTCTAGAGTTTACAGAGAACTGTGCAAATATCAAAAGACATCTAGTGAGCGGCAGCTCTGTGTGTGAAAAGACCTTGTTAATGAGAGAGGTCAGAGGAGAATGGCCAATCTGGTTCAAGCTGACAGGAAAGCGACAGTAACCATAATAACCACACATCACAACAGTGGTGTGCAGAGGAGCATCTCTGAATACACAACATGTCAAACCTCGAAGCAGGTGGGCTACAGCAGCAGTAAACCATGAGCATACAGTCAGTGGACAGTTTATTAAGTATCTAATGAAGTGGCCACTGAGTGTTTGCTGGAGCAGGAATAGAACCCGAGTTCAGGTAATCTATTTCAGGCCTCTGACACATTCACAATAATCAAACAGGTATTTGATAATTTATTGCTGCATCCTTTGTTAACACGCTGATTAGCTTCTGCACTTATGACAGTAATGTATCCCAATCCAGAAATTGTTTGGCCCAGCTGTATCACACTTGCTTCCTTCAACAGCAGTGAAAAGCAAGTTCAGATAGAATAATCTAAAATATCAGAGACATTTGCTGTATGTCTTAGTAGCTTAAAGGCTATTGTGATCTGATATTGTGGTTTTGGTCATAAGCACATTTAGAGATAATGTCAGATCAAACTCATATCCTATTGCTCTGTTGCAGGAAATTAAAACAACTTGACCAAGCTCATTTTCACATGATGAAATTCACATGAAAAACTTAAAGTTATACCTACCTGAAGAATGTATGATGCTCAATGCACACTTTCCACAATCTTTTGGCCGCTTTGTGGTTTGGAAGTTTAAATCCAATAGTGCTCTCAAACTGTTCGTGCTAAGAGGGAAAAAACAACATCTCAAACTTCGGGAAAATTGATAGAACTACCACACATGGCAAGTCAGGGTAGTCTTCACAACATTAACCATTTACTTGCACACACTTACTCATATGGTTCGTTATAATGTCTTCAGGTAGTTTTAATATTTCAGTTATCTACATATCTACTTTAATGCTTTCTATTTATCTTCCACCCGTCGCCTGTGCCACCCAAGTTTTGGAGAGTGAAAGCTTTGGGTCTGACAAACTCGAAGTATAATGGAGAATTACTGACCTCGGAGTTCAGAACCAGAATTAGGTTTAATATCACTGGCATATATCGTGAAATTTGTCATTCAGTGGCAGCAGTACATTGCAATACATAATCGTATAAACTATAAATGACAATAAGTATATATAAAATATAAACTAAATAAGTAGCGTATAAAGAGAGGGGGAGAAACTGAGGTAGATTTCATGGTTTTGTTGTCTATTCAGAAATCTGATGGTGGAGGGGAAAAAAGCAGTTCCTCAAACGTTGAGTGTGTCCATTCAGGCTTCTGTCCCTCCTCCTCGATGGCAGCAATGGGGAGAGGACATGTCCTGGGTGATCAGGGTCCTTAATGATGGATGCCGCCTTTTTGAAGCATCACCTTTTGAAGGTGCCCTGGATGCTGGGGAGGCCCATGATGGAGCTGGCAGAGTTTACAACTTTCTGCCACTTCCCCATTTCTGTGCACCACTGCGCCGCCCCCCCCACCCCCCCCCATAGCAGACAGTGATGAAATAAGTTAGAATGCTCACTACGGTACATCTGTAGAAACTTGTGAGTGTCGTTGGTGACATACCAATTATCCTCAAGCTGCTATTGTGCCTTCTTTGTAACTGCATCAATTACAAAGAAAGTGAAAAACGACTACAAGGTCATAAGACACAGCAGAATTAGGCCATTTGGCCCTCAGAGTCTGCTCCACCATTTGATCATGGCCAAATTATTTTCCCACTCAACCCCATTCTCTTGCCTTCTCCAAGTAAGCTTTGATACCCTTGCTAATCAAGAACCTATCAACCTTCACTTTAAATATACTGCTGTGGTGGCAACCTGTAGCATTGAATTCCATAGATTCACCGCCCTCTGGCCAAAGAAATTTCTCCACAGTATGTTCTAAAGGGATGTCCTTCTATATTGAGGCTGTGCCCTCTCGTCCAAGACTCTCCAATTATTGGAAACATCCTCTCCACCTCCATTCTATCTAGGCCTTTTAATACTCAATACAAATTTGGTGCCCATTCATTCCGTCGGAAAAGTCAAACAAGCAGGAAGCCAGTTTTCAAGGCAACAGGCACTGCGGCCTTCCCTGACAACACCTGCCTTCAAAAGCCTAGCAGACCTGTACCATAAATGGAATGCTCTGGATTCACAAACAAAAAAAAAAAGCATGATTCCTTACACACTTGGTTTTTAAGTCAAAAAGTGGTAATGAAATTCAACTTCTCGTTAATCCACTCATGAGCAAAGCTGTTGGCAACAGAAAGCAATTCTCTTTTTTTCCTCTTAACTGTACAGGACAGGAAAGAACAGCACTATTTTAGGAAGGCATTTGTTAAGGACAGATAAGGGACTTAGCAGTGCAGTGGCAGTGACATGAATCTACTTCAATCGTTTCAAGTGTGTTCCAGCACTAAGTACTTTGTCATGCAAACACTAATTCCTAAATGTAGAAACCACTTCATAATATGCATAACCATTTCTTGATACTTATTGCTCATTTATTTATTATTTTTTTCTGTATGTTAGTCTCCCCTTTCGCTGTGATACAGGTGACACCTCAGTGTCCATTGTTAGTGAGAGAGATAGAGAGCCTGTGGCATGTCAAACTGTTGGGCAAGCTTGAGTTTTTGTTGTCTGCAGGTCATGGTCTCTCTTTGGGGGTTTGCTGTTGCTTGGTTGGTGGTGGGCATTGACGCTTTCTGCTGAAATGGGTGGAGGGGGAGGTTGATGCTTTGGCTTGGGAGGAAGCTTTGGGGTTCCACTGTTTTTCTGTTGTTCATTCTTTGGGGTTCTCTTCTGTTTTTCACGGCCGTCTATGAAGAGTAAGAGTTTCAGGTCGTATACTGTATCCATTCCCTGATATTAAATGGAACCATTTGAACCATTTTTTGTATTTGCACAGTGGTTGAACACCCACTAATTCTATTATGGTTATTATTCAGTTATGGACCTATTGAGCATGCCTGCAAGAAAATGAAACTCAGGGTTGCATATGACGAAAGACAAATTAATTATAGCAAGTGGATGTTTACAGAAATTTTTTTGTGAAAACGAGATAAATTCCAATAGGCCATAAGGAACATAAACGACAGTAAAATATTTTTTTCCCTGAAGTACATTGAAGAGCCTGGTCTGCTCTGTTCTGCGTTGTTGTTGGTAGAGAACAAAAACACTCATCCAAAGTGAGCTAGAAATTTTGATTTACTGCCCAAATAAATTTTAACCCAAGCAGCTTTATCAGTTGAAATTCTGATGGAATAGCGAGATTTTATTTAGTCAAATAGCCCTCTTCAGTATTTTATCTTGGATTTACATTTGCTGATAAAACAACAAGACAAAAATTGGGTAATATATTTGAAATGTAGTTTTCACTGACAACATGTATAACAGATTCTCACCATTTTCTGCAATTAAGATTACTTCATGTACCAAATTTCTAAATATTTGCAGAGTTGCACAAATTTGAAATTGATACTAATTCATCTAACTTGGCACTAACTATCTATGACAGGGTAATGTTGACTCATTGTGAATTTGTCTGTACTGCAGAGAGTAATAAACTGCTAATCAAAATACAAAATTAAAAATAGAGCACAGGGCTACTCATTGCACCAGAAAGGCATCTGTCAATCATCATATTGTACTGAAATAAAACTGTAATGACATCAGGTTTGAAAATGCAACATGTAAGGCTGGCACGTAGCTACTCAAAATACAAACAAAAGATGTGGCATCAATCCAAAATGACTGGCAGTGAACAGCACTTCACTGATCTGTTCCAAATGTACTTTTGCCGGCTGAATTGTATTGTCCTTTAGCCAGAATTGGAACGTCTTTGGTAAACAAGCTGTCAAAAAAACCTTTATTTAAACTTTTATTCATTCCTGGTCGCCTTATTATGGGAATGATGTCACTGCTTTATAGAGGGTGCAGAGGAGATTTTACCAAGATGCTCAAAGGTAAGAAAATCTGCAGATGCTGGAAATCCAAACCACACACACAAAATACAGAAAGAACTTGCAGGCCAGGTAGCATCTATGGAAAGGAGTAAATAGCCAAGACCCTTCATCAGGACTGATGATGCTATCTGGATTAGAGAGCACGTCTTATTAAGATCGGTTGAGCGAGCTTGGGTTTTTCTCTTTGGAGTGAAGGAGGATGAGAGGTGATTTGACAGAGGGTCAAATCAGAACAAATCAAATCAAAACAGAAAAAGCACATTGATGATGAAAAAAAATGGTGGGCTACATATGAGTGAAGGGTCAGATTGATTTGAGAGTACGTTATAAGGTCAGCACAACATTGTGGGCTGAAGGGCCTGTACTGTGCTGTAGTACTCTATGTTCTAGTTAAATATTATTAATAAATAGTAGACCAGCACATCATAATTAGTTGCCTTAAGGTCTACCTCCTGCATTTGGCAATATCAGACTCATTATCTTATTTATTTCAAAGAACACCTGAATTTCTGTGCCTTTCTCTTTTTAGCAGCAAGGCAGGCTCAGAATTTGCTTCACAATGCCCCAGAATCTGTTGACAGATGTGAGCTGCACATATTCACTGCTGACCTACTAACAGTTTCCACCAACATCCTGTGTCTCCCTTAGTGAGAACTTGCTCAAGGAAACTAGCCCTATGCTCAGTTGCAGGGCCATCTGTGACATAAATAGCTCCACGTGGTAGGGGTGGAACACAGAGCAGAACAAACCACATCCACAATACAGGTGTAAACAGCACTGAAAATCTTCCAGCCACTTATGCTACTATTACTAAGCCAAACTACTCACAAAATTCAAATAGTTAAAATATTTCAATAAAATCAAAACAGTTAAAAGATTTAAACTACAAAAACAGAGCCCCGCAGCTATTTGTTCTTACAGAAAATAATGAACTCCCTGTGACAGACACGAGTCTGTAGCAGATTGCTCAACATCAGAATGCAATTGAAGAAAGGTCAGGGAATAGCTGCCTGCAGATTCATGACTTATGTGGTATGGAAATCCCAAATTTCCTGGCAGAGGAGAAGCCTGCAGCTGGATACAGAGCTGCCAACATACTCTTACTGAATCCAGGCCACCTACTCTTGAACGTTCAACAATGAAGTTACAAACTGGGCTTCTCGGCTTCCAGAGTTATTTTTGTCGTACATCTTAAAATATGGAAATGTTTCAAACCATGAACATCCCACTGGAGAAACCATTAAAATAGATCTCCCAGAATTTTGTGGAAATAAAGCAAGTATTATATTTTAAGTGTTCCTGATAGAGACAGCTACAGAAGCTTATGATCAATCTCTTGCAGAAAAAACTGTTAATCAACAATATTAGGTTTTTATTCTTTGGAGCATAGAAAGTTGAGGGGGGACTTGATAGAGATATTTAAAATTATGAGTGGGATAGACAGAGTTGACGCGGATAGGCTTTTTCCATTGAGAGTAGGGCAGATTCAAACAAGAGGACATGATTTGAGAATTAGGGGGCAAAAAAGTTTAAGGATAACATAAGGGGGAATTTCTTTACTCAGAGAGTGGTAGCTGTGTGGAACGAGCTTCCAGTAGAAGTGGTAGAGGCAGGTTTGGTATTGTCATTTAAAGTAAAATTGGATTGGTATATGGACAGGAAAGGAATGGAATGGAGGGTTATGGGCTGAGTGCAGGTCGGTGGGACTAGGTGAGAGTAAGCGTTCGGCACGGACTAGAAGGGCTGAGATGGCCTGTTTCTGTGCTGTAATTGTTATATGGTTATATTAAGAATTATATAATTTAGTGTTTTGAGAATTATAATTTAATACAATGCTTATGTGATAGGGACTATTATTACATTCTTAAATAATGTAGTAATTAAAAGCAACTTCTAAACAACCACATGAACAGAAATTAAGCTATTGCAATAAACAGAAGGGATGTCAAAGTGTTTATAGTGCAGGGAACGCACAATCAGGGCTGGTAGTAGAGGCAGATACATTAGAGACATTTAAGACAGATACATGGATGAAAGAGAAATGGAGGACTACCTGGGAGGGGAGGGTTAGATTCATCTTGAAGTACAGTGCCTATAAAAAGTACTTCCCTCCCTTCGGATGTTTTCGTGTTTTATTGTTTTCCAACATTGAACCACAGTGGATTTCATTTGGCTTTTTTGACACTGATCAACAGAAAAAGACTTGCGTCAAAGTGAAAAAAGATCTCTACATAGTGATCTAAGTTAATTAAAAATATAAAACACAGAACAATTGATTGCACAAGTATTCACCCCCTTCAAGTCAGTATTTAGTAGGTACACCTTTGGCAGCAATTATAGCCTTGAGTTTTGTGGATAGGTCTCTATTGGCTCTGCACATCTGGGCACTGTAAAATTTCCCAATTATTCTTTACAAAACTGCTCTCAGATTGCATGGGGATCTTGAGTGAACAGCCCTTTTCAAGTCCAACCACAAATTCTCAATTAGATTGAGGTCTGGATCCTGACTTGGTCATTCCAGGACATTAACTTTGTTGTTTTTAAGCCATTTTTGTGTAGCTTTGGCTTTATGCTTGGGATCATTTTCTTGCTGGAAAACAAATCTTTTTCCAAGTCACAGTTCTCTTGCAGACTGCATCAGGTTTTCTTCCAGAATTCTCCTGTATTTTGCTGCATTCATTTTATGCTCTACCTTCACAAGCCTTCCAGGGCCTGCTGCAGTGAAGCATCCCCACAGCCTGATGCAGTCACCACCATGCTTCACAGTAGGGATGGTGTGTTTTTGATGATGTGCAGTGTGAGGCTTACACCAAATATAACTTTAGTTGGATGGTCAAAAACCTCAATTTTGGTTTTATCAGACCATAGAACCTTCTTCCAGCTGACTTCAGAGTCTCCCACATGCCTTCTGGCAAGCTCTAGTTGAGATTTCATGGGAGTTTTCTTCCCCCAACAATAGCTTTCTCTTTGCCACTCTCCCATAAAGCTGCAATTGGTAAAGCACCCGGGCAACGGTTGTTTTATGTGCAGTCTCTTCCATCTCAGCCACTGTCGCTGCTTGGCCTCAACACTGCCATGTGTTGCTGGATTCTGGATTTCTTGACAGAGAGACCACAGTCAGTCCGTGTTGGCAGGAACATCTCTGACTCCGTCACACTGAGCACTGGATCCCCACAAGGCTGTGTGCTCAGCCCACTGCTGTTTACACTGCTAACACATGACTGTGCAGCCAGATTCAAGGGAACCTGATCATTAAATTTGCTGATGATACCACAGTGGTGGGGCTCATCAGCAAAAATGATGAAACAACGTACAGGGAGGAGGTCAAACACCTAGAGAGCTAGTGCAGAGACAACAACTTGATGCTTAATGTCACCAAAATCAAGGAGATGATCGTCGATTTCAGACGGTCTCAGCCCGAGCACACACCCCTCAGCATCAGCGGCTCCACAGTGGAAAGAGTGGAAGACATCAAATTCCTTGGGGTGCAGATCTCAGACAATCTCACCTAGTCCAGGAACACCACTGGGATTGTGAAACGGGCCCAGCAGAGATTGCACTTTCTGAGGAAACTTAAACAAGCATCACTGCCCACTAACATCTTAACTACATTCTACAGAGGCGTGGTTGAGAGTGTGCTGACCTTTTGCATCACAACCTGGTACTCCAGCTGCAGTGCTGCTGACAAAAAAGCCTTGCAGAGGGTGGTTAGGGGAGCAGAAAAGGTTATTGGGGTCTCCCTACCTTCTGTCCAAGACCTCTTTCAGAGTCAATGCCTCCAGAAAACACGGTACATCATTAAAGACCCCTCACACCCTCTCCATAAACTGTTTGTTCTTCTGCCATCAGGCAAACGTTACAGGAGCATCAAAACAAAAACCACAAGGCTACTAAACAGCTTCCTCCCACAGGCAGTCAGACTGCTAAATAGCTGCTCTACTTGACTCTGCTTTGGACACTTTTAACTTGCACTGGACACTTATAACTTGATTTTAACCAACATGTGGCTGTTGTGTTTTACTATTTATTGTTGTGTTTACTATTTATTGTTGCATTTGTTATGTTATGACTGCACTGCCCCTGGGAAACGCTGTCTCATTCTGCCCTGTAAAGCTGATGTACGGTCAGAATGACAATAAAGTTTTTGAATCTTGAATCTTGAAACTCCTCCAGAGTTGTCATAAGTATTTTGGTGGCCTCCCTCACTAGTCCCCTTCTTACATGGCCACTCAGTCTTTGAGGGCGGCCTGCTCTGGGCAAATTTACAGCTGTGCTTTACAGTATATTCTTTCCATTTCTTGATAACTGACTTAACTGTACTCCAAGGGATATTCAGTGACTTGGAGATTTTCTTGTATCCATCTCCTGACTTGTACTTTTCAAAAACATTTTTGTGGAGTTGCTTGGAGTGTTCTTTTGTCTTCATGGTGTAGTTTTTGCCAGGATACTGACTCACCAGCAGCTGGACCTTCCAGATACAGGTGTATTTTTACAATCAATTGAAACACCTTGACTGCACATGGTAATTATGTGGTTTCTAAAATCAATTGGCTGCACCTGTCATATGAAAGGGGGTGAATACTTACGCAATCAATTATTTTGTGTTTTATATTTGTAATTAATTTAGATTACTTTGTAGAGATCGGTTTTCACTTGACGTGAAAGGTCTTTTTCCGTCAGTCACTGTCAAAAAATGCCAAATTAAACCCACTGTGATTCAATGTTGTAACGCATTAAAACATGAAAACTTCCAAATGGGGTGACTACTTTTTATAGGCACTGTAGGTTAAAAAGTTGGCACAACATCATGGGCCCTGAGACCTGTAATGTTTTATACTGTTCTATGAATGTGTTTATGTGGAGTTAATGTTGGAAAGATATCTGTTTAAGAGCCAACAGGACTCAACAGTCACTTTCCACTCTGTACTTCTAATTGTGACACAGTAGAGTTGGTGCCTCACAGCTTCAATTCAATTCTGATCTCCAGTACTGTCTTTATGGAGTTTGCATGTTCTCACTGGCTCTCTAGTTTCCTGCCACATCCCAAAGAGATACACTGTATATGCAAGTGAGAGATGCTGGCAAGATGGAGAAATCAGGTTAATGGAAAATTAGAGAGGAATGAGATTGCTTTGTGAACTACCCTCCTCCTATGTCATAAGTGAAACACCATACCTTTTCTGCAGAGAACCCAGGCAGCAGTTCAGTTATTTATTAATTACTTTCAGATCTTGTTTGCAACTTAAGTGATCCAAGTAAATCCAAAGCTTACATTTGAACTTACTTCACTGGGCCGGATTTTGATATAAAAGTTGTTCCTTTTGTATGAGATCTTGAGAACCTTAGGCCAGGCAAATCTGTTTATTCTCAATCTGTCTCTGTAGATGAGCAGCCCACTTGCACACACGCCAAGCATAATATCAACTCCTTCCGAATCCTTGCAAAGCAAAACACTGACATGTAATTTTAATCATCACTAAACACAAAATGTTATAAAATATTGCAGTGTTGTTATTCAAAATTACAAAATAGCAATGGCCGACCTGAAATTATATCTGAACCTGCAAGCATCTCAGTGCAGAGGGTTTCAAAGCTTACAGAACATTAGAAATCAGGTGGAACAATTCCGCCAGGCTCCAGTGGATAGAGGGTTGAGTACTTCTGATATTGGGCTGCTGCCAAAAACTAGTCCACAATTTTGTACTTCAGTTGCAGAAGTCACCACAGATCTGGAGTACCATCTAACTGCCCAGTCTTCATAACCTGATAGTAAAACCATGGGCTCCACTCTGGATGTTGTGAGTCTTGTATTAATGAACTCTTGCCAGTGGAATAACCTCCATGATTTTATTAGTCAAATATCAGAAACACGTCAGAATTGTCGGCATGCATATGGTAACTCTGGCAGAATACCTGAAGCTGATAGTTATATCTGCCACATTTATCCAATTCCCACCAACTTTACCTCAGCAGATCAAGAGAACTTGAAAGAAAGGCCCAAACAGAAAAGATTTTACAGATGCTGGAAATCCAGAGCAACACACACAAGGTGCTGGAGGAACTCAGCAGATCAGGCAGCACCTATGGAAATGAATAAACTATTGAACAAAGTCCCAATAAAGGATCTTGACTTGAAACGTAGACTGTTTATTCCTCTCCGTATACCTGGCTATCTTCCAGCAAGATATAGTCTTGAGTCAAACTTCTATTTAGATGAGCAGTTCACCTGCTGAGTTTCTCCAACATTTTGTGCGTTATTTAAAAAAAGCTACAAGTTTCTTCAAGAACTACAGCCAGAAAGCCAACACCCAGTAAGCCAACATAACAGTGGATGGGAGTGGGGAAAAGGGCTTATTTGTTTTGCTGTGTTGTTTTGTTGCTGTTCTTCTGCTGAGCATTGCTGGTGTGGCATGCTAGTGCCCGAAACGCTACCCCCAGCACATCCTCAGGTTGTGTTGGTTGTTAATACAAACAACACATTTTACTGCATGCTTTCATGTATGTGAGAAAAATTAATGAATTTGAATCTCCTGCTGATCCTTCACCATTGCTCAATACGTCTGGTTTCAACTGCCATAATACACTGCTGGCCAACTTTTTATTTTCTGCCTTCTGTAATTTGAAACTCATCCAAACCCAATCTCACTCACATCATCCCACCAACATACTCTCCCCTCCCTCATCCAGTGCCTGTTGATTTACAATTAGACCATGTTTAGGATAGAGTCAAAGCTTTACCTGAACCTCAAGTCCCTCCATCTTTCAGCCCCCAAGGACATTTTTCCTTGGAACGTAGAAGATTGAGAGGCGATTTGATAGAGTTATACAAAATTGTGAAGGGTATAGATAGGGTAAATGCAAGCAGGCTTTTTCCACTGAGGTTGGGTGAGACTACAACTAGAGACCATGGGTTAAGGGTGAATGGTGAGAAGTTTAAGGGGAACATGAGGGGAAACTTCTTCACTCAGAGAGTGGTGAGAGTGTGGAATGAACTGCCAGTGTAAGTGGTGCATGCGAGCTGAATTTCAACATTGAAGAGAAGTTTGGATAGGTACATGGCTGGTAGAGGGATGGAGGGCCATGGTCCTATTGCAGGCTGATGGAAGTAGGCATTTTAAATGATTTGGCATGGAATAGAGGGGTTGTTTCTGTGCTGTACTTTTCTATGAAGTATATCTTACTCCTTTCTATTTCCTTATATCACTCCTTCAAACCTATCTTTTGAGCAGACTTTTAGAAACCTATATGGCCTGGTGTCAGTTTATATTTAGAAAATATAATTAAACAAAACAATGAATGCTGGAAATACTCAGCAAATTAGTAAGTATCTGGGAATGTTTCAAGTTAATAACCTCATCCATGGATAATACCCAACTTGCTGCATTTTCATTTTCTATTGCACATTTCCAGTATCTGCTGCACTTTAGATCTGCCTGATAACAGCTCTGTGAAGAGGTAAGGAATACTCTACGGAACTTAATGAGCTTTATAAATGCAAATTGAGTAAAGCCCTTGAAATAAACCTGGTAATCGATCGTCAGAGTTGGGCAAGTAGTCAGTAACCTGCTGCTGATCAACCTGTCAGCTTATCGCTCTACAGCCTAGAAAAGACCTCCAGGGGTGACTGGAGAGTTGGAACCACTCATAGGCAATGCCAAATAGATCTGTAACCCAATTCATAACAAGTGACATACACAAAACGGTGGAGGAACTCAGCAGGTCAGGCAGCACCTGTGGAGAGGAATAAACAGTTGATGTTTTGGGCCCAGACCCTTCGTCTCTAACAAGTGAACTGTCCTTAGCTGGATATAAGCAGCAGGCAACTTGCTAATGCCCTTTTCAATGAGCCACTTTGTTTTAGCCTGCTGGGCTACAATGACTTCTAGACATAAAGTTATGTTTCCAAAATAATGAATTCTGCCAACCCGCGTCTAAAGAATTTAGATCAAGGCGAAGTGCAGGTTTCGATCGGGAGAGTAGACAGGTTAAAGGAAATCAGCAGGATTCCACGTTGGAGTGTAACATGGGGAATTATTTATTTATGTTATTTTATTGAGATACAGTGCAGAATAGGCCCTCTGTTCCTTCGAGCCATGGTATCCAGCAATCCCTTGACCTAACTAGCCTTATTATGGGACAATTTACAATAACCAATTAAGCTACCCACCAGTATGTCTTTAGACTCGGGGAGGAAACTGGAGCACCTGAAGGAAACTCACATGGTCGTGGGGAGAATGTATAAACTCCTAACAGGCAGTGGTAGATATTAAACCTGAGTTGCCAGTACTGTAAAGCATTGTGCTAACCACTATGCTACCAGATCTGCAGAGTAAAGCAAGTATTTTCCTTTCAGGAATCAGTGCCGCAGGTTCTACACTTGATGGTGCTTATTATGATTAAATATAAACAATAACTGAAAAAATTGGACTTTTATTAGCACCCCTCACTTCTACTTCAGCAATGGCAATAAAGTCTGGTCATGATTATGATGTAGGAAGCATGGCAATTTGAATTCAGCAACCTTCTGCTCACAGCAAGATGATAACATGCTTGGATAACCTATTTTGGTGAGGTCAATTGAGTGATAAATATCAGGCAGAACCCTGAGGTTTACATCCCCTCGTTTCATAGCAATGGATATTCTACCTCTATCTGAGACAGTAGATTGGATCTCATTTCAATACCTCATCTTAGGCAGTACAGCAGTCCTTCTGGGCTACAGATTGTTAACCTAGATTTCTGACCACCTTGCTTGAACAGACAAGCTCCTCACACAAGTGGTACCAGCGGAGCTGCAGCTGGCATTAATTTTTCATCGTACTTGACATAGCCCTGTGTCTGCATGTTTGGTTTGTGATTATGCATCAGACATAGGCAGAGGCCAAGTATCTGTAAATTGCATGCATCGCAAAACATCTATATGAATTGTAGGTACAAGATTTACCCTACTAATGAAAAACGTGGAGGATACAGCCCAGTCCATCACAGGCAAAGCCCTTCCCACCACTGTGCACATCTACAAGGGGTACTGCCAACAAGTACCCTACAATCTATGTTCTAAGTAATTTTAGGCAGTTTCTAGAGTAGGTTACACGGTCGGCACAACATTGTAGGCCGGAAGAGCCTGTAATGTGCAGTAGATTTCTAAGTTCTAATCGTGAAACTCCTAAGCTAGTGTGGATAACATCACACACCTTAACTCTGAACTGATTCCATAACCTACTGACTCACTTTCAATGACTTTACAACTCAAGGTTTCAGTATTATTTATTTTTTTGTATTTCCGCAGTTTGCCTTTTGCACATTGGTTGTCAGTCTTTGTGTGTAACTTTTATTTGTTTCTATTGTATTTCTTTGTTCAACTGTGACTGCTTGCAAGAAAATGAATCTCAGGGTAGTGTACAGTGACATATACATAGCTTGACAATAAATTTACATTGAACTTTTACATTTAAACTCGGCTGCTCTCTGTATTCATTTCACATTACTCTGTGGCAACGAAGGACTGTTGGAGCTAATCAAAGTTCATGAACTGTTGTGTGGTCTGTACATTTCTAATGAAACAGCAAACTACTTGCTGATTCCATTTATACTGTAGGTCAGTACTTTGATGGTTATCTGATTGATCAAAGTAACGCTCATTTCCTTCCTTTCTCTAATCAGCTCTTATATTTATACAGCTGAACTGACAGACAGAAAAGAGTTCCAATCAACTGGAATAAAACAGCTGTATCTCCAGCACTGCGGTTCTTTGGTTCAGTTTCACTATTGGTAAGTATTTCATTTTTAGCAAATTAAACTCTGCAGCAGTAAGCATGTCGGTCTATTCAAGCAGAGATGAAAAGATTCTGAAATGACAACTCTGCGTTTAGCTGTACCTTGGCATGATGCAAGTCCACTCCGTACATAGACAGCTTTTTGGCATTTTCCAAATAATGCATTTCTGCTTCTGCAGGTGACATGCCCCTAAAAAATATCAACAACAATTAGAACTTTATTCATTTCATTTACCAAGTTCTGCATTTTGAATGTTACAAATCTATCCAAAAATGTAAAAAAAAACCCTCTCCAACTGTGTGCATTTTCATGCATAGCCATGCATTCTATGTAACCACATAACAATTACAGCACGGAAACAGGCCATCTCGGCCCTTCTAGTCCATGCCGAACGCTTACTTTCACCTAGTCCCACCAACCTGCACTCAGCCCATAACCTTCCATTCCTTTCCTGTCCATATACCTATCCAATTTCTTTTCTTTTCATCCTCTTACAAAATAACCAGGGGTAGAAAACATTACGTATACAATGGCAATATTTATGCTTAGAAAAGAAACGTTAGAGGAGAAACGAGATGCAGATGCAGGAATCTGGAGCAACAATTGCAGCATTTGTGAAAGGAACTGTCGACTTTTTGGGTGGATTCCCTGCATCAAGACCAAATACAAATGTTCCGCTTATAGGTCATTAATTACAGAGGCAGCGTCCTGCATTTTGAAGACCAGGCAAGTAGGCCACATGTTTCCTAACACAAAAATCACCGGGTTAATGACAACAGATGTAACTCTAAAGTGAGATGAACTGAGGACACAGGTTCATTACTTCAAAAAGGGAAACTATAATGTCCTCAGAGAAAAGAAATGCATGTTGCAAATAGCCAAATAAACCAGATTCTTTCTGACTTTAAACATGTAGCCAACAAGGCATAAAAAAATGGATATTTCACACATTCATTTAGATAAAGGTTCAAATCTCTGAAGAATAATTTAACCAAAACTTGAACACCTCGAGAATTAAAATTAAAAACACAAGACACTTAATACCATTGATTAGTCAGAAATGCTCCAATGTATTCAGACTGTAAGCACAGCCAACATACAACTTTGAATCCAAAATGATTTGCAGTAGGTCACTGGTAAACAACTGTTCTATATCATGGGAATTAGCATTAGTGAAGCTAATTAAATTGTTATCCACAGGAAGCACTGTGCATATTCTGTTTGCTGCTGCTGTTGGCCGCCTTTTAATTCCAGTTTAAAAAGACACAAGACAGTGGCCAAGAAAAAACATCAAGAGAAACATTTGATAAATTACACAATTTACAAGTTTGAGGCTTATCATAATTTGTTTTTCATAAATCTCATTTTGTAATCAATTTTATTTTTTTTAATTTGCAGGCAGTGTTGAGGGAGCAATGTGTTTACAGAAGGATTCAGTCAGATTGTGGGCACTTGGAAGGTAGTTTAGGGAATTTCATGGTCAGGGACTTTGGGAGAAGGAAGAAAAGCCGGAACTGTTTTCTAACTGGGCAGAAAATTCAGAAATTAGAGGTGCAGACGAACTTGGGAGTCCTCATGCAGGATTCCCTAAAGTTTAACTTGCAGGTTGAGTCAATGGTAAGGAAAACAAATGCAATGTTAGCTTTCATTTTGAGAGGACTAGAACACAAAAGCAAAGATGTGATGCTAAGACTTTACAAGGCATTGATCAGACTGCATTTGGAGTATTATGTGCAGTTTTCAGCTCCTTATCTAAGAAAGATGTGCTGGTATTAGAGTCCAACTTGAGCATGAATAGCAAAAAGTTGGCTTGCAGGTACAACAGGTTATTAAGGCAGCAAACGGAATGTTGGCCTTCATTGCTAGGGGAATTGAATTCAAGAGCAGAGAGGTCATGCTGCAACTGTACAGGGTACTGGTGAGGCCGCACCTGGAGTACTGTGTGCAGTTCTGGTCTCCATACTTGAGGAAGGATATACTGGCTTTGGAGGCAGTGCAGAGGACGGAGGTTCACTAGGTTGATTCCAGGGATGAAGGGTTTAACCTATGAGGAGAGATTGAGTCGCCTGGGACTATATTCTCTGGAGTTCAGAAGAATGAGAGGGGATCTTATAGAAACATACAAAATTTTGCAGGGATAGATAAGATAGAAGTAGGAAAGTTGTTTCCATTGGTAGGTGAGACTAGAACTAGGGGACATTGCCTCAAGATTAGGGGAGAAGATTTAGGACGGAGATGAGAAGAAACTGTTTTTCCCAGAGAGTGGTGAATCTGTGGAATTCTCTGCCTAGGGAAGCAGTTGAGGCTTCTTCACTATATTTAAGATACAGTTAGATAGGTTTTTACATAGTAGGGGAATTAAGGATTATGGGGAAAAGGCAGGTAGATGGAGCAGACTTTATGGACAGATCAGCCATGATCTTATTGAATGGTGGCGCAGGCTCGATGGGCTGGATGGCCTACTCCTGCTCCTATTTGTTATGTTCTTATGTCCAGAGGAGGATCATGAGAATGATCCTAGGTATCAAAGGGTTAGCATTTGAGGAGTGGTTGATGGCTCTGGGTCTGAACTTGCTGGAGTTTAGAAACCTATTGAATATTGAAAGGCCTGGAAAGGGTGGATCTGGAGAGGATAAGATCAAAAGACATAGGAGCAGAATTCAGGCTATTCAGTCCATTGAGTCTGCTCCACCATTCCATCATGACTGATCCCGGATCTCACTCAACCCCATATCCTTTAATGCCCTGACCAATCAGGAAACTATCAATTTCCACTTTGAAGATACCCACGGACTTGGTTTCCACTGCAATCTGTGGTAAAGTGTTTGACAGATTCACTACTCTCTAACTAAAAAAAAATCCTCCTAACCTCTGTTCTAAAAGTTCGCCCTTCAATTCTGAGGCTATGTCCTCTAGTTCTGAATACCCCACCATAGGAAACATCCTCTCCACATCCACCCTATCTAGTCCTTTCAACATTCAGTAGGTTTCAATGAGATTCCCTTCCTCCCCCCCCCCCCACATTCTTCTAAATTCCAGTGAGTACAGGCCCAAAACTGCCAAACACTCTTTATATGTTAACCCCTTCTTTCCCAGAATAATCCTTGTGAACCTCCTCTGTACTCTCTCCAATGACAACATCTCCTTTCTGAGAAATAGGGCCCATAACTGTTGACGATATTCAAGAGCAGCCTGACCAATGTCTTACATACACTCAACATTATCTCCTTATTTTTATATTCCATTCCCCTTGAAATAAATGCCAACATTGCATTTGCCTTCCTGACCACAGACTCAACCTGTAAATTAATCTTCTGCGAGTCTTGCACAAGGATTCCTAAGTCCCTTTGCACCTCTGATGTTTGAGTTTTCTCCCCAGTTGAATAATAGTCTGCATTATTATTCCTTTTACCAAAACGTATTATCATATATTTCCCAACACTGTATTCCATTGCCTCTTTTTTTGCCCATTCTTATCAAAGTCCTGCTTCAAACACATGACTTTCTCAGCACTACCTATCCCTCCACCCATCTTCATAACACGGTAACCTTTAAGCCATCAATTCCATTATCCAAATCATTGACAAACTATGTGAAAAGTATCTGTTCTAATACTGACCTGAGGAACACCACTAGTCACTGGCAGACAACCAGAAAAGACCCCCTTTATTCCCACTAGCTGCCCCTGCCTATCAGCCATTCCACTATCCATGCCAGTATCTTTCCTGTAAAGCCATAGGATTTTATCTTGTTAAGTGGCATCATCTGTGGCATTTTACCTAATGCCTTCTGAAAATCCAACTGAATGACATTCACTCTCTCTCCTTTGCCCACCCTACTTGTTACTTCCTCGAAGAACTCTAACAGATTTGTCAGGCAAGATTTCCCTTCACAGAAACCATGCTGACTTTGACTTATTTTATCATTAGTCTCAAAGTACTCCAAAACCTGATCCTTAATAACAGACCCCAACACTTTCCCAGCCACTAAGGTTAGGCCAACTGGCCTATAGTGTTTCCTATAGTGGGGGAGTCAAGGGCCAGAGGGAGGCAGGTTTAGAATTGTGGGATGTCCATTCAGAATAGAGTTGAAGAAAAATTTCTTTAGCCAGAGGGGGGTGAATCTGTGGAATTCTTTGCCACAGACGGTTGTGGAGGCCAGGTTATTGGGTATATTTAAACTGGAGGTTGATAGGTTCTTGATTAATCATGGTGTCAAATGTTGCAGGGAGAAGGCAGGAGAATGGGGTTCAGAAGGTTAATAAATCAGCCATGATGGAATGGTGGAGCAGACTTGATAGGCCAAATGGTGTAATTCTGCTCCTAGGTCTTGATAAGTGTTTATAATTAAAATATCAAAGCAAAATGTTGTTGATTTTTTGGCAATTAGGATTTATTAGTGGCAGATGACTTGCCTTCTCCATTTGATCTAACTAAACCCAAGACTGAATTTATGGACTATTTTATAAATGACTCAGTGAAAACTGCCAGCAATTTTAAACTATCAAATTACATGCCTAAGCACTGTTACACGTACTTGTGAGTTTTGTGTAGTTCTATTATTTTTTCTTCCAGTTCCTTAGTTTCATTCGGAGCAAAGCGAAACTCACTGATGTACTCAGTGCCGTACTCATCTGGGTCATAGTCCCCCAGTTCGGCTTGGACCGTGTACGAACCAAGCAAGACATGTGTGGCAAAAGAACATGGCAGTCGTCCAGAGACAACGTCATCCCTCAGTTGCAGACACAAGTAGTACCTAGATGGGAGGAAAAAGAAAGAGAAACTTGAGATCTTCCAAACTTTTGGACGTAAGCAGCGTTGACTGTTGTATCAGACTTTAGAAATGACAATCAATATTTTTTCAGGAATTGAGCGTAAGAGAGGCCTGTACAGATTTTCCCCGCTATCCGAAAGTAGAGCGTTCCTTGGAAACCTTTTGTAAGCCGAAATGTCGTAAAGCGAAGAAGCAATTACCATTAATTTATATGGGAAAAATTTTTGAGTGTTCCCAGACCCAAAAAAAACCCCTACCAAATCATACCAAATAGCACATAAACCTAAAATAACACTAACATATAGTAAAAGCAGGAACTTTTCGGCAGTTTCAGTATCAGCCGAAGCACTCTCTCCAGTAACCTTTAAGCTATGAAGCTGCCCTCACCTCAAAAGCCGATCAAACCACCCATGACTACCTTTAAATTCCACTTTTGCAACACTTTCGTCACCATCGTCCAGTGCTTTCTATTTCAGCTTATTAAAAAGACTGACCGATTTCTCCTTAAGTATAAGGTAACTTAATGGAACACCACACTTTCTACACCCATCAATCCACTCAAGCAATAGACTTTCCATTTTATCCATTATTGGATGCCAACTAAAAGAGACCACTTTGCTACAAGCAGAACTAATAGTAACATCGGCAGCTTTCAAGATTCTTTCTCTCTGCGTGTAATTAGTACGAATGGTGGACGCAGGCAAGTTCAACGCACGAAAAATGTCTTTATTTCGTTCACCATGATCGAAACGCTTAACTACGTCCAGTTTTATGCTAAGCGTTACACCCTTACAAGCTCTCTTAGGCTTTTCTGATACCATAGGATGCATCTTGCTAATGGATGCACGAAATAAATCGAGATAAAGCACAGATGCTCACACAGTTCAAAGCTATGGTGGCTTGACGCTGAGTGTAGTTCCCGGTGAAGGCGCTTGGTGGCGCCACTCTCGCTGCTCGGGGTGCACGCTGCCTCTATAACGGCTCGCTGCAAAACAAGCGCTGAGCGCTATTTTCGCTTTTCACCTTTTTTTGTAAAAGCGAAAATCCTCTTCAGATTTCTTTCAGTTAGCGAAGACAGGTACTAATGTAGGCCTTTCGTAAAAGCGAAGTGGCGTAGAGAGAAGTTTCGAAAAGCGGGGGATACCTGTATTGCATGGCGGAACAGTCGAAGGATATGCAGTCAATGGCAACACACACAAAATGCTGGAGGAACTTGGCAGATCAGGCAGCATCCGTGGAAAGGAATGAACAGTTGACGTTTCAGACCGAGACCTTTCTTCAGGCCTTGATGAAGGATCTCAGCCTGGAACATCGACTGTTTATTTCTTTCCATAGATACTGCCTGGCCTGTGATGTTCCTGTAGCATTTTGTGTGTGTTGCCTTGGATTTCCAGCATCTGCAGATTTTCCCTTGCTTGTGGATATTGATGCACCATCAATAACTCACTCTGAGATGTAAGAAGTGAGATATCGGCTTTTATTGACTGGAAGAATGAACAACACTACATCCTGGAGAATGAGGCCGGGCTCAGGCCTCAATCGCTTTTATACAGGGGTCTGTGGGAGGAGCCACAGGAGCAGTCAGCAGGGGTCTGTGGGAGGAGCCACAGGAGCAGTCAGCAGGGGTCTGTGGGAGGAGCCACAGGAGCAGTCAGCAGGGGTCTGTGGGAGGAGCCACAGGAGCAGTCAGCAGGGGTCTGTGGGAGGAGCCACAGGAGCAGTCCAGACAGGTATATGTAGTTCACCACAGATATACAGTCATTTCTTTTTAAAGAAAAGAATATGAATTTGATGAAGATTCCACGTTGACTATTCTGAACTGATGCAATTTAGTGGAGTAAGTCACAGATGTCTCTTTCTGGCAGCATGAGAATTTCTCAACACCGGAGACATTCTTTGCTTTTAGTGGAGTACAACTTGATAATGAAATTAAGACAGATCACAGGAATATAAAACAAACAAATCACAAAAGCTGTTCATTTTCATATAATGATTTTTTAAGTTCCCAAGTAGTTTATTAAAACTATTATTATATGCAAAAAGATAATTTGTAAAAATTGTATGCTCAGGACATGGACGACATAGTCAGAGACAACTCAGGTCTAATTGCCCTGCTTTGAATAGCCTTGTTCAGCTCTGTCAGAGGGCAATAAGAATCATCAGTATTGCTGTGGATCTAAAAGTCACATACTCAACCAGGAAAGGAAAATCAAATTCCTTATTCAAGATGTGAATCAGATGGGTGAACACATCCATTTAATGGTTTAATCACTGTGTTTTTGCTCCCAATACATTAACTGTATTCAAATTTCCTAACTAGCTGATAGTATTCAGGCTTGTATCTCTGACACACTATGGCATACATGTCTTGCAACTTTACTACTATGCTGCTTCAGCTCTAAATTTCTCTCCAGTGAGAGCAGCAGTAAGCTGCCGATATTTTCCTGTTTAGCAGCTTAGGCATTTTCATTAATATGTGTCCTGAAGTGAGGGCAGCAGCGGGGAAAGGCCTAGATAGAGTGGACGTGGAGGGAATGATTCCTAGAGTGAAGGAGTCCAGGACCAGATGTCCAAGTCCCAGAATACAAGGACATCCCTTTATAAGAGAGATGAGGAGAAATTCCTTTAGCCACAGGATAGTGAATCTGTGGAATTCAGTGTCACAGAAAGGCTGTGGAGGCTAGGTCATTGGGTATACCCAATGGCAGAGGTTGATAGGTTCTTGATTACTAAGGGTGTCAAAGGTTACAGATAGAAGGCAGGAGAGTGGGTTAAAAAGGGATTATAAATCAACCATGATGGAATGGCGGAGCAGACTTAATAGGTTGAATGGCCTAATACTACTCCTATGTCTTATGGACATAATTTTCTTTTTAAACAAATCCCTAAATCACAGGGAAAGTGAACTTGGGAGATACGGACCCCATCACAGCTGAAATGGTCAGTTTTTATATTCCCTTCAATTGTTTAGGCTTATTTTTTAAAGTCTTTTTAGTCTTAATTATTTCAGTTTTGAAATGTTTGATTAATTTTAAACAGTTAATGGATTTTAAACGAGTCTGAAGTCTTCTGGGTGGCATAAACGTTCAGAGATGTTGACAACTTGCCAAGCCAGAGGCATAGCTTAACCAGCTGTCAAGCATTTCTTTGCCTGTTATGTAACCATGTCTTGCTTTTCCCTGTCTCAAGATACCAGACCTGTTATGAAAGATCATGATGCTGTTCAGGGCCAAGCTGTGACTGATGGGCGCAACTCCTGTCCGCAAGTTCCCATGGAGAAATGTACAAGTGTGATTTAACGTCAGCTAGCTTGTTACTTTAATACTTTGTAGTCCAATAAGTTTTGACTAATTCTTCAAAGAGCTTCTGTTCAAAATATAATGAAACTGTATAAGGGCAGGTGAAGAATTCAACCAAGGCAAAACAGAAACTGCAGATGGTGGAATCTGCAATTTTTTTTCATAGAGTCTCATGATATTTTACACCCATCTACTGGAGTATTAACTGAATGTAAAATATAAAAAGATAAGACCACTTGCAGTGTAGACCCTGGAAAAGGCCAGAGTCATACTCAGCTCAAAGTTCAAAGTAAATGTATTGTCTGCCACCATATACAACCCAGAGTTTCATTTTCTTGCAGGGGTAACATGCCATAAGGTTTCACTGATAAGGTAATGGTTTCTCTGTGGCAGCAATGCTTGGGTTATGACTAGAGATAATAGGGTTTGGAATGCTGTTGTTCTTTCTTGTGAGCTGGAAGAGAGATTTTCGTGGTCTTTTGCTGGGGAGAGATGAGAGAAGACGTGAATGGAGAGAGTGGGAAGATCGCTGGACGGGGTGGACTTGGAGTGAGGGTCCAAAGGGCAGTGATGATTGGAGGGGGTCGATGGTGGACAATTGGCTTATCAGTGAGCTCCAACGTTGCGCAATAGACTGTTGCATAAGATTGGGCCCTTTTTATTTTTCTTTGTTTTCTTTACTAACCACATTGTCAAAGAAAGAATTACAAAGCTTAATCGTTTAATCACATATTGTGTACTGTTTGTTATGTCGTGGTACTAATTTGTAACAGGGGACACATCATGCAGCATCCACCCAAACAAGGTTTCTTAAGTTTGGCCAGGCTGGGGGCTATCACCCCCTAAATTAAGCTGCTAGTCAAAGTGAGAGTTACACAGGCATGGACAGTAGATCCAGGAAACACAACAGAATAAATGAAAGACCGGCAGGATAGACAAACAACCAATGTGCAAAAGACGACAAACTGTGCAAATACAAAAGAGAAAAAATGAATGAATAAATGAATAATGAAAACATGAGATGAAGAGTCCTTGAAACTGAGTCCATAGGTTGTGAGAACATTTCAATTATGGGGCAAGAGAAATTGAGTGAGGTTATCCCCTCTGGCTCAAGACCCTGATGGCTGAGGGATAATGACTGTTCCTGAACCTGGTGGTCTGGGTCCCAAGGCTCCTATATCTTCTTCCTGATGGCAGCAGCAAGAAGAGCATAGCCTGGATGGTGGGGCCCCTTGATGATGGATGCTGATTTCCTGCAACAAAGCTCTGTAGAGATGAGCTCAATGGTGAGGAGAGCTTTACCCATGATGGGCCGGGCTATGTCCACTACTTTTTGTAGGATTTTCCATTCAAGGGTATTAGTATTTCCATACAGGTCGTGACTAGTCAATATACTCTCCACCACAGATCCACCAATGTTTGTCAAAGTTTTAGATGTCATGCCAAATCTTCACAAACTTCTAAGGAAGTATAAGCGCTGCCATGCTTTCTTCATAATGACACTTATGTGCTGGGCCCAGGACAGATCCTCTGAAATGTTAACACCAAGGAATTTAAAATTGCTGACCCTCTCTATCTCTGATCCCCTGACGAGGACAGGCCAATGGACCTCTGGTTTGCTCTTCCTGAAGTCAATGATCAGCTCCTTGGTCTTGCTGACATTGAGTGAGATGTTGCTGCTGTGGCACCAGTCAGCCAGATTTTCAATCACCTTCCTATGTGCTGGTTCATCACTGCCTTTAATTCAGCAAACAACAGTGGTGTTGGCAGTAAACTTAGATATAGCATTGCAGCTGTGCTTAACCCAAGGTCAGAAGTATTAAGGGAGTAGAGCACAGGGGTTAGGCGCACAGCCTCGTGGTGCATCTCTACTAATGGAGATTGTGAAGGAGATGGTTTTGCCCATCAAACTGACTGGGGTCTGCAAGTGAGCAAATCGAGGATTCAGTTTCATGAGATGGTATTGAGGCCAAGGTCTTGAAGCTGATTGATTAGACTTAAGAGCATGATGGTAATGAAAGTCGAGCAGTAGTTGATAAAGACAACCTGATATATGCATTTTCTCTGTCCCGATGTTGTAGGTTCAAGTGAAGGGACGATGAAATGGAATCTGCTATGGACCCATTGCAAGGGTAGGTAAATTGCAGCAGTTCCAAGCCACTTCTCAGGCAGCAGTTGATATGCTTCATCACCAACTTCCTAAAGCATTTCATCACAGTGGATGCAAGTGCCACTGGGATGATGGTCATTGAGGCAGGTTACCATGCTTTTCTTAGTCTCCGGTATAAATGAAGCAGGTGGGTACCTCACACTGCCAAAAGGAGAGGTTAAGTATATTGATGAGCACTCCAGCCAGTTGATCAGTATAGGTCTTTAGTACTGGGCTAGGTACCCTAATCTGGGCCGGATGCTTTCCGCAATTTCACCCTCCTGACGGATGCTCTCACGTCAGCCTCAAAGACTAAAATGGCAGGGTCATCGGGGGCTCTGGGAGTTTGTGAAGTTTTCTCCATGTTTTGATAGTCAAAGCAGTCATATAAGACATTGAGCTCATTTGGGTGTGAAGCCTTATCATCTATGTCGCTTGGTGATAACTTTCAAGCCCTGCCATGGCTCTCATGCATCCTTCAGTGATTCAAGTTTGGCCCAGCATTGCCACTTCATACATGAGATGCTGTAGATTGTACCTGGACATCTTCCATCTTACTTGGTCACCAGACCTGAATGCCACTGATCTGGCCCTCAGCAGATTGTGGATCTCATGGTTCATCCAGGGCTTCTGGTTGGGGAAGACACTGAATGATTTTGTGGGGACACAATCACCTATGACTGATTTTATAAAGTCCGTGCCAATTGTGGTGAATTCAAGCCCCTCACTGCCACCTCCAGCTGTACTGACAGATCTCTGCAAAGCTGAGTCACTGAATGATATAGTATATTGGCTGATGGAGTTGCCAGAAGATGACGAGTCCAAGAACTCTATCAAAGGACTGGCTCAGTTGACAAGCATTTGGAAGGTGGCTGGCTAAATATTTCACAATCCACCTTGCTAAATTGGCCACTTTCCCAGTAAAACTGAAGGTGTATCTCAGCAGTTATTTTGAAAATTGCCAGTGTGCAGATTGCATTATCGGGACCAAAGATATAAACTCTTCAGTGAGTTGTAACAATGTGCAAATATTATCTTACAGCTCTGAACACTTCTTCACTTGATTACAAATGATGGCATAAAAACCAATTCATAAGCACTATGTCCAAGTTCTAGGAGTTCAGATTGCACCTTTAACCAACTGAATTACCCATTGGCCAGAAATCAAGTACTAGAGCCTTTTTTTGAAAATCATAAAGGCAACATTATTTGTCTTTATCCACCATTTCAACAGTTAAAAAGTAGAAATTTGAAAAACTCAGATACATCAGTTGATTATTTTAAATTACTAGCTTGCGTGATATGATTGATTTATTTAGAGTCCTCTTTTGACTCCAAACTACAGTGCTTTGCTGTGAACCAAGAAAGACAATTTAATGAAAACACAAGAAGCTGTTTGAAAGAAAACAATCCAAGTAAATAGCAACATGCAGACATTTGAGACGTGCACCTTAAACATAATTGGCTTTCACTAAGGTACCAAGTCTTTTTCTCTGATGGTTGCAATTGGACAAAATGCTACAAAAAATCCATCTCATCTGTTAGTTTTACAACAAGTTGACAAGCTCTCTTTACTGCTCTTCCATCAGCTTCTGCAAAACATATTTTAACACAAAGGAGAGCCAATCTAAAACAACTGCATTTTGTGTTTTTCTAGATTTAGCATCCATTGGCGCAGGATTTGATGGTTGACATTGCTGCAGTTTTGGTCCTCTCATTACCTTTAAGTGAAATCAGATTTATTACCCAAGATCAATTACTATTGAGAAGGACCACAATAGCACTGTATTTCGAAAGCTCTCGGTCTATTTTTATCCAACAGTTACACATAATTTGGATGTAAAGATATTACCATCATTATTTAAGTAGGGAACTCTTCCCTCATCAAGGTAATTATTAGCTGCTGTACATCTGGAGCATCAATTTATGGATAGAGGAAATATTAAAATGTATGTATCATTAATGTGTTGACATGATTAAATGAATAATTTCTGAAAGCTGTTTTGAATCAAAACATTGAGTGCATGGATTTTTGAAGTGGAGCTTTCAAATCACATGAACTTTCAAGCGAATTACACTAGTCACATTAACTAATGCACACTTTCAATAGCAGAGAAAGCATTCAGAAAAAAAAACCCAGTGCATCGCACAGAATGAATTACTCTGCCATTGGTGAGACCCAATAAGCTCAGAGCACTCAGCAGTGAAGAGCCAAATGGAAATCTTTCAGGTGCAGGCTCTATCAATTCTCATCATTCCTGATGGTCCAAAATAAATCAACCTTAATGTAGCTCTACTCGGATGGCAATCTGCACAGCATTTCAGTTGGGCAAATGCTAGATTCCAAGATTATTTATAATATTGTGACGTCTTTGCTTCAGGCAAACTGCACTATCAATGAAAGGAAAGATCTTGTAATCATTACATTTTAATTTCAATCGTTCATTCATTCTCTTGTTACATCTGTGTCCTCCACCATTTCTTTTTAAATCTATTTTTCCACTATGCTATAAATTCATCATTCCTTTCTCCCTCCTTCATTTTCTCTCTCTGCTAGTCCATGTTCACCTCTCCTTGCTGTGAGGGAAGGTGTATTATATAAACAAAACTATTTGTTCTCGTTTTATGAAAATCAAATGAGTGATGATACTGACAGTGTGAAAATAAGGGAATATTCAGTAGATCAGGCAGCATCTGTTCAAAGAGAAACTGAATTACTGCTTCATACTAGCCAGGTTCACAAGAAAACAGAACTAACCTGTTTTCTCTCTTCTGACAAAGGATGCAAAACATGAAGTATTAATTCTGCTTTACTTTCACAGATCCTACTGAATCTACTCAGTGTTTTAATCAGTTTTCTTCATTTTACTAGGTTAGGTTTACATAGAATCATCATTTTTTAAATATTCTGCTATTTAGTGGCATACTTCTGTTTAAAAATGTCTAATCTACAGTAACCCACACAAAATGCTGGAGGAACTCAGCAGGCCAGGCAGCATCTATGGAAAGGAGTACAGGTGAAGTGTTGACTGTTTACTCCTTTCCATAGATGCTGCCTGGCCTGAGTTTCTCCAATGTGTTTGGCATGGATTTCCAGCACCTGCAGATTCTCCATTGTTTCTAATCTACTACAAAATTTATTTCCTTTGGTGAATTTTGTTCATCTTAATTAAAAATAATTGACTGCATGGAAGGAATTTTATGGAATTCAATACTCTATTTTACACTGTGCAAGCATGCCGTGTGCCCTCTTAATCCTTGGAAGGATTAATCCTGAGGAAAGTGTTTACAAAACAATGTTTGAACATGGTCGACTCAACTGCGGGCAAAGAAATACTTTATTCCACTCACCGTGTAATGTCCTCAGAGAGCTGAGCAGGATCCGGAGGATAAAACTTTACATTGAATGCAAACTGCCACAATCCACCTAGATGGAGACAGATCATTCAAAAGATTTAAGCTTTGTGTGAAATAATTACTTTAAGAACTGTGTATTTCCTTGCAATACAAGTCCAGCACCTGCAGGGTCAGAATCAGAATCAGGTCTATTACCAAGTCATGTGTCATGAAATTTGTTGACTACTTCAACTTGGATCTATCCTGGATTGGAAAGATACCCAAGTGTTTCTTTCTTTACTGCAAGGTCTCTATATGGCCCTCTCCCTCCTGCAGTGTCATCTTTAACGGGTTCAAAACTGTCCAGGCATCTGCCTGCGCTGCTTTGAAGATTTGCCTCAGCACACGACAAAGATCTTGTGAATTTCTCTCCCGTTTTCCTTCTTCCCTTCATGGCTGCTCCAAGCTCTTCTTGCTTACAGGATCCACCTCTTACTTTTCTGAGCTTTCTCCAAAAAGAAAAACACCAACTTCCCTTTCTCGCTGATATATTTTCCCTTAGAGCACTCAGCCAAATCTACATAATGCTCTACAACACCCCATCACCCTCCTCATATAAGCAGAGGGTACCCAGCAATGATAGGACTTGGCTCACCTTCATGGCTACCAGCTACAAGCATTCAAACTGTTCAAAACTAAGCCCTGAATGAGAAGAATCTTCACTCAGTATGAGGGAGACAGTGTTTGGTCCCCTTGTTATTGACTCCCTTACTCTTCTTGGCAACTGTCTAAAATGGAATCAGACAATTTGTAAACCTTCTGTCATCTATGGCTTGGAAATAACATAACTGTGACAGACCTACCTCATTACTTGGGGGGACCTCAGCTATATCTTTGACAGCTCTGGACTTGCCCCCATTAAAGCTGTTTGGCCAGCATCCCAAATCCTACCCTCCATAAAATAGCCATCATTCTATATATTGTGTGTGAACTAATCTGCATCAATTTCTTTTTGTCCATTACCTCTGGGCTCACTGATCTTCCACAGCTCCTAGTTTGATATTGTAGGAGCCAAGTATCCATTTATTGTCTCTCTTTGTGTTGTGCATCCTCACTTTGGGTTAAGGGAATTTGTCAAGTGGGTTTGGATGGCCGTAAGAATAAATGAATGTAGTTGCCGGTTCATCTGCATGGCAGCACAGAGAGAGGGCGAGTAGGGAGCGCATTTTTTTTGTCTTTGAATTTGATCCAATTTCGCTCGTTTTTGTTTTTACCGTGAATTATGCAAGAATTGAATGATTTTATTGTTGGTTTGTAATAAAGGATTAAACATACTTTTTCGACTTGGAATTCAGTTAGTTGGAATGGCGTCACACAGTGCGATACTCCCTCACTTTGCCTCTCAGCAATTTTTAGCTTGTTTTCAAGTTGTCATTTCAGATACCATGCTTTAGTATCCCCACCCTCATTTTCCAATCGTTCCACTGTTTTGCTCTCCTGGTCTCCTGTCCCTCAGAGATATCAGAGCTCCACCAAATATAATCTTGTTAATTCACTATTTTAATTGCTCTATTGTAATTGGTTCTACTTGTTAGTACTAACTCCCTCTCTCATGACTGCATTATCCCCAAAGATGCTTCAGAGAACCTTCCTCTACAGCTGAGGTTTAGTCATCTGCCCTGTTACCTCCTTCTGTGTCTTGGTGACTTCTTACCCCTTGGACACCTCATTAATACAAGTTACTGTTGTTGTTAAACAATACAAGTTTAAAATGGTTGTAAGGTTTCCTAAAACAACTGTGAACTCACATTAGTTAGTTCTGTCACTATTTAACTTGAACTCTTACCAGAGTAAGTGTGAATATCAGCAAAAACATCAGTCAATTTACTTGACACATGCAAATAGCTTTGTGATACATAACTCTACTTAATTAGTAGACAGATGGGCACTGAGATTTCATAATTTCTTTCTTGGTGAAAACAACCCCCATCAATGCATTCATGGGATGTATCATTTTATCAAACAGTGTATCGGCTCTTCATTCCTCTCCATTTACGTTGCCTGACCTGCTGAGTTCCTCCAGCATTTTGTGACAGGAACCACAAACTTGCCTAATCAGGATTCAACCATTACCATGATATGCAAAGGAGGGCGATGATCTTAACAGGGATAGAGTTCCTCTTGTCTTCACCTACCACCTCACAAGCCTCCACATCCAACACGTCATTCTCCACAACTTCCGCCATCTTCAACAGGATCCTACCACCAAACATAGTTTTACTTCCCTCCCCCCCACCACTTTCCGATTCTGCTCCACCCATGATTTCCCTGGTCTATTCATGCCTTCCAGCACATATTCCTACAAGCTTAGGAAGATTAATGGCACCTAACGGCAACTCCTTTGGTTGCATCTTTGGAAACAGCTCTATTTCCATCTTTAATATCTCTATTTTTCCCTTTCAGGGTTCTTTTGAAGACCCTGTCCTGGAGTTACATGCTGACTACGGTTCTTTGTCGGAATGGGATCTGCTCTCGAGGTTTCACGGCTGGCCGTTATTCGGCACGCCAAGGGCTCGGCCTAAGAGCTCAGCTCAGCTCATCTTCGCAGGGCCAACATCTTATGAGGGCAGATTGAAGGTCGGTGTGCAGGCAGATTGGTGTGTCACGGGAGATGGAAGATCTAAGGCTATGTGCTCAGAGCCTTGGGCAGAGAGCTCGGAAAAAGCAACGCAATGGACTTCTAACATCATAAACCAGCGAGTTATTTGTTATGTCTCCCCTCTCGCTGTGAAACAGAGACACCTCTCTCTCCATTCTTAGGAAGGGGGAGAGGGAGCGCGCTCCTGTGGGACGTCGAATACCAGGTGAACAAATGGTTTTTGGAGTACTGAAAGTCTGTGTCTTTGCTGTTGCTTTGCCCACACATGAGTGCTCGGTGGTGGGTGCTGATGCTTCTTTTGTTGCCGGTGGGGGAGGGGGGATCATTGTTTGCTGCTGCATACGCGCGGGAGGAAAGGGAGTTGGGGGGGGGACTTTGAGATTCTAACATTTAACTGTCATTCATTCTTCGGGGGCACTCCTCTGTTTTCGTGGATGGTTGTGAAGAAAAATCATTTTATTGTATACATTTCTCTGACACTGTATGTACCTTTGAAACCTTTGAAGCGAAGGAAATGCTACACCTTCCCATTCACCTCCTCCCTTACCTCCATTCAGAGCCTCAAATAGTCCTTCCAAGTGAGGCACCACTTGGCCTGCAAATCTGTTTGGGTCTTTTATTGTATCTGATTCTCCTGATGCGGCCTCCTCTACATTGGTGAGACCTAACATAAACTGGGGTACAGCTGTGTCGAGCACTTCCCCTCCATCTGCCAAAAGTGGAAGTTCCCGATGGTTAACCACTTAAATTCCCATCCCATTCCCATTCTGACATGTCGATCCACAGCCTCCTCTTTTGCCCTGATGAAGCCACTTTCAGGGAGGAAGAACGACACCTCATATATCATCTAGGTAGCCTCCAACCTGATGACGTGAATATTGATTTCTCCTTAAAGTAATTTTCCCCACTATCCTTTCTGTCTTCTTCCTTTCTCCACTCTGGTCTCTTAACTATTCTCCTCATCTACCTCCTTTGGTGCTCCTCCTTCTTCCCTTTATCCTGTTGTCCACTCTCCTCTCCTATCAGATCCCTTCTTCTCCAGACCTTACCTTCCCCAACCACCTGGCTTCACCTGCTACCTTCTAGCTTGTCCTTCTTACCTTCCCCCCACCTCTTTATTTTGGTGGTTTCCCCCTTCCTTTCCTGTCCTGAAGAAGGGTCTCAGCGTGAAACGTCGACTGTTTATAAATTTCCATAGATGCTGCCTGACCCGCTGAGTTCCTCCAGCATTTTGTATGTGTCGCTCTGCATTTTCAGCATCTGCAGAATCACTTGTGTTTGTTATTGTTTTACCTGCTTTTTCCTCAATGTACTGTGTAATGATCCCTATGAGCAGAATGCAAAAAAAGCTTTTATATGTGATAATGTTAAACTAATTCCAATGTCCAAAGGATGCTGTAAAGATTGTGTGGCATGAAATCAGGAAGGATTTGTAAATGAAAATGTGGTTGTTGTAATTGATCTGTTGAAGGATAAGGAACAAGTAAGTGAGCAGAGAAGATACTTAGAGCTGTATAAGATTAATAAAGTAGAGAGTTCAAAGAGCTAGAGTTTACAGGTTGCCTGCTATGACAGTACTGTAAAAAGTTTAGATTACAGATAACAGGCATTTAATAAGTAGTTCAGAACTGTGTCTAAAAGGCTAAAGGCATATACTACTGTGAAATTAGGTTTAGGAGCTGTAAGAAATAGATCAAATAAGGATAATGATTCTCAATTCAAATAACATCTTTATGTGTGTATAGTGCTATAATGATGTGGAGTTCAAATAGAAGAGGGACAACAGTGAATGCAAACCAATAGCATTGTGCCTCACTCACATTAAATCTAGGACCATGTGTGATCCTGTTAGGATATGTACTGTACTGACTGCCCGATAGGAGACAAATCTCAAAGTACAATATATACATACGTTGATAATAAATGTACTCTGAACTTTGATATCCCTTTGATTATTTATTTTCAAGCATTCTACATCCACTTTCTTGTCATTAAATATTTTGCAGACCTGAATAAACCTGACTTGATATCGATGGCTGCAATGAGATTATTTCTACCTTTAGCTATTATCATTCATTTGTGCTTCACCAGTGATAGTTACCGCTCCTGCGATTAAATGGTAACTCAATAAAAAAAAAGATAGATATTCCATTATTTATTAGAAGTTTTTCTTTAAATAAGAGATTAAAAACAAAAAAAATGTTAAATGGGAGAAGTATAGATAATTAAAGCTCTTTTGAAAGATGCAGTTGTTCAAAATCCTGGAGAGTGAAGGTCTGCATCCTTCCAACAATCATTAGGTGTGAGTTGCACTTCAAGTCATTGGTAAATCATACTCACTTCGGATCTGCTTTTTAATTTCCTTGGCTGGGTCCAACCAGTTCTGAAATACAATATTTTAATATGTTAATTTAATAACCATAGCCTGAAGCCTGATCGGTTAAACCTTTACCTAAAAATGAAGCATTAGTTTAACTCAGGAGACAATGCAAACTGCTAAAGTATAAACACAAATCAACTTTCGATAGAAAGTTAATCAGAGAGCGTGGAAACAGGCCTGTTGTCCATGTTGACCACTAGGCATCGATTTACAATTTTAATCCAATTCCAGTTTCCTTTCTCCACAGCCCCATCAATTCTGCCCCAGCTGCCACCCACTCATCCACTAAAATGTCTACCACTCATCCACACACTCAGGAGGATTCGCAGTAGCAAATTAATCCAGCAACCTGCACACCTGATGGAATAGAGGAAAGCAGAGGACGCCCACCCAATCACAGACAGTGCCAAAAGTCAGCAGTGAACCTGGGTCACTGGAACTGAGAGGTAGCAATTCTACTGCACATCATTCTGCAATCCCCCCCCCCCCTCAAAAACACTTCCACAATATTTTAAAATTAGGCACATATATTTCCAATAAGCAACTAAACACAGCAAATGAAACATCCAAATGCAGGTAACAGCAATGCTTAAATTTAATTGGGGCACTAAACTTTACACACCGTATTTATGAACAGAACCTGTTTTCATGCACACAGTCAGCGCTGTCCATAGAAACCACACAGTCCATCACACATGAAGCTCTCCTCACCACTGAACACATCTACATGAAGCAATGTCGCAGGAAAGCCGCTTCCATCGTCAGGGACCCCCACCGCGCATGACATGCTCTCTTCTCACTGCTGTCATCAGGAAGAAGGCTCAGGAGACTCAGGACTTACACTCCCACAGCTTGAGGAACAGCTATTACCCCTCTGCCATCAGGCTCTTGAAACCAAAGGGGACAACTTCACTTGCCCCATCACTTACAGACTCACTTTCAAGGACACTTCATCTCATGTTCTCAATATTTATTGTTTATTTATTTATTAATCTTCTTTCTTTCATTTTATATTTGCACACCGGGTGGCGCAGTCTTTCACTGATTCTATTATGGTTATTATTCTATTATGGATTTATTGAGTATGCCTGCAACAAAATGAATCTCAGGGTTGTACATGGTCACATATATGTACTTTGATAATAAACTTACTTTGAGCTTGAACTGTGGGTACCTTGGCCATGGAAGTGCAACGTATATTTGGTGTTCCCTCTCTGACACACATGCCACAGTAAAATTGTAAGAGCTCTACTAGTAAGTCGAGCAAATGTTGGTGAATCATTAATAAAATGGCCAGTTGTTATCTGACCTGCTGGTCTGAAGTTTACCATAGAGGATTCCACTTCGCTGCACACGAGGCAGCAAAATGATGGTATTCACATGAATGATGACTTCCTCTGCATTTAATTTCCTTGATTCCTCGCAAGACTTGCAATCTTTGAAGGGGGAGGGGAGCACACTTCTGCTCTGCTCTGTATGGTGAACTTGATGAACCCCACCAACTGCAGCAGTAGTTTCAACGGACAACTCAGGCATGTACCACAGTTCTATCGAGTCCCTGATGTCAGACAGGATAAGGCAGTAATTCACGTCTTATGATCCTGCCTTCAGCCCCACTCATTCAAAGCCAAGCACTAAGGAGAGCCAAGTGTTAAGACGGGCATAGAACCCTATCTGCCAAAGGATTTGGTCATTTATCTGGATAGCCCTACATCCTGGTCCCCATTTTGCTACTTGTCCACCACGCTGGTGGACAACTGCTCTGTCCATTCTCTGGTTTCAGTTCCCTCAAGAGTTTAAACTGCTGTAAGTAACAGACCGAGATCAATATTTAAAGACTTGGATTATACTGATAGCAGAACACTATTGATCCCTCATTGTCTTAAAATGAGGAAGGTAATTATCCTTTCTCAGCTTCTAATCCCCACCCCTAATGGTAGAAGTTCACTCAAAGTGTGATATCTAGGCTTCATAATGGCCTTCCTTAACTCATTTTCTGGTTTAAAAAAAATCAATACAGAGCATTAAAAATAGTAGACGAGGCAGCACAGACAGTCTCAGCAAAATGAATGCCAGGACAGCATCAGCAAGATGGAGAGAGAGAAAAAAATCATTCTTCCGAATAATACATTATCATTCAAGCAACGTAACTCTTCAACGTACCTTTTGGTTTTCAGAGTCCCGAAACGTGAGCCCAAAGTAATCTTTCTCCAGAAGGTTGAGCTGCCCACATACTTTATCAAAGAGAACTTGTCCCTTTGCTCGTTTCTGGCCAAGAACAACAATAAAGAAAACAGTTATCAATATAAAAATTGACATGAGTCAAGTGGAAAACTAAATAAGGTTTAATTTTCCAGGTTTAACTCAGGCTTATGACAGATTCTCTGCCATGTTTGCCCCATCTCCCCTAAGACAACAAACCGTCTCTTTTAATCGAGTTTAAAATTCTTTGTAGCAGTTTTACACATTTACTTATTCGAACTCCTTCTAATTCAATTATATAGCAATTATTTTAGTTGGCCTTTACACTTCACTTGAAAATTCAAGCACTGTAAAATACTGGCTGTAAATGAAAGTGCAACCAGTCGAATGAATATTGGAATAACAATGCAGGTGACCACAGTAATGGGACATGGATTAATTTCACCCATTAACAAATTTGCATTCCCAATGCCTCTTCCATTCAATTGTACAGGGCAGTAATGACTAGATTAACTAAGTGTAATACAAAATAGACACCAGCAAGCTCTCCATTCTGTTCTGCTAAATACTTGATTTTCCATTGAGAGGAATTGAAAATTGACTTTTTCAACCAAGTACTGTATGTGATTACCAACTAACCATAAAACAGTCCAGTTCCCACGAGTAACCCTGGGAAACACTAACCACTTAACAAGCAAAATAATTGCATTAAAAAGGTATGAATTCTTTATAGAAAATAAGCAACTGATTTTGGAGATTATATTATTTAATAACTCTAATCCCAACCCAACAACTTGAGTTTTAATCCTCTTTAGAATGATTCTATTGAACACACTCCTAAAAATGAAATCCTAAACTTTAACAACACAGCCCTGTTGAGAATACCATATTCCTTTTTATCAATTATTTTAGCATCTATTCTGTTTATCTGCAAAGAGATCACTTTCAAAGTAGAGTAATAGGAGAAGACCATTGACTATAGAACTTTCTGGAAAATAGATGGCTAGTTTCAAAACTCTACTTACTCACTGCTCCACACCCAACAATCCCTCACAACCCCTACACTCCAACCCATCCTTTTTGACCACAACCTCACAAAAAATCAATTAGAGTTTTGAAAACTTTTTACAGAGAAAAGAAAGTTTTACACAAGTTGTGTGAGCAATGATTTGACTTTGCTTCTATGATGCACAGCTCTTCTTGTAAGATCTAGATAGCATATCTAGATAGCAGTGATAGGATTGGGCCGAGCCAGCATGGATTTACCAAGGGTAAATCATGCTTGACTAATCTATTGGAGTTTTTCGAGGATGTAACCAGGAAGTTAGACAAGGGAGATCCAGTGGATGTAGTGTACCTCGATTTTCAGAAGGCATTTGATAAGGTCCCACATAGGAGATTGGTGGGTAAAATCAGAGCTCATGGCATTGGGGGAAAGATATTGACATGAATAGAAAACTGGTTGGCAGATAGAAAGCAAAGGGTAGCGGTGAATGGGTGTTTCTCGGAATGGCAGGTGGTGACTAGTGGGGCGCCACAGGGCTCGGTATTGGGACCACAGCTGTTTACGATTTACATCAAAGATTTAGATGAAGGCATTGAGAATAACATCAGCAAGTTTGCTGATGATACTAAGCTGGGTGGCAGTGTGACATGTGATGAGGATGTTAGGAGGGTGACTTGGATAGGCTGGGTGAGTGGGCAGGTAGTTGGCAGATGATGTTTAATGTGAATAAGTGTGAGGTTATCCACTTTGGGAGTAAGAACAGGAAGGCAGATTAATATCTGAACGGTGTAAAGTTAGGTAAGGGAGAAATACAAAGAGATCTCGGAGTCCTTGTTCATCAGTCACTGAAGGTGAATGAGCAAGTGCAGCAGGCAGTGAAGAAGGCTAATGGAATGTTGGCCTTTATTACAAAGGGAATTGAGTACAAGAGCAAGGAAATCCTTTTGCATTTGTACAGGGCCCTGGTGAGACCACACCTGGAGTATTGTGTGCAGTTTTGGTCTCCAGGGTTAAGGAAGGACATCCTGGCTGTAGAGGAAGTGCAGCGTAGATTCACAAGGTTAATTCCTGGGATGTCCGGACTGTCTTACGCAGAGAGGTTAGAGAGACTGGGCTTGTACACGCTGGAATTAAGGAGATTGAGAGGGGATCTGATTGCAACATATAAGATTATTAAGGGATTGGACAAGATAGAGGCAGGAAATATGTTCCAGAAGCTGGGAGAGTCCAGTACCAGAGGGCATGGTTTGAGAATAAGGGGTAGGTCATTTAGGACAGAGTTAAGGAAAAACTTCTTCTCCCAGAGAGTTGTGGGGGTGTGGAATGCACTGCCTCGGAAGGCAGTGGAGGCCAATTCTCTGGATGCTTTCAAGAAGGAGCTAGATAGGTATCTTATGGATAGGGGAATCAAGGGATATGGGAACAAGGCAGGAACCGGGTATTGATAGTAGATGATCAGCCATGATCTCAAAATGGCAGTGCAGGCTCAAAAGGCCGAATGGTCTACTTCTGCGCCTATTGTCTATTATCTATTATCATTATCCTTATCCTAGGCATTCACACAAGTAGGAAGAATGAACAATGACCATTGGTGAACATCAAGCCTTATTAAACATAGTTATCATTTCACCAAGGATTCAGATAAAGTGGCGAGATAAAGAAGAATCTAAGGACATTTTAAATAAATATTGTAAAGTTTCCCAGTGAGGCTTTAGATGTTAACAATAAGCATGCATAAAACTGGGCCAAATGCATTGGCATGGGTTGGGAATTGGTGAGGACATGGGAGACAAAATTGTCAGAATGACACTAAATACAGGAGTTTTGAAGATCCCCAAAGGAAAAAAAATCTTAATTCACATCACAAAGATACATCAAAGAAACCAAAATATCTTAATTTACTTCACATAGGTACGAGTTAGGTAAAAAGCAAAATCACACTGAAGAGCGATGTTGTTAAAAGAGAGACTGAAAAGGCAGGATTTTAAAGAGGCCTTAAAAAGGAAGAGAGACTCAAAAAGCATGAGTTAATGAAATAAAAATCAGTGCTTTAGTATTTCTCCAGAGATCCTACTAATCTCCTGGCAAAGTTACAGCAGGAAAACAACATGACTGTGGAATTCCTGGATGAGGGGTGGAAAGATCTCAAATCAACAAAATTTCAATTTTAGGCCACACTGGTCCATTTCATATCTTTTGAAAAAGTATTAGATGGCAATACAATATGTAAACAATTGAAAATTAAATTCATTTATGTCTTTATATTGCTTATAAAAAAGGAGAATATATGGGAAAAAGGTAACACATTTTAATACCTATAAGCCAAAGTTGAAATAGTCTATAATTTGTTTTTACATATACTGTACAGCTAAGAATACTCTGATGCACACAAAAAGACATCTGCTAATCCTCATGCTATGGATGATTAGTCACAGTGCTGTAAAAACTGCCAAACCAAGCAATCTTTCACTTTAATGATTCACAAAAAACAAAGCCCCACATGAAACAATGAACACATCAATCCAATATCACTGAGCTGCTGACTCTTTTACTGTTGAAACAGACAAACATGCTCTCAACCAGCAGTCACATCAGTTATTTGAAGGCAAATGAAAATAAAACAGGAAAATATCAAGAAGATATTAAGATAAAGATTAGCTTTGTGATCCCAAATAGAATTAAACCTTTTCAGCGAAACAAGAGGAAAAAAGTCAACAAATCAAACAATGAATGTCCAATGTGATAACTCAGGCTTCTAATTAGGACCTGCAGGAAGTCTATGCTCACAATCTACCACACTGCTATAAATAAAAACAAGCATTTCAAACATCCGTATGAAACAGGGGCCGATCCTATTTTCACAATCAAACAAGAGGCCTGATAACTACTTCAGATTCCCTCTGTAACACTGCATCAGCTATATTCAGATATATCTGCTTTACATGGAGTTCTTAAAGTGGCCACAGCTAAAGACACAACTGAGGAATGGAATCCACCTGGTTCCAGGAGACTACATCTCTTTTCGCAAATCGATGTCCAGAATTTTTAAAAACCTGCAAAGAGCAGGGAAATCATTCAGGTCTGGGCTAACGTATAGAGTTCAGAATCAGAATTACTATCAGCTTCTCATATGACATGAAATTTGTTGTTTTCTGCTGCAGTACAGTGCAGGCTAGTAATGCTTGTGCAAGAAGATTGTCCTTAATACGTGCTGTTGCAAATTTCCCATCACCATTCTCTGGGACATTACTGCCCAAAAATTTAACTTAGCCACATAAATATATTGGTTTTCAGTAGCTGGTGAAAGGCTGGGTATTCTGCAGAAAGTGATTTAGTACCCAATTTCGCAAAGAGCTTCCACTATCTAAAAAGGCAAGTCTGAATTGGCTGTTACCATGGTAACTTTGGTCTACACCCTATCACAGACATTCCTTTTGTCCTCTCCATCCATTTCCCTCTCTGCAGGTGTAAACATGCCCTTTTCTCACTTTTCCAACTCTGAGGAGGGTCTCCTTAACTTGAAACATCATCCTTGCTTCATTCCTTTCTGATGCTGCTAGAGCTGATCGAAGTTTCCAGAACGTTATAAGAATATTTTTGTAAAATCTCATGCCCCTTAAAAGTCTTATATGTGATGTCACCACCAGACATGGCTTTCCATAGAACCATAGAACATTACAGCACAGAAACAGGCCTTTTGGCCCTCCTTGGCTGTGCCGAACCATTTTTCTGTTTAGTCGCACTGACCTGCACCTGGGCCATATCCCTCCATACACCTCTCATCCATGTACCTGTCCAAGTTTTTCTTAAATGTTAAAAGTGAGCCCGCATTTACCACTTCATCTGGCAGCTCATTCCACACTCCCACCACTCTCTGTGTGAAGAAGACTCCCACCCCTTTCCCACTATCATCCAGAAAGGGTTAGTTGAGTTCCCAACCATGGACCAAAACCATTAAGCAAGGGGTCCATGGACCCAGATTGGGAACCCCTGGATGATATCCTCCATGATACTTTGGGTCAGCCTTCCATTTCCATCAGTATCCTCGAAGTAGATTTCCATACAACTGCAGCAAATCTAACACCAATTCTTTTACCGCTTCTCTCACCGTCGTCCAAGGACTTGACATAATCCATGTGATGCAAAGATTTAATAGTACTTCTTCCAAGTTATGATACTGCATTCAGTGCTTATGATGGGATCTCTTTAACATTAGGACCACCTTGATTCCAGTTGCCTAACACTTGCACTGAACTGTGCCTTTGGCCACCTACACTGTGACTGCATTCACAATCGGCTCATCTCCAACGTGTGTCCCTTGTTGTCGAAGTACAATGCCAGCAGGTCCATTGGTGTATTTCCTGTCGTCACAGTTATGTAATTAGTGCAAAACGTCTTGGGGCATCCAGATAGGTGCTGAAATCTGCCTAAATGCATGTGTGTATTTCCGTAACAAGCAGGGTTTATTGTATGTACATATTATACAGCAAACATAAACTTTAATTCTTTACTTTCATAATGAAGGGAACACCAGCAAACTTAAAACCAAATTGGAAAATGCTAGAAACACACAGCAGGCCAGACAGCATCTGTGGAAAAAGAAACAGAGTTAATATTTCAGACTGGAAGATCTTTCATCAGAATCTTCTCTTCGGTGTGAAAAATTAACTGTTTCGCTTTCCACAGATGCTGTGGCTTCCAGCATCTTCTATCTTTGTTTCAGTATTTTGGCATCGGCAATTTTCCATTAACTGGGGAATCCATGTTAATATCAATGACATGACACTAAAGTTGAGCTTTCTTGTCCAGCCACTGCTGAGTCAGTAAGTGCAAAATTTGCAGATGCTAACGCAATAATAATGAAAGAATGCTGGCATAAGCCCAAGTGAGGATGGTCTAAAATTTGGAAATGATGCAAGCAAGTCACAGTATAGAACTGCAGAGACATGGCAGCAGTACAGTGGTAACATGTGTCTTCAACAGAGAGAACATCGAATCATCATCAATTACTGTATACACCTTTATTTTCCTTCAGAGACTATTGTCCACATCGCATCATGTGTTTCTCATTCATTAACAACTGCTTTGTACAGCTGTCAGAGGAACTTTAGTCACGTTGTTAACCTTAAGCAGGCAAGAGAAGACTTTGACCTCAAGATCATTAAATCAGAAGACAGTATTAATCCCCAGAGAGTAAGTGATTTGTGGGAAACCAGTGACTTTTTAAAACAGTAAATAAAGAATAATTGAAAGATGCACAAATAAGGAGGTAAGCATAAATTGTTGCTGAATTTCAGTAAAAGAGGAATGGTAGATGTTTTGCGGTGTTTTTGAACTTTTTAAAATAATGAAAGTCTGAATAGCTCCAATTGATACTTTAACTCTTCGTGAACTTGCAGCATGCAAGGTGTCTGTACAAGTTAATCCCTGTAGGTTTTTTGATGTCTTACTTTTTGCTGATAGCAGCTGAATTCTCTCCTGGCCTCAGGCACCAGTGGATTGAGGATGTCTGCTGATGAACATATCAGTTCTTTGAATGAAAGAAACCATGCTGAGTTTGGGGCATGAGAACAAAAGATCAAAGGGTTTGTGTGTCTCTGTGTGTCTCACTACACTTGTGGAACTTCCTATTTATTGCCTAACCTATCACATGGCTATTGGGATTCCAACTAGACCGAAGAATCTTAATTGATTGGCACTTAGGACCCAAACCCAGGGTGGTTTCGCGAGTCGGAATTCAGAGTTTTCCCCGACATCAGTGGTAATCAAGTAGTGACTAAGAATTGTGAGCCCTGAAATCTTTGTAACTTACTACATAGCATCTTGTGAGGTTTACTTGTGCTTTCTATTTTATGATAGTAAATTAGGCTCGAGTTACTTCCTTGTGCTTGTACGCTCATTCCTGCATTTCCTGGTCAGTCGAAGTGTTGGGTCTTTTGGGTCTGATCAACCCAACCCATTACAGATGTAACTGATGACAACACTGATGTGCCAATCTGTCAGGCAATATACACACACCACCTTTAAGATGGTCTGGAGACTATCAAGTTCAAATTCTAATGACATTGGACACAGAAACGAAGTGTCAACTCAATTCAAACCTATACAAGCATTAGTTTTGGAGACAGTACTGCTTCATAGCTGTCAGTGATCCTTACACCAAATGAGGTTCACACAATAAGCATAGTTAACCCACTGCTAAGCATGGTCTTCTTATAATCCCAACAATATTTAAATAAAAGAATATCCAGTCAGACCATAAGACATAGAAGCATTCTTAAGTGCTTCTTAAGTCTGCTCTGCCATTTGATCATGGCTAATTTATTTTCCTTCTCAACGCTATTCTCCTGCCTTCTCCCCATAATCTTTGGTGCCCTTAATAATCAAAAACTTATCAACCTCCGCTTTAAATATACTGAATTGATTTGGCCTCCACAGCTGTCTATGACAATACATTCCACAGACTCACCACCCGCTGACTAAAGAAATCCCTTCTCATCTCTGTTCTAAAAGAACATCCTTGTATTCTGAGGCTGTGTCCTCTGGTTCTGGACTCTGCCACTACTGCAAACATCCTCCCCACATCTACTTTCAATATTTGTTAGGTTCCAATGAGATCCTTCCTCATTCTTCTAAACTCCAATGCGTACAGGCCCAGAACCATTCAACACTCCTCATACGTTAAACGGTTACCCTTGGTTACCATACAATACATGCTTTGAGTCAAAAGGCTGGATTGTTCAACTTGCTGACTCACTAATCTGTCAGACCTGGAGAGTGGCACAGTAGCATAGTGTTAGTGGAATGCTTTACATCACCAGTGATCACCGATCGGGTTAGAGTTCCCGCCACTGTCTGAGAGGAGACATAGCAACACTTACGAACTGCGTCGGCTGTCGACACGAAACAACACGTTTCACTGTGTTTCAGTATACGCACATGAGACAAATAAAGCTGATCTCTCTTTGTCTCTGGTCTGTTTCGTGCTGCGATCGGCAGAGCAGCTGCCCATTCTCCAAGATGGCCAAATTTGGAATGGACTACAATCAACGAGCCAGCCTGTGAGACAGCAGGAGACCCTTCCCATTCAGCTAGTCTGCTCCATTGACTTTCCGAGTAATCGGACTGAGGAGTGGCGAGCATCCTCAGTGAGTCAGACCACCACTGGAGAGGAGGTGGCGTTGAAATGGTGACTCTTCCCAGTTAGTGTTCTTTCTGAGATTGTCGGATGAGGAAGAAGGTTTGGCACGAAGACATGCCCATTCGAGTGAGCACAAAGCCCAGAGACATCGTCACAAATTTTCACGTCAATCAGCTGGGTGGTGGAGGATCGGGAGGCTGCAGCACATGACCTACCTGATGCACAGATGATTGCTGAGTGGCCAGAAATCTGCCCGCTGAATCCCATCAGGCATGCATCAAGCTCCCAAATGTTCCCCCACAGCTGCACAAGCTTTGGCTATTCAGCATTACAACAGAAAGGAGATGTTTCACATATTCAGTGCTTAAGGCAAGATCTGACTGAAACTTGGATGGCAAGAGAAGGCAGCTGGTATGAGGCTCATTGGAACGAGGAAAATCGAAGTCTGAGAATCGGGGCCAGAACAGTGGCACTGCTAATTGAACTGATCCCTCATATCTCCAGCAACCTAGGTTCAATCCTGACCTCAGGTGCTGTCTGTGTGGAGTTTGCATGATTCCCCTGTTCTTGCATGGCTTTCCACGACAAACTCAGATTTCCTCCTGCATCCCACAAACATGCAAAGTGGCAAGTTAACCGACACCATCAGTGTAAGTCACTGCATTAAGGGACACAATTGTGCTGCTCTCTAATTTTACATGTGTTGAATTCTAGGAATAATGTTAGTTGATTCATATAAAAACATATACAGGTTCAGTCTGTATATATCATATATGAAAAAGTTAGGTTTTTATCAAATGCAGTGAGCAAAGCCAAAATAGCTTACAGGCAGTCCCCGGGTTACGTACAAGTTCCGTTCCTGAGTCCATCTTTAAGTTGGATTTGTACGTAAGTCGGAACAAGTACATCCGGTATTATTTAGCGTCAGTTAGTCAAACGTTTGTCTTAGTATATAGTATATATTTTACCTTTCTATGCATATAAAACACTTAAGAAACACATGTATTCCAATAATTAAATTACTGCGTTGCTTAGTAATAATTGTAGCTTTCATCAGGGCAGGGCGTTTCACATGCTCCATTATTCTCACTTTATCCGTTATCCTTTAAAATTGCTCCGATCGTTGACTGACTGTAGCCTAACGATTTTCCAATGACCGATGGTGTTTCACCTCTTTCCAAACACTTTATTTTCAATTGCGATCGCTTCTCGTCAATGGACCAGAAACACTGCAGGTGGTGGGTCCCAAGCTCTGCAGGCTCCTGAGGTCCGCTGGGTCCTATGGACCACCGCACTGAATTCCCCGGGTCTGCCCTGAGACAGGTTAAATAGGACAAGTGGGGGCTGTGCTGGGTTTGGGTATATTCCTCCACAATATTCCACATGGGAATTTAAACTGAAGGTGACAGTGTTTTTTTTTACGAGGTCGAGTTGCGAGTTCGACATCAACCCGGCACGGATGGAGTGGGAGTCACTGGATTGACATCAACCCGGCACGGGAGCGGTCTGTCACTGGATCGAACTCGGGAACCTCCGTTCTCCAGCCCGGCACTGATCTCACTGCGCCACCAGCCGACCGGAACGGGGGGGGGGGGGGGGGTTGTGGGGTCAGGGTGAATCTTACTAAGAAAATTTTAAGCCAAATACAAAGTTAAACACTCAACACAGTGTCAACGGCAACGACTTAAAATGGTGGACGGTGTTCTCCTTCCTCGGTTCGTAAATACCATTTGTCCATAAATCGGACGTTCGTAACTCGGGGACTATCTGTATTACAAAACTTTATTCACCATGTGGCTGTGCACAGTACTGTTATTAAATCAGGAAATAAAAATGTTTGCTTTGGGTAAATATCATATGGTAAAACTAAAAGGTATCTTAGATTTCAATGTCCCCACATTTAGCAAAGAGGCACAACAGTTTTCTACAGTGCAGCATAATCACCTCACTTGGTTTCTTTAATATACTCAAAGAGTGACACTGCGCTAAATTAAACTGAACGTTCCCAGACTGTTTCAAGGACTCTGTGGTTCAATGTTTAATATTCTATGTGTTATTCACTCTTATTTTTGCTGTTTGCATAATTTGTTTTTTTTTTGCATATTGGGTGTTTGGTGTTTTCTTGGGGGGGGGTGGTTCCATGATGCTTCTTTGCTTTGTGACTGTCTGTGGGGAAGACGAGTCTCAGGGTTGTATACTGCACACATACTTTGGTAATACATGTATTTTGAATCATACTGACAGTGCCAGGATGACAGAGGTATTTCTCTCAGATGCTGAACTCCATGAGAATTTGGCCCCACAGCGGGGGCACTGGCTTGGTGGTCAGGAGAGGCAATTGGAAGTCCCGTGTTTCTGTGCACAGTGTGTGATTCCGCCAAGTGCATATCTTCAGACCCAAAACATTTACTGCCAGTCAGCATGGCTAAAGCTTCAAGAGGAGAAAGTTGAAACTTTTTTAAGCACCACTATATACTTCAAACAATGGATAGATGGGCTAAGAGAGATGAATTAAAACATTTTAACAATCTGTAGGCTGGCTTTGGCTAGGACCCAACAAGGGGAGAAAACAGACTTCATTAATAAAAAGTTAAACTTGGCAAGAACATTGTCAGCTTTGTGGTGTGGCTGAGGGCCAAAGGAATTCCAACAGAGTCTTCAATGTTTTATACAAAGGACTGCACAGCCGGGCAAATCACATTCACATAATTAATGACTTTGACTTTCAAGTTGCATTTGAAAGCACTAACGGAAATTATTTAAGGGATTTTACCATGAACACTGAAGTGACCTGGACAATTTCTTCCAGAAAAAGGTTCAGCAACCCATCACGTGGATTTTGTTGGCAATGGCAATAGGTTAATTACAGTTAATCAGATGCCTTTTATTAAATTCCACTTTGTTTTCAATATCCTTTATTCCACTTGACTGGGAAAAGCCAAGGTATCTGGGGTTAAGGATTATTCTGGAGTTATTTATTTATTGAGATGCAGCACAGAATAGTCCCTTCGAGCAATCTCCCAGTTTTAATCCTAGCCTAGTCACTAGACAATTTACAATGGACGATTAACCTATCAACAAGTAGGTCTTTAGACTGGGGGAGCACCCGGAGCAAACCCATGTGGTAACGGGGAGAACATACAAACTCCTTACAGGCAGTGGTGGGAATTGAACCTGGCTCACCTGCACTGTAAAGCATTGTGCTAACCACTACACTGCTGCCCAGTATGGAATTATGGATAGCAGATATTAATTAAAAATGAGGGCATAAGATACTGCCGACCTGAATTCAGGAAATAAAGGCTGTTTTTTACTTCAACTAATACATTTAGGCTATTGAAACCAATCATTGGGCTTAGGATATTCTGATTCTGTATCACTGAAATTATGTGGAGGAAGGGAAAACACGCTTCCCCCCCTTTCAGGTTGGGTGGGACTAAAATTAAGGGTCATAGATTTAGGGGGAAAAGGTGAAATATTTATGGGGCCTCTGAGGGTATTGCAAATGCGTAATGAGCTGCAAACAGAATTGGTGAATGTGAGTACAGTTGTAATATTTAAGAAAAGTTTTGATAGGTACATGATTGAAAGAGTTATGGAGGGTGTGTGGTCCTGGTGCAGGTAGATGGTACAAGCAGAAAACCTGACTGGCATGGACTAGATGGGCTGAAGGGCTGGTTTCTGTCTTGTATTGCTCCATGACTATGAATGTTTGTGCTAATTGGTAGTCATTAAAAACTTCAGAATGAGGTCAGGGAAGCCACAAAGTGACTACTTTCTGTATTGATGCATCATTAAAGATGTATCCCTGCCAGTTAATGCACAGTTCAGGGTAGGGTCTGCTTTGTCAATTAATATTCTGGCCAGTTGTATATGCATGGAGACATCCCTCAACATTGCAACAAAAGAAATATACTTTGGGTGTCTGGAGTTAGTGTTTGGACCAGCCTCTAATAATTGAATATTCAAAAGTGCAAGGCTCGTTGGAACATGCTACCGTTTAAAATATGTAATTCTGCAAAGTTACCTATCTATATTCCAAACGTTAAATAGGTGGTTATAGTCATTGGAATTGCAGGTAATCACTTATTATTGCCTTTGTGTATAGGAAGTATAAAACATGTGTGAGGAGAAGTTTTCAATTTTTCTCCAGAAGATCTGCTCTGTCAAATACAGCCTTTTAACGTCTTCCAGTTACAGCTTCCAAGTGGCTGAGTTTAGTCAGTCACTACATAAACAGAATCTGGTCACTGACATGCCTTGCTTGAAATTTGTTGTTTTGTGGCAGCAAGCAGCGCAAGACATAAACTTAAGATTCCTAAGATGTTGGATGTGGGTCTTCGGGCTCCAGTACCTCCTCGTCGATGGCGGTAGTGAGAAGAGGGTATGTCCCAACTGGTGACGATTCTCCAGGATGAACGCCACCCTCTCGAGGCACCACCTTCCGTCAATGTTCTCTGTGGGTGGGGAGGCACGTGTTCATGATGAGACTACAACCCTCCCCAGCCCCTTTCAATCCCGTGCACCGGAGTTTCTGCACCAGGCACTGATGCAACTCCTTCACACCAGTCTCATCCATGTACCTATCCAAACGTCTGTTAATCAGGTCCAATTCTGAAAGGGGAATTTTTCTTTTTTTTTAAAAAATTGCTGCTGCCCTTTGGTGAAGGCGTGATGCTGTTGGGGAGGCTGTGATACCGTTAGGGAGAGAGTTCTAAGATTTACACCCAGCACCACTTTCATGCCAGAATGGCGCATGACTTGAAAGGAAATGTGTAGGTCGTAGTACCGAACATCTGTTTTTGTTTCATTTGTCAAAGAGACATTGATGGAGAAGCCCAGGCAAGTAACTGTAATATGCTTTGCAGATGGTACGCAGAGAAGCTATACTGAGCCAGTAATGGCAGCAAACTGGAAAGTAATAATTGCTGTCTGTGCCGTGCACGCACCGCTAAGTGCAAGAACAGGACGATTTGGCAGCTAAACGCATGGCTGAGGAACTGGTGCAGAGGGCAGGGTCTCAGATTTAAGGAACATTTGGATCTCTTCTGGGGAAGGTACAACTTGTAGAAAAGGACCAGAACCAGAGGGGCACCAATACCCTAGCGGGCAGGTTTGCTCGAGCTGTTGGGGGAGGGCTTAAACTAATTTGGCAGGGGGGCAGAAACCAGAGTGAAAGGGCGGAGGATAGGAATGTTGGTTTACAAGCAGAGGTAGTGTGTAGTGAGACTGTCAGATGATAGCACAAAACTGGAGTCAGTGTAACAGGAGGACAAAATTGAAAAGGGTGACAAATACAGGACTGAAGGTATTATATTTGAATGCACACAGTATACAAAATAAGGTAGATGTTCTTGTAGTGCAGTTAGAGATTGGCAGGTATGATGCTATGGGTATCAGAGTTATGGCTGAAAGACAATTGTAGGTGGGAGCTTTGTATCCGAAGATACACAATCTACCGAAAGGACACACAGGTAGGCAGGAGGAGGAGCACTGGCTCTGCTGGTAAAAAAAATAAATGAAATTAAATCTTTTAAAAAGAGGTGACATAGGATCGGAAGATGTAGAATTCTTGTGGATAGAGTTAAGAAACTGCAAGGGTAAGAAGACCTTGATGGGAATTATTTACAGGCCTCCGAACGGTAGCCAGGATGTGGTCTATAAATTACAACGGGAGATAGAAAAAGCACGTTAAAAAGGTAATATTATATAGTCATGGTGGATTTCAATATGTAGATAGACTGGGAAGATTAAGTTGAAGCTGGATCCCAAGAGAGAGAATTTGTGAAATACCTCCAAGATATCTAGGGGATCAGCAATTCTGGATTGGGTGCTGTGCAATGAATGGAATTGACTGGCGAGCTCAAGGTAACGGAACCCTTAGGAGTCAGTGATCATAATATGATAGAATTCATCCTGCAATTTGAGAGGGAGAAGCTAATGTCAGATGTATCACGATTATACTGGAGTAAAGGGATTTACAGAGGCATGAGAGAGGAGCTGACCAAAGTTGATTGGAAGGGGACACTAGCAGGGATGATGGCAAAGTGGCAATGGCTGGAGTTTCTGGAAGCAATTCAGAAGATGCACGATAGATGCATTCCCAAAAAAAGGAAGTATTCCAAAGGCAGGATGATGCAACCATGGCTGACAAGGGAAGTCAATGCCAACATAAAAGCAAAAGAGAGGGAGTATAATAAAGCAAAAATTAGTGGAAGTTAGAGGATTGTGAAATTTTAAAAAACCAACAGAAGGCAACTAAAAAAACATAAGGGGGGAATATAAAATATAAAGGCAAGCTATCCAATAATAACAAAAATAATACCATAAGTTTTTCAGATATATAAAGAGTAAAAGAGAGGTGAAAGTAGATTTTGGACCACTGAAAAATAACACCAGAGAGATAGTAATGGAGGACAAGGAAATGGCTGACAAACTAGACCAGATGGGGTACACCCCAGGGTTCTGAAAGAGGTGACTGAAGAGTTTGTAGAGGCATCAGTAACGATATTTCAAGAATCAATGGACTCTGGTATGGTTCTGGAGGTCTGGAAATTTGCAAATGTTACTCCACTTTTCAAGAAGCAAGAGAGGCAGAAGAAAGGAAATTATAGATAGTTAGTCTGACCTCAGTGGTTGAGAAGATGTTGGAGTGGATTATTAAGGATGTAGTTTCAGGATACTTGGAGGCACATGATAAAATAGGCCAAAGTCATCATTGTTTCCTTAAGGAAAATACTTGCCTGACAAATCTATTGGAATTCTTTTTAGAAAAAGCAAGCGTATAGACAAAGGAGATTTGACTGCTGTTGTGTACTTGGATTTTCAGAAAGTCTTTGACAAGGTGTTGCACATGAGGCTGCTGAATAATTTAAGTGCCCATGGTACTACAGGAAAGATAGTAGTATGTTTTGAGCATTGGCTGATTGGCAGGAGACAAACGATGTGAATAAAGGGAGCTTTTTCCAGTTGGCTTCTGGTGACTTGGTATTCCACAGTGGTCTGTGTTGGAACCAATTCTTTTTATGTTGTACGTCAATGATTTGGATAATGAAACTGCTGACTTTGTGTCCAAGTTTGCAGATGATACGAAGTTAAGTGGAGGAGCAGGTAGTGTTGAGGAAGCAGAGAGGCTGCAGAAGGAGTTAGATTAGGAGAATGGGTAAAGAGGTGGCAGATACATGTCACAAAGTGTATGGCCATGCATTTTTGTACAAGGAATAAAGACGGATTATTCCTGAAAGGTTAATTTGCAGGTTGAATTGGTGGTGAGGAAGACAAATACAATGTTAGCATTCATTTTGAGAGGACTAGAATATAAAAACAAGGATGTAATGCTGAGGCTGTACAGGGCACCGGTGAGGCAGCAGTATTGTGAGCAGTTTTGAGCCCCTTATTTAAGAAAGAATGTGTTGGCATTGGAGAGGGTTCAGAGGAGATTCACAAGAATGATTCTGGAAATGGAAAGGTTATCATGCGAGCACCTATTGAAGAGTCTGGGCTTGTACTCACTGGAATTTTGATGAATGCAGGGGCATTCATTGAAATCTATTGAATGTTGAAAGGTCTAGACAGAATGGATGTGAAGAGGGTGTTTCCTTTAGTGGGGGAGTCTAGGATCAGAGGGCACAGCCTCAAAATTGAACATGATGATGAGGAACTTCTTTAGCCAGAGGGTGGTAAATCTGTGGAATTAGTTGCCACAGGCGGCTGTGGAGGCCAGGTCACTGGGTGCATTTAAGGCAGAGATTGATAGGTTCTTGATTAGTCAGGGTGTGAAAGGTTAATGGGGAGAAGGCAGGAGATTGGGGTTAAGTAGGAATGGATTAGCCACGATGAATTGGTGGAGCAGACTCAATGGGCCGGATGGCCTAATTCTGCTTCTATGTCTTATGGTCTTAATCAATGTTTAGGGTAACAGTTCAATTCAAATTCAAAGCTATTTAATGATATGATGTACAATGACCTACTGAAATTGCAAGGACAGTAGAAAAAAAATATGGAAATTAATCGTGGCCTTTCACATGTCATCTCAGTTTCAGACTAGTCAATACTTAAACAGATTAACAGTTCCCAGTACAGGGTATAACAAAATCACTGCATTAAACCCGTTTGGAATATTGATTTCATTATGAGTGAAACAGTACTCCCTGGTATTAACTTGGTGTAATGTGGTGACATGCACTTTGAAAGAACATACCGCCATCTGTGGTGTGGCCCTGTCTTTAGATAACTAAAATGCAGTTTTCTAGGTGTCAAATTAAAGGAGACTGATACAGTCATTCTCAAACAAATTTATCAAAAAAGTCATATTCAACATTATTGTACAAACAAATCGCCCTTAAACCTTGCTCGACATAAAGCTCCTTTTAATAAATACGAGTGGAGATGCTGGAGATAAAGATTAAGAACACTGGGCTCAGAGCACATGCAGCTGTTGTAAATGATGTGTTAACATTGTCTTTTGACACAGAAGAAAATTATTTAATTTGTCCTTCCAATTTAACCACATATATTACAATAGGATGAAATATTCTTTGCTTTTGAAATGAGTTTCATTTCATACTCTCCTGTTACAGAAGCTGATAATGGTGTCATTTTCCTGCCTCTTTTTAAGTATCCAAGCAGCTGTGCACAGCAGCTAAGATTTAGTCCCATTACTGTTAGACTCCTGGTAATGTAAACACCAAAATGCAACAGATGATGGATTCATCTATAAATAGCAACCGTATCCAAAGAGTTCAAAAATTCAATGGAAGGACTCTGCAGGGGTTAAACAAACTTAGTCTAACACTCAAGATATTCCTGATCAGTCCAGACTGAAATAAAACACGATTATTAAACTGGTTATTTTTAAAAGGCAAGTTTGTTATAAAACAACAACAACTTGAGGTTACTTGACAAGTTTTGAAGACTATATTGATCTAAATTAGGGAAATCTGTCAACACCACTTTGATAAGGTGTGCACTAACAGAACTGAAAATCTGACCTACGCTGATGATAGCTGCAACATGCACAACTTTAAATTTTTGATTACATTGTGGTTGACAGCTCAACCCTGGATTCCAAGCAGCCAGCACTACTAATTGTTCTTGTTTTAAAATGCATTCGTGGAATGATGGCGAGATGTTCAAGTTCATTTATTGCTACACTTCTGCTCGGGTTATACAGTTGCTCACTGTGTGCTTGTGGGTCAACCTGATTGTAACTGGGGTGCTTGATAATCACACCCCCCCCCCACCCCCCCCCCGTCTGTATGTGACCGAGTGGGTTCTCACTGAGTGATGGTGCTCTGTCTGTTATGGTGCTTGTCACAATAAAAACAGCAGTTGAGATAAATGAGCTCTTCTCATCTGTCATCATGGACCAAATCCTTGCCACATTGGTGTCAGGAGTGGGATTAGAAATTGACGGCAAAATTGAAGAGCTACGATGTCAGATGGAGCATCTTTAAGGCCTGGGGAACAAGTTGAGGGACCAAGTGGTATGCCTTCCCTGCACCCCCAGGCCGGGCTCCCGAAGATGGGATACCAGCCCGGTGGGACAGTGTCGTGCCTTCCCAGGGAACCCCGATGGGGTGAGTGTACCAGGCTCCCCAACCTCGGGGAGCACAGTGGAACACATCACCCGCCACCCTAGCTGGGGAAACCAAGACACTGCAGCCATTGGAGGACAGGTAAAGCAGCAGGCATGACCGACACTGCCGGACAAACAGGAGGACCAACAGGCCCCAGCAATTAATGCCACAATGTCCACCCCGAAGCTCCTCACATACAAGGTACTGGCTGCCTGAAGCCTAATCTGGAGTTGGGAATGCTGGAAGAGCCCAATGGATTGCTGTTCCAACAGTGGCAGTTTTCTGACCGTGACAGACATCTCCTGCAGCTGGTGCTTCCCCACCCCCTGGGGGCTCCGCACCACGGTGCGCGGTCAAAGCACGTGCTTTTGGGGGCTGGCCATTTTGGGGTCCCAAAGACACTGGGCAAGCTATGTGAACGCTTCTATTGGCCTGGCCATCAGGCAGATCGTGGAGATGTTCATGCATCGCTGTGACGCTTGCACGTCCCAGAAAGGGCCAGGCTGCCAATCTGGGGTGTCAACACAGTAGTATCTGGCGGGGGCACCAGTATGGGTCTACTGCCCCACCCTGAAGGAACTGTTTCTCAAGCTTGGAAGCCACTGAATGGGGCCAAGAGAGTTGCTCGACCGCATCGCTGATGTGGTAAACTGGATGCTTTTGCCAGAATGGTGGAAAGTAGTTGTGCTGAACCAGGACTGGCTGGCACCGTATCAGCCCTTGACTGCCACTGACCCAACGAGACTTAAGGAAGGAAGTGATACTCTGGGTGCCCTGCCTCTTGCCTCACCAAACAGTGCCTCCCCTGTGGGGGGCTACACTCCCCAGCACCCCAGGTGGCGGTGTCGACCACCACCAGGACTTTTGGTCTTTGTTGTGGACTACGGGGTTGTTGGGGACAGCTGAACCCTCAGGTGGGGGCAGTGTGGTGCTCCGGGGGTGTGGTCATCCCGGCATTCCTAGCAGCCAGCACTACTTATTCTTGTTTTAAAATGAGTTCATGGAATTATGGTTTATTGTTACATTTTAGCTTGGGTTGTACAGTCGTTGGCTTGTGTTTGTGGGTTACCCTGACTGTAATCGGAGTATGTAATAATCACCTCCCCCCGTCTGTATGTGACCGAGTGGGTTCTCACCGAGTGACGGTGCTCTGTCTGTTATTGTGCTTGTCGCAATAAAAACAACAGTTGAGATAAATGAACTCTTCTTGCCTATCAAGGACCAAACGCTCGCCGCAATATTTTGCATTCAAAGTTTTGATATCATGGATTTGTTCAAAAGCAAAGCCATATTATACCTTCCAAAGGCAGATATGTATCTTTAATCGATCTAGAGGGCAGGCACCATTATGAATGGGCAACTGAATGGGAGCATAGTGGCTAGCACAACGCTTTATAGAACAGGTGACATGGGTTCAGTTCCCAACACTGCCTGTAAGGAGCCTGTACATTATCCTTGTTACTGTGTGGGTTTCCTCTGGGTGCTCAAGTTTCCTCCCCCAGTCCAAAGACATACTGATTGGTAGATTAGTTGGTCATTGTAAATTGCCCTGTGATTTGGCCAGGATTAATATATTTTTAAAACATCAGGAGATTGCAGGGCAGCACATCTGGAAGGGCCAGAAAGGCCCAGTCTGCGCTGTATCTCAATATACAAATAAAAGCAGATAAATAGGCAAATATATGAAAAATAATGGATCATACACTTCACTGTGTTCTCAATATATAAATAAATATATCCACTACTTGTGGTTTGTTGTCCTTTTGATTTTAAATGATTTACTGGCAGAGTGAAACATTCAACTGTTTCAAAGCTAGCCAGTCTTGTGGTGGCTGGCAGATGATTACCAAGAGAATATTTATGTTTGCTGCCAAGCATGAGTGCTTCAAAAGACAAATAGGACCAGACTGGTCTGAGAGAAATACGGCTGCATTCATTCTGAAACAATAAGAGACGGGCTCCAACACTACTGCACAGAAATTAGAGCTCATCCTGTCGTGCTAACTAGACAACGTATTTGCCATCAACTGTGGGACTGAGAACCATAAAATTGGGAGAAAACATCCTTCCCCCCCCCCCTCAAAATAAAGAGGTTGACATTACTCACTCTGTTAAACCTGACCTCCAAGCAGCAACTGTCTGCAGAGGTTGCAAGCCCTGCATCTATGCTGCAAGGAATCATCGGAAGCAGGATCCTGGCTTAACTGATCCCTCCTGGCAGCCACATTACAACTGCAGTACCAATGGTTGAAATGATAAGAGTTCGAGGTTGTGGCTTGCTTCCCACAAGGACAGGGGCGAGAGAGGTTGTTGGGGTGGTGAAACTGTGGAAATCATTGCTGCAGACGGCTGTGGAAGCCAAATCATTGGGCATATTTAAAGCAGAGGTTGATAGATTCTTCATTAGTAAAGATGCCAAAGGTTTTAGGGAGAAGGTAGAAGATTGTGTTTGAGAGGGATAATAAATCAGCTAAATGGGATAGTATATAAGACTCAATGGGCTGAATGGCCTAATTCTGCTCCTATATCTTATAGTCTTAATGCCAAAATCATAGTACGCGCACCTCTGTTGTGCTCAACTACGAGACCAGGTAATGACTCATTAACCAAGACAGAATCTACACAACGATGGATCAGAAGTAAGATCAGCCCTTGAACTCTTTGTGTGTTTTGCTCTTGGCTTTACTGGGACCTTGTTCATTAACAAGGCATTTTTGCCTGCAGAAATGTCACTCACTAGATATCTTTTTGTCTTTTGCACCCAAACTCTGAAAATTCTAGAGATGCCAGGAGATCATCAGTTACTGAGATAATTCAAAACACCCTGTCTGGCATCAACAATTATTCCATAGACAAAGTCACTCAGATCACATTTCTTCCTCATTCTGATGTTTGGTTTGAACAACAACTGAACCTCTTGACCAAGTCTGCATGCTTTTTATGCACCGAGTTGCTGCCACATGATTTTTGCATGAACGAGCAGGGGTGCAGGTGTACCCAATAAAGTGGCCACTGAGTGTGTGTCAGTGGTAATAAACGCAATTCTGTTATCATATGTGCAACATTGCCTGAAAATGTGAACCTTGCTAAAGAGAAGTAGGCCTGGAATTAGAGTCGGTGAGATGAATCTTCCTTTGGTCCAACTTCAGAATAGGTGCGATTGCAACACAAAACTGTCACCGTTGCTATGCTACTGAGACACATTCCAAGCCAAGTAGCATTGTAGACTCTATCCAATGCTTGGAATTGAAATATTATTGTCAAGTGTATAGTGAAAAGCTTTCCTTGCATACACAGCTCAATTCATTATGCAGTGCAATGATGTACGGCAAGGTAAAGCAAAATCAGAATGTAGAATAAAGTGTAACAGCAACAAACAGAGGAAGTGCATTTCAGGTGGACTATGAGGTACACAGTAGCGTCGAGAGTCCAACTTATTGTACTGGGGAACCATTCAAGAGTTTTATCACAGGCGGGCAGAAGCTTTTGTATCTTCTGCCTGATAGGAAAGGGGAGAAGAGAGAACGTCCGGGCTAGGTGGAATCCGTGATTATGCCTGCCGCTTTACTGAGGCAGCGAGACGTGTGGACAGAGTCCACAGACAGACAGTGTTTAAACATTGTGTGGCTTACAGTCCAATGTATTTTACATTTCAGTGTTTCATGTTATTACAACCATGTCTCTATTCACCAAAATGGAATAGTTCCAAGAAAATAGTTCTCCTTTAAAAATAAGCTTTTTTTTTAAAATATAAAAGTTGTAACAGCTGGGTCAAATAGATTATGGATATCTGGGAACAAATCTATTCCTAGGCTCAGAAACACGAGAAAATCTGCAGATACTGCAAATGTAAGGCAAAACACATAAAATGCTGGAGGAAATCGGCAGTACAGGCAGCATCTGTGGAAAAGGTTCCATGGATGCTGCCTGACCTGCTGAGTTCCTCCAGCGTTTTGGGTATTCCTAGGTTATTTATACGTGAAAAACACCTTCTTGAATTTAAGGTACGTACTCTAAGTTAAAGTAATTATAGCAACATTTCACAAATCAAGCATTTGTAAATGAAGTAATTACTCCACTAGTACAGTTAAACATCACCGAAAAACAAGGCCATAATGGAGTCATAGAGAAGTACAGCACAGAATCAGGCCCTTCAGCTCATCTACTTTATGCTGAAACTATTTAAGCTGCCTACTCCCATCAATCTGCACCGGGACCAGAGCTCTCCATACCCCCCCATCCATGTACCT